>NC_064830.1:99954720-100579720 GCF_024166365.1 Elephas maximus indicus
AATAAGTGGCTTTAAAGAACAGAAATTTATTTTCTCACAGTTCCGGAGGCTTAGAGGTTCAAATTCAGGATGTGGCTTTAGGGGGCGGTCCTTCTCTGTCTATTTCAGCTTCTAGTAGCTGGCAATCCTTGAAGTTCCTGGGCCCATAGATTTATCTGCCTCCATTGTCATCACATAGAGCCTGTCTTCCCCCTGCATCACTTCTCTGTCTAATCTGCACTTTCTATAACTCAGAAGTGTGGTTTAGTATCCACCCTGCACTGGTATGGCCTCATTAACATAACATCAGATAACATTATGGAAGTTGATTACATTACATCGTACTGTGTTACATCCACAGGTATAGGGGTTAGGATTCCAATATTTTGAGAGGACACAATGCAATCCTTAACAGGGCTGAGGGTGGGGGAAGAGAGGTCCAAGAGGCCAAGGAGGAGGCTGCTCCAGTTGTCCAGGAGAAAATGTGATGGAGAGGAGACCCCAGGCTGGAGCTGAGGGGATGGAAAATCTGGGATGTGCTTGAGGGCCCCTCAGAGGAGAGGTCTGCAGGATGCTCCAGACGTAGGGTTGGGGTCAAGTTGAAACAGTGATGTGCTGGTAAATGCTTAACAACCGTCTCTTGGGTAGGAAAAGCCTGTTTTGTAGCTGTTGCCAATTTCCACGGTGTAAATAGTCCCACCAGGGCGGATTTCAAGCTACCAGCATGATCATTGAACACAGCTGGGAAGAGATGTGCAGTCACACCCCGTTATCTACAGATACAGTGGACACAAAGAACCTCCAGAGCATGCTGTTGTTGTTGTTGGCTGTTGTCCAGTTCACCCTGACTCATGGTGACCCCGCACACAATGAAAGAAAATGCTGCTCAGTCCTGCGCCATCCCCATGATTGGTTACAGATCGGACCATTGTGATTCATAGGGTTTTCATGGGCTGAATTTTTGAAGTAGATCACCAGGAAGCTCTGCTGAAACCTGTTCGGTATCATGGCAACACATGAGCCTCCGCCGACAGGTGGGTCGTGGCTGCACATGAGGTGAATGGGGCGGGAACTGAACCGGGGACTCCAGTACGGAGGGCGAGAATTCTGCCAGTGAATCACCACTGCCTCAGGAGCACAGATAATGGTAAAATAATCGGGAGACAGCGGGGTTTGCGTATATATTATCTTTATAAAAAAAAAAAAAATACGTTTCTGTAATTGAATTTTTTTAACAGCGACTGAGTTTAATGACTTTCCTGCAAAATTTCCTTTCCTTTCAGGAAATTTTCTCCAGAACTGGTGGGGGCCAGCACAGCACTGGATAGGTAGAGTTGGGGTATCTGGAATATTCTCTCATTAAATCCCAGGGGATGGGAGGTAAGTGGGACTGGGCCCCCACCTCCCAACGGCCATATCCAGCCCCCTTTCCTGCCTGAGGGACGGGCCTGGCCACCAAATGGCAACCACCCCGCAGATCCTGACCACAGCCTGACCTCACTCACTTTGGAGACAAGGCCATCCTGCACCCCACCCTGGGGGAGGCAGTCCTGGGCTCTTAAAGAGGGAATGCCCACTGTCCTCCACCTTGGCATGGAAGACGCCTCAGAGACAGCAACATGGACATGCTGTGGTCAGAGCCAGCTGGATCCACACGCCCTCTGTGACCATGAGCAGGTGAAGGGCGCCCCCCCCCCCACCTCGGAGGTACTTCCTGTGCCAACCCCAGCATCCCAGCCTGGGCTTTGCCCTGCCACTGTGACAAGGTGAATGGGACTCCCGGCTCAGATTTGCCCTGGCCGTCTGTCCCCCAACCCTGCAGACTGGAACAGTGGGGAAGGGGCATCCTGCTGGTTTCAGGCCACACAGGCCACAGGTCAGTGGGCCCATGGGTGGGTGGTCCAAGGGCTGCCCTTGGCCGTCCATTGCCAATGTTCCTGACAGGGCAAACAGCTCCAGGCACTGGTCCAGTGCCAGCCCAAGCTCAGCCACAGCCACACAATTTTAATTTAACTTGCAACCACTCTATGACAGGGCATCTGTGCTACCTCACGGGTGAGGAAACTGAGAAAATTGAAGCAAAGGAACCTGTGGCTAGGAGGTGGCCAGGCCATGCTAGAACCTAGGTCTGTTTGTCTGGTGGCAAAGCTGGAACTCCACCTTCACGCTCCCAAGGGGGAAGAAAAGGACGAAGGTGGTGAGTGTGAGCACCTATCTACAGGAGCCTCCTCCCCTGAGGCTTAGAAGCTTCCAGGGAACCTCCCAGGATTCTGGGGTGAGAGTAGGAAATTCCCTCTCTCACTCTCTCTCTCTCTCCTTCTTGTCTTTTCCTCCCTCTCCCCTCTCCTGTCCATTCCTCCTTTCCCGGCTTCCTTCCCTGCCTGCCTCTCTATCTATATGTCTATCTATCTACCTATCTGTCTGTCTATCTCTATGTCTCTCTCTCCCTCCCTCCCTCCCTCCCTCTCTGCCTCTGTCTCTGTTCCTTCCTTCCCCTCTCCCTCCATCTCTCTTATCCCTCCCTCCATCCTTCTCTCTCTCCTTCTTTCTCCCCTCCTCTCTCTCTCCCTCCCTGTCCTGTCTCCCTCTCTCTCTCCCTCCCTCGCCTTCTTCCTCTCTCCTTTCCTCTCCCTCCCTCCCTCTCTCTATCTCTTGCCCCCTCTCTTCTTCTCTCCTCTCCCTTCCTCTGTCCCTCTCTCTTTCTAGCAAAGATGCGGTGAAACCCATGTGAAATTGCTCACAACAGATTTGTAAGTAAGCACAAGTAAGCCCACCACGCTTACCTTGCTTGTTGGGTAGTCTGCCCCGCCCCCATGGACGATCTCACCCCATACATGGACCCAGAAGCAGCGAGCTGCTCACAGAGAGGACTGGGCAGATGTATCTCTCCACCCAAGGAGAGATGCTACTCCCCAGGTTTACCTTTCTGCATCATGAATTTCTGAATTGAAAAACCAAAAAACCAAACCCATTGCCATCAAGTCGATTCCGCCTCATACTGACCCTACAGAACAGAGTAGAACTGCCCCACAGGGTTTCCAAGAAGCAGCTGGTGGATTTGAACTGCTGAATTACTACCTTTATATTCAGAGGAAACAATAAAGCCGTTTCAGGCTTAGAACCACACGGGTCCGATGGGCAATAAAATCCACCAGTCCTCTTGGCAGTTGACTGCCTTCCTCTACTCGGCTGAGGGTGGCTTGGTCTGCACAGAGAGTGGGGCTGGGGATCGAAGAGGAGAAGGGAGGAAGTGGGGGCTTCCTGAGGTGGACAGATCCCTTGGTTTTACAGCTCTCCCCACTGAGGCCCAGAAAGGGCATGGCCCTGCCCAGGCCACACAGCCCTCAGCCTGCTGCTCTCCTGGCTCAGCAGGCGCTGTGGCTCCAGCCTCAGCTCCCGTGTTTTCTCAGCACCCTGGAACAGATGGCTCCAACTCCCTCCCACTGAAGCCAAACATTTTCCCTGGTTACCCTGCTAATTTGCTCACAAGCCTCCTCTTGTAAATAGAGAGTACAAAGGCGCCTCCGCACAGCCTGTCTGACTAGCGAATTCTGACTCCACAGGGAGAAGCTTTTGAGGGTGCCTGGGAAAGGCCCAGGAGAGGCCAGGTAAGGGCAGGTAAGACTAGGTGAGGCCAGGAGCCTCATAGTTGGCAGATCATATAGACTGGGGCCACTCGCTGCCTGGGAAACCTGGGCTCTCTGCCTCAGTCTTCTCACCTGTGAAATGGAGAGCTCTCATTCTGAAGAAAGGAGCCTGATGGCACAGTGGTTAAGTGCTCAGCTGCTAACCAAAAGGTTGGCGGTTCAAACCCACAAGGGGTTCCACAGGAGAAAGACCTGGCCTAGGAATTTTTTTTTTTTTTTTAGGAAACCCTATGGGACAGTTCTAGTCTGTCACACGTTGTCACTATGAGTCGGAATCAACTCGATGGCACACAACAACGACATTCCAAAGGAAAGTCCCATAGGGGCTCTGGAAGTGGGTCTGTCTGTAGGAGCCTGGCTGCCCGTCCTGCCTTCCTCCAGGTGGGCACAGGGGGGACCAGGCCTGGGCCTGCATCACTCTGCCTCACCTCCACATCAGTCCTTTCACCCAAGCCCTGGTCACCAGCGTTTGTCAATGACACTTAAGAGCCCCTTCCACAGCCTGCCCTGTTCCGGGCCCCTGGGAGGATTTGGAGGCCAAGCCTTCTCAGCTGTGTGGCCTTGGGCCAGTGCCTTCACCTCTCTGAGCCTCCTCCCTGTTGGGAAATGGGAGAGCCATGGTGCCTCCCTCAGAAGCAGAGGTGGGGATTTGAGGATGCCTGAATCCCCGGGAGGCTTCCTGGAGGAGGGGACAGGGCCCTGAGATTGGAAGCATGCATAGGCGTCCATGCGTGGAGGTGAGTGAGCAGCAGTGGGCAGGGAGTCCAGGTGGACGGTACTGAGTGGGAAAGAGACCCCTCATGGTGGGCAGGAGATGGGGAACCCCATGGAATCCCCTGGGGCTGAGGGAGGGGCAGGTGCTGGGCCCAGGACTGGTGGGATCCAGCTGGAGAGAGGAGGAGGGAAGGACTCCCAGGTGCAGCAGGCCTGGAGTCCCCTGAGGTTCCTCCTTCCCCGCCTGCCAACCTCGGTCCCCAGCAGCCGGTAATGAAGAGATCTTTCCTACTTAAAGCTGCTGGCGCCCATCCAGCCAGCTCCTCAGGCCTGGGCCAGCCTCCAGCAGCTGCCCACAACCCAGGGGGAGCCTTCACCAGCCTCCCTGGCCTGAATGTCCTGGGAGACAGCCCATGAGGCCGCTTACGACCTGGGGCCCCAGAAACCTAGGGACCTGGGGTTTGGCGCCCTTTGACCTCCAGGTCTAGGCAGCTTAGTCCTGCTGGACAGACAGGGGCCCTGGGGGGATCACGCCCCCCTGGCCTTGCTGTGTGGCCTGGGCGCGTCCCCTCTCGGGGCCATGGCTGCCTCTTCTGTGACAGTTTCTCCTCCCGGGGCCCTCGTGAGGTCCGGCTACATCATGCATTTGGCACAGAGCCCTGTGTGTAGCCGGTGCCAATAAACGCCAGCTCCCAACCCGTCCTGCTCAGCACTTGCTTGGTGCCTCCGCAGCGCACGGGTCCTTGTCCTCTGAGGACAGAATCATAGGTTCTGTTTGTTGATTTGATTTGTCTTCTGGACCCAGATGGCTGTGTCTCTTGTTCTCCCGTGAGTTTGACTCCATGTCCTTGAATGGAGGGTGAGAAGGCAGAGATGAGGTCTGGGGAGTTTTGGGGGCATTTCTATCCTTGGTTAGAAAACCAGGCTTTGAAGCCCATGACCTGGGTTTGAGCCCTGGATCCCTGGATCCACCCTAAAGTGGCCCAAGAATACCAGGTTGGATTCTCTTCTCTGTGAGCGCTACGCTGTTGATATTGATGTGATTATGACTAGTGTTGCAGGTATAAGACCCACCACACCCAGTCCAAATCCCAGCCTCCTCAGTTACCAGCTGGCTTCCTCGTCTGAAAAGGGGCTCTTGGGGTACCCGGGGCCCCTGCAAAAATTAGAGGAGATGGCATCTGTGGAGGCTGTACCCTGCACCCAGGGGTACCTGAGGAAGTTAAGACCCTCACCCTTCCAGATCCTGCTGGGGCGGCCCCAGGGTGGCCTCCCCCTGCCCACACCCCCCACCCCGCAGCCAAGGCTGGCCTTGTTCTGGGCAGGCCCCCTTGTCTCTGTCTGGCTCTCAGCCGCATGGGCAGGTTGATGGGAAAGATTCTAATGGGCTTTAAGTTAATAAGTTGAGAATAAATTAGGTTTGAGCTTTGCAGAAAACAGATGGCCTGGAACAACCCTGCCAAGCAGTGGAGGGCAGAGGTAGGGGGCACCAGTGACCTGCTTTTATTTTTCTCCCCCCACCCCAGCATTTGATTGTGAAAATTTTAAGCATAGAGAAGAGTTGAAAGAATTGTACAGTTGTTGTTGTGTACTGTCGAGCCGATTTCAACTCCTAATGACCCCATGTGACAGGGTAGAACTGCCCCATAGGGTTTCCTAGGCTATAATCTGTATGGAAGCAGGTCACCAGGCCTTTCTTCTTCAGGGCTGCTGGGTGGGTTTGAACTGCCAACCTTTTGGTGAGAAGCCGAGCACTTAACCACCATGCCACCAAGGCTCCTAATTGTACAGTGAACACCCCTGTGCCCATGGCCTGGATTCTACATAGCATTTTGCTCCCTTTGCTCCATCTCCAGATCCACCCATCAATCCATCTTACTTTTTTACACATTTCAGAGTCAGGTGCAGACATCAGCATCCTTCATCCCTAAACACGTGTATCATTAGCTAGAGGTCCGTACTCATTGTCTTAGTTATCTAGTATTGCTATAACAGGAATACCATAAGTGGGTGGCTTTAACAAACAGAAATTTATTCTCTCACAGTCTAGGAGGCCAGAAGTCCAAATTCAGGGTGCCAGCTCCAAGGGAAGGCTTTCTCCCTCTGTCGGCTCTAGGGGAAGGTCCTTGTCATCAATCTTCCCCTGGTCTAGGAGTTTCTCAGCACAGGGACCCCGGGTCCAAAGGACAAGCACTGCTCCTTGTGCTTCTCTCTTGTTGGCATGAGGACTTCCTCCTTTCTACTTGCTTCTCTCTTTTATATCTCTAAAGAGATTGACTCAAAATACAACCTAATCCTGTAGATTGTGTCCTGCCTCATTAACATCACTGCCTCTAATCCTGCCTTATTCACATTCAGAGGTTAGGATTTATGACACATCAGATCACAAAATGGAGGACAACCACACGACATTGGGAATCATGGCCTCGCCAAGTTGATACGTATTTTGGGAGGACACAATTCAATTCAATCCATGAGAGTTGCAAGCCACCACAGTATGACAGACTGACAGACAGGTGGTAAAAGCAAAATTTATGAACTGTGAAATGTACATATCTTAACTGAACATTCGTTGACTTTCGACAAGTGCAGAAATCTTTGTAAGCCAAACACTTATCAAAATCTAGACCATCACATTACCCCAAGTGTGCTCTCATGTTCCTTCCAAGTCAGGCCCACCCCCAACGCCCCCAAGGGTAATCAACATCTTGATCACCTTAGATTTGCTTTGACTATTTTTCACATTCATATGAATAGAACCCTGTATGTGTTCTTTTGGGTCTTTTTAACTCAGCAAAATACATTTGAGATTCATCCAAGTTGTTGGTGTATCAATAGCTTGTTCCTTTTTATGGTTGAGTAGTTATTCCATGGAGGAGTCCTGGTGGTGCAGTGGTTAAGTGCTCAGCCGCTAATCGAAAGATTGGCAATTCGAACATATTGGCAGCTCAGTGGGAGAAAGACCTGGCAATCTGCTCCCATAAAGATTACAGCCTAGAAAACCCTATGAGAGATTTCTACTCTGTCACATGGGGTTGCTATGAGTCAGAACACTCCCTGACTCCCCTGTACATAACAACAACAACAGTAATCCATGATATGGCTGTACCGTCTCCTCTTGATGGACACCTAGGCTGTTCCCAGCTTTTTACTATTATGAATAAAATGTCTACATATATCCTTGTACATACATGTCTTTTTGTGGACATTCATTTTATGTTTAAACTTATCTTGAGTCTCTCTCCTCTCCCAAACAAGACAACTCTACTTTTCAGAAAGACCACACTACAACTGGAGGGGATAGGAAAAATACCTTAATTTAGTCATTGGTCTTTGGTTGGCATGTCTTGGTGGGCATGGTGGGACAAGATGATATGTGGCAGCTCCTGTCCCTCAGGGAGGGAAAGACAAGGAGTAAGGAGGATGGTGGCCATTGTCACTGCAGTCCCATTGCCCTCAAGTCAACTCTGATTCATAATGACCCTATAGGACAAAGTGGAACTGCCCTATAGGGTGTCCAGGGAGCTGCTGGTGGATTCGAACTGCCAACCTTTTGCTTAGCAGCCAAACTCTTAGCCAGTGCACCAGCGAAGCTGGTAGTTATTCTAGAAAGTCCAAATTTACCCAGAGTGTCTTCTCCCGGGATTCAGGCACAAGGGCATACACCTGGAGGATCAGTTGGATGGGCCACTAGAAATAACAAACCTAAGAGCCTCTTGGGAAAGAATTCACCTTAAGGGCGAGATCAAATTCAGAGTGTCGCCAATAAAACATGGTCTCATATTAAGCAAGATCTCAGGAGTGCACTCTAAGGCCCTCGTTACTAAATATTTCAGGCAGTGCTCAAAACCTTCTCAGCTAGACAAAAAAACTCCAACTCATGTCAATCCCATAGTGGTGCAAACAGTTAACATGCTTGGCTGATAACTGAAAGGCTGGAAGTGATCTACTTCCAAAAAAATCAGCCATTGAAAATCATATGGAACACAGTTCTATACTGACACACATAGGGTTGCAAAAAGTCTTCTAAGAGTCTTAAAAAGCATGCATCTTATATTCTCTCTGTTAGACTAACAGGATTCCAAAAATTTTAAGGGTCTGTCTCACAGTACCATGACTTGTTGCCTAAGGCAGAGAGAGGAAATTTCAAAAAAGATTTGTGAATGTGGCTTTTATCAAATGGAGTGTATTTATAATTTGATACACAGGAAGCCCACAAAGTTTTTAAAGGAATTATATCAGCTTGGACTGAACAGAGGCAAGCCGAATCCCTGATGGTGGGGCCTGAGATACAGGAAGCTGAAATTTAACCTGCCCACCTTTACCCTCCGTTCATAAAATTGAGTGCCTGGTGGGAAAAAGGTGGAAAAGATCAGCAGGAGATTGAACACTTTGGGCTTTGGGTTTTATCCCTGCGGGCACTGAGGGATCATAAGAGAGATTTAAGCTGGAAGAAGACCTGATTAGATTTGCTTTTTGGAAAACTCTCCCTGCCTGTATAGGGAAGATGGATGGGAGGGTGTACTGAGGAAAATCAAGAGGCCAAGGAGGGGATCTTGGCAGCCATCCTAGTGAGATCATTTTCTTGAGAGTGTCTGAGGCTATTTAGAACAGAACTCGGCACTTGCCAGGTGAGAAAGAGCCGGTGCTTTGGTCCCCAGCAGGAGAAGCCCCCTCATCACCTTGTCCATGATGTAGACCCCACTACAGGCTCTCCCCCACCAGCCCAGCTACCCTGCATGAGCCCAGATGACAAAACACTGGTGGGCTACTGTCCCCTCCCTAGGTCCCTGCCTCAGCCTGTCACCTGCTCATTCCATGAGCCCTTAATTGGATCCATTTTTCATCCTGACAAATGGCTGTTCTCCAAGGGAGAGTTGCTAACAGGGGAGGGAAGACAAACATCGATTACCAGAGCCTTTGCTTCTGTCAGCAAAGAGGGCTGCTTGGGCGAATGGATGTCACTGGCAGTGACAGCAGGAATGGCCCTGAGCCTAGCCCTCCTGGGACCTCTCTGAGAACCCTCCCCCTAGTCTGCATTCCACCCCCAAAGAGGCATCTGCACCTCACAGCAAACACACAAGACTTGGAGCCTCAAGACCCAGATTCAACACCCGGATTTGACATTGCAGCCAGGGGCCTTGCTGGGCTTCAGGTTGCTCATGTGCAAAATGCAGGATGACAGTAGTAGTCCCACATAGTTGGGAGATGCCAGTGGAAGCATGTCTGCAAAGTGCTAGCAGCAGGCTTTGGCTTTGTCCTTAATATTCACTGAGGGCGCAGTGAGTTATCTTTTTACTCCTGACAGAAGTCCTATAAGCTGGCACTCTTTAGCCCTTTTGCAGATGAGGCACAGGGAGGGTCACACAGCCTTGGTGTATTAGTGCTTATAATTTGAAACAGAGTAGACTTTAATGTTTTGCATTAATTAACTGATACTCAAGATGCATTTCTCTAAAGCCCTCCCCAGTGTCTGATCAAAAGAGTAGATCCTCTAATCTATTGATTTAAAAAAAATTTTTTATTGTGGTTAAATATACATAATATAAAATCTGCCCCTTTTAACCATTTTTAAAAACAATATTTTATTGTGTTTTTGGTGAAAGTTTATACAGCAAATTAGGTTCCCATTTGACAATTTCTACATAAATTGTTCAGTGACATTAGTTACATTTTTCACAATGTATCACTCCTCTCTTTATTTGTGTCTTGGTTGTTCCATTTCTAGTACTCTAGTTTCCCTGCCCCTTTATTGTCTCACCTTTGCTTTAGAGCAATTGTTGACCTTTTGATCTCATATATATTTTTTAAATGAAGCACTGTACTCATAGGTAATATCCTTTATTTTGTCCACCAATCTGTTATTTTGCTAAAAGGCGACCTCAGGGGATAGTTTCCATTCAAGGTTTAAAGAGTATCTCAAGGCAGTAGTCTCAGGGAGTCCTCTAGTCTCAAATGGTCCAGAAAGCCTGGTCTTTTTAAGAATTTGAGTTCTATTCTGCATTTTTCTCCCATCCTGTCAGGGTCCATCTCTTGTGGCCTTGATCAGAAAGGTCAGTAGTGATAGCTGGGCACCATCTAGTTTTTCTGGCCTCAGGGTCAATGAGGCCATGGCTCGTGTAGGCTATTAGCCCTGTAGACTTGTTTCTTCTCTGAGACTTTGGTTTCCTTCTTTCTCTTCTGCTCCTGATGAATAGAGAACAATAGTTGTACCTTTTAACCATTTTTAAGTGTACAATTCCATGGCATTAAGTGCCTTCACAATGTTGTATAACCATCTCCACTATTTCTAGATCTTTCTTTCTTTCTTTTTAATTATGGTGTAGATAGGGTTGCTATGAGTTGGAATCGACTCGATGGCAGCAGGTTTTTTTGGGGGGGATAGATAAATACGTAGATGCTGTTGTGTAGTTGCCAACGAGTCAATTCCAACTCATGGCGACCCCATGTGTGCAGAGTAAAACTTCCCCATAGAGTTTTCAAGGCTGTGACGCTTCAGGAGCAGATTGGCAGGTCTTACTTGTGAGGTACCTCTGGGTGGGTTCAAACCACCAATCTTTCAGTTAGTAACCCAGCACTTAACCATTTGCTCCAGGGATTCCTGTGACGCAATATGTGTACGTATACATATGTGTCTGTGTATATATACACATATATATGCAATATGTATATGTGTGTGTACATATATGTTGTTGTATGCCGTCAAGTCGATTCTGACTCATAACAACTCTATATAACAGAATAGAGCTGCCCCCATAGAATTTTCTTGGCTGTAATCCTTATGGGAAGAGATCACCCTGTCTTTTGTCCCGCGAAACCACTGGTGGGTTCAAATCACAGACCCTTTGGTTTGCAGCCAAGCGCTTAACTATTGTACCACCAGGGCTCCTGTACATATACCCACACATACACATATAAAAGTGTATATATATATATGTATGTTTGTATATTTGATATTTCAACAATTTTCACATGCCCAGATCTTTTATTATCCCAAACAGAAACTACTATACCCAATCTTTTGCTGTTACAACTGTCCCAGTTTTGAACAGCTATGCAAGTATAATGTACAAATGCTTAGAAATAGAACTAATGGGACGAAGGATTTGTGCATTTTAATTTTTTTAAATAATTTATTTTATTTTGTTGTTGAGAATATAGACAGCAAAAACATACACCAATTCAATGTCTACATGTACAATTCAGTAACATTGATTACATTCTTTGAGTCATGCAACCATTTTCACCCTCCTTTTCTTCGTTGTTTCTTCCCCATGAACATTAACTCACTTTCCCCTAAGGCTCCTATCTTTTGAGTTGCTATTGTCAATTTGATCCCATATGGATAAATCCTGAAAGAGCATAATGCTCAAGGAAGATATTCTTTACTAGTTTTAGTTTACTATTGTTTGGTTTTAAGAAGACTTCGGGGGATATTTTTGGCTTAAGGTTTAAAGATTATTTTAGGGTAATAGTTTCAGGGATTCATCCAGCCTCCATGGCTCCAAACAGTCTGGATTCCATGAGAATTTGAAAGCATTTTAAATTTTGATTGGTGTGTCAAATTTCTTTACATAGAAGTTGTATAAATTTACACTTCCACTGTAATGCATGGGCAGGCCTGCTTGCCCTCACTGTGCCAACACTGACTTCAAACATTTTAATCTTTGCCAATATGCCGAGAGAAAGATGGTCTCTCAATGTAGCTTCCAGTGCTGGAATTGCTCACTCGTCTATGCCAAGAAATTTGGAAGACAGCTACCTGGCCAACTGACTGGAAGAGATCTATATTTGTGCCTATTCCCAAGAAAGGTGATCCAACCGAATGTGGAAATTATCAAACAATACCATTAATATCACATGCAAGCAAAATTTTGCTGAAGATTATTCAAAATGGCTGCAGCAGTATATGGACAGAGAACTGCCAGAAATTCAAGCCGGATTTAGAAGACGACGTGGAAACAGGGATATCATTGCTGATGTCAGATGGATCCTGGCTTAAAGCAAAGAATACCAGAAGGATGTTTACCTGTGTTTTATTGACTATGCGAAGGCATTAGACTGTGTAGATCATAACAAATTATGGGTAACATTGCAGAGAATGGGAATTCCAGAACACTTAATTGTGCTCATAAGGAACCTGTACATGGATCAAGAGGCAGTTGTTTGAATAGGACAAGGGAATACTGCAAGGTTTAAAGTCAGGAAAGGTGTGTGTCACAGTTATATCCTTTCACCATATTTATTCGATCTTTATGCTGAGAAACAATCTGAGAAGCTGGACTATACGAAGAAGAACAGGGCATCAGGATTGGAGGAAGACTCATTAACAACCTGCATTATGCAGATGACACACCCTTGCTTGCTGAAAGTGAAGAGGCCTTGAAGCACTTACTGATGAAGATCAAAGTCCACGGCCTTCAGTACGGATTACACCTCCACATAAAGAAAACAAAAATCCTCACAACTGGACCAATGAGCAACATCATGATAGAGAAAAGATTGAGATTGTCTAGGGTTTCTTTTCACTTGAATCCACAATCAACACTCATGGAAGCAGCAGTCAAGAAATCAAAAGGCACATTGCACTGGGCAAATCAGCTGCAAAAAACCTCTTTAAAGTGTTGAAAAGCAAAGATGTCACCTTGAAGACTAAGGTGCGCCTGACCCAAGCCATGGTGTTTTCAATCGCATCATATGCATGCGAAAGCTGGACAATGAATAAGGAAGACCAAAGAAAAGAATTGACACCTTTGAATTGTGATGTTGGCGAAGAATGTTGAATATACCATGGATTGCCAAAAGAACGAAAGAATCTCTCTTGGAAACAGTACAACCAGAATGATCCTTAGAAGCAAGGATGGGGAGACTTTGTCTCACATACTTTGGACATGTGATCAGGAGAGATCAGTCCCTGAAGAAGGGCATCATGCTTGGTAAAGTAGAAAAAAAAAAAAAGTAAAGTGGAGGGTCATCTAAAAAGAGGAAGACCCTCAGCGAGGTAGATTGACACAGTGACTGCATCAATGAGCTCAAGCATAGCAACAATTGTGAAGATGGCGCAGGACCGGGCAGTGTTTCATCTGTTGTGCACAAGGTCACTATGAATCGAAACAAACTCGACTACACCTAACAACAATTTAGCTTTAGTTTGTTCTTCTCTTACTAGGTATAAATTTGAGCGGTTTTTCATATGTTGAAGCCATTATGTTTCCTTTTTTGTAAATTGTCAGCTCACGTACTTTACCCATCTTTTCCATCGGGTTGTGGTCTTTTTCTTTATTTGTAGGCACTGTTTATATATTAAGGAAGTAAGCCTACTACCTGTCATTTGATGCAAATAATGGTTTTTACCCTGCACTGATTTTACATTTTTAATGAAATAGTCATTTCCTTGTGGCTTCTGAGTTTTGTATCTTGCTTAGAAAGACCTCACTACAAGATTATCAGAACGGAACAATTGGTCTGGAATTTTTTGGGGGGCATACAAGGTAGGGACCCATTTTTTTTTTTAGATTGTCACCCAACTGTGCAAATGCCATTTACAGAATACTCCATTGTCCCCCTGTAATATGAAAATCTGCCTTCATCAACACATGCATTAAGGTTGACTTCTGGAGATTCCTTTCTGTTCCCTTGTTGGCCCAATTATAGGAGTTTTATTATATACTTTGCACATAGCAAATTCTCTCTCCTTATTACTCTTTTTCTTTCCATCTCTTCCTGGCTCTTGCAAATTTGTTTTTCCATATGCACTCCAGAATCAGTTTGTCTAGTTCCAAAAGAAGGCTATCTTGCTGGTATTTTTACTGGGATGATGTTGAATAAATAGACTGATGTAGGGAGAAATGAAATCTTGGTCACATTTTTAATCTCTCTCTCCAAGAACAGGGTGGATGTTCCCATTTTTTCCAGTCTTCCTTCCTGCCCTTCATGATGTTTTTCATAATGCCATTCCAACTGTTTTATGTGTACAACGCAGTGACGTTAATTACTTCCACCATGTTGTTCTCCCATCACCACCATCCGTCCATTTCCATCACCCATAACAGAAACTCAGCACCTCTTAAGGAACACCTCGTTGTTTCCCCCCTCACCCGCCCCTCGCTACCACAAATCACCTCTGGTCCTCTATATATGTGCCTATTCCCTATAAGTGAGATTATACACTATCTGTCCTTCTGTGTCTGTTTTACTTCAAGCAACATAATGTCTTCAAGGTTCAGCCACCTCATAGCATGTATCAGATCTTCATTTCTCTTTAAGGTTGAGTAATATTCCATTGTATGAATAGACCACACTTTATCTATTCATCTGTTGTTTCCACTTTTTGGCTATTGTAAAAAATACTACTAAATTGTCCCTTTACATTTTTTGTTCATATAGATGTTGAACATCTCTAATTAGGATTTTGTAGAAAATTGTATCTATTTTCTTGGCACTGTAAATCAATCTTTTTTTTTTTTTTTAATTACATTTGCTAATTGTGTCTGTGTAGGAAGGCTTTTGAAATCCATTATAAGTTTTTCATTTGGGTCACTTGAATCTTGTAGCTATAGAATCTTGTCATCTACAAATAACAACAATTTAAGCTCTCTTTTCCAATTTGTATACAGTCTTTTTTTTTTCTTTTCTTATCTAACTATGTCAGCAGGGGCTCTTCCGGGATTAAATAACAAAGGTGAGAATAAATATTCAAGTCTCGTTCTTGAGTTTAATGGAAACTTGTCTTCTGACTTGCTACACATGGAGAGACTATCTACTGATTCCTATTTTATGAAAGTTTTATGTTGTATTTTTTCAAATGCCTCTTTAACACTATGTAGATGATCAGAGGATTTTTCCTGTGATCTATTAATATGATGAATTATGTTCATAGCATTCTTCATAGGAGACTATCCTTTCCTTTGGAGCATAACTTGACTTAGTATAGAGGATTCTCACTGCTCCTAAATTCTGTTTGCTGATATTTTATTTTAGGATTTGATCCTAATACTCATGGGTGAGGCCAAGTGTAATCTTTATCAGGTTTAGGAAGATTTTGTTTTCTTTCTTTTTTGCTCTGGATATCTCTCTTAGTCATCTAGTGCTGCTATAACAGAAATATCACAAGTGGATGGCTTTAACAAACAGAAATTTATTCTCTCTCAGTCTAGGAGGCTAGAAGTCCAAATTCAGGGTATCAGCTCCAGGGAAAGGCTTTCTCTCTCTTTCGGCTCTGGGGGAAGGTCCTTGTCATCCATCTTCCTTTGGTCTAGGAACTTCTCAGCTCTGGGACCCCAGGTCCAAAGGACGTGCACTGCTCCTCAAGCTTCTTTCTTGGTGGCATGAGGACCCCCTCCTCTCTGCTCGCTTCTCTCTTTCATGCCTCAAAAGAGATTGACTTAAGATACTACCTAATTCTGTAGATTGTGTCCTGCCTCATTAACACAACTGCCTCTAATCCTGCTTCATTAACATCATGGAGGTTAGAATTTACAACACATAGGATAATCATGTCAGATCATGAAATGGTGGTCAATCACACAATACTGGGAATCATGGCCTAGCCAAGCTGACGCACATTTTGGAGGGACACAATTCAATCCACAACAATATCTTAAATTCCCTTGTCATTCTCTCTTCTTTGGGTAGGTGCAGTGTTGGGAGAGGGAGATGGTAGTTCTTTAACAAATTTGTCATTTTCCTGTCTAGTGGTTGTTTTATTTAGATTTCTTTCTCTTCTGATGGCAGCTTTTCTGTTCATTTATGTTTTCCCAGATCATTTTACCTAGGTTTTTCAATATTTTTACATGGAGTGCAAAGTATCTTTTGCATTTCTTCCCATTTCTTGCTTTTGTGTTACTTAATATTTTCACACAAGCAGTTTTCCATGTTATAAGTACTCTACAACCATATATTGCAGTGGTGACATAAAATTTCTCTGCAGGGTTAGACATTATTCTGCTGATTTTCTTGAGTTTTTCAGATGTAACAATCATGTCATCTGTTCCCCACTGTGAGGAATACCACTTATCCATTCTTTTGGGGCAACTGGGCTATTTGCGATGTTTGGCTTTTATGATGAACATCTTTGTGTAGAAAGCCTTTTCTGTACTTAGAAGTATTTCCTTGGGCTAGATTTTCCATATCAAAGGGTAAACATGTTTTTTTAGTTTCTGGAAGGGTTGTTCCAATTTTCATTCCCCCTAGCAACCCAGCAAGAGCAAAATTTTTAAAACCTAAGTCAGAATAACTCAAGTGTCCATCAACAGATGAATGGATAAGCAGAATGTGGTCAACCCATACTAGGTAATATTATTTGACCAAAGAAAGGAATGAAGTTTTGATACATGCTACAACGTGGATGAACCTTGAAAACATTACGCTGAGCAAAATAAACCTGTCACAAAAGGGCAAATATTATATGGTCCCACTTATAGGAAATATCTAGAATAGGCAAATGCCTAGAATCTAAAGCTGATTAATGGTTTCCAGGAGTTTGAGGGATCAGAAAATGGGGGAGTTATTGCTTAAGAAGCATTGAGTTTCTATTTGGGGTGATGAAAACCATTTGGAAATGGATCATGGTGATGGTTGTACAACATGATGAGTGTAATTAATGTCAACGAATTGTATACTTAAAAATGGTGAAAGTGGCAAATTATATATATTTTATCACAATAATTAAAAAAAAAAGATGTAGTTAGTTAAAACAACTGGCCATCTTCCCTGTCCTAGACAGCACCCAGATGAAGGGTGGGGGGACACTGTTCACCCAGGACCCTCCCCAGCACAGTTACATTTCACTCAACACACCCTTACTCAGCACCAAATTCAGTCCACCCTTCAAACCTGTATTTGGTTGCTGAAGGGTCCAGAGGGAAATAAAGCCCCCTGCACTGAGTGGGCTTCCAGTCTTTTGGAAGAGACAGGGAAGTCCTGGTGGAGTGCTGGCCTCAGCTATAGGCAGAAGCATCTCTGCAGGCCTCCCAGGGATGATGACAGCTGACCTGAGTCTTGATGGAAAGTGAGGGAGGTCAGCAAAAAGCTTCCCATCTGGTCTCGGATCTCCCCTTGAGGCTGGGTCACCCCAACCCAGGTAACACCGTCCCCATCCTTGGTTCACTTCCCGTGCCGGGACCTGTGTGGGCGCTTCCTGAGACCTCCCCTGAGGCTCAGCACTGTCCCTCTTAGGGCCATTTTACAGATGGGTAAGCTGAGGCTCAGAGAGAAGTGCGCGCCCCTGGCTCTACATGCTGCAGGGAGAGTTCTAACTCCCACTTGCCTGTGAGAAAATTGAGGCTCAGTAATGGGCAGCGACCTTGTCACCCAGAGCTGCGGTGAGCTGGGCAGGGATGGGGCCCTAGCGAGGGAGCGATGCGGGGGGCACCGCAGCCCTCAGGCCTGGCAGGAATCCGTGCTCTGGCCAGGAGCTCTCCTACCCATCCCTCAAAACTTAGATTCTGTCGCTCCTACTCCGACTGTTCGCCAGCCGGCACCGGCCGCGGACTCTGGGTGGGGGCGGAGGCCTGGTCACTAAGGCTGAGGGGTCGGGGGCGTCGGGTGGGGTCACCAGGAGGTCCCTCTGGCCACCACGCTTCGCATCTCGCTGGGGGATCGGGGATTGCCGGGTCCCCGCCCCACCTCGTCCCCGCCCCACCTCCCCGCGCCTAGGGGAAGGAGGGAGGGGAGAAGAGAAGAGGAGGGGAGGTGTGGGGTGTTCGGGGTGGCCGGGGTCACCACACCCCGCCCTGTCCCGCCCTGAAGTGTCAGAATCGCGACCTCAACCTTAATCCCGCCCCCCGCACCTGCCAGCCGGCGCGGCTTGTAGGGGCGAAAGGAGAGAAAGAGGGGGGAAAGGGAAGGGAGAAAGGTGGGGGACAGGCAGGGTAGGGGACAGGGAAGGGACAGGGATGGGGTGGGGAAAGGCAGGGGCGAGAGAACAGGAGGAGGAGGAGGGCAGGGGGTGGAAGGAAGGGGACAAGAAGGGGAGGAGTAGAAGGGGCCAAGGTGGGGGGCGGGGGGAGGAGGGGCGGCCAGGGGGCCGGGCGGGGAGAGGGAGGGGCGAGGTGGGCGGGGCCGGGCTCCGGGGGGCGGGGCGGGGCGAGGCGCGGCCCTCGCTGTGCTCGCCGCTGCGCTCCCCAGACGCGCTCCGGAGCCGGGGGCGCGCGGCCGGGCGGTGGTGGCCGGCTGGGACCGCGGAGGACGCCCAGCCGCGCCCGGCCCGAGCAGCCTAGTGCGCCTGGTGCGGGCGCGGGGCGCGGGCGCTGCCGGGCCGGGGCGCGGGCTGCGGGCGGGAGCCGAGGACCCCAGCCCGGGCTGGGCCAAGGTAAGCGGGGAGCGGGAGCCAGAGCGCGGGGACCTGTCGGAGCCTTTGTCTGCGGCGCCCGCCCGCGCGTCCCCCCTGCCGCCGCGCCGACTAGGGGCACCCGGCCAGGGCGGGGGGAGACGTGACCTTCGAGGACCCGGGACGCCAGGAAAAGGATCCCGGTCCCACCCAGCATCTGGGCCGCCTCCGGTCGCATGGCCCTACTCGACCACCAGCCCCGCCCCCCCCCAAGTCTGAGGGTGCAGAACTCAGACCCGGGAAGGGGCAGACTCCGGGGCCCTGGCCATGCCCGGGCCTTGGCACCACCCCTTCTCCCGGGCACACCCCAAGAGTCCTGCCCCTGAAGTTCCTTCTCAAAACCCCTCCGCCCCAGCGCGCCCCTTTCGCCGGCCAGCCCCCTCTGGTTGGTGGAGAAGCGCTGGAAGACTGCGGGGTCGGTTCCCAGGGGTCACCTCGTGGACAGGCCGTCGCCTAAGGGGCCGTGTTCTTTGCCTGGGGGCGCAGCAACTTTGCTGCTGTTGGGGTCGTGCAGGGGGCAGGTGGAGCCTTCAGGGGCTACGGAGCATCTAAGCTCCCCAGGAACCAGGGCCAGGCGGGCCTGCCTGGGTGGCCTGGGCTGTCCTGACCGGGGGGAACTGCATGGGCACTGCCTGGCCCTGCCCAGCCTATGTGGTGGGTTCCTTCCTCAGCGCTCTGAGGGCTCTGGGAAGTGGCTGGTGGGAGCGTCTTCGGGTAGAGCAGATGGGAAGGAGTTCAGGGGTCTGGAGCTTGTGGCTGAGAGAAGGCAGCGGCATAGAGGGCCCCAGTGTCCAAGGAGCCGACAAGCTGGGCCATGGCGGAGGCATCCTGAGCGAGGCTCGGAGAAGGCAGGGTGCTGGCTGGCTCTCCCAACTGAGTTGAGTTTCTGGGTGGAGCTGGGCCCCAAGACAGGCCAGCTGCTCAGTGCCCCCACACCACCCTGGGGACACATCTCAGAACCAACATCCTCTTCAATCTGATGGATCCCAGGGCCCAGCTGAAATGGGGAAGGACTTTGTAGTCAAGGAGGCTCCAATTCTCCCTGAGCCTTGACTTGACCTCCCAGTGCCTGTCACCCTTTCTGCAAAACAAAGCACAAGCCCGGCTTTGCAGAACTATGAGGGCTCTTTAGGTGGTGGCTTTTACAGCTATTGAGCACCTACTGTGTGTAGCCAAGCCTTTCCTGCAAACCTCTCAGCCTGGCACCTACTTTCTCTCCATCTTCTGTTGGGTCCTCACCATAGTGTGGGAGGGGGGAAACAGGTGGCCCAGTGCCCTGGAGGTCAAAGAAATGACCACTGTCATCTTGGCTTCCTGGGCAGGCATCAGGGGCCCTGACAGCTTTGTGGGGGGCGGGTAAGACTCAGGGTGGAGGAACCTGAGGAGAACCTTGTGAACTCTTGGATGTTTAAACCTGTATGCATTTTTATTTTTATTTTAATTACAGAGGAAGAGGAGAGGGGTGGTGGTGGTGAGTGGGGGGAGAGGGAGCTGGGGAGAAGAAAACTGGAGCCTGAGACCCAGGAGAGGCTGGGCAGCCTCTGCAGAGGGCACCGTGACCACTGTGTGAGAATGACAGGCCTAGGGGTCATGGGGCGGGGGCAACAGGAGTTGGAGCCCCACCCCAGGAGGGGTCCTAGAGGAGGCCAGGGCAGCTGAGACAGGCAGTGGGGTGGCAGGTGCCTGCTGGCTCTGGCTGAGCTGGAGTGAGCAGGGGTGCCCCTCCCAGCTCCATGCTAAGCACGTCTGCCCTTCCAGCCAGTGTGGTCGCCCAGTGAGGCGGAAACCTCAGCTCTCAGGGAGAAGTGTGTTGTTGTACTGTATCTCCGGAGCCCCTGCTCAGCCGCATTCAGAGTTCAGATGCCCTCCAGGACAAAGCTGACATCCTCAGCGGGCTGGAGGCAAGGAGCCTCTGAGTTTTGTAAACGCTTTTTTACCTCCGGGTGGGCTGGGGCTGAAAGGGGGCCAGGAGCATCTCCATTGTCCCCTGGCTCCGTAGGGGGGACAACTCCAACAAGAGCCCCAGGCACACATGCTTGTCCTGTCGCAGGCCACCGAACTGGGCTACCATCAGTCCAACCTAGCCCAAGCTCTGTCCCACGCCCTTCTCAACACCCAAGCTCCAGATATGGCAGGAGGGGCTGAGGTTGGGGGTACTCGGGAAGTACATTGAGCCTGGTTGGGGGTTCTGCCAGGCACAGCTCATGGGGGCCTTCTCTTTCCTATTGGTCTTGGGTACCAGTCAGCTGGCTCAGCCCCAGCAGGCAGAGGCAGGATGTCCCCAGCACCCCAGGAGCTGGCCCTTGGGTCCCTCTCCCTGGCCTCAATTAAAACTCTGTATGGAGCCAGACAGGGGTTACATTAGTGGTTCAATGGTAGAATTCTCACCTTCCATGTGGGAGGCCCAGGTTCGATTCCTGGCCAGTGCACCTCTAGGCCAGCCACCATCCATCAGTCAGTGGAGGCTTGCTTGTTGCTATGATGCTGAACAGGTTTCAGCAGAGCATCCAGACTAAGACAAACTAGGAAGAAAGGCCTGGTGACCTATTTCTGAAAATCAGACAAAGGAAACTCTATAGATCACAACTGATGATGGGGATGGCAAAGGACCAAGCAGCTTTTTGTTCCACTGAGCATGGGGTTGCCATGAGTCAGCGCCGATTCAACAGTAGCTAACAACAACAACATGGAGCCAGCCAGAGACACTTGGTAACTGCTTGGCACAACCCATCCAGGATGGGAAGGAGGTAAACTGAGGCAGGGGAGCTGGAGGAAATAAGGGCCAGGAGATGGGACAAGGGCAGGCATAGGTGGTGTGGGGATCCTAGCACGTGGGATCCCTTGGAGAGTGGAACCTGCACCCTGCTTTTCTGGTGAATTCTCCCACATACGCCCTTGGGGCCAGGGAAATCAAGGCACCACATTCAGTGCCCCAGGCTTCAGAGTCCCATCTCTGTGTTTGTCCCAAGTCCTCAACAATGACCATGTATCCGTCAGATAAATGAAGACATGCTAGTAGAAAAATAAGTCCATAAATATTTTAGGTGGAAAAAGTTAAGATGCCCCCATATACACAGAGGGTTGCCTATGGAGTGGGGATATCTCTTCACTGTGGCTTGGTGAGCTCCTTCCTTTCCTTCCAAAGGTAAACCAAAACCCGTTGCCATCGATTTGATTCCGATACATAGTGACCCTATAGGACAGAGTAGAATTGCCCCCATAGAGTTTCCAAGGAGTAGCTGGTGGATTCAAACTGCTGACCTTCTGGTTACGAGTCGAGCTCTTAACCACTGTGCCACCAGGGCTCCCCTCCAGAGTTAAGGGCTAGCAAATTTGAATTGAAGCAAGAAATACTGAGGCAAAGCCAAAGAAAGAACTTCCTGGCCCTGTAGGTGGTTGGCCCCAGAACTAAGGGCCAAGGTGGCTCAGAGCATCACACAGACCTGGGTCCAGGCCCTACCTCTTACCTCCCCTGAGATTGTGGGGGGTTATTTACCCTCCAACCCTCACTTCCCTGGACTGTAAGATAAGTGAATAGCAGCCTCTTCCTCCCAGAGTCACTGGCGCGCAGGGAACTTCCAGCCCAGGGTACACACAGTCAGGGCTCAACAATGCCACCTGGTGATTCTGACTGCTCACCAGGTCCTGGAATTCCACCCCCATTATTTCTCCAATCCATCGTTTTCTGTCCAGGCCCATTGCCACAATCTCCACACAGACCACTGTCATCGCATCCCTGGATTCTGCAGCGGCCTCCGTGCTGGTCCCCTGGGCTCCATTCTCTTCCCTCCCACACCTTCTCCAGAGCATCTAGGGTGGATTTATTGAGATGTAATTATCACACCATACAATTCACCCATTTAAAGCGTACAATCCCATGGTTTTCGGTACAGTCACAGAGTCGTGTAACTATCAACGCTCTTAATTTTAGAACATTTTCATCACCCTCCAAAAAACCCCGTACCCTTTAGCTATCATCCCCTAGCCCCCATCTTACCCCAGCCTTAAGCAACCACTAATCTACTTTCTGTCTCTATAGATTTCCATATTCTGGCCTTTCATATGAATAAAATCGTGACTGGCTTCTTTCACGTAGCGTAATGTTTCTGTGGACCATCCACGTCATAGCGTGTAACAGAATTTCATTCCTTTTTATACCAGTTGCCAATGAGTCGATTCTGACTCATGGTGACCCCACGTGTATGAGAATAGCGCTCTGTAGGGTTTTCAGTGGCTGATTTTTCAGAAGTAGATCGCCAGGCCTTTTTTCCGAGGCAGCTCTGGGAGGACTCGAACCTCCATCCTTTTGGTTAGCAACCAAGCACGTTAACCATTTGCACCAGCCAGGGAGTCCATTCCTTTTTATAGCCACATAATACTCCACATAGCTAGACCACAGTTTGTTTATCCTTCGTCTGCTGATGGGTACTTGGGTTGTTTCCATCTTTTGGCTGTTGTGACTAATGACGCTATGGACATTCATGTACAAGTTCAGGGTGAACTTAAATCACACAACATCATTCTCTGCTTACATTTGTGTTCTCCATTACACTGTTTAGAAATTGCTGGAATGAATAGGAAGGAGGGTCCCCTAAGGGATGCAGGCTTGGGGACGGGGCAGTGAGTGTGTCCATCCTCGTTTATTCTCTCAGCTTCCCCCTCTCCTTTCTCCACAGCATCGGCAGCCATGGGCCAGGTTGGAAGCCAGCGTCTCAAGGAGCCCAGCCTGGCGGCCACTCCTGACAAAAACAGGGCCGTGAGCTTCAGCTTCGACAGTTACCAGCCGGAGGAGGAGGTGGCAGCAGGGGCAGTTCAGGGCCAGGGCAAGAGAACCAGGGGAGTCCCAACTTTCATGGACCCCAGTGAGTGAGGGTGCAGGAAAGGGGTGCATCTACTCCAAAGCAGGGATTGGCCAAATGCCCCCTTGTTTTCATTTCCCAGGGCTACTGTAACAAAATACCTCAAAGTGGGCGGGCTCCTCTAGGGTGTTACAGATTGAAGCATGTCCCCCCAAAAGACATGTGGAAATCCACATGGGTGGAAAGCCTCAGGGAGCAATTCAGCACCTGAGGCAGTACCTGTCTAGGTGGATTCATCTTCTGCAGCAACAAACAAGCCCATCCTCGCAGTGTCTTGACCCTAATGCTACATGTCCAGTATGTGAGGGGGCGCCGCTCTTGGATCCTGGCTGAAAAGGCTTCATCTCATCATTGGCTTTCACTATCCCTAAAGCAAGTAAAAGGACAGCTGGTGAATCATGCACTGACCAGAAAGCCTCTATTTGGAAGTGACACATATCACTTTGGTCACATTCATTGGTCAAAGCAAATCACGCCTAACATCAAAGGAGATGGGAAAGTGCCTAAGAGGACGAGTACTGGGTATAAGGTTCAAAGACCTGGTTTTTGCCCAGCTGTGTGACCTTGGGAAAGGGCCTAAACCTCTCTGTGCCTCAGTTTCCCCACATTGAGGAAATGGGCCAATTGAATGTGAGATCAGACCTGCATAGTGGGCAGCATGCAGGCTTCGGAGACAGAGGCTTGGGCTCAACCCCAGCTCCCATTTCCCTTGCCAGCTCGGAGACCTTGGGCAAGTCACTGCTCTTCTCAGGGTCTCAGTTTCTTCATCTGGAAAAGGAGAATACTGGTGCCAACCTCAATATAGTGCAACAAAATCCATAAAGCATTGTGTAGGACCGTCCCCTGCACTGAATAGGTACCCTGTACGTGATAACGATTTTCTGGTGGTTCGTACTTGTTTTTACTAGTATCACTCCAGGCTCAGAAATATGGGTCTCTTGTTGCATCCACTCTCTGCAGATGGAGGGGGAGAGGTTCTGGCCAGCCCTGTGGTGGGTCGAGGTAACCTCCCTGCTCCTTTGTGCATAGATGGAGCCAGTACAAGGCCAATTCTCAAAATGCTAGACTTCTCCTGGGCTAGTGTGGTAACAGACAACATCGTAGCAGTGGCTGCATCAGATGTGGGCATAGACGTGGATGCCCCACTTCTATTAACAGTGACATCCACCATGGTGCTGGTGTCCATGGTGATAGCGTCCATGGTGGTGGCATCCACAGTGGTGGTGTCCATGGTAGTGATGTCCACAGTGGTGGTGTCCACAGTGTTAGTGTCCACGGTGCTGGTGTCAATGGCAATGGTGTCCATAGTGTTGGAGGCCATGGTGGTAATGACCATGATGGTAATGTCCATGGTGGTGGTGGCCACACTGTTGGTATCCATTGTGCTGGTGTCCGTGGTGCTGATATCTATGATGGTGATGTCCATGGTGGTGGTGTCCATCGTGGTAGTGTTCCTGGTGGTGGTTTCCATGGTGGTGGTGTCCCTGGTGGTGGTTCCCATGGTAGTGGTATCCCTGATGGTGGTTTCCATAGTACCAGTTTCCATGGGGTGGTTTCCATGGCAGTGGTGTCCATGGCAGTGGAGTCCATAGCAGTAGTGTCCATGGTGGTAATGACCATGATGGTGATGTCCCTCGTGGTGGTATCTCTTGGTAGTGGCCGTGGAAGCAGTGACTCTGGTGTAGCAACAGTGGTGATTATAGGTGGCATGGAAGGATGGAACACTGTGTCTATAGTGATGGCCATGGTGGTGGGCGGTAGCTCTGGTGGTGGAGGTGGTGGCTGTGAGTGGGCTTGCCTGCTTTTCACCTGGTGTCTCTGGGTTTAGTGGTGGAAGAGCCGGTGCCAGATGACCGCTACCACGCAATCTACTTTGCAATGCTGCTGGCTGGTGTGGGTTTCCTGCTGCCGTACAACAGCTTCATCACCGATGTGGACTACCTGCACCACAAGTACCCAGGTGGGTTCCTCCATGGTTCTCCCCCTCCTCCACCAACACAGGCGACTCTATGGACCCTTCCTGTCACAGCACCTCAGCTCTGGCCTGTGGCCTTCAGGAACCCTGGTAAGCAGCACCCTGCTCGGGGAGCCCATTTGTTCAAACCTTAGCTCAGCTGTGAATTGCTGAGTGGCCGTTGGGCAGCCACTTACCCTTTCTGGGCATTCAGTCCCTTTTTGGTAGAGTGAGGAGTTAGCTCCTGGCAGGGATAAGTACAGAGGTAAGGGCTCCCTCCTTGAGCACCTGCTGTTGGCTGACCCTCCACAGGGACCTCTATTGTGTTTGACATGAGCCTTACCTACATCTTGGTGGCCCTGGTGGCTGTGCTCCTGAACAACGTCCTGGTGGAGAGACTGAGCCTGCACACCAGGATCACCGCAGGTATGCCTGGCCCCACCTGGCACGTCACACCTGCCCACTGGGGCTCCCAGCTCACATGCCCAGTACAGCAGCCACCTATTCAATTCCCCCGAACTTCACTCTCCCTATCTGTAAAATGGGCACATCTCCTGAGAATGTTGTGGGGTTCAATTAAAAAAAAAACAACACTCAGTTAAGGGTCAGCCTGTGGTGGGTGCACAATAAATGGTAGCATCATCTTCCTGGTCTATGTAGGCACCTTTGGGGGCCTTTGTGGACCCCACATTCTGTCCATGGGCCTTTGCCCAAGCTGTTCCTTTGCCTGGTGTGCTCTTCCTTCCTCACTCCTCATGACAATAACATCCAGCTTCAAAGGCCAGCTCAAACAGCACCTCCTGCAGGAAGTCTTCCAGGCTGCCCCACTTAGATTTCTGGCCCATCCAATACCCACCTACCCAGTTTCTCTGCACACCGGGATCACTGCAGATACATCTCGCCCCACCCTGCCAGGTCATACCTGCCCACTGGGGCTTAGCTTACATACACCCAGCCCAGCACCCACTTACCCAATTCCTCTAAGCCACATTCTCCCTAGCTATGAAATGGGCACACCTCCTAAGAACGTTATGGGTTCAGTGAAAAAAAAAAACAGGAGAGTGTCACACAACGCATACCCACAGGGACATTTAGGCAAGTGCCTGGGTTTCTCATATAAACTAGGCCTCAAGGACTATATCCATGTTACCGTTTCTCTTGGGCAGTGGGCTTCCATATTTGGGTTTTTTTTTCAAACTTTATTTTGAAAAAATTTCAAACCTATGCCCTAGTAGTAAGGGGCAAAGGCAGAGAGAGCTGGCTCTACAGGAGGGGTGGGATAAGGGGAGCCCCACCCAGCCCAGCCGGCCCACTGCCCCCTCACTGACCTCTCCCCTACAGGCTACCTCTTAGCCTTGGGCCCCCTCCTCTTTATCAGCATCTGTGATGTCTGGCTGCAGCTCTTCTCCCATGACCAGGCTTACGCCATCAACTTGGCCGCTGTGGGCACTGTGGCCTTCGGCTGCACAGGTAGGGAGGGGCTGGAGATGGGAGGGTGGGGACAGGGGCTCGAGATCCCATCCTACCCTACCCCCATCCTTGCTGCCGGGCCCCCATGGTGGCATACACACAAGCTGAACAAAGCATGGTGCACACCCTTCACATGTGCACACACGCTGTATACCCACACTTGCCCATGTGTGCTGAGCATAGGCAGTGTCAGGTATGCACGCTGTGCATGCAAACATGGATACCGCATACGCCCACAGAGACGTTTAGGCGGGTGCCTGGGTTTCTCCCTTATAAACTGGGCTTCAAGGACTGTGCCCATGTCACTGTTGCCCTTGGGCAGTGGCTTCCAAACTTTTTTTAACTTTTTATTTTGAAAAAATTTCAAACATATGGGAAAATTGTGAGAATAATACAATAAATATACCCTTCATCTAGATTTAGCAATTGCCAACATTTTGCTGCTCTCACTCCGTTCTTCCATCCACCCATCCACCCATCCACCCACCCATCCACCCATCCACCCACCCATCCACCCACCCACCCACCCATCCATCCATCCATCCATCCATCCATCCATCCATCCATCCATCCATCCATCCATCCATCCATCCATCCATCCATCCATCCATCCATCCATCCATCCATCCATCCATCCATCCATCCATCCATCCATCCATCCATCCATCCATCCATCCATCCATCATCATCTATCCCCTCTAAACCATTAAGTTAATGGTCATCACATTTCATCCCTAAATACCTCAGTATGCATTTTCTCAGAACCAAGACATTTCTTCTAGAACCACATGCCAGTGACCAAAATCAGGAAGTTTAACATTGACACCACACTATTATCTAATCTACCATCCATATTCAAATTCAGAAATTATCCAAATAATGTCCTTTGCAGCAATTTTTTTTTTCTCATCCAGAACCCAACCTGGAACCATTGGTTTAGTTGTCATATCTTTATATCTTTCACTGCACTTTCACCCGGAAAGGTCCTCAATTTTCCTTTGTCTTTCATGGCATTGGCATTTTGCAAGGGTCCAGACCAGTTGTTTTGCAGACTTTCAAACTTTCTTGACTCTGACCACTAAGGAGAAATATATGTTATGTTATGACCTGGCACACACATTTATATGTGTGTGTATATGTGTGTGTTTATAAGTGAAAGCAAGGTTTTGTGAAGTAATACCCCAATCCAGGCACCTTGCTGAGATATTTTCTGTTCTCGCCTGTTTTATTCTTCTCTTTTCAGCATGGTTGTATCAAATCCTTCTGCCTCTAGTGGCGTTAAAATCTATTTTCCCTGCATCCTTGCCAACACACTACTCTCAAATGTGCATTTTTTCCAAGCTAACAGATGATAAGTAGTGTCTCACAGTTATCTCTCTCTCTATCTCTCTTAAGTGCAGCAATCCAGCTTCTATGGGTACACGGGAATGTTACCCAAGAGGTACACACAGGGAGTGATGACCGGGGAGAGTGAGTATCAGCAGATGCTGAGGGGAGGGGCTGCTGGGCTGCCGGGCTGCCGTGGGCTCTGGAAGGGGTATCCCTGGGTGGATAGCTGGGTCCATGAACTCTGGGGATGCTGGGCTGGGGACGGTGGCCACCGTCTTCCGTCGCCTGGCTGGGGGAGAGGTGGGGTGGACTTACCGGGGAGAGGACCATGTGTGCAAACGCATGTGTGTGCTGTTTTCTGGGACTGTGATGTACGTGCCTTTCTCCAAGTGTGGGCTCCTGGGTGACGTGAGAAGCACATGCCCAGTGGGTATGTCTTGATTGTCCTTGCATGCCCTTCACCTAGATTCACCAGTTGCTGACATTTTGCCACTTTCATTCTCTTCCTTCATCCATCCATCCATCCATCCATCCATCCATCCATCCATCCATCCATCCATCCATCCATCCATCCATCCATCCATCCATCCATCCATCCATAACTATCAATCATCTATCATCTATCTACCTATCATCTATCTATCATCCATCTATCTGTCATCTATCTGTTTGTCTGTCATCTATCTACCTAGCTATCATATGTTTGTCTGTCTATATATCTATCACTAGGAAGAAATACATTTTATGTTATGACCCAGTACACATATTCATACGTGGTGTGTATGTGTGTGTTTATAAGGTTTTGTGAAATAGTATCCTCAATCTGTCTATCATCCATTTTGTGCCTGTGCACGTGCATGTCGAGGTGTTACCCATCCGCACAATACTCAAACTTTCTTAGGAGCCCTGGACCCCCAAGCCATCCCCCACTTGCTGCACCACTATAGCTTCTCAAACTCAGTCCTCCCGAGTCAACCCCGTGATCTCCCTTCCTGCCCCTCCTAGCAAATGCCCCCCACCCGCTGCTCAAGCCCGAAACTCACCAGACACCTAGTCCTCCACCAGGTTGTTTGGATTTGCCTCCAGACTGACTTCTAGTCTGTCTCTGTATGAGTGCACTGTGGCTGCTGTAACAAAATACCACAAACTGAGGGCTTAAAACGACAGAAATGTATTCTCTTAGGGTTTAGGAGGCTGGAAGTCTGAACCCAAGGTGTCAGCAGGGTTGGTTCCTTCTTGGGGACTCAGAGGGGCATCTGTTCCATGCCTCTCTCCTAGCTACTGGTGGTTGTCAACAATCCTTGGGACTCCTTGGCTGTGGCAGCATGATCCCAACCTTCCCTCCATACCCACATGGCCTTCTCCTTTCTGTGTCCGTGTCCAAATTTCCCTCTTCTTAAAAGGACACCAGGGATTGGATTTAGGGCCTACCCTGATCCACTCAGCCCCTGGGTGGTGCAAACAGTTAAGTGCTCGGCTGCTAAATGAAAGGTTGGTGGTTTGAATCCACCCAGAGTTGCCTCAGAGAAGGGCCTGGAGATCTACTTGCAAAAAATCAGCCACTGAAAACTCTATGGGGCACAGTTCTCCTCTGACACACATGGGATTACCATAACTAGGAAGGAATCCCAGCTGGTCTCGTCTCTGGTCTCTAATCCAGCCTGACTTTATCTTAACAAGAGTATATCTGCAAAGACCTAATTTCCAAATAAGGCCACATTCATAGGTTCCAGGTGGACATGAATTTTAGGGGGATGCTATTCAACCAGCCCCTGGTCCAGGCGGCTGACTGTCCCCTGGACAACCTCTCACGCCCTTCATCTCCCCTGGTCCTGCCCCCACCCTTCTCTACACGGCGGCAACACTGCCCTTAGCCCTGGCCTGCACTTCCTCCAAATGTTCTCAGCAGTGCTACCCAGCAGGAAGCGCTGAGCTCAGGCCAGGACCCACACGGACACTGTCCTCCATTTCTCCCCATTTGGGATACTCTCTAACTTCTACCTTGCCATGAGGTTGACCAGATGCCCTGAGGAACTTCAAGACTCATGCCTACGGGGCCCTGGTTTCAGGAAGGCGGCTGGGCACATGGATGGCTTCTGCTGGCCAGTCTATTACATTTACGGCTATGAGTGAGACTGGGCTGCCAGAGTGGTGCTATTTGCTGATTTGGGGTGATTCGGGTTATTTATACAGTATGGTCAATCAAAAAGCGAAACCAGTTACCACTGAGTCTATTCCAATTCATGGTGACTGCATGTGTGTCAGATTAGAACTGTCCAGCTGGGCTGAGCTCGGCAGGGCTGGGCTGGGCTGGGCAAGGCTGGGCAGGGCTAGGCTGGACACAGCCTGGCTGGGCTGATCTGCGCTGGGCACAGCTGGGCTGGGCAAAGCAGGGCTGGGCTGGGCTGGGTACCTGAGCTTGGCAACATCCCAGCCCCTGGCCGCCCACTTGCAGGCACAGCAGGGGTGATGATCTCCCTGAGCCGCATCCTCACCAAGCTGCTGCTGCCGGACGAGTGGGCCAGCACGCTCATCTTCTTCCTGGTCTCCGTGGGCCTGGAGCTGCTCTGCTTCCTGCTGCACATGCTGGTGCGGCGCAGCCGCTTCGTGCGCTACCATACCACCCGGCCCCGTGACAGTCGCACGCACCGCCGGGGCTCAGGCTACTGCGTACACCACGACGTGGCCACCGGGGACATCCACTTTGTAAGTCCATGCCCTCGGCCTCAGTTTCCTCATCTGTCCCTGCCAGGAGATGGGGGAGGGCAGAGAGCATTACTCAGGAGTTAGAAAGCAGCTCTAGGTATGGGTGTCACCTCCAGGGCTCAGCTTCCCAATCCACATTGTCGCTGAGAGTTCCCCAGCTATGACTCTTCCCCCATGGGTAGTCTGGGTGCCATCTGTGGCCTGAGGCTTCATCCTGCTCCTGCTGTCCCTGATCGAAGACCCCCTCCCCTGTGGTAATCCCACGTCTGTGGTCCTAGGGTACCTCCTCTGGGGTAAGACCACATTCTATAGTCTGAGGCCCTATCCTCTGTGGTAATCCCATGTCTCTGGTCGGAAGCCCCTCCAGCTACCATATCCCACAATCCTAGATGCACTGTCCCAGCCTGCTGTGACAGCCCTCCTTCTGCCCTCGTTGAGGCTGTGTTCTGCTGCCTCAGCCAGATGGTCAACTCTCCGTAGCTCACACTTTCCCCCACCTTCACTGTCCATGTTTTCTAGAGATGAACATATCAAGAGGGAAATCAAGGCCCACTTATACCCTGGGCTCCACCAGGGTCAGGGGAGAAGAGCCAACGGGGTGTAGAAGGGCCCCCAAACCCTCACAGGAGGGTACACTGGAGCCAGCCAGGAAAGAGGGTGGGCTGGCAGATGGGACCAGAAGAGAGCCAGAGAGAGGGTGAGAGACTAACTCAGGCCTGTGGCCCCTTGGTCTGCTGAGGTCAGGGCCCAGCTGGGGCTGACTGTGCTGTGCTCTCCCCTCCTCAGTCACATTCCTTCTGGCGTCACAACACAGACACCATGGTGGTGGCCCCACACGACACTCTCCATGGGCACTGGCAGGCCCCACAGGACCTCACGGAGCCTTCCTAGGGAGCTCGGCGCCCTCTGGTGGTGCAGGGCTGCAAAGGCACCCAGGGGGCAGCTGGTGTGGAGGTCCCAGGACACCTGCCAGGTGAAGTCCAGGAGCAGGGAAGGGCAAGCCAGGGATACTCGCTCCTAAGTGGACCATGGCTCTTCAGTGTTCTCATCAGCAGAGCCAGGATGGTCACGTGGGCCTTGGACAGCCAGTCACCAGGCCCTGAGCTGAGGACACTGCAGTGAGCCAGAAAGGCCATCTGTTTCAGGGGCTCACAGATAAGGGGACGGATCACAGGGCATGTGGGGAGGCCCACAATGGAAAAGGACAGGGCTGAGAGGGAGAAATGGGGCCTCTGAATGGTCAGGGAGGTTCCCAGGGAGAGGCTTTCAAGAACCATGTGAAAGTCAGCAGGAAGGGCCAGAGGGGATAGCATGTGCAAAGGCTGAGGAGTTTGGTGTGTGGAGGGACAGCGAGGAGGCCAATGTGGCTCTGGTGAGGGGTGAGGGAGAGCCCTGTGGCACATCTGGGCAAGGTAAGAAAGTGAGACACAGTCCTCTGTTGGTCAGAAGCTGGTGGCAGGTTTAATGGGAATGACAGGATGGATTTGCCACCCCAGAAATCTGAGCAACCTTGGCGAAGTGAGATGCACAGTACGTGCTAACTGAACGTCCTTCTGAGTATGGCTCCTTCTCTGACTGGGCTCAGGTGTCCTCAAGCACACCCCAGTGCTGAGCTCCTCCCATCCACCACCCCCACCCACTGAGGTCCTCTGAAACAGCCCATGTTCTTCAGTCTAAGGTGTCCATCTTATTGCGACAGCCCACCTCTGTGGTCTGAGGCCCCACTCAGCTGCAACAGGCCATGGGGTTCCTGAGGGCAGCAGCTGTTGCTCCCCTAAACCTGACCTACCCCTCTATCCTCCCTCCAGGAGCACCAAGCCCCAACCCTGGCCAACAGCGGGTCCCCAAAAGACAGCCCAGCACATGAGGTGACCAGTGGTAGGGGAGGGGCTTACGTGCGCTTCGATGTGCCTCCGCCCAGAGTCAAGCGGAACTGGCCCACATTCAGAGGTGAGGGGACCCCATCCTAACAGGGAGCAGCCTGGAGGCTCCCCCCCCTATGGTAACCCTATGTCTGTGGTCCATCTGTACCCACCTCTGGTAATCCCTGTCTGTGGTCTGAGACCCTCTCCCCTGTGGTAATCCCACACCTGTAACCCAAGGCTCCCCTCCCCTGTGGTAATCCCACGTCTGTGGTCTGAGGCCCCCTCCACGATCCTTGGGCTAGACCCCTGTGGGCCTCAGCCCCTCCAACAGAAGCAGGTGGTGCTCAGGCTGGAGGAGGAGGCAGGTATGGGGGCCCTGCCCCCCATAAGTACTGCCCTCTAATCCCCGCCTCCTCCCCCCAGCCCTGCTGCTGCACCGCTACATGGTGGCACGCGTCATCTGGGCCGACATGCTCTCCATCGCCGTCACCTACTTCATCACGCTGTGCCTGTTCCCCGGCCTCGAGTCTGAGATCCGCCACTGTGTCCTGGGCGAGTGGCTGCCTATCCTCATCATGGCTATCTTCAACCTCTCGGACTTTGTGGGCAAGGTGGGCCACCTACCCCAGCTCCTGCCCTGGGGTGGATGTGGGAGCCTTGGGGAGGCACTAGCCCATCTGGGGCAGGGGCCCATCTTAGCTTGGGGTCCCTGGATGCAGCCCCTGAGCTGAGGGTGTATGTGCAGGCCATTCGCTAAGGCTCCCCAGGTGTGGGGCCAGGGGGCATGGGGACAGGCGATGGTCCCATCTCAGACAATGTCTGAAGAACGTGGCCTCATCCTGGTCCTTGGAGTGTAGTTGCATCTCAGAGAGCAGAGAAACTCAAGCCTGGGCTTCAAGAGGGAGCAAGACCACCCCACAGTCTCTGGGAGTCCACTGAGGGGGCAGCAGGCACCAGCAACAGTTACGAAGAATCTGGGCAGAGCACTGTCTGCCTCAATTGAGGGTGGGGATGGGGGCAGAACAGGGCCGGGGCCAGATCAAAGCTGCCATTTCTAGTGCTTTGGACATGAGTCTTCTCTTACTGAGTGAAGAAAGTGAGACTCAGAGAAGGAAAGCCATTTGCCTGAGGTTACACAGCTGAGATGTCTGAAGAACTCAAGTCTATGCCTCAGGAGGGAGCAAGGCTTCAAAAAACCTGTTGCCATCGGATCGATTCTCATAGTGACCCTATAGGACAGGGTAGAACTGTTCCACAGGATTCCAAAGCTGTAGTCTTTACATGAGCAGATCACCAGGTCTTTTCTCCCTCAGCGTGGCTGATAGGTTTGAACCCTCAACTTTTTGGTTTAGCAGCCGAGCACTTAACCACTGTGCTACCAGGGCTCCTTGAGTGGGTCCAAATCTTAATCCTGCTATTTCCTAGCTGTGAGAGGCAACGAAAGTTCCCCTGGGCCCTGGTGTCGTCATTTCTTAAATTGGGTCAGTAGCCCCACTCCGCAGGGGAACCGTGAGCATTGAATAAGGAAACATGCGTGAAGTGCTTAGAACGGTGCCCAGCACAGAGCAAGCATGTTGCTATCATTGGTAGTATTTGAGGTATTGGTGGTTCAGGGGTAGAATTCTCTCCTTCCGTGCAGGAGACCCGGGTTCGATTCCCGGACAATGCACCTCACGCACAGCCGCCACCTGTCTGGCAGTGGAGGTTCGTATGTTGCTATGATGCTGAATAGGTTTCAGTGGAGCTTCCAGACTAAGATTAGTTAGAAAGGCCTGGCGGTCAACTTCCAAAAATCAGCCAGTGGTCCGATCTGCAGCCGATCATGATGGTGCAAGACCCGGCAGCATTTTGTTCTGTCGGCCACGAGTCAGGACCGACCCAACAGCAGCTCACAAGAGTAGTATCGAGTGGTTTGTTGTGGAAGGCTTGGGGGTGGGCTGGGGGCTAGGCTGCTGGCTCAGGGAGAGGCAGGGGACGCGAGTGGGGTCAGCACCCACATGCCTGGCTCCCCGCAGATCCTGGCGGCCCTGCCCGTGGACTGGCGGGGCACCCATCTTCTGGCCTGCTCCTGCCTGCGCGTCATCTTCATCCCCCTCTTCATCCTGTGCGTCTACCCCAGCGGCACGCCCGCCCTCCGCCACCCAGCCTGGCCCTGCGTCTTCTCCCTGCTCATGGGCATTAGCAATGGCTACTTCGGCAGCGTGCCCATGATCCTGGCGGCTGGCAAAGTGAGCCCCAAGCAGCGGGAACTGGCAGGTAAGGCCCTGCTGGATCTCAGGGTGCCTTCCCAGCAGCTTGACACCCACAGGACTGGTAGCACCCCACTGCCAGAAGGGGAAACCGAGGCCCATCGGAGCCAAGGCCACCCGGCGAGAAGGTGCCTTTCGGTTTCAGGGGTCAGGTCAAACGCAGGGAGGTTGTAGGTGTGTGGGCATTCTTAAATCCCTTATTCATTCATTCATTCATTCCCCAACTACTTTTGGAGCCCCACTGTGCATCAGGCACTGTTCTAGGAGCCAAGGCAACAGTGCAGACAAAAGAACAATCCCCGTGGCTGTGGGGCTGACATTCCAGAGGTGGAGACAGACAATAAACAAATAACAAAAAGAAGTAGTGTGTTGGATGGTGGTGAGTACTATGGATAGAACTTAACAGAGAAATGGGATGGGGGAAATGCAGAATGGAATGGTCTGGGAGGGCCTCCCTGAGGAGGTGTCTTTTAAGGAAAGACCTGGAGGAAATCAGGAGACAGCCGCGTGGAGGTATAGGGGAAGAGCTGTTCTAGGCAGAGGAAACAGCACTTGCAAAGACCTTGAGGCAGGAGGCCCATGTGCTCTGGGTATGGGAAGGGAGCTGCCTCAAGAGTGCAGAAGAGGAGGGGCTGGGTCAGACAGTGTTTAAAAGGGATCCTTCTGGCTGCTGTCCAGACAGACAAAGAAGGTCATGGGCAGAGGCAGGCAGGCAGGTGAGGTAGTTACTGAAATGGTCCGACCCAGTGAGGACAGGCTTGGACCAGGTGGGGCTGTGGAGCTGCGAGAAGGGGCTGGATTAAGGGGCTGGGTTCTTGATTATTTTCATGAGGCTTCTGGATCTATTTTGACATTGAGATTGGGATATGGTAGTAGGGTTGGGTGGAGTCAGAGAGGACACCAAGGTTTGGGGCCTGTTGCTCAGGGCAGAAATAATGTCATTGCCCACAACTGCAATGAGGAGAGGGGCGTTGATGGAGGGTCATTGGGAGTTGGGTCTGAGATGGACGTAGTATGCTTGAGATACCCACTGGACAGGCCACACTGCCTATGACAAGGAGGCAGCTGGAGGTTGGAGTCTGGAGATAAAATGGGGGCAGCCAGAGGAATAGGAAACCCCAGGGGAGATGGAGGGCAATTGCTGGGTCAGTTAGGCTGGAGGGGGTTCCCAGGAGGAGCTCGGGGCCATGGGGTGAGCCGCGAGTCAGACCATGGCCAGTATTTGCACCAGCGGTCCTGTTTCCCCAGTCACCGCCTTCTGGGAGCTGGAGTCACCACCCGCCTCACCCATGAGAAGCCTGGATGATGGTGACAATATGGGTGAGGTGGTCATAGTATGTTGGCTCAGGTCCCGGCTGCTGCACTAGAGGGCGGCACTGCCCTGTCCTCCACAGCTCAGGACTCTTCTTGTCCACAGGGAACATCATGACCGTGTCCTACATGACAGGGCTGACGCTGGGCTCTGCTGTGGCCTACTGCACCTACAGCCTCACACGGGATGCCCCCAGCAGCTGCTTCCACACTGACATCACCAACGGCTCCCTCCCCACTGGCCTCTGACTGGGCCTGGGCTGGCCCCTGCCAAGGGAGGGCCACTTGGCTCAGGCCTCAGCCTCTTCACCCCCAGGCCTGAGGGCCCCTCCCCATCCCTGCCTGCAGTGCCTGCGGGGGCCCCCGGCCTCCTCCTGTGCCAATCACACCACCTTCGCTGGGTCCAGCGCACCCATCACTCTGGCCCCAGAGTTCTGCCAGATTCTGTGGGGCCCGGAGCTCTGCCCAGCACTGTGGTCTGTGTTCTCCATCTCCAGCTGGCTCCTCACTGTCCGTCTATGTCCCGTGACCCCCACTGTACCCAGGCCAGTGCTCCATGGGGTCAGATTCTCAGACGTCCCCACCCAGGAGAGACCCCCAGCCAGAAGCCGGGGCACACAATGTCCCCCACCTGGTGACCCACCCCAGGCTCTGCTCTGAGGGCCCCACAGCCCTGGGCACACCAGCCACAGTTTTCCTTTCACCAGGAAGTCCCCTCATGAGCCATCAGCAGAGAGGGCAGTTCCAGCCTTGTCACTCCAAGGGCCGCTGCCCCTCCAGCCCCTCCTCTGAAATCCTGGCTATCCTAAAATTTTGTGATGAAGGAACTGCAGCCCTGGGTCTGAACAGACTCAGACTGCCGTCTGCAATGGCTTCTTGGGGACCGTGGCAACTGTGTGTCCTGGGCACGCCCACCCCAGCTGCCACATGCCCAGAGCCCCCCAGCACCCACCTGATGCGATGAGCCAGGGGGCACTGGGCCTGACTGGGGGACCTCCATGGCCTTCCCTGACTTCCAGGTGATACAGGAGATGGGACAAGTTTGGGGAACCAAAGGAAGGGCCCCCGCACCCTGCAAGGAAGGCCCTGAAAGGTAGGGGGCTGGACTCAAGCCCCAGTCTGGACCCTGGGGCAGGAGGACTCAAAGGCCTGCCTTCCCACACTCACCACTCTGCTGTGACCACTCTGCCCCAGCTGTGTCACGTCCATTTGTCTGTCCACTAACTACCGCACTGGCCATTAAAGATGGACGGCCTTGGGGCTGCCCCACCGCTGCCTCCATGGAGCGTTTGTGCGAATGACCAGGCAATCCTGACTTAGCCCTGGGGAAGCGGGAAGGACGGGCCTACCCTGCATACCCAGGGCCTCGTTCCTCCCACCCGTGAAGTGGCCCTGCCTGCACCCAGGCCAGAAGTTTCTAGGGGGCAGGTGTGGGTGGATCAGGTAGTGGGACGGTCTCCACATACCTGGTTGGTGTGGAGGGGACGCACCGCGGAGGCATGGAGGGGGGAACCACTTCGGGCCCCCTTAGACTTCACCACAATCCAGGGAGAACGTTACGTCGAACGCATTCGGAGGAGGAAAGTTCAGAGCTTACCCTCTGGAACTATTTCCTCAATGAGAGGGGTTGGTCCACTCCAGATTCTCTTTGATGGGAGTCCCCTGGAGGACTACTTGGGAGAAGTAAATGCCCAGCCGTGGGCAGGGAGGGGGGTTAGATGGCCGAAGGGGACCCCTGGCCCCGGGTAGGCATCTTTGGACGGGGGACCCCAGCGGGCACCCCAGTGGCCACCACATGGCCGGAGACCCAAGGGCGATGCCCGAGGCGGCCGCCTGGTGGCGCTGCTCTCCCGTGATCCGCGTGTGGGCGGGGCCGCCGCCGCCACGTACTCGTGTCTGGGACTTGGAGGCTGGTCCTGGAGCCCAGGCAGACCCCTCCCCGGCCAAATGCGGGCTTGTGCGTTGGTGTGTGAACTCTTAATCATCCGTCATGACAGTCCTTGCCTGCCCTGGACACGCAAGTATTGAACAGCAAAGGTCATCCACACTGACCAGACCCCACCCTCCCAGGGCTGCACCTGCGGGTTCCATAAGAGCCAAGGTCTCAACGATGAAGGGGTGGCAGCGCAGGACCAGGGCCAGCCTCAGGCCCAAGCAAATGCCTTCCCTCCCCTCCCTGCCCTCCCCCGAGAGTGTCAATGGCCTCCCTGCCCCTAGGACACTCAGCTCCAGCCTGGCCTGGTGCCTGTGTTGGGCTCCCCGGAGCATGGGGCCAGCAGTTCCTTCTCGTGGGGCCCCAGGACATTGGTGGGGTCTGCCCACCCTCTACAGAGAGAACCCCTTCCTGTAGAAGCTACTTTTGCTGGTTCTTGAGGTTCCACAAGCGGGGGCGAAATCTCCACTCTGACTCTGGGTGGTGCAGTCAATGCACTCAATTGCTAACCAGAGGTTGGAGGTTCGAGTCCACCCAGAGGCACCTCAGAAGAAAGGCCTGGCAACCTACTTCCCAAAAAATCGCCCTTAAAACCCGATTGGGTGCAGTTCTACTCTGACACACATGGGGGCACCATGAGTTGGAACAGATTCCACAGCAACTGGGTTTTGTGGTTGAACCAAGAGAGCAGTTCATGCAGCCCCTCCTCCATAGTGACCTGGCTGCAGGAGGGCCACCCCACCCTATCATGGCCTCAGACCATGCCTCCTTCAGGCATGGACAGCAGCAGTGTGGGCACTGGCCAGGAGCGCCCGGCTCTGCATTTTAAAAGAACAAATAGGAGATGGAAGCCCTCCCACCCTGCACTGTCCACCAGAACTTGGTGCAGTGATGCAATGTTCTAGAACTTCACCACTGCCCGATACAGTAATCACCAGCCACATGTGGCTGTTGGGCACTGAAAGTGTGGCTAGGGAAGGTCCCTGGGTGGTGCAAACAGTTTACACTCAGCTGGTAACCAAAAGGTTGTTGCGTCAAATCCACCCAGCACCCCCATGGGAGAAAGACCTGGCCATCTGCCTCAGTAAAGATTACAGCCTACTCTGTGACACATGGAGCCTCCAAAGTCACAAATCAACAATGAAAATGTGGCTTACGAGACCAAGGAATTGAACTTTTTTTCTTTCATTTAAACTGTTGTTAGCTGCCGTCAAGTTGATCTCTGACTCGTGGCGACCCCAAGCATGACAGGATCAGACCATTGTAATTCATAGGGTTTTCACTGGTTGATTTTTGGAAGTAGATCTCCAGGCCTTTCTTCCTAGTGTCTTTGGAAGTTCTGCTAAACCGGTCTAGCATCACAGCAACACGCAAGCCTCCACAGACATACAGGTGGCAGCTGCACATGAGATGCACTGGCCAGGAATCCAACCCAGGTCTCCTGCATGGAAGGTGAGAATTCTACTACCGATTTAAATTAATTCCAATTTAAATAGCCACATGTGGCCAGTGATCAGTCCTCAACAGGCCTCTGGTGTCCTGAGATGTCAGCCTGCCTGGCAGGCGCATTCCAACACCAGGAGCCACTGTGTCGCCTTACCTCTATCCTAAACACCCAATGCCAACCCCACCAGGCCCTGAAATAAATCACTCAGACAACAGTGCTTTTCCAATGAAATCTTTTTTTCTTTTCTTTTTTTATGAAAAAGATCACACAGAATTCTCCAACAAACAAAATTCCAAAAGAAACTTAAAAAAAGAAAGAAAGAAAGAAAACAATAATCCCCCAAAAAACAAAACCAAAGTCTGGCTTTTCCTTCCCTCAAGATTGTCTGGGCAAGCTCTCCTGTTCCCAGGGGGCTGAGTAAGTGCTTTCTGGGCCAGAGGGGGGACTCACAGCTGGGCCGGCTCCCTCCCTCTCTCCCTTGCTCGAGTCTCCTCTCTGCTTTCCCTAGCTCCTTATCCATCTGGGGGGCAAATACAGTACGGGGGGGGGGAGCTGGGGGGCAGGAGGGCCGGGCAGGCAGGGGTGTGCGTAGGGACATGGGTGAGGGTGGGGATCCGTGACGCCGGCTGTTTGGCACTCACAATCTAACAGGAAATAAAAAATAATATTCTGCACATCAGAATGTGTTTGCTTTTTATAATTTCATAGCTATTTTTCACAGTTTTAAAAAGTTTATATTTATATATATTTATATATATTTATCTTTATATATATAATTAAAAAGTTGACTCCATTTAAAGGCGTATGATACAGGGGCGGGGCTAGAGTCTCTTGGTACAATAAAACTGTACAGGTTAAGAACTGCCTCCTCCCGGGGTGGCCAAGGCCTGGCCGTGGAGCGGCCAGGTGTGATTGGGCCGGGGCAAAGGTTTCAGCACCATAGGGGTTGTCTGTAGTGTGAGGGTCTGGGCCAGGTGCGGCCAGCGCCTGGCCTCCACCTGGTGCCTTGCCGATGCTCCAGGGCTCTGCCCTCACCTGGCTGCGTTCCCCAAGTTCCAGGCCGTCCTGAGAGGGCGGAGGCCCAGGCTCCTGGCAGGGCACCCAGGAGCAGGCCTGGCACCGTTGGTGAGACTGGCTGGCGCTGAGCTGCCCCCTCCCATGGTAGGAGGCCTTGGGTTGGGCTCCATGCTGAGGTGGCTGGACCCTGGCAGCCCCAGGAGGGTCCAACGTGGGGGGAAACACCCTAGAGCGTCAGTTTGGTTCCTTAGAAACCCCCTCCTCCCCAACCGAGTCCCCAGTCCGAGTCTTGGATACTTAGCTGGCGTGGGCCTGGGGGCACCTGGGTTCCACGCAGCAGCCTGGGGCCTGGAGGGCCAAGTGCTTAAGAGGTGCTGGGGAGGCCTGGGGTGCGGGTGGGCAGAGCTATACCCTGATCATTGGGAGAAGCCCCTGTCTGGGGGGGGGCACCAAGGGGTCTAGAAAGGGGGTCTGGAGGCGTGTGCACATGTGTGCACACACGTGCATGCATACGGGCACACACATGTACACATCGCACTCACACCCCCGTGGGCGTACGCACACGCCCACGGGCACACTGCATGCACTCAGCCGTGGGCGCATGCCCTATCAGGGCTTGCACAGCCCATGTGTGGCCTCTGGCCGTGGCAGTGATGTAAGCAGTCCCCGGGGCCTGGGGGGCAAGGCAGCTGATGGAGCCCTTAGCCGGGGCGGCCGGCGCTCAGCAGAGCACGGGCACGCCGTCGGTGGAGAAGATCATGCCTGTGGTGGGCTCGTAGGTGCCCGCGAGGTAGTAGAGGCCCTCGCTGTCCTGGTACTTCTTGGTCTTCAGCATCTGTTCATACTGCTCCAGGCCCACCACCAGGCACTTGTGCGACACCGTCTGCACGTCGTTCTCGTCCACGTGAGAGGACTGGTATAGGGCACGCTGCGGGCAGGCAGGCGGGCGGGCAAATGGTCAGGGGACACGGGGTGAGCAGGGGCCATGGGGCAGGTGGGTAGTGGTCAAGGGACACAGGGCCAGTGGGGGAGGTGCATGGGGTGAGCAGGGGCCATGGGGTGGGTGGTCAGAGGCACAGGGCAGTGGTCAGGGGGCACAGGGCACACAAGGTGTGGGGTGTGGTCGCAGGGGGGACGAGGCAGTTGGGGTTGGGGCCGCAGGGCGGGGGCTGCCGGGCAGGTAGTGGTCAGGGGCACTGGGCGAAGGGGTATGGGACAGGTAACGGTCAGGGGGTGCAGGGTAGGTGGGGCAGGGAAGAGAGGCCAGACCCCGCTCCTGGAGTAGAAGGACCAGAGACGGCCTAAGAGCAAAGACCCAAAGATGGAGACACACAGAGGGGGGACTGCGGACAAGGACAGAGACTGAGAGAGACACAGAGACAGGGAGAGACAGCCCAGGAAAGACAGAGATCGAGAGAGACAGATGTGGAGATCTAAAGAGGCAGAGACAGACACAGAGCCTGGGAGAGGCAGAGATGGAGGGAGGCAGGGACAGATGCAGAGATCTGAAGAGACAGAGATCGAGAGACCGGGAGAGACAGAGACAAGGAGAGATGCAGAGAGATAGAGACAGATAAACCAAGAGAAAGAGACTAAAACAAAGAAACCAGGAGAGAGAGATATCGAGAGAGAACGAGACAGAGATCCAAGAGACAGAGATGGAGACAGATGTAGAGACCGGCAGAGCAGAGAGGAGTCCTGAGGACAAGGAGAGGCAGACCAAGAGAGACTGAGGGACAGAGGCGGAGCCCAACATAGAGGACGCAGAGATGGGGACCAGGAAACAAAAGGTCGAGAGTCACAGTGACAAGACATTTGGCGAGGGAGGAGGAGAGCAGGACACAACTTGGACACAGCTGGCTGCTGGACCCCACCCCCTGAGTGCAATCCAGAGCTCCCCTAGGCTATGTTCAGGAGGGTCTGGAGGTGGCGTCCGCTTCCTGGCGGTCCTCCTACCTCCATGAAGTCCTTCCTCTGACTGGAGGCCTGCAGGGCAGTGGGGAGGCTCCGGCCCGACTTCTGGTCCCAGGGCTGCTTGTGGTACAGGAGGGTGGGCGTGAGCCAGGCCGGCCTCACCTGGTCCTCAGCCCAAGGGCAGGGCTGGCCCATGATGGGCAGATGGGGCAGGGCCTGGGTCCGGAACCTCCCTGTTCTGTCGGGGCCACTGCAAGAGGCCACTGTCCACTGTCCTATAATGCCTGGGACTGCCTGGCCCCCGGGACTTCCAGGTGTTCTTTGTCCCTGGTCAGCCCTGTATCACCCAGACATTGTGGACCTGGGCAAGGGGATGTGGGCTAGGCCCATAGGGATCACCCAGCCTTTGGAGTTCGCCAGGACACTGGGAACCTGGGTAGAGGGATACAGGGCAGGCTGCAGGGCTCACCTGGCCATGGGCTCACCTGGCCACAGGGATCACCTGGTCCTGGCTGGCCCTAGGGCACCCAGACACTGAAGCCATGGGCAGGAAGACACAGGACAGGCAGTGGGGCTTACCTGCCTACAGGGCTTACCTGGCCTTGGTTGCCCCTAGGGCACCCGAGCACTGGGACTTGGGCAGGGGACGCAAGCCAGATTGCTAGGTTCACCTAGCCCTGATCAGCCCTAGGGTACCTGGACATTGAGGCCGTGGGCAGGGGTGCACAGGTTGGGCTGCGGGGCTCACCTGGCCCTCGTGAAACTGCTTGCCCGGGCTGGTCTCTTCAGGGTGGTAGAACCACTTGACACGGACCACCATGTTGTTGCCCCAGGACTCCCACATGCTCTGGATGCGGCCAATGTAGGGCAGGTTGGGGCGGCCGGCCGAAAGGAAGACGGCGCAGTCCCCAATGCGGATCATCTCCTTGCCACGCACAATGGCCTTGTAGAAGAGCTTGCGCGCCTTGCCCTTCATGCCACGCCGCTGTGGGGGGGCAGTCAGCAGAGAAGGCCAGTCAGCGCAGGCAGCCCTCCACTTACCCCTTGGGGCCACACCATGCCCCTCGGCCTTTGCCCAGGCAGATCCTACATCCTGGAGCCCCTTCACCTCGGCCTCGCTAAGTCACCTCTGTCAAATCTGGGGGTTCCTGGCTACCATTACTGAATGTTTTGATCAAAGATTCTACAGAAGAATCCAGATCAAAAGGGGGAAAATGCAGAACAAAATTTAAAAGTCCCATGGAATCCAGACTTTCTGGAGCTATGGAGGCTGGATGAACCCCTGAAACTATTGCCCTGAGATCGCCTTTTAAACTTAAACCAAAAATACCCTCTGAAGTCTTAAAACCAAACGATAGTTTAACTTAACTGGTAAAGAATGTCTGCCTTGAGCACCATGCTCTTTTAAGAATTACCTACTTGGGATCAAACTGACAACGGTAACTCGAAAGGTTAGAGAAGAAACTTCGGGGGCAGTAAGTTCATGTTAATGGGGGAGGAATAACTCGCAAAGTGGGGTGAGGACGGTTGTCCCACTTGAAGAATGGCATCAATGTCCTTGAATTCTACATGTGAAAATTGTTGAATTGGTGTATGTTCTCCTGTGTATATTCTCAACAGCAACAACAAAAAATAAAACAAAAATTTTAAAAATCTGGGGGCTCTCTGGGGGTGGGGGAGGAAACCTCTGACTTGTTGTAATGGAGAAGCCACTGCCATGTCTTTTGTACACTGGGTCTCCACTCCCATGTCTTTTGTATACTGGGCCTCCACTCCCATGTCTTTTGTATACTGGGCCTCCACTCCTATGCCTTTTGTATACTGGGCCTCCACTCCCACGTCTTTTGTATACTGGGCCTCTACTCCCATGTCTTTTGTATACTGGGCCTCTACTCCCGTGTCTTTTGTATACCGGGCCTCCAAGAGGGATTTCACTGAAACCTTCAATTAAGGATCCTGATCTGAAATGGACTTTCAACTCCCTGTTCCAGAGCAGCATGGCCACACGAAGCCTCCCAGGGTCCAGAGATCCCCACACAGAGGGCGTCCCCATGTGTGTCAGAGCAGAACTGTGCCCTATAGGGTTTTCAGTGGCTAATTTGTGGGAAGTAGATTGCCAAGCCTTTCTCCCAAGGCACCTCCAGGTAGACTCGAACCCCCAATCTTTCCGGTAACAGCCGAGCAGATTAACCATTTGCACCACCCAGGGACTCCACGTCTACTGCGTATTGGGCGTACTGCAGCCGGGCCCCTGCTTTATCCCCACTTCACAGGCAGGCAAAGAGGGGGGCAAGGAGGAGACAGGTGGGAACTCATCACTGTGTCTCTGGACAGAGCCCAGCATCAGGCCTACAACCGTGTCAAGTGTAGCAGATGCTGTGTGGGTGGCCACCAAATAAAGATGCACTCAACATGCCACTGGGTCATGGAACCCTCTGCCCCTCGTAGTACAGTCTCCATTGACAGTACAAACGGTATGGCTCCAGGGTGGGGTCACTCACATGATGTTTAAAAGTGGACCCTTGTCGCAGACACAGACTCTAAGACAAGCCATTTGGGCAAAGGTGACTTACTGGGAAGCGTTCCCGGGAAATGCAGGTAGAGTCAGGGGTCAGGGAGTAGGGCCAGGAAGGGCAGGAAGCCAAGGGAGAGAGATTACCAGCAGGAGGCTGGGGAGACAGTCTGAGCCACTTCCAGGGTGGCCTGAGAAGCTGCAAGGGAGCTGGGGGGTTTATACCACTGCCCCCACCCCCGCAGGCATGGGCTAAGGGATGTGGTGAGGTGGGGTCGTGAATCCACAGGCACTGCTCCTCCCTCCGCCTCAGGCAGCCAGAGACAGGTGCAGTACATGGAGCCCACCCACAGCTGCCTGGGCATTAGGCTTCAAGCACTGTGTTGGGAGTTTGCTTAATCACTCAACAAACATCTCCTGTACCCTCCTCCGTGCCCGAACCTGGGCCTGCAAGGGGATAGACTCACAGCTCTCTCTGGTCCCTGAGGCTCAGAGGAGAGATCTGCTGTCAGAATAAAAAATCCACCCCCAGTACCAGGTGGCTCAGGGACCTGCCTGCCTCCACTGTCACTGTCCTAGAGGAGAAATTTCTTTAAGCACCCAGGGCTAAGCAAAGCTCGGCCCACCCAAGGAACCAGCAGGTTTTTTCCTCAAGAAACTAGATCTAAAAACTCCTTCTTCCCTTTTCACTTTGGCTGCCAGGCAGCTTGAAGTTAATTTTTTTTTTTTTTCCTCTAAATTGGGGAAATCTACATGCAAATTTCCTACCTCATTCAATACTCTGCTTTTTACTTTTAATTTATTGGGTCCCTAGTAGTGACTGGACTTCATAATGTACATCTCACTAGAAGAGCTCAAATTCTTTTCAGTTCAAAGCACAGTATAAATTCAAGGTGGGAGAGGGACGGCCAAGACTTCTTTTTTGTTGTTGTTGACTGTAATTTTTTTTTAATATATATATGTATATATATATATATATACATACATATATAATTTTTTTAAATATATATATGTATATATGTATTGTGCTTTAGTGAAAGTTTGCAAATCAAATCAGTCTCTCATACAAAAACTTACATACCCCTTGCTATATACTCCTAGTTGCTCTCTCCCTGATGAGACAGCACACGCCTTCTCTCCACTCTGTATTCCCCATGTCCATTCAGCCAGCTCTGTCCCCCTCTGCTTTCTCATCTCCCCTTTACGACAGCAGCTGCCCACATAGTCTCATGTGTCTACTTCAGCCAAGAAGCTCACTCCTCACCAGTATCATTTTCTATCTTATAGTCCAGTCCAAGCCCTGTCTGAAGAGTTGGCTTTGGGAATCGTTCCTGTATTGGACTAACAGAGGATCTGGGGACCATGACCTCCGGGGTCCTTCTAGTCTCAGTCAGACCATTAAGTCTGGTCTTTTTACGAGAATTTGAGCTCTGCATCCTACTGCTCTCCTACTACTCCATCAGGGATTCTCTGTTGTGTTCTCTATCAGGGCAGTCACTGGTTGTAGCCAGGTACCATGTAAGTTCTTCTGGTCTCAGGCTGATTTATGTGGCCCCTTCTGTCTCCTGGGCTCATAATTACCTTGGCCGAGATTTCTAAACCCATTCGTCTTTGAAAGCAGTTATATTCTTCCCAGCCAGCCTTCTCTCCCTTTCTCACATACCCTCATCCCCACCCCCAGGAGTGAGCACATGACTTGAACATCCCATCCTCCTGGCCATTGTGATTGGTTTGGGGAGTGGGCACCTGACTTGGTCCAGGAAATTGGAAGAGCCCATCCTTCTGGCTAACAGAGCTCTGGTGGCACAGTGGTTAAGAGCTCAGCTGCTAACCAAAAGGTCAGCAGTTCAAATCCACCAGTGGCTCCTTGGAAACCCTATGGGGCAGTTCTACTCTGTCCTATAGGGTCACTATAAATTGGATCTGACTCCGAGGCACCTAACAACAACATCTTCCTGGCTATTGTAATTGGTTTGGGGATGGACTCAGTACCCAATCACCACCCCCAGGACTGGGCACATGACTTGATCTGGCCAATCAGAACATCCCATCGTCTTGGCCATTGTGATTGGTTTAGGGATGGGCTCATGACTTTAGCTTGACCCGTTTAGGAAAGAAAAACTTACTTCTGGTGTCACTTCTAGCTGCTAGACTGAGCTGAAAGCAGCTAGAGCTTCTTGTCATAAGAGGGGAGATAAGGCTGGCACAGAGGAAGGAGGTAAGAGTGACATTTGGACATGAGAATGAGTCTGAAGACACCCTCTGAGCCCTTGGGTCCAGCTGTACCTGTAGCCAGACACCCTGGACTTTTCTGTTAAAGAGGCCAATCAATTTCACTTTGTGCTTTAGTTCATTTCCCTAGTTAGGTCTCTATCCTTTGTAGCAGTGAGAGACATCAGTTGATCCTGGCACTGAAACCTGTGAATGGCAGATGCTAAAACGAGGAATGGGTACATCAAGGTGGGGGGAGGACGGTGGGATGGCCCTATGATCGACTCAAATCGTGTCACTCCTCCATCAAGTGCCTGCCAGGCTTAGCGCTCTAGGGACTTTGGTTTTAAAATACCAGGAGTTTGGAGTGCCTTCCAGAAAGAGCTTACAAGAATCTGCAAGCTCAAGGTGGCCTTTGGAAACTGTGGCCTGGCCTTGCCAAGAGAGGCTCTTTCTGCCTCAATCCTAGAGAGTTTAAATTCAGACAATCCTGTGCCCTGTAGGGTTGGAGGAGCCAGGTGATCTGCCCCAAGTTCAGGTTAGGGCTCCAAAGGCAGGGAGGCCCGAAACAAAGCTGGACCTGGAGAGAGTGGGGAGAAGCCAAGCCCTCGCTCCTCTGCCTGACAGAGGGGGAAATAACCCCCCTTCTAAAGAACCCTCAAGGAGCCCCGGTGGCACAATCGTTAAGTGCTCAGTCAGCTGCTAACCGAAAGGGTCTGAGCTGGGTTTGAGCCCAGCCAGCAGCTCCTTGAGAGAAAGACCTGGCTATCTCCTTTAAAGATTACAGATTAGAAAACCCTACGGGGCAGTTCTACTCTGTCATGTGGGGTCGCTATGAGTCGAAAATCAACTTGAAGGCACCCAACAACAACAACAACAACGAGCCCTCCATCGGGGTGGGGCAGATCAAGCCATCCTCCCACATGGGGGTTTCAAACTGCGCCTGGCTAGTGCGGGAGAACCCTAAAAGGCGGCTGCTAGGAGACAGAAACCCACAGGCTATTCTCAATTCCTAACACCCCACAACTTCTCCTTTGAATCACCCAAAGGAGTTGACGTAAATACGCCAGGAACTTCCCAAACTTTGAAGAGTTGCAATGCCTGTCACTGTCAGCCCCAAGCCCTCAAGCCCACACTGGCAGGAACTGAGCGGTCACAGAACTACAATGTACAGAAACTGGAATCCTCCCGCACTGCTCAAGCCCGTTACCGTCAAGTCGATTCTGACTCATAGCGACTCTACAGGACACAGTAGAACTGCCCCATAGGGTTTCCAAGGAGCAGCTGGTGGAGTCCAACTGCTGACCTTTTGGTTAGCAGCCAACCTCTTAACCACTGTGCCACCAGGGCTCCCTGCATTGCTCAGGGGTGGTAAAATGCTACAGTTGCTGTGAAAAGGTCTGGCAGTTCCTCAGTAATGCAAACTCAGAATTGCCATATAACTTGGTAAGTCTGCTCCTGGGTATATGCCAAGAGACTTGAAAGCTGGGACTCAAACAGATACACGTACACCAGTGTCCGCTGCAGCACTGTTCACAGTCACCAGAAGATGGAAACAACACAAGTGTCCATCGGTGGATGAAAGGATTAACAAAATGTAGTCTATCCACACAATGGAATATTACTGGGCCATAAAGAGAAACAAGCAAAGTTCTGATAACATGCTACAGTATGGATGAGCCTTGGAAACTTCATGCCGAGTGAAATCAGTCAGTCACAAAAGGACAAATACTGTATGATCCCACTAATGGGAAACATCTAGAAGAGGCAAATGCAGAGAGACAGAAAGTAAGTTAGAGGTTACCAGGAGCTGGGGAGTCACCGATGAAGGGGGAGATGAAAAAGTTTTGGAAATGGATAGTGGTGATGGTCGTACAACATGGCAAAGGTAATTAACGTCACTAAATTGTGCACTTAAAATGGTTAAAATGGCAGTTTTTATGCTTTTACGTATTCTACCACAATTAAGAAAAAAAAAGAAGAGGTTCATGCCCAGGACAGCATCCCCTCAAAGCCCATCTCTCATACGTGGCTTGGAGGACCCCGGACAGAGCGCGTGGGCAAAGCCAGGGCTGGGCGCGCCAGCCCACAAGGAGCTCGACCCCTTGCCAGCCAAGAGCTTTTGGCCTGGACTGGTGGCCACAGAGGGTCATTCCCCTTCTCCACACGGAAGCTTTTGGAATAGCTGCCCCCCATTTTTCCACCACTGCATGCCCAGCGTGTTGGGGCTGGCTCCACACCCAGAGACAAAGGAGGGCCTGCCATGGTCTGGAGCTGGCCACCCTGCTAGGGCAGTCTCTAGGAGAGAGAGCGGCTATGTCTGGGGTCAAAAAATAACCAAATCTGTAGACTCAGCGACTCTGTAGCAACGCTATAGGCTTTCCAAAGATCAGCTGATGGATTCACACTGCCAACCTTTCGGTTAGCGGCCGAGCTCTTACCCACTGCGCCGCTGGGGCTCTGTGTCTGGGGTAACACTATTTAAAAAACAAACAGTTGGGAACAATTCAAAAAGGAGGATGAGAATGGTTGCACGACTGAAAGAAGGTAATCCGTGTCACCGAATTGTACGGGTAGAAATTGCCGAACTGGTCTACGTTCTGCTGAGTACAATTTCAAAAACAACAAAAAATAAAATAAATTATTAAAAAAAAAAAAAAAAACAGGTTTGCTATGGAGGCGACTCCGGCACATGGACACCCATGGGTGTCGAGGAGAACTATGTGCCATAGGGTTTCCAGGGGCTGATTTTCCAGAAATAGGTGCTTGGTGTTAGGCAGAAGCACCAAGGTGCTGGGCTGAACGTTTTTGTATGCGGGAAGAAGTGTGTGCGTGTGGGTGTTAGGGACCCCCACCGTGGATGGGGAGGGCTCCTTCTGGAGAAGCACCCCCTTCCTCCCACTGTAAGGGTGGACAGGTGACAGAGACCTGGCTACTCAGAAACTCCTGTCCTTCTGGCTACCCTGATCACTCAGGCATGATCTAGGTCAGGCTGATGAGACCCAACCCTGGACTTCTGCTGGCAAATAAAAGGGAAGAAACTCTTTCTGCTGGGACTCCTCAACAGCAAGGCTGGGAGCCCTGAGCCATTTTGCCCCCATGAAGTTAAAGAGTAGGGGAAAATACAGCTACGGCAAAGAAAAACAGGCTCTTTGACTGAGAGGACTTGAAAGACCCTTTGGTGTCGTCAACAAACACCTGTTAGCGCGAACTGTTCTCTATAAGACTGGATAACAGTCCTAGAAAAAATAGAAGCAGAAGGCTCCTTACAAATGAGATGGCTAGCTTGCTTGCTTTAGACATGTCATCAGGAAACACCAGTTACTAGAGAAGGACATCGTGGTTGGTAAAATGGAGGGTCAACAAAAATGAGAGGAACCATCTGCTATGGTTTGAATTGTGTTCCCCCAAAATATGTGTTGTAAATCCTATACCTGTGATTAAAATCCCATTTGGGAATGGGTTTTCTTTCTTATATTAATGAGGCAGTATTATTACAGGGGGTGTTTTAGTTCATCTCTGTTGAGATATAAACCAAGAACCAAGCAGAGCTGGGGGAAGACAGACGCCACGCCACATGAAGATCACCAAGTAGCCAAGGAACACCAGGCTTACAGATGCTGCAAAGAGACAAGAACTTTCCCCTAGAGCTGACAAAGAATGCCTTCCCTCAGAGCCGGCACCATGAATTTGGACTTCTGGCCTCCTAAACTGTGAGAAAATAAATTTGTCTTTGTTAAAGCCACCCACTTGCAGTATGTCTGTTAGCACTAGGTGACTAAGACACACCGTCCATGAGAGAGATCAACACAAGAGCCACAACGACGGGCTCAAACACACCAACAACCATGAAGATGGAGCAGGACCGGCAACACTTGGTTCTGGTATACACGAGGTCACCATGAGTCAGAGCCAACCACCACCACCAAGGCGGCTCTGTTGGTTCTTCCAGATTTCCTGAATTTGGGTTCCATGTGGGATGGATCTGGGTCCCAGCGGGGAGAGGGCAGAGCTGCTCTGTAAAGGGCACTGGGCTCGGTTGAACAGTGTCTCCCAAAATTCATGTCCATCTGGAACCCATGTATGTAGCTACATTTAGAACTAGGGTCTTTGCAGGTGTAATTAATTAAGATGAGGACATCCTGGATTAGGGTGGGCAATAACTGGCATCCCTATAAGAAGAGGGAAACTATGGACACAGACACACAGACGCACAGGGGAGAGGGCCATGTGAAGACAAAGGCAGAGACGGAGCAATGGCGTCCATCAGCCAGGGAACACCAAGGACTGCTGGCAACCACCAGAAGCTGGAAGACACGAGGAAGGATCCTCCCGTAAGCCTTCAGAGGGAGCATGGCCCTGCCGACACTGATTCCACGCCAGGGATACTAGTTTCCAACTTCTGGCCTCCAGGATGGAGGCAATAAGTGTCTTTTGTTTGAAGCTGTCCGGTTCGTGGCACTTTGTATGGCAGCCCTTAGAAACCAGTAAGAGTCCCTGGGTGCACAGGTCTATCTACGGAAAACAGCGCCGGTGCCAAGCAGGGACACTGCGCCCCGACAGGGCCAGGAGGATGGTAACAAGTGCCCAGAGCAATCTAAGCTGCACCCCCCCATTTCAAGATGAACAGACGTTGGTAGCAGCGACGCTTCACAGAAACACCTGTCCCCATCTTGTCCGGCTGCCTCAGTCAGGCGCCTTTCATATTTGTGACACCTCAAATAGTCATTCTGCGCTTCATCTGGTGCCCCCTTGGACTTCCGCCTGGAGGCAAGCGCCCCCCTCTGTGCCCCCTGACCCCCACACCCCACTACCCTTCTGTGTCTACTGTGTTTAGGGAAGGATGTTGGGCTGTACCTGGTTAACTGAAACTGCTCAGTGGTGCCCCCCCTTCAGGTGGCACCCAGGGCATGTGCCGTACCTGCCACACCTTAGATACACCTCTGCGTGGTGATGCAAATGGTTATATGCTCAACTACTAACTGAAAGGCTGGCCGTGTGAACACACCCAAAGGCCTCGGAAGAAAGGCCTGTCCATCTACTTCCAAAAGTTCACAGCCTTGAAAATCCTATGGCACACAGTTCTACTCTGCACACACGGGGCTGCCGGGAGTTGGAATCGACTCGACAGCAACTAACAACAGTAGCCAACACGGCATGGTCCCTGGGCACTCGGAGACTCAGCGTGGGCATCCGTAAAATGGGACTCCACCACACCCCCTCCCCCCGCCTGCCCCTCCACCGGACCTGCTGGGAGGACACGGAGGAAGACAGCGCAGGTGACCCTCCGACGCCCCGGGTACCTGTGTGGGTTTCCCGAACCACTTCCAGAGCTGCCGCGCCGGCAGGAAGGCAGCAATCTTGGGCCGGTTCTCCACGGATGGCAGGCGCTGCCGCTTGGCCAGCTCCTTGGTGGTGGGGAGGTGGACGCCCTCCCTCTTTTTGGGCCGGCTCTTGCCACCGGCCCCGGCCTGGGCCTTGGGCTGCGGGGGCTGCGGCGGTGGGGGCGGCGGGGGCTGGGGGGCCGGGGCCTTCTTGCCAGGGGAGTGGACTGCAGCCCTTGCCTTGCCCGCCTGCTTGGAGGCCTTGGTGGGGAGGACAGGCTGGGGGGAGGGGGCAGCTGCAGGGGCTGGAGGGGCCTCGTCGTCCGAGCTGCAGGAGGAGTCCTCGTCGGTGGTGGAGGAGGACGAGGAGGAGGAGGAGGAGGAGGAAGAAGAGGAGGAGGAGGAGGAGGAAGACGAGGAAGAGGATGAGGAGGAGGAGGAAGACGAAGAGGAGGACGAAGAGGAGGAGGAGGAGGAGGAAGAGGAGGAGGAGGAGGAAGAGGAGGAGGCAGGAGAGGAGGCCCTGGAGCTGGCAGCACTGCAGGCCCGGCCCCCGCCGCCCCGGCTTTCCTCCCCGTTCTTCCCGCCCTCCTCCTCGGCCTCTGTCTCCGAGCTGCTGCTGCTGCCGCTGCTGCTGCTGCTGCTGCTTCCGCTGCCGCTGCTGTCCCCGCTGCTGCTGCTGCTGCTCTCTGACTCCTCCGCGCCATCCTGCTCAGCCTGGCCCTTGTCCGGGCTCTCGGGGCCCCCCGAGTCCTCAAATTGCAGCCCCGGCCCAGGCTCCGGGGCCAGCTCACCGTCCAGGGCCTTGGGCCGCCCAGGCTTGGGCTCACCGCCGCCTGTGGCAGGGGGGAAGCTGCCCAGGCCCGGGAGGCCCTTGGGCTCCTGCCAGCCGCCTGTGGCTGTGTCCTCACGGAGGAGCAGGGCCTCCTTGGCCTTCTTGCTCTTGGGTGACATCACGCCCTCGTGGTCCAGTTTAACAAGCAGCTCGGTCTCCTCACCGGACCTCCTAGGGCCCTTGGCACCCGGCTCCTCGGCCGCCCGCACCTTCTTGGGCTTGGGACGGGTGGCGGGCATGGTGAGGGGCATTGCCACAAGGGGCGCCGGGGCCACAGCCGTGGGGGGCACAGGCACCTCCCCAAAGGGCTCGGGAGTCGGGCAGCCAGCAAAGCTGGGGGGCACAGGGCTGGGCTGGGGGGGTGATGAGCGGGCCTTGGGGGCTTTAGGGCGCTTCTCCATGGGCTCTGGAGGGCTCTTCTTGGAACTTGGGGTGCTGATGGGCTCCAGAGCCAAAGGGGTGCTGGGGACCTCATCTGTGGAGCCCCCCTCCTCCAGGACAGTAGTTTTGTCTAAAAGAGAGAGGAAAACGTAGCAGGGGCTGCTGTTGGGCGAGGCAGGGATCACCTCATTTCAGTGACTCCCGCGTGGGGCTCGGGATTGGGCACAGCCCCCTAGCCTCAGGAAGACTGTGGTTCCCTCATCACAAGTGCCCTAACTCCTGTGGACCCAACGTCACCCCCTGGTGGCCTCAGCTTTTAGTCCCAACCCTGTTTTCCCAATTCCAGAGTCAAACGCGCTCAGGTTATGCTAGAACCTCCCTCCTGCCTCTCAACCTGGAGCGACCCTCCACAGACCAATTTCCCTCCTACAGCCTCAGTTTCCAAATCTGTCCACTGCTCCACACAGCCCTTCCCATGCAAGCAGGATTCTAACAAAGACGGAAGTGGTCGCCCACACGGAGACCCTGGCCGCCCCCACCCCGGTGGACACGTCCCTGGTGTGGCCCCTGTTCCGCATCTGCCCCACATACCGCCCTTGGCCTTGGTGCTGGGCTTTCGGCCACGGCCTCTGGCTTTGGCTCCGGGCTCCTCTGTCCCCGCTGTGCCCCCATCTTTGCCTTCCCCAGTGTCTTTGCTGGTTTTCCGGATACGGCGCTTGGCGCTCGGCACCAGGAGGGCTGGGGACGGCTCAGCACCTGCAGGGCACAGCAGACATAGACTCAGGCAGGTTCCTTCAGTAGGCTACCCCTGCTCATGTGTCAAGGGGGCACAGCCTTTGCAGGGCTATCGGGGGAAACAGATGACACCATGTAGTAGACTCGTGCCTGCTTTCCCAAAAGGCTGTGAGGTCAGGCAGGACAGCCATGTCCGAGGGGATGCGGCTCAGAGCTGTCTGCACACACAGGATGCTGGATCAGTGCTCATGGACATTAAGGGGCAAGGGCCCAAAATGGAGTCCTCTGTGGTTTCCATGGCTCCCCTGGTAAACGTTCAAAACGACTGGAGGTACCAATCTCTCTAAGTCGGGTAGTCCCAGGCCCAAACCTACCCCTTACGGATGTGGGCCCTGGGTAAATCACGTCTCCCTCCCCTCCAAAGCCCAATTTCCTCACTGTCAGTCAAATGAGATGGGAGCCCCAGCAGCACAGGAGGAAGGCAGGAACTCGGTGATCTGTGGACATGCAGGGCCCAGAGCTAACAATCAGTGCTCAGCCTCCTGCTGTCCAGCTGCCAGCCTGGGGCTGCCCTTGTGGACCACGGAACCCGAGAACAAGCCATGGGGGGAGCCAGGGCTTTACACATGGGACAGAAGAGAGGTGCCCCGGGACGCCCTCTCCCAGCCCATTCTGGGGGCCCTCCACCTATGGTTTCTGCCATTTCCATCTCCAGTGGGTCAAATGAGTGGGGCCCAGGGCGGGCAACCCAGAGGCTCCTGGGCCAGCAGCCACAGCCTAGAGCCGGGCTGAGGGAGCTGACCAGTGGGGGATCCTTGCCCTAGGCCAGGGCAGCAGGTCCCAGAAGGCAGCAGGCTCAGCACTCACACTGGATCTTGTAGTCGGGAGGCAGGAGGCGGATATGGGACAAGGGGATCCTCCCAGTGTCTCCGTCATCAAACTCCACGGTGATGAGGTCCCCATCGTCCTCGAGGTCAAGTAACCCTGGTGGGGGAAGGGCAGAATGAGGGGGGCCCTTGAACCTCTGGCTGCCTCGTGGGGCATGAGAGTGAGCAGTAACTGGTCCCTAAGTAACCTCAAAGGTCCCTGGGTGACACAAACAATTTGCACTCGACTACTAACCTAAAGGTTTGCAGTTCGAACCCACCTAGCAGCACTGTAGAAGAAAGTCCTGTCGATATGCTTCCATAAAGATTACAGTCAAGAAAACTCTATGGAGCAGTTCTACTCTATAACACACGGGGTCACTATGAGTCAGAATCAACTCAAGGGCAACTAACAGAAACAATTACTAAGTCAAATCCGATACTTTTAAAATTATTATTTACATAAAAAAATTTTTTTTTATTTTTTAATGGGTCTAAGGAAACCCTGGTGGCATAGTGATTAAGAGCTGCAGCTGTTAACCAAAAGGTTAGCAGTTCAAACCCACCAGGTGCTCCTTGGAAACTTTATTCCGTCTTATACGGTTGCTATGAGTTGGAATCAACTTGACGGCAGCAGGTTTGGTCAGGATTAATGGGTCTAAGGCATCAACTGTGTGGATCGTAACAAATTATGAATAACGTTGCTGAGAATGGGAATTCCAGAACACTTAACTGTGCTCATGAGGAATCTGTACACGGATCAAGAGGCAGTGGTTCGAACAGAACAAGGTGATACTGCATGGTTCAAAGTCAGGAGAGGTGTGTGTCAGGGTTGTATCCTTTCACCATACCTATTCAATCTGTATGCTGAGCAAATAATCTGAGAAGCTGGACTATATGAAGAACGGGGCACTAGGACTGGAGGAAGACTCATCAACAACCTGCGATAAGCAGATACACAGCTTTGCTTGATCAAAGTGAAGAGGACTTGAGGCACTTACTGATGAAGATCAAAGACCACAGCCTTCAGTATGGATTACACCTCAACATAAAGAAAACAAAAATCCTCACAACTGGACCAATGAGCAACATCATGACAAATGGAGAAAAGATTGAAGTTGTCAAGGATTTCATTTTACCGGGATCTACAATCAACAGCCATGGAAGCAGCAGTCAAGAAATCAAAAGACACATAGTGCTGGGCAAATTGGCTGCAGGAGGTCTCTTTAAAGTGTTAAAAAAGCAATGGTGACACCTTGAGGATTAAGGTGTGCCTGACCCAAGCCACGGTGTTTTCAATCACCTCATACACGTGAGAATGCTGGACAATGACTAAGGAAGACCAAAGAATTGATGCCTTGGAATTGTGGTGTTGGCGAAGAGTACTGAATATACCATGGGCTGCCAAAGAACAAATCAATCTGTCTTGGAAGAAGTACAAACAGAATACTCCTCGGAAGCAAGGATGGTGAGACTGTGTCTCACATACTTTGGACATGTTGTCAGGAGGGATCAGTCCCTAGAGAAGGACATCATGCTTGGCAAAGTAAAGGGTCAGCGAAGGGGAGGAGGACCCTCAATGAGACGGATTGACACAGTGGTTCCAACAACGGGCTCAGGCATAGCAACAATTGTGACGATGGCACAGAACTGGGCAGTGCTTCAATCCGTTGTACATAGGGTCCCTGTGAGTCAGAGCCGACTCGACGGCACCTAACAACAACAATGGGTCTTCAGAGCCCTGCTGGCACGGTGGTTAAGAGCTTGGCTGCTTACCAAAAGGTCAGCAGTTCAAGTCCACCAGACTCTCTTTGGAAACCCTATGGGGCAGTACTACTTTGTCCTATAGCGTTACTATGAGTTGGAACCAACTTGACAGCAACAGGTTTGGTTTTTGGTTTTTTAAGGGTCTTCAGGAGCCCTGATGATGGAGTGTTTCGAGCGCTTGGCTGCTAACTGTTTGAATCTATCTGCCACCCCGTGGAAGAAAAATATTGTAGTCTGCTTTCATAAAGATTTACAGCCTTGGAAACACTACGCAGCAGTTTTACTCTGCCCTATGGGGTCACTATGAGTCAGAATCAACTTGACAGCAACGGGTTTGGTTTTTTGGCTTTTAATGGGTCTTCAAGAGTCCCTGGATAGAGCCAACAGTTAAGCACTCAACTACTAGCCAAAAAGTTGACAGTTTGAATTCACCCAGAGGAACCTTGAAAGACAGGCCTGGCGATCTGCTTCTGAAAAGTTATAGCCTTGAAATCCTATGAAGCACAGTTCTACGCTGCACACTGGGGTCACCGTGAGTCAGAATCAACTCGATGATAACAACAACAGTTAACCTCAAGGCTGGCAGTTCAAACCCACCTAGCAGCACTGAGGAAGAAACGCCTGGAAATGTTTCCATAAAGATTACAGCCAAGAAAACCCTATGGAGCAGTTCTACTCTAACACATGGGTCACCATGAGTCGGAACCAATTGACGGCAACAGGTTTTTAAGCAGCCTTGATCTCGGGACACCCATGGCAGGTATGCAATGGCGCAGAATGTGAGCTTTAGAACGACACAGTCCTGGCAGGATACTGGCTCCCTCCTTTCTAGCCGAGTGAGCTCAGTCAACGCAAACGTTTCAGAGTGTGTGTCCTGGACTTCCTGCTCTAGCTGACAGCTGCTCACCTGCCCCACCCACTGAAGGCCCAAGAGCCTCACCAAAATAACAGTAAAGGAATCAAATGGGCTTAGACCCCAAAGACAGAGAAACCAGGCCAGGAGCTAGCAGCACATGAGAGGTGGCAGCATCTAGAAAGATGGAACTGCCATGGACAAGTGGTCACTGGCGTTTGACTCAGTGTTCTCTGCTTTGTTTGGTGCCTGAAGGGAAGAGACGCCAACAAGAAGACATCTGGCACCTCTGGAGGTAGGGGTGCTGGGGGCGCCAAACAGCGATCAGGCTAATGGTCATGGAGCCAGCATGAGCTAGGAAGTTTACTGCTGGAGAGGGGCTCTGGACTGAAGGCTATTAGGTACAGGGGAGGATGGTGGTACAGGTGAAGGTAAGGTGAGGGTACAGGTGAGGATGGTGGTACAGGCAAGGGTACAGGTGAAGGTACAGGTGAGGATGGTGGACAGGCACCACACCCAAATCATGGATAATAGAGAATTTTGCATCCTGAATGATGACACCCAATCCCTTTCCCAGATGCCGGATGTTAATACTAAAGCCCCAAAGATAGAGATTTTGGGGAACCTGGCTGGTAAAAGGGAAAAGAAGGTCCCTGGGTGGTGCAAACGGTTTGCACTCAGCTACTCATCTAAAGGTTGGCTGTTTGAACCCACCCAGTGGCGCTGTGGAGAAAAGGCCTCACAATCTACTTCCGTAAAAGATTACAGCCAAGAAAGCTCTATGGAGCAGTTCTACTCTGTAACACATGGGGACGCAGTGAGTTGCAATCGACTTAACTGCAATGTAAAGGGAAAAGGCCTATAGATGCTGGCATCTACGAGTCCCCCACTGAAAGATTCCTGTCTGCTCACTGTCATGAGGCCCCACCCACCAACAGCTTCCTCTTGTTAATGTCTCACTCTTTGCTCAAAAAATTTCTTTGCTAGGAATGACCAGAAACTTAAGGACAGCCTCTAAGGAAAAAAAGAACCTAGAACTAACAGAAGTGAAAAAGAAGGTAGAACAAACAGATAATAGAGTAAACTAAAGAAAAATACAATGAAAAAGATTTATCATTTGAAAAAAAAAATCTTTTTGTAAGGCAATGTATCCAGAAAACAATAAGATGTTATTTAAAAAAAAAAAAAAAAAATTCAGACAATATGAAAGAACTCTTGGGAATTTTTTAATGATGGCAGAATTTTTTTAATTAAATAGAAGGAGTAGAAGATAAAGATGAGATCTCCCAGAAGGTTAAACAAAAAGATAAAGAGATAAATACTAATTAAAAAAAAATATGTAAACACTGAGGGGTCAATCCAGGGAAAATACATAAAACTAGGGGAGGAAACTATCCAAGGTATAATACAGTAAAACCTGCCAAAGCCAGAACCTGTGTAAAGCAGAAACCTATCAGAGAGGGAAAACTCAAATATTTTCCACTAATAAAGAGCGACAGAAAACTAGTAAGACTGAACCCTATTAAAGACAGAAACCCTGTGAGAACCAGAAAAACGAGACAGTTCCATCGAGTTCTGGCTCTCACAGGTTTCAGCGTACAAGAAAAGTTTCCAGGGCTAAAGGAAATTTGCTTCAAAATCCAAGTCCTCCACCTCAAAATTCAGCATGATGAAAACACATACATGCACACGCACACCCAGAAAAACCACATGAAACTCCAGATCTAGGGATAATGACAAGATCCTAAAAGTTTCCAGACAATGATTTTGAAATGGTGAGAGGAAATTATTTGCAACCTAGAATTTTATACCCAGATCAACTGTCTCTGGGTATGCTGACACCCAGAGATTTCAGACATCCAAGTACTTGAGAAAGATCCCTTACTAAAATGAAGAAATGCACAAAGAGAAATACATGAGATTCCACACAAGAGGGAGGTAAAAGGAATTATCAGAAGGAGGAAATTCTCTTGGGGAAGTTCCAAGAATGACAGCTGTGTGGCCAGCCTAGAAAGCAACTAGTCCCTAATGGTACAGAGGGACAGAAAACTTCAAGAGACATGAACTCAAGACAAACTTTTACTGTATTAACAGCGCTTTCAGAATTTTCGGAAGAGTTTGATGATAAATTAGTAACTATTCAATGGAAAAATAAGCCTTCCTAGCCTGACGTCCAGTGTCAGACATCTGAGACAGAATTAGACATCTGTTGTTTTGCCTGCTAGTATCCCTTTTCCCAAGGAACCCTGGTGGTGCAATGGTTAAGTGCTTGTGCTCAGCTGCTAACCAAAAGGTTGGCAGTTTGAACTTCCTGAGTGGCTCCACTGGAGAAAGACCTGGTGATCTGCTCTTGTAAAACCCGATGGTTTCCTACTCTGTCCTATAGGGTCTACTCTGTCCTAGAGGGTCGCTGAGTCAGAATCAAATCAACTGCAATGGTTTTTTTTGGTTTATCTCTTTTCCCATATACATTTTATCCTCATTATTTGCAGATTCTGTGTTTGCAAATTTGTGTACTCACTAAAAATTATCCGTACCCCCATAATCAATACTTGGGGTGCTTTTGTGGCCATTCATGGACATGTACGTGCACAGTGTGTGAAAAACTCAAGTCGTTCAACATGCTCATTCCCAGCTGAGGTCAAGCGAGACTGGTACTCAATAATTCAGTGTCCATGGTGACATTATAGAACATAGCTACTATAAATAACTAGAATTGATTGTATGTGTGGATGGTCGGTAGCCAAGGGCTGGACTGTATTTGGCATCGAGTTTCTGTTTTTCTTACCAACTTCCTCCATACTGCCATCTTCTGGATGTGTTGGGTTCGCTAGAGCTAAAGATGTACCATTTTGAGTATCTGCTGTTCTTCTCTGCCTATGTCTTCTGGAGTACCTGTTATTTCTGTCTACCCAGCATCCATTCTCTCTTATTCTGGTAACAACATCCCAATTTTCCTTGGGAAGCCAACTTCCCCATCTCCCTCTGCCACGTGCAAGAGAAAGCTGACTTCAATTCTTAGCTTCAAGGATGAGAACATGAACAAGGGCTAGTCAGGACCCACAGTGAAGAGTTCAGTGACAACCACACGACTCAAGTCAGTTCAGTGTGACACCATCGTGTGTGGGAAAACTTGGGGAGCAAGAACTTCTTGGATCATAGGATTTGTTGAAATGGCAAAGACAGTCCCTAAGGTGCTGAGAGCCACCCGTGCCTGCCTGGGAGTGAAGCTAGCACACATGAGAGCATTGCTGAAAGGTGTTGAGAGCTAAATCCTAATGACATCGTTTGAATAACATCTGGGCCCGTGAGCTGGTAAAATTCTTTATGCTTAAGCCAGTGTTATGAATTGAATTGTGCTCCCCCCCCCCAAGATATATGTTGCGATCCTAATCCCTCTACCTGCAAAAGGAGCCCTGGTAGTGCAGTGGTTAAGCGCTCTGCTGCTAACTAAAAGTCAGTGTCTCGAATCCACCAGCCACTCAGTGGGCGAAAGATGTGGCAGTCTGTTTCCATAAAGATTTCAACCTAGGAAACCCTACAGGGCAGTCCTACTCTGTCCTATATGGTCACGGTGAGTCTGAATCGACTAGATGGCAACGGGTTTATACCTGCGGATGTGATCCCATTTGAGACTAGGGTTTAATCTTTGTTATGTTAATGAGGCCATGTCAGTGAAAGGTGTATCTTAAACCTAGTGACTTCTGAGATATAAGTAGAGCAGATCAGTCACACAGAGACCAGCAAGCACACACAGGGGGAAAGTAGATGTCATGTGAAGATCACCAAGGAACTGAGGAACACCAGGGCTACAGAAGCTGAAAGACACAAGGATCCTTCCCCAGAGTGGACAGACAGCAAGCCTTCCCCTGGAGCCAGTGCCCTGAATTCGGACTCGTAGCCTCCTGAGCTGTGAGAAAATTAAGTTTTGTTTGCTAAAGTCTCCCACTTGTATTTTTGTTACAGCAGCACTGGGACATGGAGACAGCCAGTTAGAGTGTAACTGTGGTGACCAAACGAAGCCATAGTGATATGTCAGGGAACAGAAGAGCCCCGGGGAGGGCAAGCTCACCTCGGACCACGGTGCCTGGGTAGAGGCAACGGTACTGCTGGCTCCAGTAGGCAGCAATTCTGGTCCCCTGGGGCAGGAAGCGTGCAGAGGCCGGCCTCACATCGATGATCTGAGGAGAGTACACGCATGAGGTGGAAAGAAGTCATAGCCTTAGCCTCTGACCCTCCTTGCCAACCCTCCCAGGCCCGGCCCCGCCCCCCTCACCGCCTCCTGCAGCAGCTGCTCCAGACAGTAAATGTGGGGTCGATTCCCGCGCTCGCCCTCCACCACCACGCGGTATCTGCAAGACCAGGTCAAAGGTGGGTGTGGTGGCAGAAGCCCAAGACCCCCCCATTGGGTGTCTTCCCCAGGCCTAGGCTCCCAGGCCCACCACCACTAGCTCCTTCCCTCAGAGTGCTGGGCCAGGAAATCAGAAACTGAAGGTTGGCTGATTTGCTGCAGAAAGTGGGAGGCCAAGCCTCAGTTTCTGTCTGTATAATGAGGGGTGCTAGGGTAAGATGGAGTCCCTGAGTGGTGCAATTGGTTCATGAACTCAGCTGCTAACTGAAAGGTTGGAGGTTTAAGTCCACCCAGAGGTACCCGGATGAAAGGCCTGGCGATCTACGTCCACAAATAAGTCACTGAAAACCCTGTGGAGTACAGTCCTGCTCTGACACACATGGGATCACCGTGAGTGGGAATCGACTCCATGATTTTTGGAGTCCCTGGGTGGTGCAAACAGTTAAGGCACTCAATTGCTAACTAAAATTTGGAGGGTCAAATTCACTCAGAGGATTCTTGGAAGAAAGGACTGGCAATCTACTTCCCAAAAAATCAGCCACTGACAATCATACGGAGCTCAGTTCTACTCTGACACGCACGGAGTTGCCATGAGCTGGACTGACTTGATGGCAACCGTTGGCAGCGGCGGTAGAGCAAGCTGAACCTGTCCAACCCAGATCCCAAGGGAGGCCACCACTCTCTCTCTCTCCCCCCTTCCCACTGTGACCCTGTGACCAGCCCCCTGCTCAGGGACCCACCAAGTGCCTTTCCTCCTGTCTCCCTGGAACCTGGCTTCACCCTCATTCACCCCATCTGACAGAAGGGAGCCAAGGCTTGGACAGCAGGTGCAGCTTGCCCAGAGGCACAGGAGGGCCCTGGTGCAGGCCAGGGGCAGGTCCCCCACACTGGCCTGGCACCCCCCGCCCTGATGCTCACTCACATGTCCGGCGAGTGCACAGTCTGCACATGCCCGGCGTACAGCAGCTTGTCGTCCATGGGGATGAGCACACGCAGCCCATCCTTGAGCTCGTCCTTGTCGATGACACAGGAGCGGGGGGCTGCAGGAGGGAGCAGTGAGGTGGGTAGAGTGGGGCGGCCCTCCTCTGCATGGCCCCCCTCCTGGGCCTGCCCTGCCCCCTTACTGAGTCTGTGGCCCTGTGTGCACCCCTGGTGCACGTGTCTGCACAGAAGCACGTGCGTGTGCATGCCAGCAGGTACTTGGGACCCTTGCCTCCCTCCACCCCTCTTCTCAGCCCTCAGAAAGATCCCAGACATGAGGGAGCCCCTAATCCCAAAGACCCACAGGCCCTGTGCCCAGACATGAAGCTCTGGATCATCAACCTACTCACCTTCCACTCAGGTCAAAGTTCGGGACCCTCTCCCTTCCAGGCCCACCTACCCCTTGCTGCTGCTGACCGAAGCTACACCCAGAACCTCAGACTGGCCTTTTCTTCACCTGGAACACCTTCCTCAATCCTCCTAGCCAGACTTCCCAAATGGCTCTCTCACCCCTGGGCCCAAGTCTACCCCCTCAGGCCCACAAAACTGCTCTTGCCTAGCCACCAGGAGTGTCATCCACACGAAGGCTATTGTTCAGTCTTTGCTCTCCTGACTTTTCACTAGCATTTAACACCATGGACCACTCTCTGCCTTAAACCACCTCTTTTTGGACCCCTTGCACACCATACTCCCTGCTATGGGTTGAATCATATCCCCCCAAAAATTTATGTTGATGTCCTAACCGCCGGTGCTGTGAACGTGACCTTGTTTGGAAATAGGGTCTCTGAAGATGTTATCAGTTAACATGAGGTCATACTGAAGTGGGGTGGGCCCTAATCCTAATCCCTTCTGAATGATATAAAAGGGGAAGAAGACCACAAACCTTTGCCATGAGACCAGCAGAACTGGATGGTACCTGGCTACCATTACTAAATGTTTTGATCAATGATTCTATAGAAGAATCTTGATCAAAAGGGGGGAAGAATACAGAAAAGGATTTCAAATTCTCATGGAATTCAGACTTTCTGGAGTCATGAGGCTGGATGAACCCCCAAAACTACTGCCCTAAGATAATCTTTAAACCTTAAACCAAAAATATCCCCTGAAATCTTAAAACCAAACAATAGTTTAGCTTTATTAGTAAAGAACGTCGGCCTTGAGCATCATGCTCTTTTAAAAACTACATGGGATCAAGTTGACAACAGCAACTTGTGAAAGATGACATAGGAACTTTAGGGAACAGTGATTTTATGTTATCGGAGGAGGAAAAAACTAGAAAAAGAGGGTGAGAATGGTTGCACAACTCGAAGGATGCAATCAATGTCACTGAATTGTACACATAGAAACTGTTGAATTGGTTGGTGTATGTTCTGCTGTGCATGTTTTCAACGATAATAAAAAAAAGAAAGAATTTTTTAAAATGAAGAAAAAACACTGCAGACCAGCTCCTGGGGCAGATGGAATGACCACCCACTTCCTCATCCCTCCCACACCCTGGCCATGGCCTTGTCCTCCAAGGACTGCACCTCCTGTCCCTTGATCTGGGTTTGGCCACACCACTTGCTTTGGCCAATGGCACAAGGTAGAGCACAGAGTGCCAAATCTGAACCTAGCCCCAAGAGGCCACACACATTTCCATCTTTGCTCTGCCCTGGCAGCATCACCATGAGAAGAAGACATCCTGGCTAGCTCACTGGCCTGAGGCTAGCTCACTGGACATGTGAGCCATGGAGCCAAGCCAGCCAGCCCAGCCCAGTCTGTCCCCAGCCTGCCACTGCATGGGGCAACCTGGCAGAGAGCATGCCTTGTTGTTCGTGAGATGTGGTGGTTGTTTGTTACGCAGCCATAGCTGACTGACCAACTTCCCCAGGTGACCAAATACCTCAGGGATGGCCCTGTTCCTCCTCTCACTGCATGCTACCTGCTAGAATGGTCATGTCCACCACCCTACTCTCAAAGGATCAATAACTACCCCTGCTCTGACATGTCCCAATTCACACCTGTGGTCTCTCCTCTGCGCTCCAGACCCCCAAGCCCAAGTGCCTCCTGGACATCACTTCCATGGGACGTCCACCTGCACCCCACACTTTACCCATCAGAGCCCAGTACACAATCTCTCCGTTCCTTCCCTGTGACCCCGGTCTCAGTGGCTGCCTCCCACCATCCCCCTAGCCACACTGGGGACTCTGCGCCACCACCAGCTGCCCCCGTCTCCTCTCTCATCTGTTCACACAACCCATCACCACATCCCAACCTGCTAATGTACTTAAACTCACCCCTTATTATGGATTGAACTGTGTCCCCCAAAATTACAGACCGAAATTCTGGACATACGCTGTTACAATTAATCACGAGATGAAATCAGTTCGCCTTGGGAGAGCGAATCACCTCCCACAATGCTATCTAATGAAATGTGATGACCACATGTCTAATGTGATGTAATGTAATCACCTTCCATAATGCAATGTAATGTAATACGTAATTAACTATCAGATGACATCATACCAATGTAGGGTAGGTCCTAAACCTAATCACTTCTGAGTTATAAAAAGAGCAGAACAGACACAGGGACACACAGAAGGAAGAAAGGCACCATGTGAGGGTGTTCTACAAGCGAAGGAACCAAGGAATGTCCAGGGCAACCAACAAGGAAGGAATTAACAAGGAAGGAATAGACATAGCTGAGGCTTTGGTTTGAGTTTGTAGCCTCCAGAACTGTGAGAAAATAAACTTCTGTCCTATCAAGCCACCTACCTGTGGTATTTGTGTTACAGCAACACTAGAACACCAAGACACCCTCTGTCTCTATCCTTGCTACACCCACAGCGGCCCAGGTCACCACCAAATCCTGCCCGGATGCTTGTAAGAGCCTCCTCACTGGACTCCCATCTCCCCTCAGGGCCCTTACAGTTCACCATGTGCAGCAGCCAGAAGGATCATTTCAAAACCAAATCCAACTACGCCACTCCCCCATGTACAACTTTTGATAGACAGCTTCTTGTTTTTCTTCAGGAGAATACAGAACTCCTCACCAAGGCCCACGAAACTGTGTGGACCTACTTCTGCCTCCCTAGGCCGTTCTCTCACCTCCTAAGCCACAGCCTAACTGGCCTTCTTTCAGTTTATCTTGGGGGACTATATTCCTCCCTACCTCAGGCCCTTTGCACATGCCCTTCCCTAAGGCACCCCCATCCCTGGCCCTTTGCCAGCTCCACCCCTACTTCTCTCAATCCTTGGCTCAGATCTAACTGACCCAGGGAAACCTCCTGCCTCGCCCCTTGTCCAGGTCTGAGCAGCCCAGAAGCCCCACCCCCAGTACAGGCACCCACCTGGCGTCAACGGCCGCTCCAGAGCCCCACCACGTGGGAGGTGCTCGTCTTCTGAGAAGCTGGAGTCTTGGTTGGGCTCAAAGTCCTCCTCGGCAGCCATGCTCTCCATGAGCTTGCTCACAGCGCCCCCCTTCCCACGGTTCTGGAACAGAGTGGAGGAGAGCAGACCCCAGCTCAGAGGAGGGCATGCCATCCTGCCGGGCTGGGAGGCTCCCTGAAAACCTGGGATCCTGGGTCAGGCTGCAGAGTCGTCCAGTAGGTGCTCTGCGGACTGTGCTGGCCATCTGCATGGGGGGACTTCAGCCCAGAGGCCACGCCCATGAGCCCCTGGCCAGGCCTTGATGCTGTGCTGAAGTGACCATCATGCAAGCACCTCAGCTCCCCACAGAGAAAACAAAGGGCACATTGGCAGCCCTGGGAGATGGAAGGTGGGAACTGGGCCCAGGTAGGCACTAGCTGGAACGAGGAGCAGACACGAACAGGTACACCCAATCTGCCATGTGGGCAAAGGAATTCGCCCAGGCCTGGGGGAGCGCTGTGGGCCCCCTCACTCAGATGTCATGTGGGGGTCACCAGCACCTCTCATTTTGGGGGCAGAGGCTGAGTCCTATTTATCCTCAGAGACTTAGCCATGTCCCTTTGCCTCTGGGACCACCATTGTGGCAAGGGTCCAAACGAGAGCCCCTTAGCACAGAGGGGACCCCAGCCCAGCCCTGGGAACACATGACACTATACCCCACACCTGGGCCTGTCCCACCTGCACCCCACCTCATACAGGGTGTGAAGCCTCACCTCCTTCTTCACTTCCTTCCCCTTGGCCTTGGCCTTGCTCCTCTTGGTGGCAGCCAGTGAGCTGGTGTGAGGGGCCCGGGCCTCAGAGGGCAGGGCAGGTGTGCGGGGTGGCGGCAAGGAGGCTGCAGACCCCGTCTCCTTCCCCTTCTTCTTCTGCAGGAAAAACAAGGCAGAGGGTCAGGAAGGCCCGGGATCCCTCCCAGCCTCGGCCCCCGCCCCAACCCAGCCTCAGCCCCCACACCCACCTATTCACCCTCCTTTCCACACCACACTAACACCCAGGAGTCTTTCTGTGAGAGGACCAACCACCCTCTCTCCTTGCAAATTTGTTTCTAATCTTGTTTTATTACTACTCTACATCGTCGTTGTTGTTGGGTGCTGTCGAGTTGATTAGACAACTCATATGGACTCTGTATGACAGAGTAGAGCTGCCCCATAGGGTTTTCTAGGCTGTAACCTTTACAGGAGCAGATAGCCAGGTCTTTCTCCCACGGAGCTGCTGGTGAGTTCAAACTGACAACTTTTTGGTTAGCAGCCTAGCGCTTAACCATTTCGCCACTTAACCACTTACTCTATATTACTTGTTGCAAAAACATATATATATATATGTATATATATATTGAACTGTATATAAAGCTGTGCGAACTCCTCCCCAACTCTCCTACCAGCCACACAGAGGTAACCTCTAGTGACAATTTTTTCCAGAGATTTCCACAAGCACACACAACCACATAAACACGAACAGTATACGAACACAAAAGAGCCCTGGTGGTGCAATGGTTAATCATTCAGTTGCTGACTGAAAGCTTGCAGTCTGCTTCTGTAAAGATTTACAGCCTTGGAAATTCTATAGGGCAGTTCTACTGTCCTATAGAGTCATTATGAGTTGGAATCGACTCAAAGGCAACAGGTATATGTGAACACATTTATACACAGGCAGTACTTTTTTTTTTTTTAAATACCAGTGGGCACTTGCTGAAAGTCCTGCTTTGCAACCTCCCTCCCCCGCCAATGCAGTATGCCTGGTACCAGATTCCCTGCGTGGCACAAACCGTTAAGAGCTCAACTATTAGTCGAAAGGTTGGCAGTTCAAACCCACCCAGAGGCATCTCAGAAAACGGGCCTGGCAATCTGCTTCCCAAAGGTCACAGCCTTGAAAACCCTACGGAGCAAGTTCTCTGCACACATGGGGTCGCCATGAGTTAGAACTAACTCAACTGCAACTAGCAACATGTCCGATATACACAGAGAGCTTCGTGTTTGTTTTCTAACAGATGACCAGTGTGCCATGGTGTAACCAAAAAAAGTTGCCGCAGAGTTGATTCCAACTCATAGCAACCCTACAAGAAAGGGTAAAACTGCCCTAAGGTTTCCAAAGAGCGGATGGTGGATTCGAACTGCTGACCTTTTGGTTAGTGGCCAAGTTTGTCATGGTACGGAGGAACCATAATTCATTTAATGCCCCCAATGGGGGACACGTAGGCTGTCTCCATTTTTTCATTCTTCTAAATGATGCCAGAAAAATATGACATTACTGATTAGTTCTATAACCTTCTTCCTGGGAGGGGAATGTAAAACCGTCTACTAGCTCCAGCCTCTAAACTGTTTCCAGAATGTCTGTGTTCATTTCCACCTGCCTGGCAGCGAGGGCAGGGCCACACGCACCCCCACCTCAAAGTCACCCCTACCATGGTGAGATGGGGGCTCTCCCCCACTGCAGGTGGGTGTGGAAACTGGTCCAAGAAAAAAAACAAGCCTCTTTAAAAACACCACATCCTACACTGAGCTTCAGTTGTTGTTGGATGCCATCAAGTTGATCTCAACTCATGCCACCCCATGTGACAGAGTACAACTGCCCCATAGGGTTTCCTAGGCTGTAATCTCAACGGAAGCAGACTGTCAGTCTTTCTCCACTGGAGCGACTGCTGGGTTCAAACCACCAACCTTTGAGCTAGCAGCTGAGCGCTTAACCACTGGACCACCAGGGCTCCTTAAGCTTCTGTTAAGGGTAATGATATAATTTTGGGAACAGAAAAGGGTGATGGCCGAACAACATGATGAACGTTACTGAACTGTATGTATATAAGGAGCAGGGGTTAAGCACTTGGCTGCTAGCCAAAAGGTCAGCGGTTTGAACCCGCCAGCCGCTCCACAGGAGAAAGACTCAGCAGTGTGCTTCCATAAAGATTTAAAGCCTCAGACACCCCACGGGGCAGTTCTACTCTGTCTTATGGGGTTGCTATGAGTCGGAATTGGTTCCATGGCAATTGGGACGAGAACTGTACGTGTGAAGCCTGTTGAGATGACAAATGTTTTGTTACATATATAACTACCACAATTAAAAAAAAAAAAAGTTCTTACTAAAGAACAAGACGCCCTGGACAAAGTAGACCAGAGGTTACCAGGGGCTGGGGGCAGGGGAGAATGGGAGTTATTGCCTAAGGGGCCCAGAGTTTCAGTTTGGGGAGATGAAAAAGTTATGGAAATCGATCACGGTGATGGTTACACAACTTGGTGAACGTGATTAACGCCACCGAGTTGCACACTTAAAAATGGCTAAAAGGGCAAATTTTATGTTATTTATATTTTGTCACAGTAAAAACAATATGTTCCATGACATTAAGCATCTGTCAAAACCCAAAGGGCTGTACAGAGGGAACCCTGATGTGAACTACGAGCTTTAGTTAATTATAGCATGTCAATACTGGTTCCTTAATTGTAACAAATATACCACAGGAATAGATGATACTAACACGGGAAACTGGAGCCCCTGGGTGTGCAAATGGTTAACGCAGTCAGTTAAGGTTGGAGGTTTGAGTCCATCCAGAGGCCCCTCGGAAGAAAGTCCTGGCCATCTACTTCCAAAAAATCAGCCACTGAAAATCCTGTGGAGCAAAGTTCTACTCTGACACAGACGGGGTCACCATGAGTCGGAGCTGACTCCATGGCAACCGGCTACCGATACGGGTGGAGGGGAGAGAGGCTATGCAGAGCTTTACTTTCCGCACAGTTTCTCTATGAACCTAAAACTCCTCTAGAAGACAAAGTCTATTAAAAACTAAAACAAAACCCACAACCATGTGTCCTAAGGAGTCATCAGAGACGGGAATAAGGCATTCTCACAGGGAGAGTATACAGCTTTATTCATCAGAATCCCCAAACTGGAAACAACCTAAATGTCCAGCGACCTGTTGGGGAAACGCAGGTCCGTCCACACATTGCAGTTACGTGCTTTTATGACAGCTGCCAACAGCCACGGCTCTCAAGAGCTGCCAACAGCGTGGGAAACGGGAAGGATGATACTTCGTGAAAAAAGCAGGACTCAGAACTACAGTCAGCATAACCCGGAAGCTCTCAGATTCCAGAGGAATATAATTTTATGCTTTTGAAAGAGAGAAAGAGACCTGCCTAAAATAAAACGACCAAAGAAAGGGCCCTGGGGAGGTTGAAAATAAACAGAAAAAGATAACTGGGCAATGGCTATCAAGACAACAATAGAAGCCACCACGTTCATATTAGACAAACCAAAATTGCATTAAAGGGAACAAAAAACAAAAATGTTATAAGGATAAAAGGTAATCTCCATTTTGGAAAAATCTTTAATAAAAAAGCTTAATCTCTATTTTGGAAAAAATATATATATTTATATACATGGAACCCTGGTGGCTTAGTGGTTAAGAACTCGGCTGCTAACCAAGAGGCTGGTAGTTTGACCCCACCACCTGTTCCCCGGGAGCCCTATGGGGCAGCTCTACACTGTCCTATAGGCTTGCTAGGAGATGGGATCCACTTGATGGCATCAAGTTTGGTTCGGGTTTATTTGTGTGTGTGTGTGTATGTATACACACACACACTGTATTATTTTCTCAGTTCTGATGAGCATTTTAATCATATCCATATTTCTGACAGCATGAGGCATTCTAAGGGTTGAATGAACGTTTAGCATGGTTAAATTTCCTTTTCCCTCTAACGTCTGTTATAAAAGAGAGTTCATTTTATGGGATACGTCCTTGCACCTATATACACAGGAAAAAAAAAGAAAACATTGTCTCTGAGTGGACTTTACTTCCTTCCTTTTCTTTATCTTCATTTTCCAAACTACCGTTATAATCAGATAAAACTGATAACTTCCTTTCTCTTTGGTCAGAAAATCTATTTCTGAGACTTTTTTTTTTTTTAATAAGAAAATAATGCCAAATGTGATAAAATTCTGCGCATAGAACAGAGATGTTCACTGCTATGGTTCTTTATAATGGCAAAATACTATCATCAACCAACTCACCTACAGGCAGCCTGGTCAACAGGGAGATAAAGCAGACCACAATGGGCTGTTACTCAGTGTTTACAAAAAAGCTCCTAAGATCTGGACGCGCATGTGATATAACGCTAAGTTTAAAAAGCTGAAAATAAAAGCATATTGCAAAACAAAATGTTAACGGGGGTTGTTCTTGGGATGATGAGATGTGGGGTAATTTCCTTGGGTGGGTGTTTTGTACTTTTTTTTGGACAATTAATCTGTTCTCTAGTTTCTTGGTACATCATCAAAAGGCTGGGATTGTGTGGGCCCCTGGTCCTCTCAGGTTGCCGGGTAGCACAAACGTTTTGCCCTTGACTACTAACATAAAGGTTGAAGGTTCAAACCCACCCAGTGACACTGTGGAAGAAAGGCCTGGTGGTCTGCTTTCGTAAAGGTTGCAGCCAAGAAAACCCTATGGAGCAGTTCTACTCTGAAGCACACAGGGTTGCCATGAGTCAGAATCAACTCCACCGCAATGGGTTTTTTTGCTTTTGATCTGGTCCTCTTACCTAATGGCTCTGGCTCTTCAGACACTAGGAAATGGGAAGCCTGGGGCTCCAGGGGGAGATCCAAGGGGGGACTTGGGGTGACTTGGGGTGAGGGGCAGTGGTGATTGTACAGTTAACAAGAGAAAGGGTACCATCTTGAGCAAGGCCCAGAGGCAGTGTGGTTCAGTGGATACAAGCCCAGCTCTGGGGTTCAACTCCCCCCCAGGTTCAAAGCTCAGCTCTGAGGAGTATTAGCTGCTATGGCCTTGGGCAAACCACTTATCCTTTCATGTGTCACCTGTAACATGAGTAGCCTATCACCCATCGTTTTTTTAAAAATTGTAGTAAAATATACACAACATAAAATTTACCATTTTAACACTGAAAATGTTTTAGTGTACAAGTATACAATTCAGTGGTGTTCAGTGAATTCACAAGGTTGTATAACCATCACTACTAACTATTTTCAGATCTTTTTATCAGCACAAACAAAAACTCTATCCATTAAACAGTAACTCCCCTCTCCCCTCTCCTTAGCCCTTGGTAACTTCTAATCTACTTTCCGTTCTTACATTTGCCTATTCTAGATATTTCATGTAAAGTGGAAAAAAAAAAAAAAAAAAACCCACTGCCGTCAAGTCGATTCCGATGCATAGCGACCCTAGAGGACAGAGTAGAATTGCCTGATAGAGTTTCCAAGGAGTGCCTGGTGGATTTGAACTGCCGACCTCTTGGTTAGCAGCTGTAGCACTTAACCACTATGCCACCAGGGTTTCCAGTGGGGTCATACAACATTTGTTCTTTTGGGTCTGGCTTCTTCCACTCAGCATCATGTTTTTCAAGGTTCATCCATGTTGTAGCTTGTATCAGGACTTCATTTCTCTTTATGGCTGAGTGATATTCCCACGTATGGATGGGGCATGTTTTGTTTATCCATTCTTCTGTTGACGGACACTTCGGATGTTTCCACCCTTTAGGTATTGTGAGTAGTGCTACAGTGAACACCGGTGAGCCTGTATCTGAGTCCTGCTTCCAATTCCTTTGGGTACATGCCCAGGAGCAGAATTGCTAAGTATTCAATAAGTTAAGTATATGGGTGACACCATTAGCACAGTGCCTGGGCCCTACTATGGGTCAGCTGGTAGGGTCATCTTCATTTTATTTTTATTACTCTGGCACTTTCATCTCCAAGGCCCTGAAAACTTGAGACGGTTTCAGCCACGGCTGAGGGACAAAGGAGACAGGAGATGGGTACAAACCCAAGGTGTCTGGAGATGACACGCAAACGCAGCCCATCCTCACTACCACCTGTTGTCTGGAGCTCAACGCTTGAATCTCATCCTTCACTGGTATTTGAGGGTTCATCCTCCGTGTTCTGGATTGAACTGTGTCCCCCGAACGATATGTTGAAGTCCTGTACCTGTGAATGTGACTGTGATAGTTAAGATCGCGTGTCAACTTGGCTGGGCCACGATTCTCAGTGTTTTGGCCTTGTACAATGTTGTGACCACTATCCTGTTGAAATCTGATACGCCGTCACCCCCAGAACGGAATCTGCTGAGTAGTACTGGTGGAGGTGGGGCCTGTGGTGGCTCACCGCCCCCTCACCCTTCATCTCTCTGCCCTCCTCTGCCTACTTCCTTCTTGCTCACCTTGCCCTGGCTTTTTGCTTGTTCCAGGTTCTACAGCTTGCTCTGTTCCTCTGGCTGGCAGCTTCCCAGAGGTCTTGCCTGCCGACCTTGAATTTGTTGATCTTCACAGCCTACAGCGACACTAATCTTGGGTTCACCAGCCCCTGCGGCTACGTGGATCAAGAAAGTCCTCTTTTCCGAATTACAGACTTTGAACTTACAGCCTCTAGGGGCCTGTGAACCATTTCCTTGATGTAAATCTCTCTTTATATGTTTATATACATATACACATACATTTTGCCTGTCTTTATATATATACGTTTTGCTTCTCTAGAGAATTCAGCCTAAGACAGTGACCTTGTTTGGAGTTCGAGTCTTTCTTTGAAGATGTTACCAGTGAAGTTAATGAGGTCTTACTAGAGTAGTTGTTGTTGTTAGTTGCCATCAAGTTGATTCTAACTCATGGAGACCCCAAGGGTGTAGAGTAGAACTGTGCTCCACAGGGTTTTCAAGGCTGTGACCTTCTGGAAGCAGATCACCAGGTCTTACTTCCGAGGTGCCTCTGGGTGGGTTTGAACCACCAGCCTTTCAGTCAGTAATCCAATGCTTAACCATTTGTGCAACCTAGAGACTCTTAACTAGAGTAGGGTGCGTCCTAACCCTATATGACTGGTGTCTCATAAAACAGGAAGACAGACATGGAGACAGAGTCACACACAGGGAGAAGGCACTATGTGAAGATACATCCACAAAGAAGCAAAAAAACACTAAGGATTGCTAGCAGCCACTAGAAGCTAGGAAAGAGACATGGGACAGTTCCTCTCTGAGAGCCCTCAGAAGAAATTGACATGGCTGATTCTGATTTGGACTTCTAGCCTCCAGAGATGTGAGACAATAAATGTCTATTCCTTAAAGCCATCTACTTTAGGATACTTAGTTATTGCAGTCCCAGGGGACTAAAATATTCCATTTGGGACACAGGGTGGACAGGCTTGAGTCAGAGACTCCTGTTGAGGGCTGGCTGTTAAGTCTGAAGACAACCGTCTAAAAGGGGAACACTGGCTTTCAGCTTCCTAGCAGCCAGTGCAAAAAGGGAAATAGGTCTAATCATCACAGAGTTCTTGAAAAGCAAATGTTGGTAATGTGGGTGTCTACAGAGGTTCAGAGAATCTGTGAACTTGGAAGGGAGAAAATTCCATCTCTGTTTCCACTAACCTCTCAAGAAATGAGCCTTTCCCTTGGGTTTGCACAGAAACCACGGCAGTATGTGCCAGGCTTGTGACTGTCACCAACAGACATCAGAGAGGCTCATATCACATGATAGTTATTACAGATACCTTGAAATATGATTGATGCTTATTTCATCATCGCTACTTCAAAATTACAGCAGTTTTTAGAGCTGTTGCCAAATATCCTTATTAACTACGTTCATAAAGAAACACATGGGGGACGAGATGACAAATTCATTTTTAAAGTATTTTGACAATCACATTTCAAAATCACTGTTTTCCCTTGTGAGCCTGTGTATTTTACGCACATTTTAAAATGTTATTCTGTTAAAGAGAGTCGTCATGCCAAACAAAAAAAAAAAAAACAAACCTGTTGCCATTGAGTCAATTCCAGCTCATAGTGACCCTACAGACCCAGCAATTCCCTACGTAGGTATATACCCAAAAGGATTAAAAGCAGGGACTCAAACAGACACTTGTACACCAACGTTCATAGCAGTATTATTCATGATAGCCAAAAGTTGGAAACAACTCAAGTGTTCATCAATAGACAACTGGATAAACAAAATGTGGTATATTTGTGCAATGGGATATTATTTGGCCATAAAGAGGAATGACGTACTAATACATGCTATGGTTTGGATGAACTCTGAAAACGTTACACTGAACTTCAAAATACGCCAAGCACAAAAAGGACAACTGCTGTAGGATCCCACTTATAAGAAATATCCAGAACAGACAAATTAGAGACGAAAGTTTATTGGTGGTTACCAGGGGAGGGGGAAAGAGGGGAATGGCAGTTATTGCTTAATGGACACAGAGCTTCTGTTTGAGGTGATGAAACATATTTGGAAACAGTACTGATGGCTGCACAATGTGGTGAGTGTAATTGTTGTTAGATGCTGTCCTGTGACAGAGTAGACCTGCTCCGTAGGGTTTTCCAGCCTGTAATCTTTACGGGAGCAGACCACCAGGTCTTCCTCCTCTGGAGTCGCTGGGTGGGTTTGAACTACCAACCCTTCCATGAGCAGCTGAGTATTTCGCCATTGCACCACAATTAATGTCACTGAATTGCATACTTAAAAATTGTTAAAACCCAAAAGGGGGAAAAGGCAGAACAGAATTTCAAATTCTCACGGACTCTAGACTTTCTGGAGCCATGGTGCGTGGATGAACCCCCAAAACTATTGCCCTGAGATAATCTTTAAACCTGAAACCAAAAATATCTCCTGTAGTCATCTTAAAACTGAATAGCTTAGCTTAACTAGTAAAAATGTCTGCCTTGATATTATGCTCTTTTAAGATCTATCTGGGTTCAAATTGACAACAGCAACTGAAAAGGTTAGATGGAAACCCTAGGGAGCAGTGAGTTTATGTCAGTGAGGGAACAACTCAGAAAAGGAAAGTGAGAAATAGTTGTACAACTGGAAGAATGTAACTGTTGTTATGGTGTCATGTTCTGCTGTGTATATTCTCAACAGCAAACTAAATAAAATTTAGGAAAAAAAATTGTTAAAAGGGCAAACTTTACGTTATACGTAGTTTATTGCAATGAAATCAATTCTTTTAAAGTTACTCTAAGATAGACTGCAAAAGGGGGTCCATGACGCAAAAAAAGAGCTTAGGAGGGATGGCAAGTCCCCGGGAGGGGCAGCCATCAGTGACCACAGTACCCAGGTAGGAGGGGCCGGGGCTGGGCACTCCAGCACCCCAATCCCCTCCCGCCGCCCACACCTGCCGCCCTACCTTGCGGGGGTCCTTCCTGTCCCTGGCGCGGCCGGCGTCCTTGCGCGGGCTCAGCGCGCCGCCCTTGGCACCGCGCGTGGCCTTGGGCGCTGGAGCCGCTGCGGGGGCAGGGGCTGCCGGGGCCGAGTCGTGCAGGAAGATACGCTCACTGCGCCGGCGTGTCCACAGGTCGTCGTCGCTGGCCTCGGGCCCCGCCTCGAAGCCAGCTTCCTTGGGGCCGCGCAGCTTGCGCGCCTTGCGCCCCTTCTCTGCTGCCAGCTTGGCCTTGTCAGGGCTGGCAGGGCCGCGGGTGCTAGGCACAGGCCCGGCCAGGCCGCCCCCCGGCTCCCCGAGCCCCTTCTTGGGCCGCAGCAGCCCGGCAGGTGAGCGCTTCCGCACCTTGACCTCGCTCTCCGAGTCGGTGTACTCGAACTCTGTGCCTGGACACAGGGGGCGGGAAGCATTGTGGACAGGGGTCCTCTGGGGCCCCTTTTCCCACCCACCCTGCTCACTGGTCCCCAGCAAAAAGGCCACAGGCAGGGTCCACCCTCCAAGGTACTGCTCTGTGAGTAGGGGCGTTTCTCCCCATTTCCAGAGGGGGTAACTGGGGCCCAGAGAAAGGCAAGCACTCACTGCTGGGAGTAAGAGTGAGGTACAGGCCTCACTTTTACCCTAAACCTCCCTCTGTGGCCCGGACTCGGCTTCCTAGCCCTCACCCCAAGAGGAGCCCTCACCCCAAGAGCAACGTCTGGGAATGTGAAGGTTAGTGCTTAGGCCAGCAAGAGCCTCCCCTGGGTGCTCCCATGGAAATCCCAGAAGCCAGGCCAGGTGAGCAGTGAGGGCCTCACACCTGGGAAAGCCCCACAAAACCCGCAAGCCCTCCAGGCCTCCTCTCCCCGTTCCTGGTGCCACTTTTCAGAGCTGGGAGGCCCCTAGCCGCCCCCTGCCCTCATACAGTGAACCTACCCACAGAAGGCAGAGACCCCAGAACAGCACAGCTGAGGAAGCAGCTTCCCATCGCCCAAGGGCAGCCCTGACCCAAAGCCTCAGTCCTGCCTGGGCTCTCACCCACCCAGTTCTACTCAGTCCTTTCGGACCCCCCAGACTTTTGCTTCTGCAGTTGCCTCTACCCGGACCCCTGTCTCTCCTCCAATCTCTACTTGGAAAACTGCTGTGTCCTTTGTGACAAGATCTGCCTCAGTGTCCCCTGGCAATCACGTGTCCACCTTCTGTCACAAGAGACATGCACTGCCATGTAGAATTTCTGTATCTCTGCCTGTCCCATCCTGCCCCCAAATCCCCAAGTTCCCCAGGAGCCCCCGGTATTGCATAGCTCAGAGCTGGCCCAAAGCTGGCACCTAGGGAGAGTATGTGATGGGGGTTGGCGGTGCTTCTCCCCGGGGCCAGGAGCCTCAAGGGGCATTCAGCCCATAGGGCATGAAGAAGGCCCGCCTCCTCCAGCCAGATTCCTGGATGATACATCTCCAGAGCTCCTTAGCACTCACCCCTAGAGAGGCCCAGCAACTTGCCCTGCGGCCCCACAGCACAAGAGCAGAGAAGCCACTTCCAACCCCCAAGCCTATGGACTCCTGGGGGGCAGCAGCCTGTCAACAGCTGCTTTGGGAGACCCGGCCCCATGGCACCGAAAGACACAGCCACAGCAGCAGGGACCTGTCTGGGGCCCCTTAGCACGAAAGATCCACTTGCAAAGCTTAATGATGCCGTTAATTAATCTTTTATTAACAGACTTCCCGATGCACAGGGAGGCAGCTGGGGGCGGGGGTTGCGGTTGACTAGGGTGAGGGCCGTGAAACACAAGCGTGAGAGCTCTGCTTCAGATATGACGGAATAAGACCCTACCTGATGGCACCTCCTGTCTGCAGAAAACAAGCGTAGAGCCTAGATCTAGGAAATACCCTGTAGTGCATTATGTATGGAGACGGTGCTGGAGAGAGGGCAGAAACAGTGAGCCTCTAGCGGGGAGCAAACACTCACTTGGAAGCTATACAGGTAAAGATCCCATCCTGAAGCTTCTACCCTGAGGCTAAGTGCATTCTTCTTGGCACGAATATTTGGGAGGCTGGGGCACCCATAAAGAGCCCGAGTAGCACAGAAGTTAAGTGCTTGACTGCTAACTGATAGGTCAGCACTTTGAACCCACCAGCCACTCCGAAGGAGAAAGATCCAGCAGTCTGCTTCCATAAAGATTACAGCCTTGGAAACTCTAAAGGGCAAGTCTGCCCTGTCCTATAGGGTCTCTATGAGTCGGAATCAATTCAACGGCAACGGGTTTGGTTTGGGGCACTCATGGAAAAAAAAAAAAAAAAAGAAGTCTGTATGTTCTCAAAAACCAAGAAAGGAAAGTCCGGAAACTGAAAGCAAAAAAGAGGCGGAGGGATCCCCAAACTCTACCTACCCACGTCTCTCACAGATCCCTGAACCACACATGCATAGGACAGACTCAAAGCCACCCAGGTAAAGGCAAAAAAAGATCTGAACAGAGACCAGAGCTGCTGCCAAGAAAAAGAAATTGGTGGTCAAGCCCTGCCAAGGAAAAATCCACTGAAACGAAGGCAATAATACTCATTTGAGAAAAATCAGAGAATTCAGACTCTCCACAGCTTAATTTTCAAAATGTCCAAATTTAGATATGCAATCTAAATTTACTTGAAAAATGAAGAACCAAGAAAATGGGTAACATTTTGGAGAGAAAAGAAAATCAACTGAATCTGACCTGGAGAAGAAACCAGATGTTGGAACTAATGGACAAAAATTTTGAAGTGGCTACCATAATAACTACCTTCGATGAAGGAAAACAAAATTATTTTAATGCATAAACATTTCACCAGAGAAATGGGAAGTATCAGCAAAAAAATAGCAACAACAGAAAAGAACCAAATGGAAATTCTATAAGTGAAAGATGATTTCTGAAATAAAAAATTAACTGAAAAGGACTAAGAGCTAGGTGGACATGATTAAGGAAAGAACCCTGGTGGCACAATGCTTAAGTGCTCAGCTGCTAATCAAAAAGTTGGGGTTTGAGCCCACCCAGTGACTCCACAGGAGAAAGACCTGGAGCTCTGCTCCTATAAAGATGACAGCCAAGAAAACTCTACAGGGCAGTTCTACTCTGTCACATGGGGTCACTATGAGTTGGAAATGATTCGACAGCACCTGACAACGACAACTGATTGGAAGCCAAAAAACCACACTCGTTGCTGTTGAGTTGATTCCGGCTCACAGCGACTGTAGAGGACCATAGGGCTTCCAAGGAGTGGCTGGTGGATTCAAACTGCCAACCTTTTGGTTAGCAGCTGTAGCTCTTAACCACTGGGCCACCAGGGCTCCACTTGATTGGACTAGCAGTCAAGAAATCAAACAACGTAATGCATTAAGCAAATCTGCTGCAAAAGACCTTTGAAGAGTGTTAAAAAGCAAAGGTGTCACTTTGATGATGACTAAGGTGAGCCTGACCCAAGCCATGGTCTTTTCAATCACCTCAGATGAATACAAAAGTTGGACAGTGAAAAAAGAAGACAGAAGAACTGATGCATTCAAACTGTGGTGTTGGCAAAGAATGTCTGCTCTCTCCACTTCTACTGAACATTGTACTGGAGGTTCTAGCTAGGGCAATCAGGCCAGAAAAAGACATAAGAACATTCCGATTGGAAAGGAAGAAGTTAAACTGTATTTGCAGATTACCTAATCTTGTATGTAAAAAAATCTTAAAGAATCTACTAGAAAACTATGAGAATGAATAAATGAGTTCAGCAGGATTGCAAGATACAAGATCAATATACAAAATATATGCTATTTTCAAAAGTACCTGTTATGGGTTAAATCATGTCCCCCAAAAATATGTTTTAAATCCTAACCACTATGTCTGTGATTATAATCCCACTTGGGAATGGGTTGTCTTTGTTACGTTAATGATGCAGGATTAGTGTAGGGTGTGTAACCCTTTCGTTATTACATTTTTCTCCTTAAAAATTTTTTTTTTGATGGCATGCGTTTTCAGTACTGGAACGCATGCTTATTAATCGAGTGTGTTTAAATTTCTGTTTTTTTTTTTTAATACGGATTTTGGGAAATATGATCTGGTGATAGAAGCCACCAATGAGGCAAGTGGCACCTTGGCACCACTGATCTGTGGTACGACGATATACCAGTGAGAGATAGATAAGTAATTTATTGCAGGTGCCTTTTTTCAATTAGGTTACATGGAGAACCTCTGGCTTTCCAAATATGGCACAGAAAAACCAAAACAAAGCTTTCAGGGCTCCCTAACTATCACATGGGAAAGCCATAATTATGCTTGCAGTCCTTATCTCACAGAAGTAAAGGAAAAAATGCAAAAGTTTATAAAACTAGCACATCCAGGAGGCATCACTTAATAGAATGCTCAACTTACACAACAATAAGCCTCCAACATCAGTCTGCTGAGCTTCACACATTTCAAAAGGGAGCCACCTTGACGCTAAGTACATTAGAACAGAATAACACCTTACCTCTGAGATCCAGAGGCATAAAAAGTGACTGGCATACCAGTTATCCCAATGGTAAGGAAATTAAACAAGCGAGCAGAGGAAAGATGGGGTAAGATAGATGCCAAGATACACGGAGATCTCCAAGGAACGAGGAAGCAGAAGCTGAAGAGACAAGGACCTTCCTCCAGAGCCCACACAGAGAGAGAGCATTCCCCTAAAGCCGGCACTCTGAATTCGGACTTCTAGCCTCCTAAATTGTGCTAAAATAAATTTCTGTTTGTTAAAGCCATCCACTTGCGGTATTCTTGTTATAGCAGCACTAGATAACTAAGACAGAATTAAAAAAGAATAAAATACTTAAAAATAAATTTAGCAAAAGAAGTACAAGACTTTTACACTGAAAACTACAAAACATTGCTAAAAGAAATCAAAGAAGATCCAAATAAACACAAAGCCATCCTATATTCATGGATCGAAAGACTTACTATTGTTAAGATGCCAATACTCCCCAAACTGGCCTAAAGATTCAATGCAATTTCTATCAAAATCCCAGCTCACTTTTTTGCAGAAATTGACAAGCTGATCCTAAAATTCATGTGGAAATTCAAGAGACCCAGAAGAGCCAAAAAAATTTGAAAAAGAGCAAAGCTGGAGGACTTACACTTCCCAATTTCAAAGCTTACTACAGATCTACAGTAAGCAAGACAATGTGGTGCTATAATAAGGATAGATTAGTGGAACAAAATTGAGAGTCCAGAAATAAGCCCTTGCATTCATGGTCAATTGATTTTCGACAAAGGTGCCAAGACCATTCAGTGGAGGAAAGAACAGTCTCTTCAACAAATGGTACTGAGACAACTGGATATCCCCATGCAAAAGAATTAAGTTAGACCTCTACCTCACACCATATGTAAAAATGAACTAAAACAATCACAGAACTAAATGTAAGGCCTAAAATTATAAAACTCTTAGAAGACAACAGGAGTAAAGCTTTGTGACCTGGGATTAGGCAATGCATTCTTAGACATGTCACCAGAAGCACGAGTGGCAACAGAAAAAGAGATAAATTAGATGAAATTAAAAACTTTTCTGCTTCAAATTAACACCACCAAGAAAGTGAAAAGACAACCCACGGAATGGGAGAAAGTATTTGCAAATCGTATCTCTGATAAGGGACTTGTAGCCAGAACACATAAAGAACTCTTATTCAACAATAAAAAATGGGCAAAAGGTTTGAATAGGCATTTCTCCAAAGAAGATACACAAATGACCAACAGCAATGAAAAGATGCTCCACATCATTCATCATTTAGGAAATCCAAATCAAAACCACCATGAGATAACATTTCACACACAATAGGGCAGCTAGAATAAAAAACACAAACAATACCCAGTACTAGAGAAGATATGGGGAAATTAGAACTCTCACACATCGCTGGTGAAATTGTAAAAAAGGTGCAGTCGCTTTGGAAGGCAGCTCGGTGGTTCTTCCAAATATTAAACACAGAATCACTATATGACCCAGCAATTCCACTCCTAGGTATGTACCCAAGAGAATTAAAAACATATTTCTATACAAAGACCTGTATATAAATATTCAGAGCAGCTTTATCTATAATAGCCAAAAAGTGGAAACAACCCAAATGTCCATCAACTGATGAAGGGATAAACACAATGCAGTCCACCCATACAAGGGAATAGTATTCAGCCATAAAAAGGAATGAAGTTCTGACACTTGCTAGGATGTGAATGAACCCTGAGACCATTATGCTAAGTCTAAGAAGCAAGACTCCAAAGACCACATATTCTATGCATGCTTCTATTTATATGAAATGGGCAGAACAGGCAAATCCATAGAGACAGAAGGTAGATTAGTGGTTACCTAGTGCCAGGAAAAAAGGGAGAATGGAGAGTGACTACTACTGGGTATGGCATTTGTTTTTTGGATGATGAAAATGTTCTGAAATTAGACAGTCATGATGGCTGTACAACTCTGTGAATATATAAAAACCACTAAATCTTTCAAGTTGTTAGTTTTATGGTATATGAATTATATCTCAATAAACCTGTTACTAAGAAACTAAAAGGATAAAATCAAACCAAACTTTATCAATAATTATATTAAATATTAATAGATTAAATACTCAAAAGGCAGAGATTACATGAGGCATAAAAGAAAAACCCCACCTATATTCTGTCTACAAGAGACTCACTTTAAATAAAAGACACAGGTAAAATGAGAGTAATGGCTGGAAAGAAGATATATCATGGAAACAGGAAGCATAAAAAAGCTGGAATGGCTATACTAATACCAGATAAAATGAATCCCCAAACAAAACACATTACCAAAGATAAAAAGGAACACGTCATAACAAGAGTCAATTCAAGAGGAAACAATCAAGTGTGTATGTACCTGATAATATAGCGTCACATACATGGGCAAAAATTGATTTAAATTAAATTAAAAGGAGAAATAGAGATTTCTGCAATCATAGCTGGAAATTTAAACACACCTCTATAAGCAACTAGGGAAAGGACTAGAGAAAAAAAATCACCAAAGGTATACAAGATCTGAACAACAGTGTCAATTACACTGACCGGACGGGTATTTATAGAACACTACACCTAACAAAGGAGCCCTGTCGGTGCAGCACTTAAGCGTTCGGCTGATAATCGAAAGGTCGGCAGTTCAAACCTATCAGCCACTCTGTGGGAGAAGGATGTGCCAATCTGCTTCCAGAAAGATTACAGCCTTGGAAACCCTATGGGGCAGTTCTACTCTGTCCTATAAGGTTGCTATGAAGCCAAGTGTGACTGTGGAGGCCTGTGGGGGGACACGGGTGGCACCACAGTGCCCTATTTCCCTTGTCCCAGCCCCTGACAGGAGGGCCTCAGGCCTATCCTGTTGCACAGAGAAAAGCACAAGAGGGGCGGGGAGGACCCTGCAGGATCCTCAGTTTCAAACACCAACCCCAAATTCAGGCTGGGCTGGGCCAAGCACGGACGCAAGTTCCCGGGAAGAGTGGAGGTGGGGCCCGAGAGGGTCCCGAGGTCCATCTGTTCCAAGACAAGATGATGACCCAGGATGTAATGACAGATGCAGACACAGGAAGGAGGGAGTCGAGGGGGAGGCAGAAAGACCTCGCCGTTATCCTCCATCCAAGCAATGGGCCGATCAGACAGAGTGGCCGGGAAGATCAAATGCAGCCACGAGTGCACCATCAGGCTGAGGAAGTTCCTTTCTATGGGTTTCCGTTTCTTTAAGCCACGAATGGGTATTGAAAGCGGTCAACGAATTTTTCTTTTTGCATCTATTGAGACGATCACGTGGTGTTATGGGGTTGAATGGTGCTCCCCCAGAAAGATGGGCTGACGTCTTAACCCCTGTACCTGTGAACATGGCCTTGTTTGGAAGTTGGGTCGGCGACCCCACCTCTGACCTCCTTCAGGCCCTAACCCCAGCCCCCACGAGGCCTGCCCAGCTGGGCCAAGGCCCTCTTGCCGAGTCACCGCCTCTAATCCTCCCGCTCTGGGGAGCCCCTCCCTTCAAGCCTTTGCACACAGCTGTCCCTTCTGGCTGCACCATTTTTTCTCTACAAGCTGGGTCAGCTTCTACTTTTTGCTTATGGTTCAGTCGGGGTGTATCCAACCTGCAGGGCCCTCCCAGACCCCCAGGCTGGAACAGGGCCTTTCCTTGGTCTCCCCCCAGTCCCCCAGACACATTTGTGAGGACTCTTTGCTCCCCAAAACTGCTTGAAGGGGGCACATGAATGCCCAGAGAGGTCCCTCTTTGCAGAGCTGGTTGAGGGGGGGGCCTTGTTCCTCGGCAACAGGAGGCCAGGTGGAGATTACGCTCAAGATAGGCAGGCCCAAAAGACAGGCTGGCTCCCCAGCTCTGCTTCTCTCTCCTCCAAGCCTCAGTGTTCCCACCTGCAGAATGGGCCTGAGACTCCTACCTCCCTGCCCTTCGCTGACCAGTGCTCACCCATCAGGCTCTGCCGCTCCTCCTTCTTCCGCGCCTTCTGCTTGGCCTCCAGCTGCACCACCGACAGGGCCGGCCCCACGGTGGGGCTAGGCAAGGCGCTGGCTGCGAAGCGTGCCAACAGGCCCAGCCCGCTCTCCTCCAGGCCTGGTGACAGGGCCCGCTCCCGGGCCCCCAGCCTATAGCCGCCACCAGCCTCGTCCTCCTCCTCCTCCAGCCCCTCGTCCTCCTCCTCCTCGGAGCTCTCATCTGGCGTGCAGAAAACAGGGGGCAAGTCAGCGCTGTGGTCTTGGCGCATATCACCACCCACCGCCACCCAGGCCCGGAGCCACCATTTGGTGTGGCACCAGCCCAAGATGCCATGGCTCCTAAACTCCTCCCCTGGGGCAGCTGGGGAGTGGTCAGAACTGGCCGGTGTTTCCCACCCTTGTCCCCTCTGCCCCATCACATGGAGCCCAAGACGAGAAAGCCCTGAGCGGCCTAGAGATGGCAGGGCTGTGGGTATCAGAATGGGCATCTGTAAGGGGGACACCAACATGCACCTCAGCTCGGGCGGGGGACAGATACATGGACAAGGACTGGAGACAGCTTTCTCCACAGTCTCACACACATACACACACACACACACACACACACACACGCACGCCCCAACACACAACATGAAGGCTGAGAAGGAGGCAGGAGAGAAGAGAAGGAAAGAGGAGGCTGAGGGAAACGAGGGGTGGGAGGTGTCCTTGGGGCACGGCTGGGGATTCTGGGTGCGGGCATCCTCGAAGGAGCTGGAGACTGGCAGGAGAAGGTGAAGTTTGGTCTCTTCGGGGATTGGGTGGAAAACCCCCATGGTTCAAGTCCAAAGTCGACTCCCACCAACACCCCCCAAGCCGCTGGCCTTCTCTGAGCCCCTATTTCTCCTCTGTGGCAGGGGGGGTGCCCCTCCCGGCCTCCCGACTCAGCTAAAGGGAAGGCTCAAATACGATCCTATGAGAAAGGGCTTTGCAGGCTCCAAGGGAAACACAATAACAGGACCACCCCCTCAGTCTGCCAAAAAGTAACAGTACTGTCCCCACTGCCATGGGAATTGCAAGCTGGATATCACTCTTGACTCAAAAAGAGCCAGCAAGGACTTAAACCCAAGGCTTGCTTACCCACAAAAAAACAAATCAGTCAAGTCAATTCCAGCTCATGCCAACCCCATGTGTTACAGAGAATAGCTGTGCTCCATGAGGTTTTCTTGGCTATAATCTTTACAGAAGCAGACTGTCAGGCCTTTCTTTCGTGGCACCACTGGGTGGCTCAAATCACCAACCTTTAGGTTAGTTGTCAGGTGCAAACTGTTTGCGGCACCCAGGGACCTTGCTTACCCATAGTCTAATGAAAAAACCCATTCCTGGAAAAAAAAAAAAAGCTCCAGCAGGGGGCTTCGGAGTGGTGGGTCGATGCAGCCACCCTGCTCACACCCTGATGCAACCAACCATCTCTCAATTTGGTGAGCAGCTGACAAGGCAGCCTTCTCCTCAGCCATCGGGCCTGCCTCCCTGAGCCCAACTGGGGCTTTCAGGACACAGACCACAACTCAGTGGGGCCTGCAGGGGAGAGCAACGGAGGGCAGTGTGCCCCGCAAACAAGACAAATCCACTACCAAAAAAAGAGACTGTCTTAAGGTGGAAACTTGCTTCTGATCTGAGGCAGGCAGGCAGACCGCTCAATGAACCTGACAACGGTAGGTAAGTGGGAGGCATCTGAGGGGCTAAGTCTAAGTCTGACATGCCACAGCCAGGGTCCTGTCAGGAGAAGCTGAAGGGCAGGTGCCACACTCAGGTCTGTGCACCCGCTACAGGGTCCCACCTGCCCTGCGGGCCTGGGTGGGGACGGTGGCTCACAAGCTAGACGCCATGGGCAGGGCCCAGGCTCGAGGCCTGAACAGTGACTATTCTGCCAGAAAAGGCAGGACAGAGAGTGTGAACTACCTCCCCTCTGCGCTGTCTCTGGGACAGGGAGCTGGCTGGCTCTGGGGGATGGAAACGTGAAGAGAGACGGCCAAGTTCACGTTCTCCTGACACCCTCAGGGGTGCCAATGAGGACGGGGGCCCTTTGTGCGTGCCCAGTTACAGAGGAAGCCCAGGTCCCTGCTGTGATGAGCTGAAGGATTACATCAAGGAGTGGAGAGAGGAAGAGGCAGAAAGGGGGGTCTGTTAGGAGGAGCGTGAGGCAGGGAGGGGAGCAATCCCCAGAGCAATGGATGGCACAAGATGGAGAGGCCAGCGGGCAGGCGGCAGGGGGGCAGGCAGACAGTGCACACGTGCAATCCATTCACATGGCGACGTCACATGGTTCGTCTCCGCCCAGCGGGCCACAGCGGCAAAGCAGGCTAAGTGTGGGCAGACTTCCCACAGCACCTGGGTTCTCCCATCAGTCCTGCTTGGGCCTGGCCAATTCGAGAAGGGAGGCTGGTGGGGGGCTGCCTGGGGTGGAGGCGTGGGGCTGGACTTGTGGCCAGAAGGTTTCCCTTCCAAAGACCCCCTTCCCTGGCTGCTCAAGTGTGGAGACTCCAGAACTCCAGGAACTGTGGGAGAGGGGAGGGAGAGGGCTGGCTCCGGCCCTGGAACATTCCGCCCAGAAATTTAGAACATGGGCAGGGTTATGAGACTTTGACATCAGATCCCAGAAAGCCAGGAGCAGCCCGATCCCAGCTCCTTGGAATGGAAGAAGAGTGTTTGGGAGACAAAAAAAAAAAAAAAATGGGCGGCATTTCCGCAAAGTGGAGGCACCATTTTTTAAGTGCAACAGGCTTCCCGAGGTGGCTCGTCTTCAGGGGCAAGTGTCATGTGTGGGCCAGGGAGGTTGGGAGCCTGCAATATCTTAGCTCTTCCACGCGGGAGCTGGGAGAGGGGCCTGGGAACCACAAAAACCCTTCTGGAGTTATCCACATATGAGGCAAAAGAGCTAGCCAAGGGTGGGGGGAAAATGTCTCCAACAAAGAAACCCAAGGAAATCCAGAAAAAGTTTTATTTAAATCTTGGATCCGTATGTGTGGGGTTGGCTGTTAGAACTTGGTTTGGTTTCCCCAAACCCAAGAAAATGCCAAGGCAACCTCCTGCTGCCATACCCAGTGGGGGCACACCCCAAGGAGGGGAGGTGTAAGGGGACAGAAAGAAAAGGGTTTTGCCTACCTACGGAGCAACGAGCCGGGCTGGGGCTCAAGCTCGGGGACCTGCTGCGCTGTCTGCCTACTCCCAGCCTCCGCTTTGCGTCCAGAGTGCAGCGTGAGAGCAAATGCAAGAGACCGAAACAGACATTCAAAGCATCATGGGTAGGGGTCAAGGGTGAAGGGATGGTCAAGCTGCTGGGGGAGAAGCAGACACACTAGAAAAGCCAAGCCAATTAAGGGTTTTAGTACTGGGGATCATTAAGGCCCTATTACCCAAATATCCCTTTTTAAGACCTGACCAAAGGTCTGTTTGCAAGGGGGCAACCAAGTCAGCATCTCAAGCCGAGGGGCCTTGTCCCCCACCCCACTCCCTCTGCTCCTGGATCTGGTTTCTCACAGGGCAAACAGAGGCCCTGTCCCCTGGTACTGTCATGTCCACCTCTGGGTTAGGGTCCCCAGCTCCCTCTACCCACTTCTTCCTAAAAACTTGGGGGGCCATCTGCTTCAATGTGGGAGCTGAGCTCTGGCAAGAGGGTGCAAAAACCGGGGAGCCAAGCCCTGGCTTTGGAAGAAAAGGAAAAAAACGGTGCATGGCGGAGGAGCCATGGGCACTCAGCCAAGGTTGGGAAGTAAGGCTCAGGGGCACGAAGAGAGAGCGAGATGGAGAACCAACCAGACTCCCCCCCTACTCCGAGGCTCCAGGCTGGGGGAGGCCTCAGAAACCAGGCTGGATGGAGACGTGGTGGCCTCTCTTCTCACCCTGGCAGCAGCCCAGGAAACCGTGAGCCTATGCTGTGCTACTTCCTGGTCACCCAAATCGGTCTTTGCCAATTTGGAGGGGAGGTATGGAAAGGGAGAAGAGAGACCAGGAATATGAGAACAAGGCTGGAAAACAGAGCCGTGCAGCCCCAGGGACCTCTTCTACATCTTGCCCAAGCAAGTTTGTGTCCAGATATGCCAGGACGCACCCCGCAGCCTGGCTCAAGCAGCACCAAAGGTCAAGAATCTGACATCTAGGTGCTGCTCCCCAGGCTCTGGGGGTTCCTCCAGCCCTAACAAGACTCTGCCCTGAAGCAAACCCTAAAACTATACCTAGGACACATTTCCCAGGATTCACTTGCTCCCTCTTCTTGGAACATTTTTGATTGAAGGATCTGAAGGGTCTCAGACATTTCTAACCTGAGAAGTCCAATTCTTAGGTTAGAAAAAGTCAGAGCCAAAATGTTTTCAGAGCTTACCGAGTCTGACCCTTGCTTTTTATAAAGGATGCGACAGAGGCCCCCCGGCTGAGGCAGGGGCTGAGCGGAGGCCAAACCAGGCCACTGGACTCCCAGACCAGTGCTCTTTCTGAAGCCCCACACTGTGTCCCTCAGCATGGCCATGAAGCCGATGCTTTCGCATTTAAAAAAAGCGAGAGATGTCCAACTGTCTTGCCCCTGCACTGCCCACATGCCTTTCAAAACAGAAATCCCTGTTGGAACACAAATCTTGGCAAATAAATAGTTCTTAACCAGTGCTAGGTAGGAATTAGAGCTTAAGAAAATAAAACACAAGCAAACAGCTCAAAAAAATAAAAAGATGATGCTGGCGGTGAAAGCAGTTGACTTTAAACCTGCAAAATGGAATGAATGCCAATAGCAACCAGGGATATTTGAATAATAGAGAAAAGCAGTAGGCTGCATTAATTTCATCGCTACTCCTTTTGGGGTGGTGAGGAGGAGGGTGAGGGAAGAGGAACAAAATGGAGAAAAGCATCAACCTAATTGTCTAGTAAAGACACAGCAAGAGAGACAATGCACACGGGTTTAGTTAAAAATGAACTCGATATGTTTAATAAAGCTTGGTATTACCAAAATTGCGGTACAGACATCAAGTCACACGCCCACACGACAGAATTCCATTTACAAAATGTTCCTCAGGAAGCCTCCACCGGGCCGCCCATGCCAAAAGAGAACCCAACCCAAGCCTGTTGTCTAGGTGGGCAAAAAAAGTGAGAAGGAACTTAGGGTGCGGTAAGGGAGGGGCGGAGAGGAGGGAGAGTGGACAAAAGTGAAGACTAAAAACCAGTCCATAGAAAAGCTCAAAAAGAGCTAGCCAATGATATTATCACAATGATACAACTAAAAACAAAAATAATTAGGCGAATAAGGCAGGCTACGCTGCCAAGAACCAAGATGGCTGCCCTTCCTGTGGCCATCCAAGATGGACGACCTCAGTGTCTGCCATCTCTCTCCTGTGGGCATGCTCTCTCGATCTCTCTCTTTCTCTCTCGCTCTCACGCACTCTCTCGCTATAAAACATGGAAGGTATTTTGTGTTTTGAGCTAGTAACCTTGGTCAAACGAGTCCTCCGAAGAGTCGCTGAAGGAGGAACGAGCGTCGGCCTCTCGGAGCAGCAAACAAAATGGCTGCTTCCTGCTAGCGGCCGGCTTGGGTTTCAGAGTCCGGGTGGCCACTAGGCCCCGCTTGGACAGCTTGGGGCCTCCGGCGGGCTTGTTGTTCTTGGCCACCATGCCACACAGAAGGGAAGATGTCAATTTGGAGCTGGAGGGGCCTTGATCAGACCACTCATCCTTCAGGAATTCCTCATCTTCCTCGGAGTCGGTATCTGCAGTCAAAGTAGTTTTTAATAGAGATAAGTCACAGACGCTAGTGGAGGAATTGGTCTCTTTATTTTATTGATTTTAGAAGTTTGGGAAACATTCTGGTGCAAGCCAGAGCAGAGAGGTCCAGGTGCCCGTTGGCCATGGAAAAAAACTTGGTTATGCCACAGGCTCTCCTCCCTGGCCAGGGCTTCTTGCCTTTCACCTGGGGAGGCCTCCCAGCAGCAGGCCTCGCGTAGCTGGTCTTTTGTGTGCTTAAGAGTCAGGCCCATTCTAGTCTGGACGCTGCCAGCATCACCCACCATCAGTGACTTCAGTGAACACCAGAGGTGAGGCAGTTTTCCCAGGCACGAGAGGACATGGTGATCACTGCCGGCTGCCCCCTATCCCCAGGGATTGCGCCCAGCCCAGGGGAAAAAGAGCTCAACCAAAGCTCTTCTCCCCAAAATACAGGCACCCGGGGGCAAGTTGGAGCCACCTCGTGTGGGCTGTAATTGTGTACATCTCTTTCCAACTCCCCAATTAATGATTTCACCTTGTTGGATTGAAACCAGCCGTGGTGAGAGTATTTACACCAAGGCAAATGGCAAACAATTACAAGTCAAGGCGTTTGTTTTTTTTCTTTCTGAGAGCTGAATGACCAGCTCACCACTGCTGGCTTCCCCTCCCCTAAGTCTTCAGCCTGTGCGGTTGAGGCCAAAGGTTTTCAAACTTTCCTGGCAGAAGGCCAACCAACTTTGGGGAGGGGTACTGCCACAGGTGAATAGTGCCAGTCCCATCCCAAGCCCACCCCAAACCCGCTCACACCCTTCATATCTGTTTTACATATTGGGCTGCCAAACAAGATTGCGATGGAAGAAAGGGCTCCACAGCCAAAGATCATAATCTCTTGATCTGACACAATCCATACAGAACGTGAGGAATGTTAACAAATGCAGCTACAGCGCTGGCTTGTCCAAGTCCAAAAGAAACTGCACATGGGGGAGGGAGGTAGGTCTCTGGCTGCTTCCACAAACATCTACATCTTCCGCTCCAATCAAGACCAGTCACAAGGTTGGCCTAGCAACGCAGGGGTAGGATACATAACACCAAGCTGCCACCCACTGCCTAACCCAACCATAGTTCTCATGTTCTCCTGCAACACCTGCCCTTCATGAGATCACATCCCAGGCTGGAGACTCCTGGGAGTGACAATAACCAAACTGCCTTCCCACAAGAACCCACCAACCATGCCACCTGCCCCTTCCAACCCTGACTGAAAGAAGAAAAAAGTCCTGTTCTCTCATTCCTCATCTCCCAGTACAGCAGCTCTCTACTGGAAAGGCACAGCCCCTGACCTCTTTGGAACCTTGTACTCTCAATTTGCCTAAAAAAGCAAAAGAGCAAATAAAAAAATTGTTTTTAATTAAAATAAGAACAAAGACAAGAGCTCTACCCACAGATAGTGGCATACCATAGCCATCCTCTAGCTGGAGATGGCCTTCTGACTTTGTTATTACAGTTAGAACCTATTTCTCTTTCCTAGGGAGTCCGTGGGTGGCACAAATGGTTAAGCACTCGACTATTAGCCAAAAGGTTGGCTGTTCGAATCCACTCAGAGGTGCCTTGGGAGAAAGACCTGGCAACCTGCTCCCAAAGGGTCGCAGCTTTGAAAATCCTATAGAGTACGGTTCCATTCTGAGACATATGGGGTCACCATTATCTGGAATTGACTCAACGGCAACTAGTTCTCTTGCTGAGACTGGTGTTTTAGGTAAAGGCATAACCAGGTCACGTAGACAACTGTGAACATTCCTTCACACATAAACACACACACGCACACCTGGCTGCAGGAGACTCACCACCTCAGAGCACCCACGTCTACCTCCACCCCATGCATTCCCACCTGTAAATGCAGACAGTGGGGGTTCCTCTAGCAACCTGCCAGGCCACACTCATAGATCATGCTCCCCTAGAAGATCAAAGGAGCAGCAATCTCCTCCCCACCCTCATTCTGCACCGCCTGGTAACAACTGAGATGGAAAGAGCAAAGGAAACCCTTTTCTTCTTCATAGTTACAGGTCTCTGAAACTGTTCCTTTTCCACTTGTGCCCACACTGTGGCCTGAGGTCTGGGTGATACCATTCTGACCATGCCCATATCAATCAGGGAGGCACAGGAGCTATATCAACCTCAAGTGTCCATAGCACTCATCCTCAGCACAAAAGGAGACAAAAAAGAGCGGCTGGCCTCATGTCCACTTAAGCGTCAGACTTGGAGGCCCTCTAGTCAGAGCACGAACATTGAAAAAATAGCCACAGCGTAATCCTGGGCCAGGTGCCACAGTGAGCTTTACCCACATGAGCTCACTTAAGGCTAACATCAGCCCTGCCAGGCAGGTAAGGATATCTGGACTCCATATCAATAAAAGTTTTCTTTTCTTAAGAAAACACATTTTATTGTAACATTAACTTGCACTTTGACATTCAAACTCTGCCCAATGAGCCACCCAGAACCAGTTAAAAGCTAGAGATACACAGCAGCAGGCAGGTGCCAAGGAAAACGCCCTGCACCCCAGCCTGAATGAACAAGGTTGGTCCATCCAGAGTCCAAGAAGGGCCTCCTGGCCTTCCTGTAACTGCAAAATACTTGTTACCTATCTGTCTTGGGGGTAGGGTGTTCAGTCAACAAACATTTAGTGCACACCTACTACACCCTCTAGGCCTCAAAAGGCCATGGAGGGAGGCCATTGGGTGAGCCAAGGTCATCTTCCTCAAGAAAACCACAAGGGCACAATCCGAGTTTTCAGTGAAGGAGCCCCAGTATGGTAGTCCCGAGTTACATATAGCTATTAAATTAAAAATTCAACAGAATTAAATAAATTTGGTTCTTCAGTTGCATGAGCCACATTTCAAGTGCACAACTATACGTAGCTAATGGCTACCATATTGAACAACAGAAATATAGACTTTCCAGAAAGTTCTATCGGACAGTTGAAACAAGCCGACCTAGATTCACGCAGCTCCAACCCTCTCCACCCAAAGGGCACACAGTTTACTTAGCCCCTCCCCTAGCCTCGGCGTCAATAAATACGTTTTCACCAATACATATGGTGCAAAAGCTGTAGCATTTATTGTCGCTACACGTTCCCCGGGCCCCAAAGGGCGGTGCGTCTCCTAACGGTAGGCAAGGCCCAGTCATCGCCACGACCCTCAAACACTCGGAGACCACCACAAACCCTGAGGCTCACAATTAGTCCGAACTGGCCACTTCCGGCAAACAAGCGGAGGACAAAGGTGTGCAGGAAACTTCCGCTCCAACCCACCAATCATGGGCCGCGAAGCCCATGACCCACCAATCACAGGCGCTTCCCTACCACCGGTGCCCGCCAATCGCAGGCACTTCCGCTTCCGGCGCCCCTTCCCCCACCCGCAGAACTAGTGCAAAGAGATGGAAACAAAGAAGCCTTTGACTGTCTCAAACAAAGAGTAAGAGGAGGAGAAAGAGAAGAAACGGCCCGGAGGCGGCGCAGCGCCCTTCCGCTACTTACTGTAGGAGTAGCTGCTCACTTCCGAGGCGAATGGGGAGTGGGCCGACTTGGGCGGGCCTCTGGCCTTGAACCCCACCTCCATCTTCCTGGCTTTGGCCGCCCTTTTGTGTTTACCTTCCCTGGAGGCTTTCAGCGACAAGCTGAGGCCTTTGGCCAGGGCTTTTCTGTCCTTGCTGAGCAGGCCGTCATAAGGAGTCAAGTACCTGCTACAGCCCCCGCTAGTTTTCGATTTCCCCCCAGCACTGTCCGAAAACTTGAAGGTCGAGGACTTCAACTTGTCCTGCTTGGTGAGGGAGAGGGCCTTGTCTAGCTTGCTCGCCAGTTGCTCCTGGTCGCTGGCCATCTTCTTCTTCTTAATCTTCAGCTGGAGAGGAAGATGGGTCATAGGTTAATACGGGGCAAAATGGCAGAGGGGTTTCAGAGCGCACACAAATGAACCTGGGTCGTCATCCTTCAGACTGGCTCTGTGACTTCTGTAAAGGTGCTTAACTTCTTTTTGCCTCATTCTTAAACTGCAGAATGGGGAGCGTTATGTATGGGAAGCAGAGGGCTGTGCTGAAGATGGATAGAGATGAGACACAGAGCACTCATCACAATGCCTGGCACAAACTAACCACTTATTAAGTAGCTGCCACTGTGGTTACAATTATCATTGGCACGGGCACTTCCACTCTGGCTTTCTGGTGCCTCCTAGGGAACTGCTTAGGCAAGCCAGGCTCACCATGAGCTAGAGAAGGCAGCTGGATTAGAGGAGGAGGAAGGGAACCAAGATGGAAAAACCAGACTGTAGCAGGGCGGATCTGCTCATCTCAACCACCTAAGCCTGCTGAAGAAGATGGCTGCATGGCCTAAATCTGCACATCCAACTAAATGGGCAGGAGCTGCCAAGGAAGTGCCTCGCATGTGCCTTGGCTGCCTGAAGCAGAAAGAATGATTAGAGATTTCTCAGATTAAATTCCTGCTTGCGCCTCTACCAGCAAGGGTAGCCATTTGTTGAAGTGAAATGTGCCGTTTCGAAGCCATTAATGCCTCTCATTTGAACGTTTTATCTCCATTTTCTTTAATTGGGTAGCATTTCATAAGGAGGAGAAAAGCTGGGACAGCATCATTTGAACAACACAAGTATCCTTCACAATTTGAGTGTAAAAAGGAGCCAAAGGTGCAAACTGGCTGTCTTTCCCCCTTCCGCATCTGGTCTCCCTATGTGAGTATTCCTGATGGCCAGATCAACCAAAACCGCTCCTTCCCACAGGGCTTCCTGGGCAGGGATGACAAGGTGGACTAGTATTTAGAGATGAGGGCCTTAAGTGGATGATTCCAACGCTCCGCAGGAATAAGAAAAATCAAGGAGTTGGCACTCGCCCATCACCCCTGGAACGTTCACAGAGGAAATTACAGCAGCATCAGCCCTTGTTCCTTAGCACTACAGAATGGTGAAGCTGCTCATTAAACAATTACACTGTTCAACAACAGAGTAATTGTATTATTTGGCTAAGAACGTGCAGTCTCCTTGCTTGGCTTCAGCAAAGGGTCATGTAGATGTGTCAGAGGAGATAGAGCTGCTAGTCCCAGCTCAGCCTTGGAAGCTGTTAGTTGGATAGGTCCCTGACTGCCTCTGGGCTTTAATTTCCCCCTCTCTACAATAAAAAAAGGTCCCTTGGTGGCACACAGTTTGCACTCAACTACTAACCTAAAGGTTGGCAGTTCGAACCCACCCAGTGGCACCATGGAAGAAAGGCGTGGCAATCTGCTTCCATAAAGAGGACAGCCAAGAAAACCCAAGGAGCAGTTCTACTCTGTAACACATGTGGTTGCCATGAGTTGGAATCAACTCAATGGCAACAGGTTTGGTTGGGTTTTTTTGTACAGTAAGGAATGTGGGACAAGAGTCATTCTGACACTGGGATAATCATTTCTAGCATTTCTGTACTACAGTTGGGGCCAACAGACCTGCAAAGGAAACGTAAACTCCAGTGCATCCCCGGGCCTCCCCCCCGGAGGATCTAAGCACACCCAGGAGACAGGGCCACTGACCTGGCTCATGAAGTCATTAGAGGTTTCATGCTCGTCCCAAGTCTGGCTCCTGCCCCTCGCTTTCCCAATTCCAATGAGGGCATCATGTTCCTCTTCGGCCCCCTTGTGTCTTTTTCTTATCCCCGCTCCCAGTTCGAAGTCATCGGATGTCAGCAGGGACTTGCTGCTCAGCCTGAAACCCAGATGCACCGCTGGTCAGCACCCTAGCTGGGCAACATGCACGGGCTCGGGGGCCACACTCGCGGCCCTGCAGGGCTGGGCGCTGGACGCTGCAGCACACACAGACGACAGGGACAGGTCTGGGATATTTGCAAGTGAGGCAGAATGAGAGTTTCGTGTGAAAGAGAAACTTCAAGTCAGCATCCTCTGCCGGCCTCTTCTCTTGAGCTCTTTCACACACACACACACACGCGCACACACGTCTCTGCATGGTTAGGTACTTCTCTACGAAAATGCGCCAAGAACAAGGATCAGAAATGCCAACGATCCACCAAGACGGGAGGGAGAGGATTAAGGCCCAGAGGCTTTGATGAAGGACCGTTCACTGGTCTCCTGTATCGGAGTATCCTGTACCCTGCCCTTGAGCTAAAGCTTCATGAGTAATTATAATAAAAGCAACTCGTTTTTATTTGGCACATAATGTCCTTGAGGAGCCCTGGTTGCGCAATGGTTAAACACCTCGGCTGCTAACGGAATGGTGGGCGGTTCAAACCCATCCAGGGGGAGAAAGATCTGGCAATCTGCTTCCATTAAGATTACAGCCTAGGAAACACTATGGGGCAGTTGTACTCTGTCACAAGGGGTCCCTAGAAGTCAGAATCGACTCAAGGGGACCTCGCAACAATAATACGTGCCCTGCACTGTGTGAGCAGTTTGTTTCACGCCGCCCAACAGTGCTTTGCCGTACGTAGTGCATTTTATAGATGACAACATTGGGGCTCAGAAAAGCTAACCGTCGACCAAGGTCATGATCAGTGGTGCAGTGGAGCTGGGACTCAAAAGCAGGAAGGTCACCCAACTCAAGGGGCCGAACTACCCATGAGGCCCACGGTGCCAGCAGCCCCGCCTCTGGCTGTCTTTTCCAGGAGCCCCTTCCCTTCCCAACAGTGGCTGATGATGACGTGTTTCTTCCTTTCGCCTTCCTCTTTTCAGTCAGGAACATCCCAAGAGGTTCCACACAAGACGAGGGGGCCTACGGGGCCGTTTTCTCCCGGAAAGACCCGTGCTGCCCCACTGCCTCCCTCTGAGCCTTCCAAAGGCACCCTGGGGGCCCCTCAGCTTCCACTGGGCTCCCCAGCGTCCACCCGCCCTGATGTCCCAGGCTGAGGGATGCTCCGGCCTGTTCTGATGGGTCTCCTTTGGCTCGCGCTACCTGATACGCAGGGAGAATCAAAGCATCTCCCCTGTCTATCTGGGGGTCCCACTGGAGGGAGTGTCCAGGAAAACCTCCAGGAGGTGCCACACGAAGCTTCTGCTGCTGCCCAAGGAGCCTGTCAAGGTGTTCGAAGGAGGTGCCCCTGGCAGCAGGGAGTCAGGCCGAGTCAGGTGCCGTGGGGGCAGGTGCTGTGTGGAGAAGAGCAGGAGCGGGTCCCTAGCCGTGGAGGACACAGGCGTGGCAGGAAGACAGCGGCACAGCACTCAGGTTGTGGCATGAAACAATCTCCCGCTGGGGTCCTTCCTCCCGCGCTCAGTCAGCCTATGCCGCCGCCATTCCTCGCTCACCCTCCAGGCCCAGGCACTGTGCTCCTTAGGAGCTAGGTTCCAGGCAGGCTGAGCCCCAGGGACCCAAGGTCCCACAGGCCAGCCGCGGGAGTGCGAGGGCCGCCGGGCCCCAGGCGGTCTCCTCCCCTCCGAGCTCTGTGCAGCCCCCGACCCACCGAGGGGCCAGCCTTACTTTCCGCTACTGTCGCGGCTCTTCCCTCTCTTGCGGGGGGGTGACAGGGCGCTCAGGGCGTGGGTCCGTTTCCGCGGCCTGCCAGGGCCTCTGCGTGCCAAGCTTCTATGGGGGTCCTCGCGCCTGTCCCTTAAAGAGAATCACACGCTTGGCTGTGAACCTGGGAGGGCGGGAGGGGGGGCACGGAGAAAGGGCGCACAATGCGCACACATCACCCAGGTCCACACACACGCGCAACCACACGTCTGAGCGCCAGCACCCACGGCGTTCCGAGCAGGCCCTGCACTGCCTAACCTGGCCCGGCGGGAGGCTATGGAGGGGGCATACTCACTCAGAGTCCCGGCGCCGCTGCAGCTTCACCAGCTCGCGCTGCTTCTCCTTGTACTGCCGCTGCACCTCGGCCAGCCGCATGCGGAAGTCCAGCTCCATGGCATCCATGCTCTCCAGGGAGGACTTCATGGCATACATCTGCAGAGGGTGAGGGACAGAAGGAGGGTGGGATGAAAGGTGCTGGCGGCCTGGACCCAGAGACTCCCGGCCTGCTCCCAGACCTCCTTCCACAGTGGGGACACATGGGGCTCACGGTGAAGAGCAAGGGCTTTGGAGTCACAGAGACCGCAGTGTGAACCCCCCTTCCTGCTGCTGACTAGCTGTGGCCTGGAGCAAAGTGCAGACTCCTCACCTTGAAGATAACCAGCTGCCGTGGAGTCAGTTCCGACTCACGGTGACCCCATGTGTGTGTCAGAGTAGAACTGTGCTCCACAGGGTTTTCAATGGCTGCTTTTTCAGAAGAAGATTGCCAGGCCTATCTTCCGGGGCACCACTGGGTGGACTCGAACCACCAACCTTCTGTGAGCAGCGGAATGCATTACCGTTTACACCACCCACTAAGTCCACCTTGAAGACAGGCCATGGTTCGGACTCTGCAGGGCTGTTCCAATGCTACTTTAGCTCACGTATGAAAGCACAGCACACTGCCTTCAACCATTGCCTTGTACGCTGGACTATTTTATCTGTGGGGGCTCAGGACCCCGCAGAACCAAGTTTGGCCCAAGGTCTGCCTTCTCCACAATCATTCATGCATGCTGGGAGGCATGCCCAACAGGTTATCGGATGGGTAAACTGAGGCACAGAGAAGGGGAAGCGCAGCCAGGCAAGTCAGGGGCAGAAGCTGGGTGCAGGTCTGGCCCTTCTGACCCCAAAGCCAGACAGGCCCCAGCCGACACAGCATCTCCGGAGAGAACCCCCACCCCACCCTGCCCTGCCCTGCCCCGCCCACCCCAGGCCAGACCCTCACCCGCTCTTCCTTCTTCTGCATCCAGCTGTACTTCTTGTTGGGGTTCAGTTCACGGGGCAGCCGTAGACTCTTAAGTGGGTCCACAAAGGGGCTGTCCAGCACCTCCTGTAGCATATGGCTGCTGGCTGCCAGCAGGCTCTCCAGTGAGGGCCGTGTGGCCACACCCCGCTCCGCACCTGCAGACACAGCCAGGTGAGCCCATGTAGCAGAGAGGTCCAGCCCAAAGGCATGGCAGCCAGTACCCCTCTGGGCCCAAAGCGGGAGGCAGAAGCCGGAGTGAGCCACAGGACCCCACCGAGATCCAACTGGATCAAGCCCTCCCAAGACTGGGAGCTAGTGCTAAGAGGTGAGAACAGGTGAGAAGACAGAGGCCTGGCACAGCCAGTGTGTGCTAACCAGAGAAAGACTCAGGACAGCCGCTCACTGCCAACAAGAGGGTCTTTCTAGGAACATGCCTCTTTTTTGCTCTTCTGTACTTAAAATTTCCCAAGATAAATATGCATGGATTTCATCATCAGAAAAAAACAAACCCAAAATTAAAAAGAGCCCTAAACTGTAAAAGTGATATGAAGCCTTCCTCCTCCGCAATGAACAGGTGTCTACCAGAAGGGTGCCACTGTTGACAGTTACTGGTAGAAGGTTCCGGAAAAGGCTACACATATCCAAATATATGTAACATACATGGACATCTTATTTTTTTTATATATATAAATGGTATCAATCAATACAGACTACACTTGGCTTTTTTCTACTTAACATCTTTTCATGCTGGCACATAACAAACAAATCCACCTTCATCCATGAACCTTGGAAAATTGCTATTTCTGTAGCTCAAAAGCATTAGAATATTGGCGATTTTTATATGGCTCAGCCCAACAATAGACAAGTGGTAACTCTGGTGAAGGGTAAGACAATACACAACACTGGAGAAGCCAGCATAACCTGTCCAAGGCAAGATCATGGAAGCTCCATAAACACATCCAAACTCCCTGAGGGACCAAATTACTGGGCTGAGAGCTGTGGGGACCATGGTCTCAGGGAACATCTAGCTCAATGGGCATAACATAGTCAAAAAATATGTTCTACACTCTAGTGAGTAGCTTCTGAGGTCTTCAAAGCTTGTGAGTGGCCACCTAAGATACCCCACTGGTCTCACCCTGTGTGGAGCAAGGGAGAATGAAGAAAACTAGAGATACAAGGGAGTGTTTAGTCCAAAAGACTAATGGACCCCAACTACCACAGCCTCCACCAGACTGAGTCCAGCACAACTAGATGGTGCCCAGCTACCACCACTGACTACTCTGTCAGGGATCACAACAGAGTTCCAGACAGAGCTGGAGAAAAATGTAGAAAAAAATTCTAACTCACCAAAAAAAAAAAAAAGACCAGACTTACTGGTCTGACAGAGACTGGAGAAACCCCCAGAGTATGGCCCCCGGATACCCTTATAGCTCAGTAATGAAGTCACCCTGAAAATCACCCTTCAGCCAAGGACTGGACAGGCCCATAAAGCAAAATGAGACTAAAGGGGCACACCAGTCCAAGGGCAAGGACTAGAAGGCAGGAGGGGATAGGAAAGCTGGTAACAGGGAACCCAAGGTCAAGAAGGGAGACTTGACACATCGTGTGGTTGGTAACCAATGTCACAAAACAATACATGTACTAATTGTTTAATGAGAAGCTAGTTTGTCCTGTAAACCTTCATCCAAAGTACAATAAAAAAAAGACTCTCAAAAAGTAAAGTAAGATAAAAAAAAAAATTTTTTTTAAAGAATATGCACTCAAAAAAGAAAGCTGCTTCTAATTTTCTACGGATGTTTTCTTTGTGATCTAATACATGGATCAACTTTTGTGCACGCTCCTCACGCGCTTAGGAAAAAGCACATTCTCCATTATCAATGCATAAGTTCCTTAAGATTTTCGTTAGTGATTGTTTAGGTCAGGGTATCTCGACCCCGGCATTATGGGCATTTTGGGTCAGGTCGTTCTCTGCTGGGTTGTTCACTGCAGGGTTGTTCATAGCATTGCTGGCATCTAGCCACTAGATGTCAGTGGTACACCTGCCCCTAAGCTGTGACAACCACAAATGTCTCCAGACTTGGCCAAATGTCCCCAGGGGCGGGGGGGGGGGGGTAGAGGAAGCACTCCTAGTTGAGAATCGCTGGTTATGATCCTCTAGATCCTTAGAGAAACTGAGGCCACAAAGCAGGGCCTCGCATCAGCTTTCAGATATGAAAGGAACAGATTAGGCACAGAGAAGCAAGCAGGAGGAACAGGGGAAGATAAATGCCCCACTACACGGAGACTACCAACAAACCAAGGAGCAGAGCTGAAAAGAGACAACGACCTTACCCAGAGCCAAGAGAGAGAGAAAGCCTTCCCCTAGAACGAGCACCCTAAATTCGGACTTCTAGACTCCTGAACTGTGAGAAAACAAATTTGTTAAAGCCACTCGCTTGAGGTATTTCTGTTATAGTGGCACTAGGAAACTAAGAACTGGGTATTAGATGAAAGCCTTCCAGCCCCCACAACGACAATGTTTACACATCCCCACCCTACTTCCAGCTCCTCCGAGTCACAGGGGTCTTTGGTGCTGACAGACAAGAGACCGAGCATGACCCTGTCACCCCCTCGCCCTCCAAAAAGCTGGCTTGCCAAGTTCTCCCTGCTAGTAGCAAGGAAAACCGGGGGGACCGTTAGGCCTGCCTGGGGGTTCCACCAGTGAGAAGGCCCCTGGGAGGCACCATAACACTGCAAGCCAGGGCCAGGTGGAACTAGGTGGCATCAGAGGCCGAGGGCAGCTAGAAGGAGAGGAAGGGAAGTGACAGCCCGCCAGGTCACCTGGTCCGGTCAGACACATCTGTGGGGAGCTGCACGCAGAGGCAAAGAGGGAGGGCCCAGAGGCTCCAGAAGTCAGGTGAGGCATGGGAAAACTCAAAGCCTGGCCCCAGGAGGCTAGACCCTGCCTGCAGCATGAACCAATGCAATTCACAGCCCAGCCCAGAACTGCGTCCTAGTCTGTGACACTGTGGGGGATGAAGCTCATTCAGAAAGGGAAGAGGACCCCCAAGCTCCTCCCACCATCTCCTGTGGTTACGTGCCACTTCTACATCGAAGACCTCAAACCAGCCCCAATTTGCCCCCAAACTCCGGATCACAGACCCAGAAGGTGAGACACCCCCGCGGGGAACGATGACAGGCAGCTCAAACCTCACATGCCCAAACAGAACCCCCAACAACTTCCCCCAAAACCTGCTCCTCCCTCAGCCCCCCCTACCCCTCTCAGTATCTGGCAAGTCTGTTCTTCCCTGGGTCAGGCCCAAAACCTGGAGCCCCCCTTGTCCACCTTCATCCAACCCAGCAGCCAGCACAGGTGACCAGGGCTTGGCCCTCCACACCCATCCAGAACCCACGGTTTCTCAGCTCCACCACCACATTATGCTGGCCATAGCTGCCAGCACCCAGGCGCCAGCACCCTGGCCAGGCTACAGCCGCCAGCCCCCAGGCTGGGCTATGGTCTCTTCTCCACACGGCAACCCAAACGACCCCATTTCCATCCAGCTCTATCATTCCAGCTCAAACCACCTTCCCTTGGCTCCCCGTTTCACTCCAAGTAAAATTCAGTTTTATGATGTTCACAAGGCCCCCAGGACCTGCCCTCCGTTTACCTCACCACCAACCTCCCCCCTTGCCCTCCTTCTCCCCCTACACTGGCCAAGTCCACTCTCGGGGCCTCAGAGCCTTTGCATCTCATGGCCTTCTGCCTGGAATGGTTTTCTCCAGAAAAGCCTTCCTCCCTCACTTTCCCCTGGTCTCTACTGCAGCGTCCTGACCATCCCCTACAAGACCGCACCCTGCCCACCTCTACCCTGTCTCCTTCCTGCTGCCTGTTTCTACCTGGCACCTGTCACCAGCAGAGAGCTTCCCACGGGCTGGCCGTGGACTGTCTGATCACCACCAAGCACACAGCAGGAGCTTAATAAGTATTCATTAAAGGAATAATGAATGTAGGGCCCCCAAACAGGAAATCAATCGGCCAAACTGAGACAGGTGTGCAAAAAGAGGAAAGGTGGGCAGCAGCCCCCAAAAGGATAGTTCTGGAAACTCCCTGGCCCCCCAGCCCCCTACTCCTCCCCAGGCTCCCCATCAGCCCCCTTTCAGTTCCCATTTAAACACCCACCAGTTGGTAGGACCAAGGGGATTTTAATTTTCTTCTCAACTTTTTTTTTTTAATCGAATATTTCGGTGAAAGAAAAGCACGAAGAGACTTTAGAACACCACCACGAACAGGCGCAGGCATCAGCTGTGGGGAAACGGCATCTGTACCCATCACGGCTCTCTGGAGACAATTCCAACACAACTACCAAAGAACATTGAAAATGTGCCCTTCTACTTCCATGAAGATTAAAAAACAAACCCTGCCATCGAGTCAACTCCAACTCACAACAACCCTAAAAGACGGGGTAGAACTGCCCCACAGGGTTTCCAAGGCTGTAATCTTTATGGAAGCAGACCACCACTTCCTTCTCCCACACAGCAGGTGGCGAGTTCCAACCGATGACCTTTCAGTTAGCAGCCGAGCGCTTGAGCCACCGCACCACCAGGGCTCCTCCATAAAGATTACAGCCTTAGAAATGCTATAAAAAAACATAGGCCAGCTCTACTCTGTCATATGGGGTCACTCTGAGTCAGAAATGGCCTCAACGCCACCCAACAACAACCACCTGAGATCTGCCCTGAGGAAGAACAGAGCGATGGACCAGGACTTTCCTTCAAGGGTAACCATCACGTGATTTGCCACAAGAAAATGGCCAAGAACAGCCTGACACTCTAGGGTTGGGTACTCAGAGGCTGGGTCCTTCTCCGCTGAGCCAAAACCAGGCAGACCGTAAAACTCACAGCCTTAAAACATGTTTAACGAAGAATATACTGGATATGGAGCACTGAATTTTAAAAAATATGTATTTGGCGAATGAAAAAGCCGGAAACAGATAATGGTGATAGCTGCACAACGCTAAGAACATAATTAAGGTCTCTGAGTTGTACATGTAAAAGATGTTGAACCAGCAGATTTTAATTGTAAGTATTTTTACCACAAAAAAATAGCATATTAAGTGAAGAAGGCATGTTACAAAACACTCTTTACAGTGATTTTTAGAAGTAAATATGCATATGTGTGGGTAGAAAAAGTTCTGGAAGAAATATACCAAAATATTAGCCATGGCACTATCTCTTCAACAGGGCTGTCTGGGCCCCTCCTCTGTGCTGGGCGAAACGGTTGGCGCTCCCTTCTGCTGACAGCTCCCCATTTTCTTTTTTTTAATTTGTTGTGGTGAAACACGTATACAACAAAACTTGCCATTTTAAACATTTTCAAGTATACAATTCAGTCAGTGACATTATCTGCCATATTGTACAGGCATAACACCACCATCTATTTCCAGAAACTCAGCACCCCTTAAGTAATAATTCCCCATTCCTCCATCCCCCCAGCGCCTGATAAACTCTAATCAACTTTCTGTCTCGATGCGTTTGTCTCTATACGTGGAATCATACGTTTGTCCTTTTGCGTCTGATTTATTTAACTCAGCATAGGGTTTTCAGTGTTCATCCGTGTCACAGCATGTGTGGGGACTTCTTTTCTCTTTATGGCTGAGTAACACTCCACTGTATGGATATACTAGATCTTGTTTATCCATTCATCAGTTGATGGACACTTGGGTTGTTTCCACCTTTTGACTACTGTGAGTAACGCTACAATGAACAACGGTGTATGAAAAAACCGTTTGAGTCCCTGCTTTCGATTCTTTTGAGTATACCTAGGAGTGGAATCGCTGAGTGATAAAAAGCCCATTTCCATCAAGTTCATTCTGACTCATAGCGAACTGCCTCACAGGGTTTCCAAGGAGTGGCTGGTGGATTCAAACTGCCAACCTTTTGGTTAGCAGCTATAGCTCTTAACCACTGTGCCACCAGGGCTCTGCTGGGTGATAAGGTACCCCATATTCTTTTATGGACCATCCCTAATTGAGTGGAGGGAGGTGACACACCCCAGCCAAGGGCTGGGAATGGGTCCATCAGCTCCATCTCCCTGGCTTCAGGGTTTGCTTCTGCAAAAGGCGTAAACCCAGGTCAGCCAACGAGAGCACATCTCGGCATTTCTGCCAGAGCTACTAGGAAACTCAGGGCCTTGGGAGAGAGAAAGAGACTGCTGAACTGACTGGCCCACAGGCCTGGGAGAAACTCTTGCTGACCCACCACAAGGAGAGTGAGCCTGTCTTGAAGGAGACAAACAGAAAAAAGGGGAGCAGAGAGAGAGACTGGAAGGAGGTATGAAGAAAGAGAAATTTCAAACGACTTGATCTGAGCACCTGGATCCAGCCATACTTGAAATTCATCACCCAATCACTGCTGGACCTTGGTGTCACGCATCAATAAACTTTCCCGACCTTTTTCTAAAGCCAGTTTAGAGTTTTTATCACTTGCAACTCAAAGGACTGCTAACGCAAAAGATACCAGCACTAGAACGAGAGAAGAAGCATGGCCACAGAGAAACCCTCAGAGCTGACGGCTGGGCACGCTCACCTCCCACCTCCTGGCTCCTCTTCTCCAGCTCCAGCTCGGCGATCTCACTCAACAGGGTGATCCCATGCAGGAAGCTCTGCTCCAGGACGAGGTTCTGGGCGGCTTCCAGCTTCTCCAAGACCTGGGGTCCAGCACCCGGGGAGGGCAAGGACCTGGCCTGAGGCAGCTCCGCTGCTGCTGCCAGGGCGTTCATGCCGGCCAGCGGGTCCTCCAGGCTGGGCAGAGACTCCTCAGAGCCTGCCTCCTCCAGGTAGCAGGAGCTGCCAGGCACAGGTGTGGCCTCCGGGGCCTCAAGGCTCAGGCACTCCCCCTCCCCGGCGGGCAAGTCATGGCCAGGCAATTCCAGGCTGGGTCGGGGCTCACTAGGAGCCACTGGGGCTAAACCTTTCTCAGGCACGGCCTCCCCCATGGGCACATCGACAGGCACCTCCACCGGCTCCTCCTTGGTCTCCACCAGTGTCTCGGGCGTCAGCCTCCCCCCCAGGTCCGGGGCACCCGCGCAGGATTCTGTTCGGCCTGGTGACTCAGTCCGTGCTTCAGCCCCCTCTGCAAAGTCTGGGCACTCAGAGGGCGCTGCACACCCCTGCCCCTCAGGGCTCAGCACCTGGGCTTCCAGCAGACTAGCTCCACAGCCGCCCGAGGGGCTGGGGGCCGGCACGGCCTCGGCAGCAGGCAGCACCAGTGGCGACCCTAGTGGGTGCAGCTCCGAGGGGCTCTCATCCAGGTCCTCCACCTCCGCCTTCACCTCCCGCTCCACCAGTGGCTCTTCCTCTGGGGGTCCCCGCAGCGGCTCAGGGATCTTGGAGGGGGACAGGCGGATGGGCTTGTCTTCAGGCGAGAGCGCCAGGCGCTCAGGTCCATCAGCTGGGAGTGGCACATCAGGGGCCAGGCCGTCGGCATCGGCGGCTGCTGTGGGCTGCAGCAGGAACGGGTAGGGCCTTCCGTAGTGGGGTGGCAGGGCTTGAAATGGATACCTGGGTGGGATATCTGACAAGGATACCGAGAGTCAGTATGCGGCCGAGCCAAACCCCGGGGCCCTCCTCCCACCACATCCCTGGGGGGCTCTGGTCTGATGTCCCCTGGATCCACGTAATACCCCGAGCAGAGACCCATCAGCCACCCTCTGCTTGGCCTGCCTGGGGTTTCTTCTAGTTGGACATCCCAAAGGCCCAAAGGTCACAGAAAGAAAAATTGCCACCATCTTGTCCCCAATGACCTTGAGGTCCTAGAAAAGGCAGGTATCTCTTTTTCTTCCCTCTCCCACCCTGGCACCTGGATCCAGCCATACCTGAAACCACAAGTGGGCCAGGAGTAAATGTTCGGTAAAGTCTACAAAGACCTAAGAGGCCCTCTCCCTGCCTGGACTACCTCTGGTCCCCATTCCCCCAAGGACTCTCACACATTAAAGCAGAGTTGGGGTATCCAATTGGTTCAAAAGTGATAGAGTTCTGGTCCCTTCCCCCCCTTTACTTTACTCAGACTCCCACTTCAGTGTTCTCTGTTGGACGGCGGGGTATCTCTGCTATGCTCTCACTCTAGCCCAGGGCTAGGCAATTGCAGGTGCTGGTCAGAAACCAGATAAAGGTTAGAGAAAGGAAGGCGGCACCCCGTGGGCTGGCGCCGTGCTCAGCACTGGCCATTAGCATCTCATCGAATCTCCCCAGAGATGGGGAGCCACTGGCCCAAGCTCACACAGCATCATGGTGCCACAACCTAAATTCGAACCCAAGTCTACCTACATGCAAACACACGCTCTAATAACTACCAAGAAGGGAAAACACAAGCTCGGTCCCCATCGAAGTCATCTGCCTGCCAAGTCCCTAGACATGGAACAAGGCGCGGGAGCAGGCAGCACATAAAAAAGGGGGTGCTGAAAATGGGCATTTCTGGGCTATTATCATCAGCACGACAATTCAGCATCTACTATGTGCCAGGCAGAGTCCCGGGATGGTACACACGTTTAATGCACTTGGCCGCTAATCGAAAGGTTGGAGGCTCATGTTCACCCAGAGGTGCCTTGGAAGAAAGCCCTGGTGATCTGCTTCCAAAAACTCAGCCACTGAAAACCCTACTGGGCACAGTTCTGCTCGGACACACACGGGGTCGCCATGAGTCAGAAACAACTAGGCGGCACCTGGTTAGGTATTTCCCAGTCTCACAAGACTGTGACAGTGTGGGCTATTCCACAGGTCTTACTTGAAGGTTTAATGCTCAGAATAAGTGGTCCTGAGCAGGTTCTAATGCTAAACCCATTTGTCTTGACACCACCACTGAGGAAGTGGTGCGCAGGGCAAGAAAAACTCTGGTTGACTTGGTTTGGGCACCTGGATCCAGCCATACCTAAAATGAGGAGCTGGAAAGAGATCACATCTGACTGTGTGCTCATGCATTCATTCCAGAGCCTAACACAGGCCCAGTACACAGTAGGTGCTCAACAGAGACAGAATGAATGAATGCATGAGTGAACGAGCTGAGGAGGGATTGGTTTCATCAGCAGCCAGAGCCTGTGCTGATGAAGGCTTGGGCTGCCCAGAGTCAAGGCAGCCAAAGACCCAAAGTCCCAGTCCACCTGATGAGGGGCCAGCACTGCTCACCGGAGAACAAGGCCTGGAAGGGGCTGGGGGCTTCCTTCTCCAGCTCCAAGTCCTTCTTCTCAACGACGTTCTCGGGTGCCTCCTCCTTGCGGGTGATGCTGGGGGCAGGCGGTGGGGAGGCGGGCGGCGGGCTACTGGGGTGGGAGCTAGGCGTGGCAGGGTAGGCATAGCTGGGTGGCTTGGACACGTCCTCCAGCTTCTGGATGACCTTGGCCTTCAGGGCAGCCACAGGGGAAGCACGGGGAGACAGGGGTGGCGGTGGGCTCATGGTCTTGCTGTAGGCACCCGTGGGGCCGGGGGGCTTCCGAGGCAGCAGCCCGGGGCCCGTGGAGGCCAGGCTGGCCTTGCTTGCTGCCTCTAGGCCCCGCCTGCCCACCTTCTCCTCCATCTCCACACGGTGCTCCTGGGCCTTCAGCCGCTCCTGCTGGGGAGGGGGCAGCAGACAGCGTCAGTTCAGCAGGAGCCGTGGGCGCCACTCATCCCGGGGGCCCACTGCCCGGGGAGAAGCCCAGGCAGGGTCCGGGGTCCAGGCCACCTGGCCCCGCCCAGGCCTGACACAGAAGTTCCAGGATGGTTGGCGTGTAACAAGCACAAAGTTCCACATGGAACCCCAGCAGAAGGACTGAGGGTGAGGCCCAGGATGGGGGGCGGCTGCAGGGAGACCGGGGGACGTAGGCGCCTTAGGGGGCCTCCACCTGGAGCCTGAAGCCCTGCTGTGACCCTCCCAGGCAGGGGGTGGGTAGAGGTGTGAGTCTCCTGTAGTGAAAGGCACTGCCCCCTCCTGGACACCTTCAAGTGTCAGGACGTTGGGGGCACCCACACTGAGCTCTCAAAAGCCCTCGGGGCAGCGGCAGCCCCAGCCCTGGCTTTGATGAGCAGCATGTCAAGCCCAGTCTGGCTGTGCTTGCTGAGGCCCATCAGTCCACAGCCTAGGGTAGAACCACCCCACTGGGCTAAGTGCTCCCGTGGTGATAATACCTCCTGAAGCAAGCCAGGGAGGTGGGAGTTATTAACATCTCCAGATGATGAAACTCAGAGAGGTTAAGTCACTTGCCCAAAGGCACCCAGCCAGGTGAGCCAGAGCTAAGATTCGCACCCAGGGTAGTGGCCCCAAGCACCATATGCTTCCAGCGCTGCCTCCGCTAGCCTCCGAGAGGCTACTGAAAAGGATGGGTGTTCCAGAACGCCTCCAAGGAGCCAGGAGGACCGGGGACCTTAGTGAGTCAAACAACACTGAGGGGACCCCTCGCGTCTCCTATCTTAATGGGAGCAGGCCACACAGGTTGGGCAGCCCAGCCAGGCCCTCCACAATTCTGAGAGGCCTCATGGAGAGAAGCCAGGCTGGCCTTGGGCAACAGAGGGAGTCCCCCAGTGCACAAGGCTGCCTCTCCTGCCTCCGTTTCCCTACTGGTCCATGCTGACAACGCCCAACCTGCAGGGCTCCTTCACCTCTGTTCCCTCTGCCGGGAAGACATTTCCACCATTTCTGCTGAAATGCCACCTCTTCCAGGAAGCCCTCCCTGACTGCCCCTCCTGCAGAGTCTGTAACTGGACAAGTTAACTATTCTGCCTCACCATCGATGGGGGTCCCAGGAGGAAGGAGTCTCCACTGCACAGCCCCCTGCACAAAGCAGGCACTCAGTGCCTGTACTCCCAGCCCCACCTGCACTCACCACCAGCTGGGCGCTCCTCTGCAGCTCCAGGGCCTGGGCCGCCTGCTGCTGCAGGTACAGAAACTCCTGCTGCCGCAGGAAGTGCTGCTGGGAGAAGAGCTGCAGCTGCTGGGCATGATGCAGGGGGCTGCGGCCCGGCGGGTACAGGGCCGGCCAGAGTGGGGGCCCGGCGGCCCGCTCCATCAGCTCCGCTGCGGGCGAGACAGGCCGTGAGGCCGCAGTGACGCCAGCGCCACCCATTTCACATGGCGGTGGGCTAGGTTCAGCCTGGGCCCCTGGCCCGCTCCCTGGGGGACCAGAAATTCTGTCCTTGTCTATCAGCCACCTGCACCTGCCCCCCAAGCCCAGGGAGCATGGTCCTGTCCACAGCCCAGGGGGGCATCTGAGACCCTCAGCGAGGAGTGCCTAGGGGGGTCTGTCCTGGGGATGATGGGGACCCGTCCTGGAGACCACGGGGGAGCTATCCTTGGCCCGTTGTGGGGCCTGTCCTGGGGCTGACAGGAGCCTGTCCTGTGCAGACAGGGATCTGTCCTGGGGCCAACAGGGACCTAAACTCAACTGTCCAGTCTCCCAGCTCCCAAACTCTCCCACAGCACCCATAAGTCTGCAAACTGGGTCCCCTGAAGGGGTGGGAACTTGTGAAGTACGGGATAGGTCCAGGCCCCCACCTAGGGCCACTCTGTGCTGCTTCTACAGACCTTCTGGGTAAGATATCATCTAAACGAGGACCTCTGTGGCTTTCAAACATGTGTAAACCACTGACGTCAAACGTTCTTCCCAAGCCCGGGTCTGTCCCCCATCCCTGTCCTGCTGCGATCCCACCCTACTGGGACCCCACCCCACCTTGCAGCCCTGCCCACCACCCCCAGTGCCCACTCACCAAAGTGAGGCAGGTGATCGCTGGGAATGACCACCAGTTGGCCCGACTGGGGGTCCCTGACAAACTGGTAAGCTGAAGGCAGGGAGCCTCCCAAGCCAGGGGGAAAGGCGGGTGCCATGCCCTGGTGCAGAGAGGGGGGGCCCAAGCCTAGGAGAGACATCCAGGCTGTGTCAGCGCTAGGGCCGACCCCACAGCCTTTGGGGCTACCCCACCCTGCTTCCCCACATTCCCGAGGCCCCATCCAAGAAGCCGAGGGGGCAGGGGTGCTGGCGGGCTGCACACAGGCCCCCAGAGCCTCCCCTCATCAGGCACCTCCCCTAAAGCAGGCACAGCACTGAACCCCACAAAGCTGGTACTAGAATTAGCCTCTCAGGCCAAATGAGAGGACTGAAGCTTGGCAGGAGCGGGCACGTGACCAAAGAATAAGGAGCCGCCTCAACACTCCCCACCACCCACCAACTCCACTGCTGCACCCAGCCCTTTGAAGATCTCCACCGACTCTCACGAATCACACCCCGCCCTCGTCCACCAGGTGAGGGGAAGGGCCGCCATGCCCACTCACCCAGCCAGTCAGGCCCACCCCCCACCATGCCAAGTCCCCACTCACCATAGAACTGCTCCCCCGGCCCCCATTCATTACAGATGTGCCCAGCCCCACCCCAGTCCCACCCCCACTCGCTGTAGGGGTGCCTGCTCCCAGCCCTGCCTCTGCTCCCCCACTCCACAGGCATGCCCGCCCACCCTCAGCCCTGCCGCTACTCACCGTAGGGGTGCCCAGCAAGCCACATGGACGTGCTGCCAGAGCGGGGCAACCAGGGGTGCGTGGCCAGGTGGGCCGCAGGGTCGGCAGACCATCTGCCGGAGCCCGACAGTGCCGGGCCCCCAGTCACCATGAGGTTGGGGTTCAGGCCATTGGCTGCACAGCTGGTGGGGTGTAGGCGGGCCAAGTCTGCCAGCTCCTTGCTCTCTCTGGAAGAGGGTACAGAGGCATCAGCCACCAACCGGCCAGTGGTCCCGAGGCCTGGGTGGCGACAGCAGGGTGTAGCCCCAGGGACTGGCAGAGGGAGGGATCCAGGCCTTATCCTGCCCCAAGGCCTGGTCACCCGTGCCCAGTGTCCCCACCCGCCCCAGCACGGCTTCGGCCCACCCACTGGGGCAGCCAGGGGTACACGGCAGGAGAGTCTCCCCAGAAAAGAAGGGTGTGGACGGGCCACGTGGCAGGGACCTCGTCCACCGGCCACTGAGACCTTGGTGCCCAGCATAGTGGGGGCAGAGGCTGCCCCTCCCTACACTGTGCCCTCCTCACCAAGCAGCTGCTCTGGGCTCCCCCTAAGCCGGGCACACTAAATTCCTCCTCTCAACTGTCAGGACAGCGCAGGTCCCCACCCTGCACTGTCCTGTACCCATTGTACCGATGAGAGTGTTGAGACTCAGAAAAGAAGTAAAGGCCCCACAGGATAGGCTTCTCAGACCAAGCAGAGCCAACCTCCCTGCAAGCCTCACCTGAGCAGCTTCTCCTGGTCCCGGTCCAGCCGCCCATCCAGCAGCCGCTCCTCCCGGTGCCGGCCTCGCTCATCCGCACAGCCCTCCTCCGCTCGCCCATGCCCTGAGCAGGGGACCAGGCAGGGCGTCAGCCTCCAGCCAATGAGACCGACACCTACCTGCCCCCATTAACTCCAGGCTCCGCACCTTGCCCCTCCTACCGGCCTCTTCCCTTAGCTCCCGCCCCCCCACCATCCTCAGAGCCCCCCACCCTGCAGTGTCCTAGATGGCATCCTTCACATTCACCTGCCAGCTGCCCCGTGACCCTCCAAAGCCAGCCCAGCGTCCCCGTGCTGGGGAACATCCCTCTGTCACCCTGTAAACAGGCCATCTCTGTAACAGGACAAGAACTGTGGCCATGATCATTAAGTTCATGTTGTTGTTAGGTGCCACCAGGTTGATATCGACTTATGGTGACCCTAAGTGACAGAGCAGAACTCCCCCACAGGGTTTTCTGGGCTGTAATCTTTACAGGAGCAAATGCCTAGCCCTTTCTCCCAAGGAGCCTGGGTGGATTCAAACAGCCAACGTTTTGGTTAGCAGCTGACCACTTAACTGTTTTTGCCACCAACGTTCCTTCACTAAACCCAGAGGTATCAGCATTACAACAAAAACTGTTCAGTACATAATAATAAACCAAGAGGCCCAGTTTAACTCGCTGATATTATTTTAATGACAAGAAGGCGGGTTCTAAAGTTGGAGCTTGGCAGGGTGGGGGGGAGATGGAAGGGGAAGCCACAACCCAAGAGTGGTGACACACTGAACCACAGCTAGACCCATCCAGGGATCAGCTGCCAGGCTGAGGTCCCACTCAAGACAGTATAGACACACACGGCTAACTCTGTAGAACTCAAGATAAAAGGTAAAGCACATTCTCCACTTAGTGGGCTGGACACGGCCCTGGGGCAAGAGGTGCCCCAGCTTGCCTATCCCTCACATTCCGGAGTTGGGCACTTATCCCTAGACACCTGCGCTCAACTGTCACGACAACCCTGAGCCCACTGTACAGATGAATACATGTCACCCCCCACCATGGCGGACCCAGCTGCAAATTCTAGGGGCTCCCCACCCTATACACCCACACACACGCAGAGAAGGTGTGTCCCCAAGTCCCAAATGTGGCATACGACCAGTTACTAAAGGAGGAGGGGACCAGGAGTGGATGGGGGGTAGCAGTACCCTACCACCATCCCTACTCGTCCCTCCTCATCCCTGCCACCCAGCATCAAGCCCTACCCTGCCCCTTGGTCCTGATGTACCCAGTAAACCGGTACCTATGGTGGCAGCCCCTGGACAGGCAAGGACATGGAAACCAGCGGCGGGTGGTAACAAAGGCTGCACGGGCACATGGCAGTGACTCTTCCTTAACGAAAAACTGTTCATCAGCTCCCAGGGCTGGTGCTGTCGAGTTGACTCCAACTCATGGCGCCCCCATGCGTGTCAGAGTAGAACAGTGTCCACCGGGGTTTTCACTGGCTGAGTTTTTGGAAAATCAATAGGCCTTTCTTCTGAGGCACCTCTGGGTGGACTCAAACCTCTAAACCTTTTGGTTAGCAGCCGAGCATGTTCACTGTTTACACCACCCAGGGACTCCCTGAGGGGGGCACTGTGCATTTATTCCAGTGTGAAGCTCTGCCCCGTCCTCTGTCCACGGCAGGCAGAGGAAGCAGAAACACGGGAGGGATCCTGAAGGAAGAATAGCAATGCCACCTCCAGTCAATCACAGTCAGCAGGACAAGTGATTGCTGGCTCAAGTCCACCCAGAGGCACCTCGGAAGAAAGGCCTGGTGGTCCATATCTGAAAAATCAGCCACTGAAAACCCTGCGTAGCACAGTTCTACTCTGACACGCTGCTGTCTCACAGTAGCCCTGAGTAGCCTCCCCATCCCACCCCCTTCAAGCAGGACCCTGAGTCCCGAGCACTGGAAGGGGCCCTGCTCATGGGGAAACTGAGGCCCAGGCAGGACAGGGCATGGAGGGCCACCTCAGGATCTGCAGCACCTACTGGGGCATCACAGGGCGTGTGCTCAGGCCCCCTCTCAGGGGCAGACGGCCTCCCAGGCCCACACACCAAGGTTCAGCCACCCAAGGAGGAGGCCCAGGTCAGTGCCACGGCTGCCCTATGGGTAGGCCGCCCACATGCCCACTGGGTCATCATGGAGCCTGGGACAGGCTCTGGGCAGGATGCTCCTGGAGACCCTGGAAGGGGCAGACACTTGGAGCACAGCTCCAAGCTCTCTGCTCTCAGCGGCCCAGACACCTCCCGGCTCCCCTGGCCAGTACCACCCACAGCCTCAGGGCTTACTCTCTCAGGGTCCTTGCCCACCACCGGGGACCAGAAACCTGTTTGCATGCCACTCATTGTAGAGGTCTCCATGCTGGAGCACCCCAGCTCCCTGGAGCCTCAGGCCTCTCCCTCCAAATTCCGTTGGTCTCAAGAAGACAGCACACCATCCTCTGTCTCACCCCGCTCTCAGCTGGGCTCCAGCTCCACCCTCCGCATTCTGTGCCTCCCTGTTCCCCTGACCCTGCTCACATCCACCCCTCCTGCAGAGCCCGTGCCACCTCTCCAGGGTGCCCCACCCCTCTCCCCTGCACTCTGCACTCACACATGCTCCCCTCCCCCCCCTCAAGGCCACACACACACCGCTCCGCCCCCCGCAAAGTGTCCCTCCCTGGCCCACTCCCCTCCCCCACCAGAGCCCAGCTCAAATGCCACCTCCTCCAGGAGGCCATCCCTAACCACCTCTCCTCTCTCAGGCTCCCTCACGGCACTGACCACAGTGCACAGTGACTTTGCTTTTTGGTTGTTCACTGTCTGTCTCCTCCATGAGACTGTGCACTGCTGGGCAGGGGCCACATCTGTCCTGTCTGTGGCTGCCTAACCCCCAGCCCCACACAGTGCCAGCCACAACGGATTCATGTGGAAATCTAGAGGAAGAGTGAGCCACACAAAAGGAACGGCAAGTGCAAAGGGCCCGGGGCAGGCGCATGCCAAGGAACAGCAAGGAGGCCACTGCAGCTAGAGAATAAGCCAGAGAGGGTCTAGAAGAGACCACAGAAGAGGGGTAGTAGGATTGGGAAGGGGAATCGTAGGGCTTTTTGGGCCATGGGAGGGAAAGTGTTTTAGAGCTTATTCAAGGTGAGAGGGCAGGGGTGTGACAAGAACTGACCCCTCTAGTCACTGTGGACAAGTGAATCAGAGGGACCGTCGCCATTCTGGCCTGAGTTCCAGGCTAGGCTGGCGTTATAGATTGAATGGTGTCCCCCAAAAATATATGTTGTAAACCCTAACCCTATGGATGTGATCCCATTTGTGAATAGAGTTCTTTCCCATAGGTTGCTGAGGCTGTATCAGTGTCGGGCGTGTCTTAAACCACTCGCTTTCGAGATATCAGAAGGGCAGATCAGGCACAGGAAAAAGCAGACAGGAGGAAGACAGACACTCTCTGAAGACGACAGAGGCCATACAGAAATGCCAAGGATGGCCAGATAGAGAAGCTGAGACAAGGGCCTTCCCCCAGAGCAAACAGAGCTTTCCCCTATAGCCTGAGCGGTGAATTCGGACTTGTAGCCTATTGAACTACGAGAAAATAAATTTCTGTTCAGTAAAGCTACCACTTGTGGTTTTCTGTTGTAACAGCACTATGTAACTGAGACAGCTGCAGACCAGGTGAGGTCCCCCAAAGTCCCTCCCCAAGGAAACCCCAGCCCGGTAGAGGACCCAGCTCCTCTGGGAAGCAGAGGTACAGGGAGAAGGTCGGTGCCCCAAGGTTCCAGAGACACAGGCCCTGACCCCGGGGTCCTCCGCCCCACCCTCAGCACTAACAATGCAGACCAAGCATTTACATGGCCAGCACTGTCCTCCACACCCCACATGCCTTCACTCACTCCACTGTCACCACCTGGGGGGCCCATTGCTCACGCCCACCTTGCAGAAGGGGAAACCAAGGCACACCTGCCCAGGCCCCACAACTAACAAGCAAGCGCTGGGGCTAGTGCTGTCTTCCTGACCCCCGCAGGACCTCCACTCGAGCGCCTTCAAAGAGTGCTCTGGGGACACTGGGGGCCCTTTCTAGCAGCGTCATTGTCAGCATCTGGCTACAGAACTGCCTGGCAGCCCCACCCCACTCAGTGCCCCTCCCCAGGGGAGGAATCCCCAGCATGAACCCCACCATTGTCCCTGGGGTGACAGCCAGCCTGCGTCACATGCTCTACAGCATGGCCATTAAGCCTGAGGCCTCAGATTGAGCCCTGGTTGCCATAGCAACCCCGTCCCAAGCATCTCACCAGGTATGGTGGCCAATTGCTCAGCACCCATCTAGAGGGCTGAGGCAGCAGCCCAGTGGCCCACCCCTCCCAACACCACTGCTTAGGCACCCGCCCTGTGTGATGGCAGGGGTGGGGGACACCGTTCCCTTCCCCTCCTCCTCAGATCTGATCCCCAACTTGCCTCCACCACAGAGGGGATGGATAAGCAGAAGAGGGGGCCCTAGCTTGACAGTCCAGCTCAACTCCACCTCTCTAGCTGTGTGACCCTGAGCAAGTCATTTCACGTCCATGGTCTTCCTACTCAGCTGTGGGGAGGAGATGACGGCTGGCCCTTGTCATGACAGAGTCCTCATAATGGTGTCTGTACATAGGGGACAGCTCCTACTCAGCAGGGATGTGGGGAGGATATGATGGCCGGCCCATGTCCCGACAGAGTCCTCATGATGGTGTCTGCACATGGGGGATGCTGCCATGTGGCAACGGTTACCGTGATGGGTGAGCTTCTCAGACACCAGCACACTGATGGCTGGAGGCTCACAGGCGTAGACAATGGCCCGTCCTGAGCTCATCCCTGGGCCCAAGACGCCTCTAAAGCGGGACACAGACCCTTCGGGAGTCCACATGGGCCTTTCTCCAGAAGGAGGACCCGGGGCTCACACACATGGTCAGAGTCCTAATACCCTAATGCCCTCCACACAAGCACAGGAAAGGCAAGGCTGTTCATTAAGCATTTACTATTTGTCGGTCGGCCAGCCTGACATCACGCTAGTGAGGGGCTCCGGTTACTGCCAAATAGTAAAGGGGAAAACCAGAGTCCCTGGATGGTGCAAAGTGGTTAACGTGCTCAGCTGCTAGTCAAAAGGTTGGAGGCTCGAGTTTACCCAGAGGCGCTTTGGAAGAAAGTCCTGGCAATCTTCTGAAAAATTAGCCATTGAAAATCCTATGGAGGACAGTTCTACTCTGACGCACAGGGGGCACCATGAGTCAGAATCCACTGGTTTTAAAGGTGGAAACTCAAGACCACAGAGCTTAAACCTCTGGCTCAAAGTCACATAGCTAGAAGGCGAAAGGGTAGAGCTAGGATTTGAACTCATGACAGAGGCAGGGGGTTCCCTTTAAAAAGGAAGGACAACTTGAAAGCAAGGACTCAAACAGACACGTGTACACCAATGCCCACTGCAGCATTATTCACAGCAGCCAAAAGGCGGGCACAAGCCAAGCATCCATCAACAGATGCTGGATAAACACAATGTGGTCCACCCGTACAAGGGAACGTTATTCTGCCATAAAAAGAAATGAAGCCCCGAAACATGCCAGGACCTGGATGAACCTTGAAAACATGATGCTGAATGAAGGAAGGCAGACACAAAAGGACAAATACTGTATGACCCGTCTTACACAAACACCTGGAACAGACAAATGTATAAAGACAGAGAGTAGGTTGGTGGTTACCAGGGGCTGGGAGGGGGATGGGGAGTTGCTGCCTATGGGGCGCTGAGTTTCTGTTTGGGGTGACGGTTGCGTCATGTCGTGAATGTAATTAACGTTACTGAGTTACACGCTTAAACGTGACTAAACTGGCAAATTTTGTTATATATGTTTACCACAATAAGGTTTCTTAAAAAGAGAGCAACTGACAGGGTAGACAGGGGATGAGAGACCCCTGGAGACTCAGGGTGTGGACAACCACCCACTGGACGGGGGGTAATCCCCCCAACACATACACACAAATGGTGTTTAGCATGGGGCTGGGGCTGCTTAGAGAAAAACCACCACTTTTATGGGATTTTTTTTTTCTTTTAAGGAGAAAGAATCCAGCCACCTACCTACCTACCTCTTAACCATCAGCACCAACAGGAAGTCAGCTTCAGACAAGTCCCTGAATATCTCATCTCATCCCCAAGTTTCTCCATCACATTCTCTCTCTCTCTCACATAGACACACGCACAGACACGCACACACACTCATGACCCCATGGACACAGGGCCCATTTCTCAGCACAGGCAGGTATGCTGGGCTCCAGTATGGGCCCAGAGGGCCACAAGTCCCCAGCAGGGGGGCCACACTGCATCACCCATATATGCCACTGCAGCTATGAACATGGGCCCATGAACAGGACCCCACAAGACCTCCCAGAGGAGTCCCCTGCTCCAGACCCCCAGGCTAGTAGAAGGGGCTTGCTCACCACCCAGCCACCCCTCAAAGCCAAAGGCTGTTGCCACTCCTTCCATCCCAACATAAGGAGACCCTCATGAAAGCCCCCAAGTCAGAGGAGCCAGGGCCTCCCTGGCTTCCAGGCCCTGCACAGAGCAATGGGCTCCTTCAGTCATTCAACAAACACTTGCTAAGCGTCCCTCACTCCAATCCATCCATGCTGGACAAAGAGAATTCTGAGACAGACAGCCCTCCCTCCCGGCTCCAAATCCAAAGATCTGGAGGCTGCTCCCAGGACACAGGACAGCCAGAGCTCAGCAGGGGATGGTGTCAAGGCCGGCCCCCAAGAGACGGGGAAGACTGGCCATTGAAGGAGAAGTGGGCATTGACAGGCAGGAGTAGGGAGGGTGGGGGAGGACACAGCTCCAGCCAAGTGTACCTCAGGGGACTGCCAGGCACAAGATGGGTGTGAAATGTCACAAGCGAGATGGCCCAGCCCCTGAAGCCCACCCCAGAAGTGTGGGCATTGACGGGCAGTGAGCTATGGACAGGGCAGCATCAGGGGCCAATGGAGGGGCTTTGGGTACTTCACCCGCTCAGCTGGGAATGGGGATGATGCTCAGGAGTGAGCTCGAGGTGGGCACGGGGTACCAGGCCAAGGGAGGGACGGAGACCCAGGCGACTTGCACCTGGAGACACCTACGTAGCCTACAGGAGGTAATGCCTGGGAGGTTCAGGGAAGGGGACGGGCAACGGGCCCAGATGGGGACCAGGCCAGAGTCCATGGCCAAGGGGGCAAGCTGGGGGCTGGGAGCAGGAAAAGACACACAGGAAGACTGTTGAGACGTCACCTGAGCACGGAGAACCCAGGACTCAGCCTTCCACAACCAGCACCCCAAGTCTGGTCACCATACCCCGCAGCAAACCGAACACAGCCTGGGCAGAGAGGCTGGCCTCGGTCCCCAAAATGTAAGCCGACCAAGTCCCCAGTTCCAACAAAAATGCCACAAATACAAGCACTCCAAAACCCCAGAAGGGATCCAATAGCTCATGTGCAAGGGACACAGGAAACACAGACAGCCACATCCTGCAAAACATTCGCCCTCACTAGCAATTCAACAAATACGCCATTCTCACCCACCAAGTGAGCAACCATTGTAACTTTTTTGTATTTGTTTGTTTTTAAAAATATTAAAACAATTTTAAGGCATCTCAACTGAAAACAGAGACTGAGACACTAACCAGCAGGGAACATCGCTGACTACTTAGGAAGGCGCTTAGGTGTTATACGTCAAGATCCGTAAGAGCGCTGCTGTTGCTGTCAGCTGCCATCAAGGTTAGCCCCAAGTCCTGTGACCCCATGCACAACGGGATCAGACCACTGTGATCCACAGGGTTTTTGCCGACTTATTTTCAGGTGTAGGTCAGCAGGCCTTTCTTCCTAGTCTATTTTAGTCTGGAAGCATTGATGAGATCTGTTCAGCATCACAGCAACATGCAAACCTCTACAGACAGATGGGTGGTGGCTGCGCCAAGAGATGAATTGGCCAGGAATCAAACCCGGGTCTTCCAAATGAGAGGAGAGCGTTCTACCACTGAACCACCACTTCCCCCTACAGGAATACTGACCCCCTCACCCCCCCAAAAAAGAATACTGGAACCCCTGTATATGCCCCTCAGGAGCTCAAACACTCAACTCACTCATCAAATACCTACTGTGTGCCACGGATACAAAAAAAAAAAAAAAAACGCATTGCCGTTGAGTTGATTCCGACTCAAAGTCACCTTATATGACAGAGTAGGACCGCCCAATAGGATTTCCAAGGAGTGGCTGGTGGATTTGAACTGCCGATGTTTTGGTCAGCAGCTGTAGCTCTTACCCAATGCGCCACCAGGGCTCCCTGAGTTATATAAGACACGATTCCCTCCTCAAGTACTTAAAAATCTCGGGCTCAACGCTAGTCTATTCCTAGGAACCTATTCTTAGAAAATGACTCAAAATACCATAAAAGCGCAATGCACAAAAATATTCAACACAACGTTATAAACACAAAACATCACAGAAGGGAAAACCAAAATGCCCACCAGGGGGAATGGTTAGCTCAACAACGGGACATGCTCTCAATTGAATATTAAAGGCTATAAAAAAAGACGCTTATAAGAAGCTTGCAATAGTGAAGGGAGACAGCCCACACTCCTCCAAGACATGAAAAACGTAGGCCTAAGACTGTACGTGCACGCTAAGAGCTCTGCAAGTAGAGGCAAATGGCACGGGAAAACGAGTTCCAGGAAAGAAACAACAGTGTTCAGGGTGTCGAGAAAATAGAACGCTCCTTTTGCTTCCTTCTCCTTTTCTGTATTTATTTTCTACATTTCCTATGTGCATAATGGAGAAAGCAATAAACTTTAAACAGGAGCAGCAGCCCATAAGAGGGACAGAGGACAAATGGAGTTGGGAGCCAGGAGAAGAGGGGGCACAAGAAAGAGGCAGGGGTGGGGGATCAGCAAACAGGTAGAAATTTAAAGGAATGGAGGAAACAGGAATAGTGCTCAGCTACTGTTATTGAACATTTTGATCAAAAAGTCTATAGACTGATCCTGATCAAAAGGGGGAAACTGTAGAGCAGAATTTCAGATTCCTATGGAATCCAAACTTTCTGGAGCCACTGAGGTTGGATGAACACCCCCAAAACTATTGCCCTGATATAGTCTTTAAATCTTAAACCAAAAATATCCCCTAAGGTTTTCAAAGCAAACAACAATTTAGCTTAATTAGTAAACAATGTCTGCCTTAAGCATTCTGTTAAGATTTATCTATATGGGATCAAAGTGATACCAGCAATTTGAAAGTTTAGATAGGAAACTTAGAGGGCAGTGAGTTTATGTCAATTGGGGAGGAACACCAAGGAAAAGGAGGGTGAGAACGATACAGAGCCTGAAAGACGTAATCAATGTCACTGCACCATACATGTAGAAATTGTTGAATTGGTGTATGTTCTGTGTATATTTTAAACAGAAAAAATAAATTTTTTTTAAAAAGCAAAAGGGGGAAGGGGTGGAGCCAGATCCTACCTTTGACGTTGCTCAGGGATAGAGAGCGCTCCTGGTCCCCTAGACCAGGCCCTAGCCGGCCACTCCCTCCACTGTCCTTCTGTCGGGCCACGGCCACAGCTATGCCCACCGGAGGGTGCCGAACCTCGGCTTCACCCTGCGCACCGGAACCCTCGCGTCCAAAGGCCTTGGCACTCTCAGGTCTCTCGGGGTCTCGCTTCAGCTGCCGACCGCTGCCTGCTGCGGGGCCTCCGGGGTGCTGGAGGCGACCCTGGGTGCGCGGGGCTCCAGCGGTGGTCGGGGCTGGCTCGGGCTTCATGGTACCCAGGCCTCCAAAGGGGCTCTTCTTGCCGCAACCCCCAGGGCGCACAGCCACGGCCTCGCGGGGGAAGCTGCCACTGTACTTGATGAGGCTCTGCATGGCTGAGGCCTCGCCTGGCCCGTGGGCCGCGGGGTGCATGTCCGCGCTGGGCCTCCCGCAAGTCCCCGAGCGGGGCAGTGCGCCCCCAGGGTCCAGGTAGCCCTTCTTGGAGGCAGCAGAGGCGGCCGCAGCAGCCTCCTCCTCCGCGCGGCTGACCTGGTGGTGCTGTGCTGCTAGCACAGCCATCTGCGTGGTGGCGAAGTTGCCCAGCTCGAAAGGCTTCCACTTGTGGTCAGCGGCGGCAGGCAGGGGTGGTCGCCCGGGCTCCAGGCCAAAAAGCTTGGCGGCCTGCTGGGCGGCGCTGGCAGGGACACGGGGTGCGCGCTCGCAGGCCCGCGGCTCGGCCTCGGGCTTGAGCAGCTCCTTGGAGGGGAGGTAGGCCCGCGGGTCTGGGGAGGCGCGCGCTGTGCGTCCCGGCGGGGCCTCGACGGGCGGCAGCGGCCGCTTTAGCGAGCGGATTACGGAGTTCTTCTCGCGCAGCACCTCCGGCCGTTCTGGCGGCGGCCGCGGGGACCCGGGCGGCGGCTGCAGCACCCCGGGCCGGCCCACCTCGCGCTCCCGGGCCCGCGCGTCGCGCGCCTGCGACGCGATCTGGATGGGCCCCGGGCGCTCGTCGCAGGCCTCCACGGAAGGCACGAAGGTGGGCGCCACTACGCGGTGCTCGCGGCCCGGCTCCCGCGCCGCTGGGAAGATGGTGTAGACGCCCGCGGGCCCGGGCTGCGGCGGCGCGGAGAAGGCCCCGGCGGCAGCGGGGGGCGCGGGCGGGCCCTTGCCTGGCGGCAGAGGAGAGGGGCAGGGGCACGGCCCGGGCAGCAGGGCTTCGGCGCGCCGCAGCCGCGCGCCCTCGTCCTGGCGCGACGCCTCCTTGGCGCCTGGGTCCCCAGCGCCGTTGCACAGGCCAGGCGGCAGCGCGCCCTTGCCCTTGGCTTCGGTGTGGGCCCGCGGCGGGCCTGGCTCGGCCAGGAAGGGCGACAGGCGCTCGGCAAGGCGTGGGGGGCCGCGGTCCGGACGGCCATCGGCTCGGGCCTCCTGGGTCAGGTCCACGACGCTTCGCGGCCCCGCCGCCGCTGCCTCCTCGCGGGCCCGGGGATCCTTCTTGCCGAACAGCGGGGGCGGCTCCCCGCCACGGCCGGTCCGCTCCTTGGCTGCTCCCTCCCGCGACGACGAGCCTTTGGCTGGAGCGCCGGAGGAGGCACCGCCTGCGGTCCTGGAGGGCGCGTGGGAGTGCAGGGCGCCCGCCGCCGCCGGGGCGGGCAGGTAGAAGCCGTCTGCAGAGAAGAACATAGCGTGAGCCCAGGGCAAAAGGGGACCCTGGGAGGGTGCCCGGTGTCCCCAGGGAGCCAGAGAGGCAAACAAGAGGGACCCAGACAGCCCACCCTCAGGGAGGGCAGGCTCTGGAACTGGGCCCAGCTTGGCCACCTACGACTTTTCTGAGCCTCCCTTTGAAAAGGCACCTGTAAAAGGGTTGCTTCTGAGTTGCTGAGGGCTTAAGGGGTCTGGATGAAATGAACACAAGCTAGAAGGCACTGGAAGGCTGTAATGGGGGCCTTGGGGTCTGGGGTCTCAGCTAAAGCATCTGGGCAAGGTAGTGCCTGAAATACCAGGTAGTGGTGAGGACCCCCGAAGGTCCCCAACCCCCACCTTTACCCCCTCCCCCACCCCTGCCCCCTGACCTTTCTGGGTATCGAAAATGCTGGGCTGACCCAGCTGGCTGAGGAGGGGGCTCCCGCTGTTGGGAGGCTCCAGGTGGTTCAGGTGGAGGTAGGACGGGTATAGCCCGCTGGGCAGGTGGGAGAAGCCTGGAAGACAGAAGAGAAAACAAGGTGGGCCACCTCATGCCTGCCAGGAGAAGCTTCCTTCCAGCCCTTTTCCTTAGAAATAAGACTACTTTGGCCGTCCGCCTCCTGGTGGAGGGAGTCCTGGGGCTGAACACCAGTTCCCCTCCCATCCCTGGCACTGCCAGCCTCCCTCCCATCCTGGGCAGCCCCCAAGGGCTTGGGTTTTCAAATACTCTGGGAAGAGAGTCAGAATGACTCCAATCAGGAGGGGAATGGCAATGGTACCTTGAGCCACACCCACCAAGCCCATCACCTGCTTCACCCTCATTATTCTCATTTGAACCTCAACATAACCCTGAGAGATAGTTTTACAGATGAGAAAACTGAGGCTTCAAGAAGCCAGCTTGCCCTGCTTGCAGGACAGAGAAGAGAGAGAAGGGTGACTATGAAGAGAGAAGCAGGATGCCTGAGGGGACATACGGGGGCTGGGGGACCAAGAGGCCGCTCTGGAGGGCTCAGAAGACCAGGCAAGGGAGTCCCACCCAGACCAGGCAGGTGATGGGGTGCTGGGGGGAGGGTCTTGATGCTCTGTTGGGGCCTTGGGACCTACAAGGACCACTGAAGATCCCTGAGGGCCTTGGGTTCCCCATGTCCCCAGTCACTCCCTCTGAGACCAGGGAACAAAGAACCTAGCCCTGCCACCCTGGGCTCCCACGGCTCCACCAAACAATGACACTGACAACAACAACAGCACAAGGAGGACTGCCCGGTACCCATGAGGTCATACCATCCTACACGACCCCAAGGTCAGCCTCCAGCCTCTGCTTTCTCACCTGTAAAATGGAAAGCTTGGTGCCTGCACGCAGGCTTGTTCGGAGGATAAAGGGGCCGAGGGAGGCAGGGCCTGGCACGTGTAAGCACCCCATGTTTGCCGTTGTGACTACGATTAGCTAGGACTTGTGCAGAAGAGAAAACAGTCTCAGGCAGTGCAGAACAACGCTGCTTTTCCACCCAGGCTGGCTCAAGGGGGAGATGCGGACACGGCCCCAGCATGAAGGGCGCCCCCAGGCCCACGGTAAACCCCAGCAGAGGCGGGGTACGCCCTCATTGCTGGATTTAGATGCCTTCCCCAAGCAGCCTGGAAGGAGCCAGCCTCCTGGCCTCCTCCTCACAATGGATGCGACGTCGTGGGAACTGGACAGGTTGTGTGGCTGAAGCGCCTACATTTCCTCCTGGGCTAAATGCAAAAGACCATGGTCTCGCCCCTCGGGATCTGGGAAGCTTAAAAGGATGCTGGGAGCACTCCAGAAGGACTCGGGAAGTGGAAGGCAGCAAGCTCCGAAGAGCCCAGGAAAGCCCTGAGCCACAGTGGGTGCAACCGCCAAGACCAGGGAGCACCCATAAGCCACCTGGGAGGCAGGAGGAGGGCCTCTAGTACCCCAGTACCCAGCACCCAATCATGGGACTTCACTGAGGATCAGCATCCCATACCTGCCAGAGCTAGAGCGGGGGGATTTGGGGTCCCCCAGTCAGTCTCTGCCCTGACAGAGGAAAACCGAGGCTCCAAGAATGACGAAGATTTGCTCTAGTCTGCAAGAGACCGGGCTTACAGACCCCCACCTCCCCATTCAGGGGCATCGCTACAGAAGTGCAACAAGGGGGCCTAGCGGCCCCAGCCCACTGCACCTACAATGATTAACAAGCCTACTGTGCTCCGGGAGCCAGCAGTGAACGGAACTAGACTCTCGGGGCTCACTCTGGAGGGAATCAGACATCCCCCCCATCATCACAGACACAGCCATCATCACAAGCAAGGGAGAGTGCAGGGGCTTCCCGGAGGAGGGGACATTTGAGCTGAGCCCTGGAGGGTGAATAGGAGATGGCCAGGCTGGGGTAGGATTGGGGGCTGCAAGCAGCGGGAACAGCACGTGCAAAGGCCCTGCGGCATTTGAGGACCAGCAAGGAGGCCGGTACAGCCACGCTCTGATAAGCCAGGGTAGATGGCCATGGACAGCTGAGCCCAACAGCCACACAGGGAAGAGCCAGTTCAAGGCGACAGGGGAGGGGAGGACAGTAGACAGAGCTGAGGTGTGCTGGGGATATAAATTCCCAGCACGGTGGTGACAACGGCCCAGCCCCTGGCCCGCCCACCTGGCCCGCTCCTTACCTTCGTGGGCATGAGCAGCCCACAGCTGCACCATGGGCAGGTTGCTGGGAGTGGGGGAGCGGAAGGAGAGGTCAGAGGGCAGGGGCACCGGGCTGCCATGGGCTGAGGCTGAGGGCCCCATCCCGCCGGCCACAAAGCTGCCCAGGAAGGCCTCGCCTGCGGAGAGAAGGGGGGCCCGTCAGGCAGCCACCGCCCTAGCCCACCGCCCCAAGATCCCCACCTCTCCCCGCTGCAGGGAGGCCAAAGAGACCTCCCCTGGCCCGGCAGCAGGTCTGGGGCCACTCCACCAGACCCAGGGCTTGAGACAGGGAAGGTAAGACCCAGGACGGCAAGAGGAAGTTCACACAGCAGACCTGCCCTCAGGGCACATAGCACCAGCAGCAAGAGAGCACCACCATCCTAATGGCCCCACAAACCAAGACCCAGGGGGCTGTTCCCCCCATTTGCTGATGAAAAGCCAAAGTTCAGGGGCCGGAGACACATGGTCACATGGCCAGTGAGTGGGAACCCAGAACCTGACCCAGCATTGTCCCCAGTGAATTAGTGAATGAATGAGAGCAATGAACATGGCAAGTGCGAAGGGCAGAGGCGGCCTACAGGGCCATCTCAGCAAACAGGACACTGCTTAGGATGACAACTGACTTGGGCCCGAGTGGAGACCACACCCCACCGGCCATGCCTTATTTGGCCAGGCTCAACCCCCACATCCGACAGGGACACCTCCCACTCCCCGCCCAGGGTGCCTGACCCGCCATGGGCACCACACCCATCAGCCCACAGGGAAAGTCCCTGGCAGACCGCCTGGTGGGGTCTCCAGCCCCAGAGGGAAGCTAGTGAGCCCTGGTCAAGGGACTTCCCTCACCTGGCCTCAGTCTGCTCATCAACAAAAAGGGGACAGTAACACCTCCCTCTCTGAATTGTGCAGAGGGAAAAGTGTCTAACAATGACAGTAATAACAGCCACAGCAGCCCATTCACCAAAGCTGCAGGGCACTTGGCACAAAGTGACCCACGAGGTCAACACCCACCAGGTGCCGACTCAGGCCACCCTTTGCTGAGGGCTTTCTGGGCACACCCTCTGGTGACCCTCTTTAAGTTCCCGTGACGGGTAGCTTCCAGGTGGCACAGAAGGTCAGTGACTTTGCAGAGAGCGTGCAGATGGTGTGTGTGGCTTGGAGCCCAGACAGCCCCAACCCAGCCCATAGGTGGCTCACAGACCCCAGCCAGCCCCATATACAGGGCCTGCATACAGCAGGTGCTCACTGGTCACATCCCGGGGCACAGGGACCCCAGATGTCCAGCCCCCTGGTGGTATATGTGGGGAAACTGAGGCCACAAGGGGCAGGGCCTCCATCTTGGCTGGTGTCCCCGAGTAAAGGCAGCAGGTGGAGCAACGGGAGGACACCCTCTGGCCACGTGCCCCCGCCGCCACCCCGTGTCCAGACCCCCTCCGGCCCGGCACCGCCTGGCTCACCCGACTCCAGCGCCAAGCCCTCGGGACCCAGGGCCATGGCGGCCAGTCCGCGCACCCATGCAGCTGGGCTGGGCAGCAGGGCCTCGGGGCCTGCCAGGCCTGGCTTCCTCCTTGGCGGGCAGGCAGGCAGGCGTGCGGCAGGCTCCGGAAGCCGGCAGCCTGAGGTTTGCGCAAGGGCTTACATCAGCGCCAGCTCTTCCTGCCCCAGGCCTCGCGGAAGCCCAGTGGCCCCAGCCTGGCCCTGCCTGGGCTTGTGAAACCCGCCCAACAGCCCCAGGCCCTCCAGAGCCCGGATGCCACCAACGGATCCCACCCGCCACAGTGCACAACTGTGCCCAAACCCCACCAGGGCTGGGGTGGGGCCGGAGAGCTGGCTTCCCCCAGGCCCATGGGCTCTCACAGCTGCCATCAGAGCCTCAGGCTGTTCCTCTGTCAAATGGGCACAGCGCCCCATCTGGCTGCCTGCTATCAGGCAGCAAGAACAACGTAAGTTCTATTTATTTGCACCTACGCACTGCCTCCACCTCCTCCCTGCATCACCCAGCAGCCAGAGGGAGCATCTCAGAGACAAACTGGGTAAATTTCCAACTGCTCACAGCCCTGGGGCCTGCCTTCCTCTCCCCTCGATGCTCCTGCCTCTGCCCCTACCTGCGCCAGCTCCCAGGCCTCCTTCCAGAAGCCTCACGCTCACTCCCACCTCCGGGCCTCCTTGGGCCTAGAGAAGCCCTCCCGACCACCCAATCCAAGCAAGCCAGAGTCACTGTCTCTATGGCAACTTGGAAATAGGGATTCATCAGCTGGATAACAGATTTAATGCCTCTCTCCTCCATAAAGGGGGCCCGCCTGAGGACGGGGCTCTGCCTGGCTCCTCCCCAGCGCCCCCACCTGTCACACAGGACAAATCCATGCTAGGAATAACTGATCACACGCCTGTTATTCGAATCCATGCAGGCTGCTGTGGAACAGTGTTACGGATACTCACAAGTTAAACATGCCAGTTGCCGAGGAGTCAATTCTGACTCGTGGCGACCTCATGTGTGCAGACTAGAACTGTGCTCCATAGGGTTTTCACGGCCGGGGCCTTTCAGGAGCAGATTACCACGCCTTTATTATGTGGTAAGTCTAGTGGGCTCCAATGGCTACCTTTTCAGTTAGTAGCCGATGACTTGGCTGTTCACAGCACCTAGGGACTCGGTCAAGTTAAACATAGAATTTCACGATCCAGCAATATACTCCTAGGCATATACCCAAGAGAACTGAAAGCCGGGCCTCCAACAGACACATGTACACCAACGATCATTGCAGCGCTGTCCACAATCACCAAAAGGTGGACACAACCCAAGTGCCCATCAACAGATGAATGGATAAACAATACATGGTCTATCTATACATCGGAATATTACTCAGCCATAAAGAGAAACCAAGTCCTGATACCTGCTTCAACATGGGTGAAAGAAGCCAGACAGAGGAGGACAAATAGTGTATGACCCCACTTACGTGAAATATCTAAGAATAGGCAAATGTATAGAGACTAAAGTTTATCCGCGGTTACCGGGGCTGGAAGGAATAATGGGGAGTTATTGCTTAATGGGCACAGAGTTTCTGTTTGGGGTGATGAAAAGTTCTAGAAATGCATAGTGGTGATGGCTCTGCAACGTGGAGAAGGTAATTAATGCCACTGAGTTGTACCCTTAAAAATGATTAAAATGGCAAACTTTTTGTTATATATTTTACCATAATTTCTTAAAAAGGAGAGAAGATAAACGCAACCCCCCAGCCCAGAAGCACACACCCGTAGGCTGTCCACCTGGTCCCACTAGAGGGTATAGCTGACCTCCCACCCTCGCGTCCTCAGAGGCTCCATCGGTGCCTGTTTGCTGAGCCCCCACTATGACGTTCTCAGGGTCTAGGTGTACACCCTTCTGGCTCCTCACACCCATCCCTGGGGACCCAGCAGGGTCACCCCCAGATTCCCAACAAGGATGCAGGCCTTGGGACTCTAGGGGGCAGTGACAATCAAGCCTGGAGCCCTCTGGCCTCTCCACAGACTTTGCTGGAAACCCCAAGCCAGCCTGCGGTTGAAGGGGGGTGTCTCCCTTCCTCCCACCCTGGCCTGAGCTCAGGGCAGGGCTCCCAAAGCCTGGCCCCCTCCAAACCTAGCGCCCTGGTGGCTAGAAGCCTTCATGCCATCTGCAAAACAGTATCTCACTTGACAAGAAGCACCGGTGCCTCAGTGGTTAAGCTCTCAGCTGCTAATCTAAAGGTTGGTGGTTCGAACCCACCCAGCCTCTCAGCAGGAGAAAAGACCTGGCAATCTGTTTCTGTAAAGATTATAGCCTAGAAAACCCTATGGGGCAGCTCTACTGTCACATGGGGCCCTAGGAGTCAGAATTGACTGAACAACACCTAACAACAATAATCTCACTTGACACCCTAGAAGCTAAGACCCAGGATGATCAAAATCTAGAACACGGACGTGTAACCATCATTACTTATTATGGTTCCTGATAATCCCAGAACACCTTCTAAACACCCAGTGCACAGGGTCACTGAACCTACTTCCTGGTTTCAGGAATCCACTGAATATCCTCACTAGCCTTCTTGTGGAGCTCACAGTGGACAATGACATCCTAAAGTCACACAGGTGGCAGAGCTGGGATCTGCACTCAGGCCAACATCAGGGCCTAACTCTCCACCTCTACCTCCCTCCAGCAGAAACAGTCACACACGACCACAGAGTCATGCTCAGAGAATGTTCCCTGCTACACCGCCTGCCACCCTAAGCAAGCTGGACACAACCTGTGTCCATCAGACGGGAATTGGGCAAGACAAACGACACACATGAAATCCAGGCATCATGATCTTTTAAGATCTATCTATATGGGACCAGAAGCCCTGGTGGCGCAGCGGTTAAGAGCTCAGATGCTAACCAAAAGGTCCACAGTTCGAATCTACCAGCCTCTCCTCTGAAACCCTTATGGGGCAGTTCGATTCTGTCCTATAAGGTCGCTGTGAGTCGGAATCGACTTGATGGCAACAGGTTTGTTTTTTTTTGGGTTTTATATAGGATCAAGGAACCCTGGTGGCATAGTGGTTAAAGCACACGGCTGCTAACGAAAAGGCCTGCAGTTCGAACCCACCAGTTGCTCTGTGGGAGAAAGATATGGCAGTCTGGTTCCATAAAGACTACAGCTTTGGAAACCCTATGGGGGGCAGTTCTACTGTCTTATAGGGTCGCTATGAGTCGGGAATCAACTCAACGGTAGTAGGTTTGGTTTTGGTTTGATATGGGATCAAAGTGATAACAGCAATTGGAAAGGTTAGATAAGAAGCTTAGGGGGCAGTGAGTTTACATTAATGAGGAAGCAACAATTTGGAAAAGGAGAGTGAGACCGGTTGCACAACTCCAAGGATGTAATCCATGTCATTGAACTGTACACGTGGAAACTGTTGGGTTGGTGTATTTCTACTGTCCGTATTCTCAACAACGACAAAAATAAATCATATTTTAAAAATAAACAAATAAAATAAATGACACATACTAACAGTGGCCAAAAGGAGGTTCCATCATCTGTGCCGTGCACTGCGGCGGCCGCTGAGAATGAGGGATACGACTGGTGTAGCTGAGGAATGAATCTCTCGTTTTATTCCATTTTAATTAGTTTAGGTTTAATATTGGAGTCCCTAGGTGATGTGAAGGAGTCCCTGGGTGGCTCAACGGGTTCAGCATTCAACTACTAGCCAAAAGGCTGGTGGTTCGAACCTGCCTCAGAAAAAAAGCCTAGCGAGCTCCTTCTGAAAGGTCACGGAAGACCCTATGGAGCAAGTTCTACTCTGCACACATGGTGTCGACGTGAGTTGGAATGCACTCGACAGTAATCGGCACTAGTGAAGGTGGCACAAGCGGTTACCGTGCTAGGCTGCTAACTGAAAGGGTCAAAGTTTGTGTCTACCCAGAGCACCTCAGAAGAAAGGCCTGGCGATCTGCTTCTGAAAGGTCACAGCCTTGAAAACCCCATGGAACACAATTCTACTCTGCACACATGGGGTCGCCATGAGCGGGAACAGGCTTGATGGCACCTAATAATTACATGTCATCTTAACAGGCAGTCCTATTTTGCCTCTGTAATGGACAAAGTCGCTGTGGATTCTTCTAGAAGCTATGAGATGGGCACGTGATGTGTCTGCTGGTGAGAGCAAGGAGGGAGACTTGATGAATTACTGTGGGTATGAAGAATCCAAAAAGGGCCTTGGTGGCGAGATGGCTAAGCATTGGGCTACAAACAGAAAGGTCGGCAGTTCAAACCCACCAGCCACTCCATGGGAGAAAAGACCTGGCGATCTGCTCCCTCCTGTAAAGATTACAGCCTAGAAAATTCTATGGGGCAGTTCTACTCTGTCCTATAAGGTCACTATGAGTTGGAATTGACTCTACAGCACACAACAACATGAAGGACCGATGGAATGTTATCACTGTGAACGGACTGGGCTGGAACATGAAATAAACCAGCTGCCGTCGAGTTGACCCTGACTCATGGTGACCCCACGTGTAACAGGGTAGAACTGTGCTCCACAGGGTTTTCAATGGCTGATGTTTCGGAAGTAAACTGCCAGGCTTTTCTTCAGAGGTGCCCCTGGGTGGACTCAAATCTCCGACTGATGGCATTAACTGTGCGCACCACTCAGGAATGTGAAATAGCCTGGGATCTGTTCCTCCCTCCAGAGAGGCCAGGCTCCCTCACTGCCTTCTCTTACAGCTGACGGTAGATGACAGAGACCTTCCCTAAGGACCTTAGGTTAAACTGCAACCCACTCCATACCCCACGCCCTTCCCTGACTTACTTTTCCCCACAGCACTTACCATTATCTGTCCTACTATGTAGGTTAGTTCCTCTACCATTATCTGTCTCCACCCACAAGCACAGGGCTGGCTGGCTTTTTCCTGAATGAGCCAAAGAATACATATTTTAGACCTATTCTGCCGACTAAAGCAGGCACGGGCAGTACTTAACTGAGAGGGCGTTGGTTGGTTCCAATAAAACTTTCTTTATAAAAACAAGAGGAGGGCCAGATTTGGCCTGGTGGTATGCATTAGAATGTGGGCTTTGCTTTTGCTCTGTCCCCAGTGTGGACACATAGTAGGGGCTCAGTTCATATCTAGAGGTGGGGGGATGGGGCAAGGTCATATCAACTAGGGCTGAGGAGGGGAGGATGGGCCTGGGTGGGGAGCTTTCCTGGAGCCTGGCTTCACGACCAGCGTAGCTCTTACTCAGGGCTTTGCCTCATTCTGCCTCCCCCACCCACCCCCCTCAGCCCTGGGAGGGGGATTCTTATCACTTTGCGGATAAGGAAGTTGAGGCTCCAAAACCTACACTTTGGTGCCAAGACACAACGGGAACTTCCCACCAGACGACAAGATGCAAAGCGTCACTCCCAAAGACCCCTTCACAACCAAACACGGAACAAATACCTTTTGGATTTATATTTTAAAACATTCTGGCCTCACAAAGGAAGTATATCCCTTAAGATGCCATCAAACCCTATCTGACCTAATCAGGGTTATCACCCAGAAATAGCTCAGACATATGACTTGGGCGTTCCTTTGACAGCAGTTAAAATAGCGTGAGGACCCTCTGATAAAATGACCTTCAAACTCCCATTGGTCTCGAGAACCAGAGATTTCCGTCATGTCTAAGCTGAGAATGGGCTAATGCCCAGTTTCTTGGAAAGTAAAACCTGCAAAAGCCGAAACCTATGTGAGGCAGAAACCAGTCAGAGAAGGAAAACTCAAAATTTTCCACGAATTGAGAGCAACAGAAAAGTGGTCACCTGCACCCTGTCAAAGGTGGAAAACTGGCAAGACCTGGTCCCACCAAGTTCCGGCTCTCACAGGTTTCACTGTCAGTTCAGTCAGAATCTGCAGCAACTGGCAAAGATCCACGCACAGCTAACTCGATAAAAGGGTACAATGTCAGTAATCACACAAAGAAGTATTAAAGCAACAGGGTGCTGTTTTCATCTATCAGATCAACAAATTTAGGGTCTGGCTGTGGACGGCCCGGGGGAGGGGAGCGGCCCGGGGGAGGATAAGAACAGAACTAGCTCATCATACCCAGCTTCTGGAAAGTGACTGGGCTGTACATATCAAGTACTGTAAAAAATACTCAGACCCACATCTGGGACCCCTCCCACGAACATCATCAGACATGTGGGCAAAGATGTACTCACAAAGGTGCTCGCCACAGCCAAACTGATCGATAGATTCAGTGTAGTGCCAATCAAAATCCCAGCAGGTGTGTGTGGATATAGAAATTGAAAAGCTGTTTCTAAAAGTTCTATAAAAATGCAAAGAAACAAGAATAGCCAAGGCAACCTTTAAGATGAAGAACAAACTAGAAGCACTTACACCATCAACTACCCAAACGTATACACCAATAATAATGCAGACAGTGTGGCACAAGGAGAGATGGACAGACCCACAGAACGGGACTGACCTACAAAGACAGGTACAGGCAAAGGACGGCCTTGTCAATAAATGCTGCTGGTCATTTTGGACATCCATGGGGGACAAAACACGAATCTTGGTCCCTACCTCACACCATACACAAAAATCAATTCCAGGTGGATTGTAGATCTAAATGTGAAAGGTAAAACAAGAAAGCTTCTAAAAAACAAACTGGAAAATATCTTCATAATCGAGAGCAAGTAAAGATTTCTTAAAGCCACATAAAAGCACTAACCATAAACCTACTAGGTGCCATGGAGTCGATTCTGACTCATGGCGGCTCCATATTTATCAGAGTAGAACTGTGCTCCACAGAGCTTTCAATGGCTGATTCTTCAGAAGCAGATCACCAGGCCTTTCTGTAAACTCGAACCTTCAGCATTTCGGTTAGCAGTCAAATACATTAACCGTTTGCACCACCCAGGGACTCCAAAGGCAAAACTGATATATTGGATTACATTAAAGTTAGAAACTTGTACTCAAACGACACACCATTAGGATAAATAAAAGGTAAGCCACAGCAAGGGAGAAAATATCTGCAATATGTATCACCAACGGAAGAATTGTATCCACAATATATAAAGAGCTCCTGCAATCAATAAGAAAAAAATAGGTGACTCAATGTAAAAATGGGCAAAAGACTTGACAAGAATGTCATAAGCAAGGCTGTCCAAATAGCCAGTACACCTATGAAAAGGTACTCAGTCTCTTAAATCATGGGCAAAGTGTGAATTAAAACTACTACACCCCCACCGGAATGGTTAAAATGTCAAAAAGATGAAAAATACCATTACGCTTCTGATAGGAGTGTAAATTCGTACAACCACTTGCGAGAAGAGTCTGGCAGAATCTACTAAAGTAGGATACACACACACTCACACACACCCTCTGACCCAGCACTGCCCTCCTTGCGCATCAAAAGTAGAGTTCCAGAATCTTCCTACCACTAATGCTATCAAAAATAGAAAACCACCCAAATGCCCGTCAACAGCAGAACAGATAAATCAACTGTGATACCATGGAACAACATGGATCAACGTCCTAACGGGAACACTGTGTGAAAGAAGCCAGGCACAAAAGAGAAGGTACCATGTGATTCCAACCAGCAACACTCTGGTGGCAGAAGTCAGGAATAGGGCTACCCCTGGGGGAGGGAGAGGGACAAGGGAAGAGGCTGAAGCGGGGGGGGGGTACACCTGGGGTTTGGTTTTTTTAAACCTGAAACGTGTGTTCAGTTGGTGAAAAAATTCATCAAACTGTATACAGTGAAACCTGTGAGAGCCGGAACTCAAGGGAACTGCCTTGTTTTTCCCTGTCTCACAAGTTATCTGCCCTTTGACGGGGGCAGTCTGAGAACTTTTCTATCACTCGTTTTAGTGGAAAATATTTGAGTTTTCCATCTCTGACGGGCCTCCACCTTACACTGGTTCTGGCTTTCACAGGTTTTACTGTATTTATGATCTGTGCTCATTTTTCTCTCTTTGTTGTTGCCAGCTGCCGTAAAGTAGGCTCTGGATTCATGATGACCCCAAGCACAATGGAACAAAGTGCTGCCTGGTCCTGTACCACCCCTGCCATCAGCTGTAGATCAGACCATGTGATCCATGGGTCTTCATTAGCTGATTTTCAGAAGTAGACTGCCAGGTCTTTCTTCCTAGCCCCTTAGTCTGGCAACTCTGAAGAAATCTGTTCAGCACCATAGCCAACACATAAGCCTCCACGGACACGAGGTACACTGGCTGTGAATCGAACCTATGTCTCCCACACGGAAGGTGAAAATTTACTAGTGAACTAACATGGTCCTCCTATGTATCTTAAAACCCCAAAAAGTTTCCTTTAAAATGGCAGGGGGCACTAGCAGAAGGAAAGAGGCCAGTGGCTATCTGAACACAAGTGTGGTAAATATTACGTTCTGAGTAATTTTCACAGAACCCTCACACTGACGTCATTTACAAAAACCAAAACAATAAATAGAAATGGGCAGAGAAAGAAAAAAGGAACAAGAAAGAATGTTCCTATAAGCACCCACCTCCCCCCACCCCTTGGCTTTACAGGCGCTGCGGTCAAGAGCCCAGGCCTTGCTCCCAGATCCCACACATCCCTGCTGTGTGACCTTTGGCAAGTCACCCAACCTCTGGGTGCCATTTTTTCCTCTAAAGCGAAACAATGGCAATAAAAGGGAAAGAGGCTATGCCTGGGCCTGGCCCTTTGTCCTGGACTTCTTCGAACCCACCTCTCCAGGAAGAAGAGGCCATTGGGGGAAGCAAAGAGGAGGGAGGGAAGGAGAGAGAGGCTGGGGCTTACCCTGCATGACCTTGGTGCTGTGGCCCGGCCATGGGACCTGTGGCCGCTGCCACGGACCCCAAGCTCCCATTAGCGTAGAGTGAGGGTCCTGGGCTGTGAAAGGGTCCTGAGCTGGAGAGATACTATCAGGCCACGCTGCCACCAAGGCCCAGCCCAGATCAACCAGTTCCAACCCCACCCTCTAAGGTGGAGAATGGGACCAAGCAGGGGCGGATGGTCCAATCAGGCCTGGGGGCTGACCTGGGGGTAGCCTGGCTCCCCTCCCCAGTGGGCCAAGTCACTAAGGGACTTCCCTCACCCTGCTACCTCCAGCCTCCCACCCCACTCCTTCTGGAAACTACCCCTCACCCTCTAGGCACTCAGATCCCAATAGGCACCTTTTCACATTCTACGTTGTTGTTGGGTGCCTTCAAGTAGGTTCCGACTTATTGTAATCCTATGTACAACAGAATGAAACACTGCCAGGTCCTGCATCATCACAATTGTTGCTATGATTGAGCCCATTATTGCACACACTGTGTTAATCCATCTTGTTGAGGGTCTTCCTCTCTTTCGATGACCCTCTACTTTACTAAGTATGATGTCCTTCTCCAGGGACTGGTCCCTCCTAATAACATGTCCAAAGTACGTGAGACAAAGTCTCACCATCCTGGCTTCTAAGGAGGGTTCTGGCTGTACTTCTTCCAAGACAGATTAGATTTGCTTGTTTTTCTAGCAGTCCATGGGATATGCAATGTTCTTCACCAACGCTGTAATTCAAACGCATCAATTCTTCTTCAGTCTTCCTTATTCGCTGTCCAGCTTTCTCACGCATATGAGATGATTAAAAATTCCACGCCTTGGGTCAGGTGCACCTTAGTCCTCAAAATGACACCTTTGCTTTTGAACACTTTAAAGAGTTCTTTTGTAGATTTGCCCAATGCAATACGTCCTTCGATTTCTTGACTGCTGCTTCCAAAAGCGTTTGATTGTGGATCCAAGTAAAATGAAACCCTTGACAACTTCAATCTTTTCTCCATTCATCACGATGTGGCTTATTGGTCCAGTTGTGAGGATTTTTGTTTTCTTTATGTTGAGCCATAATCCACACTAAAGACTGTAGTCTTTGGTCTTCATCAGTAAGTATTCTAAGGCCTCCTTGCTTTCAGCAAACTAGGTTTTGTCATCTGCATATCTCAGGTTATCATATCCTATAAGCTCCTGGTTCCTCCCCACCAGAGGCCACTTCCTCCCTATTACGTGGGTGATTTTGTTGAACTCCAGTCTCTCCCTCCCCCACCCTAAACACAGGCCCCCTGCGGACAAGAACTTCCTCTAGCTCCAGATACCCAGCCCATGAAGTAGGTGCTCAAGAATTCTAAATGAAGGGAATCCCAAAGGCAACAAGGTCAACGCCAGGCTCAGGCCAATGACTTACAAATACGTTCACCCCAGCCTTGCCCCCAGGCTCCTGATGGCCTCAATTCTAAAGCAATTAACAGGATTCCCCCATTGATTGATATTTTCCCCTACGGGAGGTCTAGCCCCAGGAGGTGAGTTAGCTGAAGGGGGTTGGAAGAAGAGGTAGATGGAAACCTTCTAAGAACTGCTGGGGCAAAGGCCGGGAGGCTGGCAGCAACAAGGGGCGCCTGTGCAGAGAAAGCAGAGACTAAGAGGAACCCCAGAGGTGGTGGCGCAAATGCCAGAACCTCACTAAAATGGCAGTAATGTGGTTTAAAAAGAAGAGAAAATAACACAAACAAAAGAAAAATGGAAAGGAGGCAACTCCAACATTTTGGAAGCTGGAAGGCAGATGGACAAGAGGTGTGCAATTTGGCAGGGTGGGGAGTGGGGAAAAGTGACACCTCACCATGGAGCCAACCATCAAGAAATATGCCATTCCTGGGGTCTTAAACGCTAGCAAGCAGCCGTCTAAGATGCATCAATTGGTCTGAACCCACCTGGATCAAAGAAGAATGAAGAACGCCAAGGACACAAGGCGATTACGAGCCCAAGAGACAGAAAGGGACACGTGAACCAGAGTCTACATCATCCTTAGACCAGGAGAACTACATGGTTCCCGGCTATAACAGATGACTGCCCTGACAAGGAACACAACAGAGAACCCCTGAGAGAGCAGGAGAGCAGTGGGATGCAGACCCCAAATTCTCATAAGACCAGACTTAATGGTCTGACTGAGACTAGAAGGACCCCGGTGGTCATGGCCCCCAGACCTTCTGTTGGCCCAGGACAGGAACCATTCCCGAAGCCAACTCTTCAGACATGGATTGGACTGGACAATGGGTTGGATAGAGATGCTGGTGAGGAGTGAGCTTCTTGGATCAGGTGGACACTTGAGACTATGTTGGCACCTCCTGCCTGGAGGGGAGATGAGAGGGTGCAGGGAATTAGAAGCTGGCAAAATGGACATGAAAAGAGAGAGTGGAGGGAGACAGTGGGCTGTCTCATTAGGGGGAGAGTAATTGCGAGCGGGTAGCAAGGTGTACGTAAGTTTTTATGTGAGAAACTGACTTGATTTGTAAACTTTCACTTAAAGCACAATAAAAATTATTAAAAAAAGAAATATGCCATTCCTAATGTTCTACATCCTACTTTGGTGAGTAGCATCTGGGGTCTTAAAAGCTAGTGAGCAGCCATCTAAATATGTCTGTCCCATGTAGAGCAAGGGAGGATGAAGAAAATCAAAGACACAAGGGGAATATTAGTCTGAAGGACTAATGGAACACAGCTACCACAGCCTCCACTCCAGACTGAGTTGAGCATAACTAGATGGTGCCCAGCTACCACCACCGGCTGCTCTGACAGAGATCACAATAGAGGGTCCCGGACAGAGCTAGAGAAAAACGTAGGACAAAATCCAAACTGACAAAGAAGAACCAAACTTACTGGTAGACAGAGACTGGAGAAACCCTGAGTATGGCCCCCAGACATCCTTTAAACTCAATACTAAAGTCATTCCTGAGGTTCAGCCTTCAGTCAAAGATTAGACAAGACTATAAAACAAACAATAATACACGTAGCTCAGCCGTGTATATGAGGCTAGATGGGCACACCAGCTCAGGGGCGAGCACGAGAAGGCAGGAGGGGACAGGAAAGCTGGACGAATGGAAATGGGGAACCCAAGGTCAAGAAGGAGAGTTTTAACATGTTGCGGGGTTGGCAACTGATGTCACAAAACAATGTGTATTAATTGTTTAATGAGAAACTAATTTGCACTGTAAACCTTCACCGAAAGCACAATTGAAAAAAAAAAGAACGAACGAAGGAAATAAGTCATTCCTGAGAGTCTCTGAACCAGGGGACCTTGGCAGCCCTAAAGGCCAGAGCGTGTGGAGAAGATGAGGACTGGAAGGCTGGTTTCACCCCAGAGGAAGGATTTGGAGCCCCCAAAAGTCCTCGGTTTACTGGGGGAAGATGGAACCACTGAGGCTCTGGGCTGAATTCTCAGGGCTGAGATGCAGACCATAGTGAAAGAAAACCAGGGCTTTGGACCGGTTCATTCCCGTTCAAACCCCTGCTGAGCATTTGCTTTTCCACCCCAGATATACTGAATCAGAATCTACATTTTAACAAGACCCCCAGGTGATTCTTATGTGTAATAAATATTGAGAACCACTGCTCTACTAGTGGTTCTCAGAATTGGTCCCTACAAGATGACAAGGCAGAGGGGGACAGGACACGTGGAATACAGGGTGAAGAGGAGGAGTGTGCTGTCAGTCACATCGGGGGAGAACAGCTAGGGTTACACAGCAAGGTGTGTATAAGTTTTTGTACGAGAGACTGACTTGATTTGTAAACTTTCACTTAAGGTGCAATAAATAAATAAATAAATAAAAATTGGTCCCCAACCAGCAACATTAATTTCACCTGGAAACTTAGAAACGCTAACTCTCAGCCAGGGTTCAAACTAGAATGAACCAGTTCAAAGCTCTGAAGAAAACAGGAGGCTTGAGTGCAAATTTTATTTATTTTTGGATGGGTTTTATTTGTTACTCTTTTTTTTTTTTTATCTACAATTTAACTTCAGGTAAAATTTAATAAGCAACACATAAAAAATATGTATTTCTGCTATCATGTAATTCTCCACTGTGAACACTGTGATAAAGCTAATGAAAACTCTCTGCCATCCCAGACTCTAACTTCTCATACAGCTGGTATTTTTACAACTCCTATTGTTCATGAAATCTCAATACGGGTAAGATTCTCCTACAAATGGCAAAGGCATCAAAGGGGTAATTAGCTTACTGACCCCTTACAACCCACACTCCTGAAACGGCTGAATGTCGACCAATTCTTTTTGGTACAGTGATTCTGTGTATTCCTTCCATTTGCTTACGATGCTTCCCGAGTTGTTTAAAATTTTCCCGAAAGAGTCCTTCAATGTTGACCTTGGGTTCCCCATTTCCATTCGTCCAGCTTTCCTGTCCTCTCCTGCCTTCTCACTTGCCCCTGAGCTGGTGTGCCCATTTAGCCTCATATACACAGCTGAGCTACGTGTATTATTGTTTGTTTTATAGTCCTGTCTAATCTTTGACTGAAGGCTGAGCCTCAGGAATGACTTTAGTATTGAGTTTAAAGGATGTCTGGGGGCCATACTCGGGGTTTCTCCAGTCTCTGCTCAACTTGAGGCTTGAATTTTTTCTTCAGTTCTTTCAGCTTACAAAACGCTGAGTGTGTTCTTCCCTTTCAGTTTTCCATCTCCAGGTCTTTCCACATATCTTTTTTTTTTTTTTTTTTTGCTGCACATATTATTATTTTACTTTGTCTTCTCCAGCCACCCTTTGAAATCTTCTGTTCAGGTACTTCATTTCTTCCTTTCACTTCAGCTACTCGACACTCAAGAGCAAGTTTCAAAGTCTCTTCCAACATCCCTTTTGGTCTTTTCTTTCTTTCCTGTCTTTTTAATGACCTCTTACTTTCTTCATGTATGATGTCCTTGATGTCATTCCACAAATCATCTGGTCTTCGGTCTTAATGTTCAACGCGTCACATCTCTTCTTAAGATGGTCTCTAAATTCAGGTGGGATATACTCAAGGTCATACTTTGGCTCTTGTCAAAAGATGGAAGGAATACACAAAGTCACTATACCAAAAAGAACTGGTAGATATTCAACCTTTCAGAAGGTATATGAGCAGGAACCAATAATACTGAAGGAAGAAGTCTAAGCTGCACTGAAGGCACTGTCGAAAAACAAGGCTCCAGGAATTGATGGAATACCAATTGAGATGTTTCAACAAAGGATGCAGCGCTGGAAGTATTCACTTGTCTACGCCAAGAAATTTGAAAGACAGCTACCTCGCCAATGGACTGGAAGAGATCTATATTTACACCTATTCCCATGAAAGGTGATCCCATCGAATGCAGAAATAATCAAACAATATCATTAAGATCACACATAAGTAAAATTTCGCTGAAGATTATTCAAGAGCAGCTGCAAGAGTATATCGACAGGGAATTGTCAGAAATTCAAACCGGATTCCGAAGAGGATGTAGAACCAGGGACATCACTGCCGATGTCAGATGGATCCTGGCTGAAAGCAGAAAATACCAGAAAGATATTTACCTGTGTTTTATTGGCTTTGGGTAACACCGCAAAGAATGAGAATTCCAGAATACTTAATCGTGCTCATGAGGAACCTGTACGTAGATCAAGAGGCAGTCATTCGGACAGAATAAGGGGACACTGTGTGGCTTAAAGTCAGGGAAGTTGTGTGTCAAGGTTGTATCCTTTCACCAGACCTATTCAATCTGTATGCTGAACAAATAATCTGAGAAGTTGGACTATATGATGAAGAGTGGAGCACCAGAATTGGAGGGAGACTCATCAACAACCTGCGTTATACAGGTGACACAACCTTGCTCGCTGAAAGTGAAGAGGACTTGAAGCACTTACCGATGAAGATCAAAGACCACAGCCTTCTGTATGAATTACATCTCAACATAATGAAAACAAAAATTCTCACAATATCATGATAACGGAGAAAAGACTAAAGTTGTCAAGGATTTCATTTTGCTTGGATCCACAATCAACACTCACGGGAGCAGCAATCAAGAAATCAAAAGACGCGGTGCACTGGGCAAATCTACTGCAAAAAACCTCTTTAAAGTGTTGAAAAACAAAGATGTCACCTTGGAGACTAAGGTGCACCCGACCCAAGCCATGGTGTTTCCTATGCATGTGAAAGCTGGACGATGAATAAAGAAGACCAAAAAAGAACTGATGCCTTTGAATAGTGGTGCTGCTGAAGAATATTGAATATACCACAGACTGCCAAAAGAACGAACAAATCTGTTTTGGAAGAAATACAACCAGAATGCTCCTTAGAAGCAAGGATGGCAAGACTACGTCTCACATACTTAGGACACGTTATCAGGAGGGATCAGTCCCTGGAGAAGGACATCAGGCTTGGTAGAGAGTCAGTGAAAAAGAGGAAGACTCTCAATGAGATGGACTGATGCAGTGGCTACAACAATGGGTTTAAACGTAACAACGATTGTGAGGATGGCGCAGGACTGGGCAGTGTTTTGTTCTGTGGTACACAGGGTCGCTATGAGTCAGAACCGACTCAATGGCACCTAACAACAACAACACTCCCCACACTGGAGCCTCAGTGTTACAAATAGAAATATAAAATAATGAAGGCGATGAAAGCCCTTGAGCCGGATCCAGGCTGGCACAATGTTCCAAAGAATTCCACAACACAATAGGTTGGTTACATGATAGTGAGGCTTTAGTGTCATTTAGCTTCCCAAATACTCATACCTGATCTTAAACTTCGATACACCACACACTTTTCTTTGACCAAAAAAGTAAAAGTGGAAGAGATTTCTCCATAATTCGTCTATAACTCAAGCGCTGAGGGACTGGCCAGACTGACTGTTAAGTGATCCAGATGGGTTTTTTTCAATTACAATAAAAAAAAATATATAAGAGCCACGATAGATAGCTTTGGAGAAGGCTTAATCGAATATACGGACACTAACTGTTCATTCAGTTGTTAAGGAGAGCCGTGAACAAGGAATCATTTAAACAACTTTAGAAATAGATAAAAGAACTATCGCCAGTGTCTTCTTCACCACAAAGGCTGAGATGTTTCATGTAGGAGATATCTTCATTTGATTGGACAATAAACTCTGCCAATAGGTAAAAAATCTGAAGTGTACCAACTCCTTATTCTTAGAACAAGAGTATCAGGGAACAGGAGTAACGAGGCTTAAAGTCCCAAAACGCAGGAACTAGAGGAGACTTACAAAAGAAAAGTGTGACAGAAACTGACACTCTCGAACTTCCTCGACAGTCAATAAACCCCACCACCTTTGCGTCTGAAGAGTTCCATGAGCTTTTTTAGTGCCTCTTTTTTTCTTTTTCATCCATGTTTGCTATTTATTTAGTCTTCTAGTATGGAACAAAAAGTAAAGAACTCACAAATACCACCATCTAACCACCTGTTTTCAAATTAAACACCAAACTTCAGTTTTCAAAATAATTTCTTTACAATCAAGCAAACACCAGCAGAAGACCCATGTTCACGTCTCTTCCGTAAATATGAAAGGTCCCTAGTGGTGCAAATGTTTTACCCTTTCCTACTAACCAAAAAGGGGCCCTGGTGGTGCAGTGGTTAAGAGCTCGGCTGCTAACCAGAAGGTCAGCAGTTCAAGTCCACCATCCACTCCTTGGAAATGCTATGAGGTAGTTCTACTCTGTCCTATAGGGTCACTATGAGTTGGAATTGACTCAATGGCAATGGGTTTGTTTGTTTGCTTGGTACTAACCAAAAGGTTGGCTGTTCAACCCATGCAATGGCAGCAGGGAAGAATGGCCTGGCGATCTGCTTCCATCAAGATTACAGCCAAAAAACCCTATGAACCACAGTTCTACTCTGTAACACACAGGGTAACCATGAGTCTGAACTGAATGAAGGCAACAGGTTTTTTCTTAAATATGAAGAGACATCTGAGAAAAGTCTCCAATATGAAAAGCAGAAATGAAGAAAAAGGAGACTCAGAGGAAACATATAAGGCATGAAAGAAGAAAATTCCAGAAAAAAATACAATATCCTCCAATTCAATGAGAATTACTGCATCCATGAAACAAAAACAGAATACTATAAAAAAAAAAAAAAAAAAAGAGGTGCATCCAAATTATAAAAAAGCCCTCTTGGAAATTAAAACTATGATACCCAAATGTAAAATCCAATTGGAAGTTTAGAAGACAGAGTTGAGGTCATCTTCTAGGAAGCAGAAGAAACAGAGAGACAGAAATCAGAAAAGAAAGTATTAGGAAATGAGATAATTGGTCGGGAAGATTCAATATCCAACTAACGAGTACTAGAGAGAAGAGCAAAAATAATAAGAAGGAAATTATAAAATACTAATCAGGACAGATCAGTCCCTGGAGAAGGACATCATGCTTGGTAGAGAGTCATCGAAAAAGAGGAAGACCCTCAACAAGATGAATTGACAGTGGCTGCAAAAATAGGCTCAAGCATGACAACAATTGTGAGGATGGTGCAGGACCAGGCAGTGTTTCATTCTATTGTACACAGGATCGTTATGAGTCAGAACCTACTTGACGGCACCTAACGATAACATAACAACAATAAGAATACAGCTATTATTGTTGTTAGGTGCCATTGAGTTGATTCCAACTCATAGTGACTCCATTTGACAAAACAGAACTGCCCCCTAGTGCTTTCTGGGCTGTAATCTTTACAGGAGCTGATTGCCAGGTCTTTATGCTGTGGAGCCGCAGGGTGGGTTTGAACCGCCCACCTTTTGGTTAGCAGCCAAACGCTTAACCACTGCACCACCAGGCTCCTTGATAAGAATAACAGTAATTCAAAAATAAATTCAGACTGAGGGACTGGAGCTTCCCGAATGATAAGCCCTACGGAGCGCCCCTAGCACAATGAATGTGAAAGCACTCAGAGCAAGACACAGTAAACAAAATCTCAGAACACTACTGATTAAAGAATAATAATGGTAATAATAACTATGAGGCTTACTTTGTGCCAGGCAGTGTTCTGAGCATTTATGTACATAAACTCATCTAATCCTAATACAACTGTACCAAAACAAAAACAGTCAATGTCGAGTCAATTCCAACTCACAGAGACGCCAGGAGTGCCAGAGTGGAACTGTGCTCCATCGGGTTTTCAATGGTTGGTTTTTTGGAAGCAGATCACCAGGTCTTTCTTCTGAGGTAACTCTGGGTGGACTTGAATCACCAACCTGTTAGCCTCCCAACCTTTTGGGAAGGCACGCACCATTTACAAAAAAAGAACACTGAGGTATAGAAGGTAACATGTCCAAGGTCACATAGCTTGTAAGCAGTAAAGCCCATATATGAATTCCAGAGTCCATGCTCTTAATTATTATGTGGTTCTAGAAGATTTTAAGCAACTGGAAAAAAAAAACAAAAAAAGTTTACATACAAAAATCAAAATGGAATCACATTTCTCAAAAGTAACACTGGAATTGAGAAGGCAATGTTGCAATTCCTTCAAAATCTAGGGAGAAATTATTTCCAAACTGCCACTCAAGCGTGAAGGTAGAATAAAGGCATTTTCAGGCACGCTAGACCTCAAAAAATTTACCTTTCACGCACCCTTTCACATAAAGCTATCGCAGGATGTCCTCCAGCAAAACGAGGAAGTAAATTAGGAAAAAGAAAGGCATGGAAATCCAAAAACAAGGGACCCAACGCAGTAGAGGCAAAAGAAATTTCAAGGATTACATTTCTACGACATGCCCAAGCACCAGGCAAACCATACTAGTGAAAAGAAAAAAAAAAAAAAGTGAAGGAAGATGGAAAATTCCACGAAGGAAATCTCCAAAAAAAGAAAGGGGTTGCTCATCTGATAGGTTTGACCAAATGAAAAATGTATTGAGAGAAACTTAGCCAGGGATTCTAAAAAATCCCAGCAAAAAAAAAAAGAGAGAGAATAGCTCAAAGAAATATAAAAGAAATGAATTTTAGTACACCACTTGACTCAGGTGTCAATATTAACAAAACTTATAATGGTAAAAAAATCATTTTAAACAAAACTGTATTTCATATATATTGACAGAATGGAGAAAGTAGTAGGTGGGAGAGGACATACAACAACAGCAACAGTAATAATAATAAACATTTACTAAATGCTTATTAAGGAGCCCTTGGTGGCGCAGTGGTTAAGCACTCGGCTGCCAACCAAAAGGCTGGCTGTTTGAATCCACAAGCCGTTCCCCAGGATACGGACAGATGTGGCATGGCAGTCTGCTTCCATAAAGATTACAGCCTTGCAAACGCTATGGGGCAGCTCTACTCTATTCTATAGGGTCACTAGGAGTTGGAATCCACTCTATGGCAACAGGTTTGGGTTTTTTTTTTTTTTTTCCTGGAAGTACTAATCATGTACCAAGCATTCTACGAGCTTTACATGTATTAACGTTATAATCCTCGCAATCACATGAAGTGGACACTAATATTATCTCCTGTTTTATAGTGAGAAAACCAAGGTCCAGAAAGGTAAAGAAATTTGCCCACGGTCTCACACTGAGAGATGGCAGAGTCAGGATTCAGACTCGGGCAATCTATACAAAAACCTCATCTTCCGTAGTAGAAGTCAAAAGAAGGTCTCAAAACTGAAAGATTACTAGTTGTAGAAGCAGGACATTTATGATCTAAAAATATGGATTAAAAAAAAAAGAAATAGCCAAAAAAGTTAAAAGTGGCCATCAGGAGAGATAGGAAAGGGGATTGCTGGTTTTCTTTATAATCTACAACGGTCTCCCATACATATAACGCCTGGGTGGCACAAGCAGGGATACCCTGGTGGCATAGTGGTTAAGTGCTACAGCTGCTAACCAAGAGGTTGGCAGTTCAAATCCACCAGGCGCACCTTGGAAACTCTATGGGGCAGTTCTACTCTGTCCTATAGGGTCGTTATGAGTCAGAATCCACTCAACGGCAATGGGTTTGGTTTTGGATTTTGGCACAAGTGGTTTTCGCTCAACTATTAAAGGCTGGCAGTTCAAACCCACCCAGCTGCAGCACAGAAGAAAGGCCTGGGATCTGCTTCCGTAAGACTACTTATTTTTTATCATCTACGACAGGCCCGAAACTACTTAACCTTTTAAATTATGTGTAACTTCGATTTTTTAAAATTATATTAAACATAAAGCAGAACCATATACTTTCAAATGGGTAAATTTTATGGCATGTAAATAACTCAATAAAACAGAAAAATAGAGCAGAAAAAAAAGTTTAAACTTAAAAGGTTAAAAATGCCATTTTTTAATCAGCACATGTTTAGATCTTAACTACATACCCACCACAACTGATAAAATTTAAAGAAACTAACAGTATCAAGTGTTAGCAAAGACAGGGAGCACCCGGAACTCCTGCACTGCCACTGGGAATGAAAAATAGTGCAATTGCTTTGGAAAACTGGCAGCTACTAATGCTGAACATGGAAACCCTGGTGGTGTAGTGGTTAGGTGCTACGGCTGCTAACCAAGAGGTCAGCAGTTCGAATCCACCAGGCACTCCTCAGAAACTCTATGGGGCAGTTCTACTCCGTCCTATAGGGTCGCTATGAGTCAGAATCTACTTGACGGCACTGGGGTTCTCTGGGTTAATGCTGAACATACACATACCCTGTGACCCCACACATACACATTTCTAGTTCCTCCATCCTCCCGATATATGTGAAATACAATTTTGTTTACATCAGTTTTCTTACAATTTTGTTTCTGCAAATATTCACATCTGAGTCAAGTGATATAATAAAATTTATTCCTTTTATATTTCCTGGAGTTATTTATTGTCTCTTTTTTTTTTTTCACTCACTGGGATTTCTTTAGAATCTCTGGCTAAATCTTTCAATCGCTCAATACATTTTTAATCCCACACCTAAGTGTAGTTCATTGCGCAAATCTGCTGCAGAAGACCTCTTTCAAGTGTTAAAAAGCAAAGATGCCACCTTGAAGACTAAGGTGCACCTGACCCAAGCCATGGTGTTTTCAATCACCTCATATGCGTGCAAAAGCTGGACAATGAATAAGGAAAACCAAAGAAGAACTGACGCCTTTGAATTATGGTACTGATGAAGAATATTGAATATACCATGGACTGCCAGAAGAACAAACAAATTTGTCTTGGAAGAAGTATAGCCAGAATGCTCCTTGGAAGCTAGGATGGCCAGGCTTCGTCTTGCATACTTTGAACATGTTATCAGAAGGGACCAGTCCCTGGAAAAGGACATCATGCTTGGTAAAGGGTAGGGTGAGCAAAAAAGAGGAAGACTCTCAATGAGACGGACTGGCACAATAGCTGAAACAATGGGCTCAAGCATAACAATGATTGTTGAGCATGGCACAGGACCAGACAGTGTTTTGTTCCATTGTACATAGAGTCGCTATGAGTTGGAACCAACTTGACCGCACCTAATGACCAGAACAAGGTATACAGCCAAAGAAATGTGCAACCCAGCTGTACACCAGAGGGCATGTTTACAGCAGCACTATTCAGAGACGAGGAACAGCCGAAATGTTCATCAACAGGAGAGTGGATAAATTGTGCTATATTCATGCAGTGAAATACTATAGAGCAGTGAGAAATAACAAATAACTTCTGCACACAATATGATGACTTTCACAAACATAATATTAAGTGAAATCATCCAGAAATAAAAGAGAGCATTCTGTATGATTCCACTTACAAAAAGTTCAAAAACAGGCCAAACTAATCTAAGGTAACAGAAACGAGAATGTTCTTCTGGGAGGGAGCAGAGGGAGCCTTCTAGGGCTCTGTGAAGGTTCTGATCTTGAGCTGGGTGTTGGTTACAGGAGCATATGAAGTTTGTAAAACCCCAACAAAACCAAATGCTCGAGACTTAAGCATTTTACAGTATATTTATTATACAAAAAAGGAGAAAAATAAAACCGATGAGCTCGGGCCAGGATCCTTGAGTCTGAGGAGCCTGTGGGCCACCCGGAGGAGCTCGTTACACAATTCCAGGAGGCCTCAGAGAGGTCTGAGAGAAAGTGAGGGATCTGTGAGTCATGGACAATGGTAACTGCAATTACAGCAATCACAGCAACTAAAAGGAGCCCTGGTGGCACAACGGTTAAACACTTGGCTAACTGAAAGGTTGGTGGTTCAAACCCACCCAGTGGCTCTGGAGGAGAGAGAGCTGGTGATCTGCTCCCATAAAGATTACAGCTTAGAAAACCCTGTGGGGCAAGTCTATTCGGTCACATGGGGTCACCATGAGTTGAAATCAACTCAACAGCACCCAACAACACAACTATTGCAGAAGAGTGTACCTGTCCTAGGCACCTAACTTGGCCTCATTCATTTAAACTTTGTAACAACCAAACTCAGTACCCATTTTATAGATGAGAAAATAGAGGCGTGGAGACGCATCACACATCCAGTAAGCAGGGGAGGCAAGGTTTAAACCCTAAGGCTGATTCACCAGGTTATCCTGCCTCCAAATAGGGCAGGAGTTCTTATCTGGGAATTGCAAGCTCATGAAGGCCAAGAAATGTGCAAAGGTGTTAGTGAGGGTGTGTGAAGAGGGTCATCCCCCCATCCAGGACTGAGGGTTCATCACTTTTATTAGCTCATGAAGGAACCTTAGATGCTAACTAACAATGAGTGCATTCGTGGGCTGGGAGAGGTGGCCAGGAGCTTTGGGGGCTCCCACCTGGTGGCCTTAACTTCCTAGAAGGCTGACCCCTGCAAGGCTGATCCCTGACCAAAGCCCCCAGAAGGACTGAGCAGGCCCAAGACCTGTCCTGGCAACAGCACCAGTGGGTCCCTCACAAGCTGGGTTAGAAAGCAAAAAACAAGGATACCAGCAGTGTCAGGGCTGGAGTGTGGGTGGAAGGACAAGGCTACATGGGACATGTCACAGCAAAGTCAGTTCATAGGCAGCCAAGAGCATCCCAAACTGGCCTCATCCAAAACCAGAATGTCCAACCCACGCCCTCCTCCCCAAATCTACTGCTCCCCATTCCTCTATAAGTAGCTCTGACAAAAGCGAGGCTTTTTCCTTCTTCCTCCTCCCTTCCCCATCCATATCTATCAGAGCAGCTTGGCCTCCACGGGCACCCTGAATCCTCACCACCCCCAGGCTCCCTCCCTAGCCTCCATCACCCCTCTAACAGCCTCTCACCACCGACTGCCCACCCTGCTTCTCTCCGTGTACCACAGTCTCTGGCTGGCAACCCAGACTCAGTTCTTCAAGTGTTTATTTTGAAATAACTTCCAATTTAGAGAAAAGTTTGATATGGTACAACTAATTGCCTTATGCCCTTAACCAAATTCACCAATTGTGAACTGTTTTTGCCCTGCTACTAACCAACAGGTCGGCACTTTGAAGCTACCCGGTGATGCCGCATAAGAAAGACCTGGCAATCTGCTTCCACAAAGATTACAGCTTAGAAAACCCTATGTGGCAATTCTACTCTGTCACATGGGGTCACTAGGAGTTGAAAATCAACTCAACAGCACCGAAAAACAAAAACACGTGTTATTTATCATTGTCTCCCACATGTAGAAGGTCCCTAGGTGGCGTTTTACAGAACGACTGGCCTGGACTCTACTACTGAGCTAAGCTCAACTACTAAGCTAAAGGTGGGTGGTTCAAACCCACCCAGCAGCACCATGGAAGAAAACCCTGGCAATCTGCTTCCATAAAGATGATGGCCAAGAAAACCCTATGGAACCAGACTCACTGGTCTGACAGAGACTAGAGAAACCCCAGGAGTATGGCCCCAGACACTCTTTAAACTCAGTACTAAAGTCACTCCTGAAGTTCACTCTTCAGCCAAAGATTAGACAGGCTCATAAAGCAAGACTAAATGGACACGCCAGCCCAGGAGTAAAGACGAGAAGGCAGGAGGGGACAGGAAAGCTGGACTAAACGGAAAAGGGGAAGCCAAGGTCAAGAAAGGGGGAGTGTTGACATGTCCCAGGGTTGACAACCAATGTCACAAAACAATATGTGCCTTAACTGTTTAATGAAAACCTAATTTGCTCTGTAAACCTTCACCTAAAGCGCAATTTAAAAAAAAAAACAAAAAACCCTTTGGAGGTCAATCCTACTCTCTAACACATGGGATCTCCGAGAGCCTGCATCAACTCGACAACAACAGGTTTGGTTTGGCTATTGGTTCCCGTATATATACAATTTTTTTTTCTTTTTCCTTGAACCACCACCCCTAAACATTTCAGTGTTCTTATTTCCTAAGAATGAGGACATTCTCTTATATAACCATAGTGCAGTTATCAACTTCACAAGAGGTAACGCTGATTTGGGTCTATCAGGTAATCTCCCGTCCATATTCCAATTTGGTCAGCTGCCCTCGTGACGTCCTTTGGAGCAATTTCTCCCCTGATCCAGAATCCACTCCCAGGTCAGGCACTGCCTTCAGCTATTGCATCGTTTTAGTGGCTTTTAATCAGGAACAGCTTCTCAGCTTGCCTTTGTCTGGCATGCCGTTGAGATATTTTTAAAGAGTCCAGGCCAGTTGTTCTGTAAAATGTCCCTCTATTTGAGTCACTCCTTCTGTTTAAAACCCTACACTGCCTCATTCCGCCTTGTTTAAAATTCCAAGCCCTCATTCCTGACCTTCCAGGAGCTGCAGGACTCCCACCCTACCACTCACCTCCTCCATCTCCTCTCTGAGGCTCCCAGTCACCCCAATCCTTCTCTCAAATGGGTCAAGCTCTTTGCATCAGCTCTTCTCTCATCTAGATTGCACTTCTCTGCTTTTCACCAAAAAGGCTGGCTCCTTGGATCCCTACCTAGTGTCTGCCCAGCTGACACAGGCCCCTACCACTCTAGGCAAAAATAGACCCTCCCAGTTGTATCTCTCAACCTTTAGCTCTGTCTAAAGTGATTTCCCGCCCTGCCTTGAGGGTTTACTACCTGGCTCCCACACCAACACAGGAGCACCAACCAGGGCGAGCGCTTCTCTCTATATGGTTCACTGTTGAGGATCCCTGGTTGATGAAAACCGTTTGTGCTGGGCTGGTAATATAAAGGTTGGTGGTTCAAACCCACCCAGCGGTACCTCAGAAAACAAGAACTGGTAATCTGCTTCTATAAAGGCGACAACCAAGAAAACCCTATGGGGCAGTTCTATCTGTAGCACGTGGAGTCACCATAGAGTCAGAATAGACTGCCCATGAGTCAGAAAAAACTGGACAGCTACAAGTTGGGGGGGGCTTCTGGTTCACCGCTGGGTCCCCAAAAGCAGAAGGGTGTCCGCTTACAGTAGGCACTCAGAAATTACTTCCTGAGTAAATGAACAAGTGAGGAAAGAAGAAAGCCCTGGAGTTGGGCGCTAAAGAACCAGAAGCTCAGAGAGGCAGGGGGCCCATGAGACCCTTCCAGATTCCAGAACCTTCCCTAGGCCTCCCTTGCTGCCTCTGACCAAAGAAAGAAGCACCCTGCAAATCTCCCTTATCCTGAGCTCCCATCACTCCACCCGAAGGTCCCACTGATTAATCTTTTTAAGTCAATCCCACCAGGCTGATGGGCTGGATTCCAGAGATAGATCCGATTGGCCCTGGAGAAGGTCCATTGCCCTCTATTGTCCATTGATAAGTCCAAAGTGCGGGTCCACAGCATGTTGACACTTCCAGATGCTCCATTCGGTACTAACCTCTGGGGCCACCACGTGAGTACAGGGGCAGGGAGAGTAAGCATGCAAACACCAAACCCTGCTAATAGCTCTTTAATTGCAACGTGATGAGGATTCGGGCCAGGCTCCCAAGCCCAGGGAGTGACGAGCCTGCCAGGTGCTTACCATGTACCTGTCCATTTCAGGTGCTGGGCTGTGAACATTTACAGCTTACCCAACATCAAAACTCAAGGTTACAGGAAAAATAAATCATCATCCTTTCCTTTATCCCAAACCCCAGCCCTCCCGGATTTCTGCAGGTAAAAGGGCCAAATCCCTCCGCTTATACCCACAATGCACAAAGATCTCCTTCAGGGGTCCCTCGCTCACTCACGGGGCTCCACCGCCCACGGCCAACCCTCTGTCAATGCTTATTTGGATGGGGTCCCACCACCAGTGTCCCCTCCGCCCCGGAGCTCTCTCAGAGTAGCCAGATGCCTCTGCCAGGGCGGCCTCGATCACGGTGGCCTCCACTAGCGCTGGCCGAGCTGACGCGCAGTCACCAGGCTCTAGCAGCCGAAGCTGGAGTCCAGGGCAAGGAGGAGCTCGAAGGAAACGTGGCCTCTCCCTCTCTCGCTGTGTGACCCCGGGCAAATCACTCAGCCTCTCCGGGCTTCCCGGTACCGAAAAAAAAGCATAAAGATAGGCTGATAACGCTGGCGAGACGTGGAGCTCACAGCCAAAAACGAAGGGGCGGTGCGTCTGAAGGGGAAATTTAGCACCTGCACCCGGCAAAGAAAATGAGAGGAGGGTGCTGGGCTGGGGAATTTCTAATCTGGGCCCCGCCCCAAGCAGTGAATGGAGAGCAGCTCCGGGCCTCGTGGCTAATGTGATTAGCACCGACCTCCGCTCTGGGCGTTGGCCTGGGGGTCTGAGGTCTGGTCACTTGAGGTGGGGACTTAGACGGGCAGCAGGGCGCCCCATCCCTCGCCCGCCCTTCCCTCCCGGATGAGCGCTCGGGCGCGGGAACTGCCGCCTTCGCGAGAAGCGCTCCGGGCGCGCGCCGGCCATTTCCTCCGTGACCTCAGCCGCCGAGACACAGAAGTCCAGTAGCTCCCAGCTCTGCCGCGGAGAGCGGAATGCGCAAGGCCAGGCCTCTGTAGCCACCTCCCGCTCGGCTCCCTCGTCCGGCCTGTCCCCTGGCCAGTTCGCTGCCTCTCCGAGCTTCGGCCTCCCCATTTCCCGAATAGAGACAGCCCCTCGCAAGGCGACCAGCAGTTGAGGCTAAGCGCCTGGCCCGGTGAGCGCACACTAGGAGCACCCCATTAGCGTGGGCTTCTCTCACTGCTTCTGATGAGGGCACTTGGTCTCTGCGAAGCCAGAGCCAGTTCCAACACGGGGGTCCGCAGAAGGCGCGCGAAGGCTCTGCCAGCCAGGGAGTCTCGGGTCCGATCCCAGACCGCAGGCCCCCCACCGCCAGCCAGGGAGAACTAAGTAGCCTGAAAAGACCCAAAATAGCCAAAAAATTCACTGTGACCTCTAGGGGTCCGCAAAAGGGGACGTCCTGGACGGCCCTTTGTACACAGGCGCCGCCTCCAAGTCCTTCCCCTGTGGTCTCCGGCGACTGTCTTTCACCCGCAGCGAGCCACTCGGAAGAAAACCCTTGCTCTCGTTGCGGTCCCCAGGCGGAATGCAGCCCCCGCTCCTGGAGGGCACACGCGCGCCCCGGGGCCGCATCCCGGCCCCAGCCCCCGCCGGTGGGGATCTTCGCGCCCCTCCCCTGCCCCGGCAGCACAAAGGCCCTTTGTCCCGGCGGGCCCCCGGACTCGGGTTCCTGAAAAGTTCCAGGAGAAAAATCAAAAGGGGCGGGGGGGGGGGAGACAGCGAGTGCGGAGGCAGGGCGGGGCCGGTGGGACCAGGCCAGGGCCAGGCGGTCGCTCCAGGCCCGGAGGCCCTTCCAGGATGCAAAGGCCGAGGGGAGAGTCTGCAGCTTCCCAAGAAATCGCAAGAGTCCTAAAACGCCGTTTGGAAGAAACAAGTGGGTTTTTAAAGTCGATGAGTGGGAACCCAAGCGCAGAGGCCGGGGCACGTGCGGTGTGGAGGGCCCAGGCCTCCCGAGGCAGCTGCAGGACAGTTCTGGGACCCCCCCACCATGGCCCCGTCAAAGCCCGACCGGCCCGGCTGTCGGCCCCACCGCGCCGGGCAGCCCTCTCAGGGAATGGCGTAGACGCCGGGCCTGGTCGGCGCGCTCCGCCACTGTTCACTGCTCCAACCGGGTTTCCCTCTGCCGCCGGAACCCGGCCGGACACACTCCTGGCGCCACTTCCTTCCCCGCAGAGTCCGGGCGGCTGCGGCCGGGTTTCTGCAGACCCGCTGCGCCGCGCGCCCGCCTTCCCGCTGGACCCAGAGGTCCCCGGAGCCAGGATAGCCGCCTTTCTGCCTGGGGATGGGTTCCCGGGGCCGCCGCCCGCCGCCGCAGGAGAATAAGGTGCCTGGGCTAGGGTCGGTGTCCTCCCGCACAGCGCGGCGCTCAGGACTGGCCGGACGGAGACCCCGCACAGCGCCAGGGAAGGCGCTGGTGGAGGAGCTGAGAACGGACCCCGGGCCCACAGGCGCCAGGCAGGGGGTTTGTCAAGAAAAAGATCGGAGGTCGGGGAGCAAGGGGTCTCTCGGGGTGTCAAGCTAGTGTGTTCTTTTCTCGCCCAGAATTTGAAAATCCCAGCGCAGGCTCGCGCCCCCGAAGCCCTGGGCTTGGAGTCGTCCCTGGTGGCTCGGATTTCGGCAAACGCGTGCGCCAGGGGAGGCCGCCGTGCCGCTCGCCCCTCTCTGCCCGGGCCCAGAGGTCTCTGCTCCCCGGGAGCTGAGCCCGCCCGCACCCCCATGAACCCCTAAGAAAGAGGGAGCTTCCGAGCCTGCCGCGATCGCCTGCCGGGGAAACGGCCGAGCGGTTTTTCCTAGGCCTCCCTCCCCTAGCCGGTTCCGGGGCCAGGATCCCGGGAGGGCGGACAGGCGCGGGCGCGGCGCTGTGCAGCACTTACCCGGGTGCGGGTGGAGATTGAGGCCGGCCATGTACTTCCCAGGCGGCAGCGGGCCGGGCAGGCCCGACGCGGGCAGGCGTCCGGCTGCGGCCGCGCCCACGCGATGGCTGTCCATGGCCAGGCCGGACAGCAGCGGCGGCGGGGGGCCGTGCACGGACCGCGGGGGCCCGAAGTCTCGGCCATCCATCCTCCGCGGGAGTGCCGCGGCCAGCCCCCCACCCCGGCCCGCGGGCCGCGCTCAGTGGGACCTAAAACTTAGGCCTCGGCGTAGTCCCAGAGTCCTCGGGCGGCGGGGGTTCCGCGGTGGGCATGGCGGCGGCGGCCAGCGGCGTGTGCGCTCGGCGGCGGGCCGGCGGCCCGGGGCGCACAGGCGACAGGCTGTGGGGCCCCTCCGGGCGGCCGGGCGGAGCTGGGCGGTGCGGCGCACGCGGCGGCGTCTTGGCGGGGAGAGGAGGTGGCCGCAGGAGCAATAGAGATGAAAAAAGAAAAAAGGGGGAAAAAAAGAAAAACAAGTTCAGAAAGTAGCCTCGCCGATCGTAGTCTGGGGTGCCGTTCTGGTGACCAGAAACGAAATCAGAAAGAGCCCATTTTCCATGAAAAGTAAAAATCCATTCTCCTTCCACTGGCGGCTTCAGGCTCCTGGGGACCCGGCTCCGAAAAGTGCCCCGTGGGGCGCTGCGACTGGGCCACACTGACACCGGCTTTCTCCCCGATCCTCCCGAAACCAGGAAGGCCTCTCGGCCGCGCCCAGGGAGTGCAAATCCAACCCTACAAAATGTGTTTGATTCCTCGGCGTCACATGCTCCGGGCTTTAAAACCCTGAAGGCTTTTCAAGAGCAGCTCGAAAGGTCTCCCCCAAACACTCGGTCACTATCTGAGCCGGAAAGTTTAATATTTAACCTGCTTTAGCCCTCGCCTCCCTTTTCTGAGTTGTTTGGTTTCCCTTAACTCGCTCTGAGCCGCAGTAGGGGCCTTTCGAGTGGTTTTTCAGAAGGGGGGGGGCACGGAGGGGACTTATTATTTTTAAAGTGGCTCGTTCCCTCACCCCTACCCCTACCCCACCCCCGCCCCCGGCCCCTGCAAGTCTTAGACTCTGAGTCCGAGGACCCGAAACGTGGCATTCTCGCCTGAGGACTGGAAAGATTCCTTCAAAACAAGCTTTGGTTTCATTTTTCAACGCCCTGGCTTGGGAATCCCGCGGACCGAGGACGTGGACCGGCGCGGGGGACTGGGGGACGTCCAGGAGAATGGAGCTGTTCAAGGGTCTCGCTCCTACCCCAGCTTTTTCCCCCACCCACCCTCCAAAATAATCTATAAGAAGACCTTAGTCGCGCGGACCCGCTGAGGGGCGCCTCCCCCAGCGCTTGATAAATCCCCCAGTATTTCCAATTTAAAGCTGTTTGTTTAAAAGATTTGTCGTTTGCCGACTGGGGGCAGGGGGGCTCTCTTGGAGCCAGCCTTCCCTGCAGAAGGGGACGCCAAAGACCCGCTGCAGTTCAGCGCCCTAGGATCTGGGGAGGCTCGGGCGCTGCCAGCGCCACGGACCACGCCAACCGCACTGGCTCGGGCTCGCCGTGGCCGCCGCTGGCCCCCGGGTGCCCGCCCTGTGAGCCCGGCCCCCCGGGCTGCAGACCCGTCGGCCGCAAACCCCTCGACCAGACCCACCCGCCTTCTTCTCCAGCTCCCACCCCAACTTTGCTAAGAGTGCTTATTTTAACCCGGTTTTGGTTACAAACACCCCCTCCTTGCCTCGTTCTCGCCCAGCAGGCTCTGGTTACCAGATCCGCGTTTACTTTGGAAAAATCTAAGATCGCCACATCCGAGGTTACACGTCTTAAGGAGACGATGACCTTCCTATGATTTTTTTTTTAAAGCTCTTGGAGTCTATGTTTCTTTTAAAACGAAGGGCCTCGGAGACTGCCCAGACGCCCTAGTTTGGGGAAGTCGGGGTGAAGCCCCCCAAAACACCCTCCCTCGGGCAGAGGCTCTGCTTCAGCCATCTGGGGGATCCGCTTCATCCTCCCTACTATCCTTCCCTCTTAAATGCAGTTAAAATGGCTGAATTCCGGCTTTTAATTAAAACCAGCCTCTAATCTGAAATGTCTCTGCACCCCCAGCTCGCCCGCCGCCTGCAGGGAACCGAGGGGGGAACCGACGCCCCCCGGCCCGGCTGCGCGGGCTGCACGGGACTGCGAGCTCCGTAGACACCCGGGCCGCAGCGGCTCGCCCCCACCCCTCCCCGGACGCCGGCCCTCCACTTCGTTCTCAGAGATCCCCAGCACACCCCGAGGGCTTGGCGGGGTGGGGGGGGGGGCGGACTGGAGAAGTTTGGAGAAAATCGCGCCCGGCCAGGGCCAGGCGGGCTGACCGGCAGCGTACCTGGCGCGGCGGGACTCCCGGCTCCGGGCTCCGGCTGCGGCTCCGGCGGCCCCTGCTCCCGACGCGGCTAGGCGCCCGTGCTGCACGCCATCCCGCGGCCGCCGCTCCCCTGCGCGACCCGCAGCCGCCTCACACTTTTTGCCCGCCTTTCCTTTTTTTGGTAGAAAACTGTTCCCGTGGCCGTGCGCTCGGCGCGCCAACTCCTCCGCCCTCCCGCCGCCGGGCTCCCGCAGCCCCCGGAAAAGCCAGCTTTCCTCCCGCCGAGCTCCCTGCTTTTTAATAAAATCCAGGTAGCGCCGGTTTAAAGAATCCCAAATCTCCATATACAGCCCGGGATTGGAAAAGGTACGTTACACAACCCCCCTTTCAAGTTCCTCTCGCTGGATCTTAAAAAAAAAAAAAAAAAAAAGACCCAGCGGGGGGGAAGGGGGCGGCGGGGGAGGGGCGCACTCCCGGCGAAGAAACACGCATTGTTCGCGGGCGCCCGCCCCTCCCGCCCTAGTCCCGGTCGCCAACCCATTGGCTGAGCGCGCCGCCAATCACGCGCATGTAAACACCTTGGCCCTCGGCCATCCTTATAAAACCAATTACGGACCAAGGGGCTGCGGCGGTTTCCAGGCTCCCCCCGGCGGGGCTGAATGATGCAAACTGGTGGTGAGAATTTTTACGGGCCGTTTCTAGGCAGCCCTCCCCCTCCACCAGCTCGGGCCCCCCCTTCCTCCCTTCTCCTCCTCCTCCTCCTCCTGCCTTTTCCTCCCCCCTCCTTGCTCCGGCGTCTGGGCTGAGTGATCAAAATAGAGGAAGATGGTTGTCGCTGCAATCCAGGGCTTTGCAAGGCGCGGTTTAATGGGCCGCCTGTCAGCTTCCTGCTCGCAGGAGGAGGTGACAAGCCGAGCGAGCCGGGAAAGGCTTGGGGCCTGGCGGGCCGCACCCCGTGCCCCGGCCCCCTACCTCCCCTGTGGCGCGCCTTCCAGAACGCGCGGTGGAGACGCCAAAACAGACAAGGGCTTGTTGCTTTTCCCCCTTTTTTTTTTTTTCCTCGTTTTAAAACAAAGCCACGATTCATTCCCTCCACCCCACCCCCCCAGCAGCGCGGTCGGGTGGGATGGGCAGGCGAGAAGGCAGTTTTCCTAGCCCCGGCCTGCGGGCCCTCCCTGAACCGCAGTGTCAGATGGTTACTGATTAATATTTTGGAGAGGCCGCGGCGGCGGGCAGCGGGTGAGTCTCTAATCTTCTAAAAGGGGTTCCTATAGAAACGGGGACCGGGCGCACCCCCCGCTCGGCTCCGGCCGGGGTGCGGCGCTTTGGATCGCGCGCCCCTGTCCAAAGCCCCTCTCTGCGTGGGCTTCCCCTCCCCCAAAAATACAAGCAGAAAAAAGGATTAGCTCGGTTGAGCGCGAACTGAATCCCTCTCGATTGTGACATTTCAGCCTATTTGCACTTCTCCACAGGGCCTTCTGAAACCTATTAAAGTGTAATATTAAAAACCTCTTGGCTGGGGGCCTCTCTCGCCTTCCATCCGCCGCGCCCCCTCCAGGGAGGGCGAGACCGGGAAGAAAAAAAAATCTGTTGAGCTCAGAGGAAGCCGCAGCCAAACCCAAAAAGTGCTTGGCTGGCCGCGGCGGCCGGTGGCGGGGGGGGGAGCCTCCATCCCCCAGACTTTGTACTTTACATTTTGCGCTTTCAGCAAAATCCTTTCTATGTCCAGTCGCCAGGAGCTGCCCGCGGCGGCACATCTACCTGGCTGGTGCCTCGGAGGGTGAGGACCCGGTTGGAGGGGCCGCCCTGGGGGCCCCGCACCCTCTCTCCGCAGCCCTGCAGGGCCCCGTGCCCGCCCAGGCATTACATACCCAAGAAAAGCAGCTCGGAGGGGCAGGAATCCTTGCCGATCCTGCCTCGCAGAGGAACCGCGGCGATTCCTTTTTAATTAAAACAAGAGAAGCCCGCTCTTTCGCCCCGCGCTGCGGACTCAGCGTTTTCGCATCGCTTGTTCTATTTTTTTTTTTAATCCATTTTTAAGGGAACTTTACTGGAAGGGGAAAACGAGCTAGTTAGCGCCCATTCGTCATATTTTCTTTTCTCCGCTTTTAGGAAAAAAAGGGGGGGTAAGCTTCAAGAGGGAAATGGGGGCGTCTAATTTAATTCCAGGATAAATTTGAGGGAGAAAAAAAAAGTTGAGCCTCTTGAGGGCAGTTTCAAGTTGCCCTTCCTGGAGCCTTTTTCGCTGGTTTCTAGGCTGCCCTCTTTTGGAAGCTGGAGTCGGGGGAGGAGGGTATAGGGAGGGAGGAGTGAGAGCAAAGAAAGGAACGAAAATAGCCCAAGCCGAAGGGAATGCACGGCGGTGTCCGCGCTTGGAGCTGGGCGCGTGGGTCTCGGTTGCCTCCCGGGCGGCGAGAGGCTCCCGGCGCAGCCCCAGGACGGCCGGGAGCAAAGACGGAGAGGAGAGGGGGGTTAGAGAAAGGAGGTATTGTGTCTGTGTGCCTTGGGGGAGGGGGGCGACTGAGGAAAAACAAACAAATGCAGTAGAGCTGCGCGGGGCTGCTGGAAGGGAAGCCAGGGGAAGGGGCCGGGGGTGGGGGACGCAGCCCCCGTGGGCGCCTAGTGCTCTCAAGTCTCATCGAAAGACCGTTGTCGGTTCCCAAGTAAACTCACCCCAAGGCCGAGTCCCTACACACACACACACACCCCTCCTCCGTTTCCTTCCACTATTCGGAACCCAACCCTTACTCATCCCTCCCCCCCCCCATCATCCCCGTCCAGGCTCTGGAATGTTTTTATTTCAGTATAGCTCGAGAAAAAATACAATCTTGAGAGAGTGCTGGTGGGAAATACAAAAGGCTTGTGGGGTGGAAAAAAACAAAAGCCTATTTTTATAAATGTTTAATGTTTTCACCCTTGGATGCTCCACGACGCCGTAATTGTGACGGCGGGGTATGTGTGCCATAAATCATTTAGTTGCTAATAAAAATTCTGCCTGTTTGCCCAGGATTTGCTGCCAATGGCGTTTGCATTTTTCAAGTATGCGCCTGGTTGGCGTGGCCAGGAGGCTGCTTTTCATTAGAGCCGCGGTTCGCGGCCTGCGAGCCCCCTCCCAGTATCCCCCACCCCCACGTCGCCTCCGTGGCCTCAGCCCCCTCGCGCCGCCCGCCCAGCACACCCTCGCACTCCCGCCGCGGGAGCCTGGCCCCGACGCGGGGTTTTGGACGCGGCGGGGCAGGGTGGGGCGCGCACAGCCTGGACTGCCCGTGCCGGTCCCGGGACGACCGAGAGGATAGGATCGCGGGCGTGCCTCGTCGAAGGGTAGCCTGTGCGCGCCCTGATCTTTGCCCTGCCGCGGAGTCACCGCTCCCTCTCCGGGTCCGCGCCCTGCTCTCCCGCAGTCTCTGGGTACACAGCGGCCGGGAGCCATCTTGGGGCGGAGGACCGATCCTAAGTGGAATAGTGGGCGACTCCCGCCATTCCTGGGGTGCTTCGGAGTCTGGGAAAACGTACTCCCCTCTCATGCTGGCCACGTTTAAGTATAAAAGCTAGGACCCGAGCGCGTGGCGCGGAATGGTGGAAGCGCACAGCACACTTTGTCCGGTCGCCATCTTCCGCATTCCCTCCTCCCGCACACCCACTCAATACTTGTTTACCCGGTGAGATCGGTGGCCAAAAAAGTGTGTTGACGCAGTGAGGTGTGTGTGTTGTACTGACTGGCAAGAAAGTCGGCTGGAGGCGTGAGGGGGCCTCCTCGCATTCCCAAACCGCAGATCCGGGAGAGGCCCACCGTCGCCAGCCCCGGTGCCGTGGTCCGCAGCCAGCCTGGGCTGCCGGAGCCGAGGCCTTTGTTTGTTCCTAGGCCGCCAGCCCCGGCTTCGGCTGCCTGGACGCGGCCGGACTGACAAAACTCGGCCCCTTTGTTTTAAGACCGAAAGACAAGCCAAACTTGAGCCTGGTCGTCTTCCCCCGCCGCACCTTTGTCCGCTCTTAGCTGGCTGGGAAAGCTGGCGGAGAGGGGAGGGAAAATGCGGTAAGGTCGGAATCTAGCGCCCCGGTATCCTGCCCTATTCGGGCGCGCATCCGGCGCTTTTAGGAACCCCTGTGTTGTTGACCGCGTGGACACGTTCACCCCTAGGCCCCACGCCCAAAAATAAGTCATCCTTTCTTAGGTGCGGACAGCTGAGACGATCGCCCCCACCCATGGGGACTGAAGTCCCCAATCTCCGCCGGCGTCTTGGTGTAAGGCAGGCCCCGGAGGATCGCCAGCTCTGTGGTCTGCGCGGAAGGCCGAGGCCGGGAACTAAGTGCAAGCTTCCGCAAGCTCCAGGCCCAGCAGCCAAGGTGCTCCCGGCCCGGGCGCCTCTAAAACCCGGAGAGGCTGTGCCAGGAAAGCCATGCTCGCCGTCCTTTTGCCGCGATAGTCCAGACCCGACTAGGCGCAGAGCCGAGCTTCGGCCAGACCGACCCCGGCCCGCCAGGCAGCGCCAGGGACGAGGCACCAGCGTCCGTAACGTGCGGGGACCAGGGCACACCGCGGGCAGCACGGTCGGGCCAGTACCGGCGGATCCCGGGCTCCTCTCGCCCCGCCTCCGGCACCCGACTCTTCTCCGGCCTTGGTCGGCTCTTCCACGCCACTGTTTGGCTCGGAGAAGACGGAGACGCGTTTGGTGCGCCGGGGGCCGGCTCTAGCCATAAATCTCGGCGCAGGCCCTCCTTCCTACTGCTCTCGCGGAGCTGCTCCAGGCCGGCCTCACATCCCGGGCTGGGCTGGACGCCCCGCTCTCCGGTCACGGCATGGGGGCCCCGAGACTGCGCAGGCAGTCAAACCAGGAGCTTTCTCGTTTGCCAAACAGGGAGCGGTCTTCCCAACTCAGGACTCCGAGGCGGCCTGGGGCTCGCTGGATCACCGCCTGGGGTAGGACGCCAGGGCCGGGCACTGGATCCTAGGAAGGCACAGTGAAGCCGGGTTGGGCGCTCGGCCACCCGCTCGAGCCCAGCTCCGGCGCCACTGCACCCTTGAGGGCCGACGTTAGGGTCAGGGTCGGGGCGGCTTCTCAAAACTCTGCCCGCCACCCCCTCCGCGGCCCCTACGCTGATTCCACGCCCTTGTTTTGCCATCAGAGCCCCCGGCGAGCGCACGATACGGGGAGGGGGCTTTTTTTTTTTTTTGCCCTCGAGGACTCAGCGGGGTGTCTGCAGGCGCCGCGCCCAGAGGCGGGGGCTTCCTCTTGCTCGACACCCCATATTTCTCGGACACCCCAGGCTTTTCGCCGCCCAACCCGGGCTCGGCGCCCTAGGCGGCCGCCCACTTTAGCGCAAACAGCCGAGCCGCCTGGAAAGCAGGACTCCGCGACGCGGGTGGAAGAAGCCTGGCGGCGGCGGCGGTTTTTCTACTGGAACAGAGTAGGGGCGCTCGGGGGGCAGACCCGGAGAGGTGCATTTGCACCAAGTGTGCGTAATGTCACCAGCATTGTTTGCCTCTTAGCTAGAAGGGCGGGGAACGGGCTTCCCCGCTGGTGTCCATCACCGAGCAGGCCGTGCGCAGTTCGGAGACAACCACCCCGGACCGGTCTTCGCTCCGGACTCCGGGTGGGGACAGCGCGGGAGGCAGCCACATTCACACACCTTCTGGGGACCTCCCAAGATCTGCAACGTGCCAAGGGCAAAAACCGAACGGCCGATCCGGAACAGATGCGGAGACAGCGGGCTTGGAAACCTCTCTCCGGGGATGGTTTCACCCAGAAGCTTCGGCTCCTTCCTAGAATTTCTAGAAGCTATTTGGAGGGGCCGGCGGCTTCCGGCCCGGCCCCAAGGAATTTGAGACCTTGGCCTGCCGGCGCGAGCGCAACGAAAGCGTGGAGAGGCGACCGGGTCGCATTCCCAGCCATGCCTCCCCGGCTAGGCGCGGGCCCCACCGCGGCGCCCCAGGAAGCGCATCGGAAAACAAAGCGCTGCGGTTTCAGCCCAAGGTTAAAGTCCACCGCGAGCGTTTTTTCCCCCCGGAATCTGAGAGCGCTAGCGTTCCTCCAAATAAACCGCCAATAAATCAGCTCCGGGGGCGCCTCTGCAGGGCTTCAGTGACCTTGGGGAATGGCTTTCCTGCCAGACCCGTCCGAGGACAGGCATGGGCGGGGGGACAATGTTATCCCTCCCCCGTCCAGAGAAGGGCGGAAGAGAGGACAGCCAAGGGCATTCGTGGGTGTTTATTGTGGTCCGCATGGACCCGGAGGGGCTGGGGGGTGGGGAGACCGGTTAATTGTGGGGTGCGAAGTGCCAGGTTGTGAAAGAATTTGTGATTGTGGGAGACTGGCAGTTTGGGGATGCTGCGTGTTTGGGGGAGGTGGTACTTGTGCTCATCCGACAAATCTGCCCCTGCGCCGGGCACTGTTCTAGGATGTGGTGATAGAGCCAAGCAGGCCACACCAGGCCTCTTTGGGGCCCTCATCCTTTGTCTGGGTGTGCCTGGGTGTGTTCGGCGGGTGAGTGTGTACAGAGTGTGACTAATGGGATTTATGGATGTCACTGCGAGAGTGACTAATGGAGGGCTTTGCTGCACGCGTATTTGGGGAGGGGCGCCGCACCTATGTGGGGAATCCGCGCCCCAGGAGGGGCTGCCTGGTCGCTTAGAGGCTCCCTCCACGCCACCGCCCGCTCCAAGCTTTGTTGGGGCCTGGGCAGCGGTCCCGGGCAGGTTAGTGCCTGTGCAGGGTTGTGGGGCACATTCCACTACAGCCTGTCCCCTGAGGCCCCTCAGTCCCGCCTCCTTGACCCACGTGGCCTCTCCAAAGCAAGCCGTCCCACCTCCTTCCTTAGCTGAGCCCTCCCAGTTTCCTCTTTTTCGGTCTGCAAATTCCTTTAGAGGCAAAGGGCATCCTGCTTGGGGCAGGCTTTGCTGACCAATTGATTTGGGTACTGTCATACCCATTTCACAGATGGGAAATCTAAAGTGCAGAAAGGAAAAGTGAGGCAGCCAAACTCACACAGCTAGGAAGTGGCAGCCAACCAGCACCCTCAACCAATCTGCCTTCCTTTACCAGGTAGGGGAGTGGGGATACATGTGTGAAGTCCCAGCTCCCCTCCCAGATCTGATGGAGACTACACTAACACCTTGCACCTTGGTTTACTGCCCTTCCCCATCAATCCTTCCTACTCTAACTTCCATCTGTTCGAGGCAACCCAGATGTCAGCCGGAGTCTCTGATTGGCCTGGGAGAGGGGTGCAGGGGTAGGATGGTTGTCTATACCTGGTATTCCAAGATGGAGGCACCAGCTGGGTAGAAACCCAGGTAGGAGGAGCAGGAGTTCAGAAGGGCTTGAGATTCCACAGATTCAGGCTCAGGAAACACCTGGAGAATGGAGTTTCTCATCTCCCTTTGGATTTCTGATTTCCGACACAATCTCTGCGTGTTCACGCAGGTGCTATTTCTGCTATTTTCGCACACATTCTGCCCCCCATATCTGTGCCCCATCACAGACCCCCTCATCATAGGGCCCCTGAGACTCAGAAGTGGAGTGACCTTTCCAAGGTCACCCAGCATCGTGGCAGCCACCAAGCCATACCAGGGCTCTGCCCAGCTCTCTCCACCTCTGTGTAGGAACAGAGGCAGGTACCCCCTGATCTGTGATGGCATCTCTGGGATGGGAGGGGCGGCAGGGCCTGACCCTTCTTCCCAGATCTCCAGGAGGCCTCCCTACCCAACAGGCTCTAGGGAAAACTCACTCACTCACACTCTCTCTATCACCTCCCTCCCTCCCGTTTTTTTTCTTTTTCTTTTTTTTTTTTTTAATCCTCCTTTGGCATTTTCTTTCAAGCAGAAAATAAAAACATTTCCCATGGCTACAGCTTTGAAAGCTCCCCTCTCCCTTCCGCCGCCATCCCATCCCCTCATCAATCCATTTCCAAAGCCAGCATTTTAAAGTCAAGAGCAAACCCGCAAAGATCAAGCCTGACAGGCCCCCTTCCCACTTCCCTCCACTTTCTCTTCATGTCTGGGTCTGTCTTCAGCCTGAGATGAGCAGGAGGAAGGCCTCCCCCACCAGCACACGCACACACACGCTCTCGCCCACGTCTGCCCAGCTTCTGTGGCCACAGGCAGCCTTTCCAGAACCTTCTTGAGCTGCTCCTGCAGGAAAGACCTGCTCGCTTCTTTCCTTCTGGAAGTGTCTGGGTTTCCCCTCCAGATTTTCTTGTCTGGCCCACCTCCCTTGGGCTCTCCTTTAGGATGTCATCCCAAATTTAAGTGCCTATAGGAATCGGGCCACCACCCATCTGTCAGTTTGTCATACTGTGGTAACTTAATGTATTGCTGTGATGCTGGAAGCTATGCCACTGGTATTTCAAATACCAGCACGGTCACCCATGACCTAAAACTAGGAAGAAAAGCCTGGCGATTTCCTTCTGAAAATTAGCCGATGAAAACCTTATGGATCACAACAGAGCACTGTCCGATATAGCACTGGGAAATGAGCCGCTTAGGTTGGAAAGCACTCCAAATAAAAAATACCAACAATTGTGAGGATGGCCAGGACCCAGTGATGTTCCATTCTCTTCTACATGGGGTCGCTGTGAGTCGGAGCCAACTCGATGACAACCACAAAAATAACAACACAGCAATCAGACAGGAAATAGATGAGCGGAAATGGGAGAGCACCTACAGGGAGCAACTCCTCACAGCTCCAGCTGACACTCCCCAGATCTGCTGTTGTTCGTGGAAAGCTAGTGTTTCAGTCAGCATGGGCTAGGCTGTGCTGCAGTGACAAAAATCCCATACATCTCAATGGCTTAACACAACACATAAATTTATTCTCATCTACACATTGTCTCTTCAGTCTGGGTGGCCCTCCAGGGCAGCCAGCCTCCATGTGGTGACTTGGCAATCCAAATCAATTAGATTTCATGGTTGTCTGACTCAAATGAGGCCGCCAAGGGAAATGGAAGATTTGCACAGGAAATTTTCACTGCTGGACTCCAGAAGTCACATGTCACTTATGCTTGCAATCTATTGTCCAAAGCTAGTCATGTGACTCCACCCAACTGAAGGATGTTGGGAAATAGAGTATTCCCATGCCCAAGAAGGGGAGGAAATTCAGATAATGGTGAATAAGGGCAATGTCTACCACAGCTGGAATGTGACCTGTCCTAATTGTTTCACCTAGGTGCTTTTCTGAACACTGTGCTGATCCTGGCTGGTGCAAAGGGTTAACGTGCTCAGCTGCTAACCAAAAGTTCGGAGGTTCAAGTCCACCCAGAGGCACCTTGGAAGAAAGGCCTGGAGATCGCTTTCTGAAAAATCAGCCATAGAAAACCCTGTGGAGCACAGTTCTCCCCTGACAGGCATAGGATCGCCATAAATAAGTCAACTTGATGGCAACTGGTTTGGTTATGTTGACCAAAATAAAGCACACATGTAGGCCACCTGCTCGTCCTCGGTGGAAACGGACAAGATAGGATCTGTCCTCATAGAGCTTCCACTGCTGAGCACTACCAAGGAGGACAGGGGACCCCAAGAGCAGTGTGCTGGGACCCAGACCAAGACTCCATCCAGGGGAGGAAAGAGATGTTGTAAGTAGTTGATACCCAACTTTCTTAAACAGCAGTTTTATTAGGTCCCGTAACAAGGAAGCCCACAAGTATAACAGCTTCAGGTACAGATGGATCCAAGACATACCTCTCTCAGTTTTACTTCCCTCTCTATTTGGCCCCATTCTGTCCTACAAACGTGGGTTTCCCCTATAAGGTGGTATTTGGCCAGCCTCAGATTTGCAGTGAACAAGGGGCAGTTCCACTAGGGGATGCTGGGAGAGTTGGTACTCAAAGGAATAATGCTGGACAGACACAGATGACTCTCAACCTATCCAGCTCTGCTCTAAGGGCAGGATTTAATCAGACCCAAGAATGACTGATGATGAGATTTAGCACATGACCTTGCCCAAGAGGCTAAACTTCTCACAGCACTTGTATTGGCCACAGATCTCACGCACCTTCTCAAATCCATCCTCCTCCCTCCTTTTCCCCTCCTTCCTCGGCTCCCTTTCTTCTCTTTCCTCCTTTCTCCTTCCCTTTCCCTTTCTTCTTGCCTTCATCCCCCCATCTTCTTTGTCTTCTCTTCTCTCTCTCTACCCTACCTATAGCAGGCCACCTTTCCAATTCCAGACTGAGATGAAATACCACACTGTGGGGCATAGGACCAGGCTTCCCCAGTGGCTGCCATGACATTGTATCTTCTGAAGACGGCCACCCAATTCTTTCCTTCTGCAATGTGACCCTGACCCATGGAGAGAGGGGAGCTGCATCTAATCGCCAGATGCAGTGGAAGACTGGGTCACAAAAGGTGATAGCACTTCAGCCTTCTTCACTGGGACACTCACCCTTGGAGCCCTAAGCCACCATGTTAGAAGTTTGAGTATCTGAAGCCACCATTGATGTAGGTGTTTCAACCAACACCTCCAGCTGAGGTCCCAGCCGACATAGACTCAGCCCTGGCTATTCAGTAGAGCACTTTGCAAACGTTATTTCTAACCTAGAATATCCTAGAAAATAACGTGTGATGGCCCCCTACTTTCTGGGTCTCTACCTTCCTCCAGGTGTCAGGGCCTGATTCACCTTTAGGTGCCCAGGGCCCAGGAAGGCAGTGCTCACGTCTGCTGTGTTTTGAGTGCCAGGCACTTTCCACTGAACCCTCTCAGTGCCCTGTGTCACCAGTGCAGAGCCCAGTGAAGCCAGGTTCTGAACAGACAATGGGGTTAGAACTTAATTCTGTCCATCCCCAGCCAACCTGCCCTCGCTAGTAGGGGTTGATTGAATGAATAAGGAAAGGAATGGGTATGGACTGAGTTCAGGTTCTGCTTCTGCCGCTCATTTGATGTGTGACTTTTGCAAGGTCACTTCCCTGCTCTGGGCCTCAGTTTACCTGTCTGTGAAGTGGGGCTTAACGTATCTCCCCCTTCCTGGGACCAAGTGAGAGGGTGTGTGTATTGAGTGCATTGTAGACACTCAGTAGACGGTGGCCGAGGCAATCTTTCTGAACACTAGCAGGAACCCCATGCCCAAGGGTGACCACCTCCTCCCTCCCACCACTAGTGGGGGGCTGGGCAGTGACTAGGTGCTCAGGAAAGGGTGGTTTCCCAACTAGTCCTATATGGGGCCACAATCAGCCCTGTCCCCAAGCCATTGGCTCAAGGTTTCTTTCTTTAATAATTTATTTTTGTTGTTGTTGAGAATATACACAATAGAACATACAACAGCTTCTACATGTGCAATTCAATGACATGGATTAAATTCTTTGAGTTGTGCAACCATTCTCACCCTCCTTTTCTGAGTTGTTCCTCCCCCATTAACATAAACATTGCCCCCTAAGGTTCCTATCTAATCTTTCCAGTTGCTGTTGTCAGTTTGATCCCATACAGATAGATCTTAAAAGAGCACAGTGCTTCAGGCAGATATTCTTTATTAGATAAGCTAAACTATTACTTGGTTTTGAGAAGACTTTAGGGGATACTTTTGGTTTAAGGTTTAAAGATTATCTCAAAGCAATAGTTTCAGGGGTTCGTCCAACCTTCATGGCTCCAGAAAGTCTGGATTCCATGAGAATTTGAAATTCTCCATCCCTCCCCCCCTTTTAATCAGGATCCTTCTAGAGAATCTTTGATCAAAACGTTCAGTAATAGTAGCCAGGCATCATCCAGTTCTTGTCTCATGGCAGAGGAGCCAGTTGTTCATGCAGGCAATGAGCCACACATTCCTTTTCCTGACTCTCCTTCCTCTGTTGCTCCAGGAGACTAGGGCCAAAGGTTTCTTGACAAGGACAGGACAGAGGCCAACCTTGGGCCCTTGTCCCTCTGTCTGTCCCAGCACTAGGACACAACTTGAACCCCCTTTCTCACAAAGGATGGGATCCTCCAGCCCTCCATGATGAAAAATGGGAGACTGAAGTCTCATGGTATAGGGTTAATGTTGGTGCCTGTGATGGTTAATTTTGTGTGTCAATTTGGCAAGGTTGTAGGGCCCAGTTATTTAAACAGATACTGATCAAGGCATTGCTGGGAAGGTATTAAATCTACTATCAGTTGACTTTAAGTAAAAGAGAGTACCCTGGGTAATGTGAGTGGGCCTCAGCTAATCAGTTGAGGGCAATAAGAGCAAAAACTGAGGTTTCCTGGAGAAAAATTATGCAGCATCAACTCCTGAGAGTTTCCAGTTAGCCTGAGGAATTTTAGACTTTCCAGCCCCATAGTCATGTGAGACAATTCCTTAAAATAAATCTATTTATAGAGATAGGGAGATATAGATAGATACAGATAAGGAGCCCTGGTGGCACAATGGTTAATCGTTGGCTGCTAATGGAAAGATCAAGATCAGGGTTTGAACCCACCAGTGGCTCCTCAGGACCAGGACCTGGAGATCTGCTGCCATAAAGATTACAGCCTAGGAAACCCTGTGGGACAGTTCTGCCCTGCCATACGGGGTTGCTATGTGTTGGAATCAACTCAATGGCACAACACAACAACAAGGTAAATACAGATATTCTACTAGTTTGGTGACATCTTTGCTTTTTAACACTTTAAAGAGGTCTTTTGCAGCAAATTTGCCCAATGCAATAGGTCATTTGATTTCTTGACTGCCTCTTCCATGAGTGTTGATTGTTGATACAAGTAAAATGAAATCCTTGACAACTTCAGTCTTTTCTCCATATATCATGATGTTGCTTCTTGATCCAGATGTGAAGATTTTTGTTTTCTTCATGTTGAGGTATAATCCATACTGACACAGTAGCTGCAACAATGGGCTCAAACAATGGCACAGGACCAGGTAACCACCTCGTTCTGTTATATATGGGGCCACTATGAGTAGGAACCGACTCAACGGCCCCGAACAGCACAACAACTAGTTCCGTTTCTCTGGTGACCCCTGACTGATACTGTGCCCTACCCACATCCACCCAGCACATATCATTCCCTTGTATACCAAAAGGAGGGCTTCCCACCATAAGCCCCTGCAACTCTGGGGAGCTTGTCTTGTCAAGTGCAAGGCAAGCCAGAAGGACTGGAAATTTAAGATTGTTGCACCCAAGCAACCCTCAACTAATGACTGACCCAAGTGGAGAAATACTCTACTTCCCTTGCCCATGTCCTCAGGGGCGGATTACTCAATAAACAAGGTAAGCAAGGACTCACCTGTGCTTACGTCCTAATCTCCTATGTTTTCCACCATACCTTCTTCACTGGGTAATCCAGTCCCTGTCAGGAACTGTAAATTTGCAAAGAGGCTTTGATTCTGTAGGAAGATGCTGTGGTGTTGGGAGAGAGACAGATGCCAGCCGTATCTAGAAGCAGAATCTTTGATGTGGTGAAAAACGTGAAATCATTCGCTATAGATGATCTGGTAAGCAAGGCAAGCACCGTGCTTACCTTGCCTATCGGCTAATCTGCCCCTGTACGTTCTACACTGTCTCCTGGAGTTCCCCAGCAGGACTGAGCCCCAGTTGCCCAGCGTGGTAATTCACCTAATGATACATCATGTTCTGCATTTTAATCAAAGATGCTTTATAAGAATTCTGATCAAAAGGGGGAAAAGGCAGAACAGAATTTCAAATTCTCATAGAATCCAGATTTTCTGGAGTCATGGAGGCTGGATGAATCCCCAAAACTATCACTCTAAGATAATCTTTAAACGAAAAGTATCCCCTGAAGTCTTCTCAAAACCAAACAGTAATTTAGCTTAACTCGTAAAGAATGCCTGCCTTGAGCATTGAGCCCTTTTAAGATCTATCTGTATGGGATCAAACTGACAACAGCAACTAGAAAGATTGGATAGGAACCTTAGCTGGCAATGACTTATGTTAATGGGGGAGGAACAACTCAGAAAAGGAGGGTGAGAATGTTGCACAACTTAAAGAATGTAATCCATGTCACTGGATTGTACATGTAGAAACTGTTGAAATGGTGTATATTCTGTTGTATATATTCTCAGCAACAAAAGTAAATTAAAAAAAAAAAAATACACCATGTTCTAGCTATATTTTTTCCGTATTTCACTCCCCCTGCTGGTGCTTCCTAAGGTCACCTCCCATGTAAACTACTTGCGCTTGAATCCTTGTTTTGGAAATCTGCTTCTGGGGGCACCTAGCCTGAGACATATGGCAGTGGCTCTCCCAACACCAGTCCAGTCTCTGCTCACCCCAGCCTCCAGCCATGCTGTCCTCTACAGAAGCCAGCAGAGCGAGAGGGACTCTCCACCCGAGAGAAGCCAACAGAGGCTCAACAAGGACCACCTCTGCTGAGGCCACCCAGCCCGCAGCCGGCAGGGCCAGGACTCAGACCGAAACCACGTGACGCAGAGTTCCTTCCACTCATCCTTTGCTGCTCTGAGTGTGGGGGTGATAGCATTTCTATGTTGGGGGCCTGTGTGCCCAGTTAGCTGCCTTGCCATTTCAAGGGAGGAGCGGTGGCTGGAGCCTGGGGGCTCTAAGAGTGGAGTCTTGTTATGCTGCAGAAATGGAGACCCAGACAAGGGAAGTGACTTGTCCAAGGTCACACAGCTGAATAGTGATAGAGGCAGGATTTGAACTCAACTCTTTCTGACCACGTTGTGTCTTTCCCATGCTCCCATCGCCTCTGTTATAACTGTCACCCCTACAAACCTATGAGGTCCTTTGCAAGACCAGACCATGCTCGATTATCACTTTCTTCCCCAGCCCCATGGCCAGCCCAGTAGACCCCAGTGAATGTCTGCTCAATGAATGAAAGAATGAAGTGGCATCCTTTTGGTAGGGTTTTCAAAGATGAATAGAAGTTTACTAGGTAGGAAGGCAGAGAGGGACATTCTGGGCTGAAGAAACAGCCTGTGCTAAGATGTGGAGGTAGCATGATGGGCCCGAATGGGAGGGAGCAGTGTGGAGGCCAGGCAGGGCCTCCCATCCTTAGGTGGCTGGTCACCCTTGGCCAGCACAGGCAGCAGTAGCCCTTGGCTGTCCATCTCAGCCCTGCTGACCTGCTCCTGTCCACAGGGAGCAGGGCCCCAGCACCTCCGCCCTCGAGACCCCAGCTCAGACGGTTTTAGGTATCTCTTTTCCCCTTCACACCTGGGTGGGTTGAGCAGTATTTATTTAAACTTTCAAGTTATTGGTGTTTTTGTTGAAAGCACAGGAATTACTCATGGTTGGTTTCAGTTCTTTTCTGGCCACCACCATGTCTTTGTATGCAAGGTACAAATTATACGTCAGCTCAATTCACCATCAATCAGAGGCTGCCAGCCCAGCATCAAGCAACAGAGGTTTGGAATGCTCTGGAAGCCAGCTCTGGCTAGAGGAGGCTAGGGTCTCAAATGGGTCATAGTCCTTGAAGTTGCTTGGGATGAGGAACCTGGGTGGGAAATAGGGAAGTGACCCAGGAACAAATCGCACCTCTGTCCCTTTCCCTCTGTGATCCTTGCCAGCGGAGCTAGCCACTCTGAGCTGTCTCCTCATCTGTAAAATGAGCACATAGAACTTTCCACATCACCATCTGCTGATGTTATCACCCATTGCCTGGGTGAGCCTGGACAAGCTGTGTGCCCTCTCTCGGCCCCAAGGGAAGAGCAACAGGGAGTGCTGAAGGAAATGAGAAACCAAAACATAGGGCCAGCCTCTGCTTAGCAAGCACATCTTCAGACCATCTGGCCTCCTGGGGTGTGGCATTTGAAAACATGGTCCTAAAATTCCTTGACACTCTTGCTATTGAAAGGTGGGTCTGTGTCTCCTCCCCTTGCTTCTGGTCTCCATGACTTCTTGACCAATAGAATGCGGCAGAAGTGACCGTGTGCCTTGTCCGGGCCAGGCCTCAAAGAACTGGCTACTTCTGGGCATTTCAGCCAATTGGCTTAGTATTGATTTCAATGGCTCTGTTCTACCTTCTACTCCAAACGTAGCGTCTGGTGTCTTAAAAGCTTGTGAGCGGCCACTCAAGGCAAGGCAATTGGTCTCTGTTTGCCTGGAGCACCAGAGGAAGAAGGAGAGTCAGAAGTAGGAGGAGGAGATGGAATGTGTAGCTAATTGCCACCGTGAACAACTGCCTCCTTTGTCATGAGACCAGAACTGGATGGTGCCTTGCTACCATTACCGAACATTTTGATCAAAGGTTCTATAGAAGAATCCTGATCAAAAGGGGAAAAAATGCAGAACAGAATTTCAAATTCTCATGGAATCCAGACTTTCTGGAGCCATGGAGGCTGGATGACCCCCCTCCCAAAACTATCACCCTGAGGAAACCTTTAAACCTTGAATCAAAACCATCCCCTGAAGTCATCTTTTTAAATTTTTGTTTGTTTGATTTTTCTTCCCCCATCCTTTTTTTTTTTTTTTTTCTATCCCTTAGGGTCTTCTGGAAAGAACTGGAAAACCTACTAGACAAATTCTAAAAGAGCTGTAACACACCTGAAGTCCCTTTAAACTAAATAATAGTTAGAAAAGAACATCTGCGTTAAGCATTACACTCTGTTAAAGAATTATCTGCATGTGATCAAATGACAGCAGCAACACAAAAGGATAGCCGAGAAGCTTAGGGGGGCAGTGAGTTTGTGTTAATGATGGTGAAATAGTTTGGAAAAGGTTGTCAAGAAAGGTGGCACAACTTGAAGGATGTAACCAATGTCACTGAATTATATATGTAGAAATTGTTAAAGTGGTGTATGTTTTGTGGTGTGTATTTTCAGCCCCCCCCCATTAATTAATTAAAAAAAAAATGGCACCGTCTGCTTTTTGTCTCTTGGGATGCTCACTCTTGGAACCCAGCCACTATGCTGCGAGTAAGCCCAAGCAGCCCAGAACCCTGGTCCAGAGCCCCAGCTGAGCTCCCAGTCAACAGCCTACACCAACTTCCCAGCCACATGAGTGCGCCATCTTGGAAGCGGATCCTCCAGCCCCAGCCAACTCACCCTAGCTGGTGCCATGGTGGGCAAAGGTGAGCTGTCCCTCCTGAGCTCTGCCCAAATTTCAGATCCATGAGCAAAATAAACAATGTTGCTTTTAAGCCACTAGTAGTGGGGTGGTTTGTTACGCAGCAATAGATAGCTAAAACATGGGTGTTATGAACTGAATTGTGTCCTCCCCAAAATAGGTGTTGTAAATCCTAAACCCCCATACCTGTGGATGTAATCGCACTTGGGAATAAGATTTTCTTTGTTATGCTAAGGAGACTACCTCAGTGTAGGGTGTGTCCTAAGCCAATCACCTTTGAGATATAAAAAGAACAAATTCGGCACAGAGAAGGAAACCGGAACATGAAGATCGCTAAGGAAATCAAGGGTCAGATGCTGAGAAAGAGACAAGGACCTTTCCCCAGAGCCTACAGAGAAAGACTTCCCCTAGAGCCAGCACCCTGAATTTGGACTTCTAGCCTCCTAAACTGTGAGAAAACGAATTTCTGTTCATTAAAGCCACCAACTTAGAGCCACCCACATATGGTATTTCTGTTATAGTAAAAAACAAAAACAAACATAGTGCTAAGAAACTAAGACAATGGGGTTCAGTAAAAGGATTTCTGGGGGTATGCTTCATAAAACTCCAATAGGACTATACCCCCATCTCGCACATTTCCTAGATTTGCCTGTGTGGAGACCACAGCAATGGTGTATTGGTAAATGTTTAACAAGTTCCCAGGGGTTGAGGAGGGGAGAACCCTGATTTGTAGCATTTGCCAATCTCCATGGTGTAAATACTCCTGAATTCAAGCTACCAACGTGACATCACTGAATGTAGACCTGGGGAGAGATGTTCAGTAGCACACCATCATATAGGATTTCTGCCTTGTTGTTCGGCGCTGTCAAGTTGATTCCTACTCATAGCGACCCTGTAGGACAACTGCCCTATAGGGTTTCCAAGGCTGTAATCTTTGCAGAAGCAGATCACCAGGTCTTTCTCCCACAGAGCCTCTAGGTGGGTTTAAGCTCCTAAACCATTGTGCCACCAGGGCGCCTTATTTCCACCTTAATGATACAATAAATGTAAACAACCTTCAGAGCACAGATAAAATAAGCAAAGTATAGTAAATAATTAAGAAATGATGAGTTTTGAGTATTTATTTATTTTTAATATATGGTGGTTCAGTGGTAGAATTCTTGCCTCCCATGTGCGAAACCCAGGTTCAGTTCCCAGCCAGCACACCTCGTGGATAGCCACCACCCATCCATCGCCGGAGGCCTGTGTGCTGCTATGATGGTGCACAGGTTTCAGCCGGGCTTCCGGGACTAAGATGCACTAGGAAGAAAGGCCTGGCGATCTACTTCCGAAAATCAGCCAACAGAAACCATGTGGATCACAATGGTCCAAAATCCGAAATCGATCTTGGGGCTGGTGCAGGACCAGGTGGCAATTCTTTCTATTGTGCGTGGGGTCGCCGTAAGTGGGATCAGGCAATATTTGCCCTTTTGTATCTGACTTCTTTTACCCGGCATGATGTTTTCAAGGTTCATCCGTGTTGTGGCATGCACGAGAACTTCATTTCCATCGTAGGTATGCACCATATTTTGTTTATCCATTCATCTGTTGGTGGACATTTAGGGTGTCCGTAGGGTCTTCAGTGGCTGATTTTTCAGCAGTAGATTGCCAGGCCTTTCTTCCAAGACACCTTCTTCCAAGGTGGACTTGGTTAGCAGCCAAGCACGTGAACTGTTTTCGCTGCCCAGGAACTGACTCTTTCCTGCATGAGACTTCAGTTTGGAGTCACACGGAATCCTTTTTTTTTTTTGATAATATTTTATTGTGTTTTTGGTGAATGACATTGGTTACATTCCTCTCAACGCATGACAGTCTCGTTATGTCTGTTTTGGGTGTCCCACTTCCAGTCATCTAGCTCCCTGACCCCTTACATTCTCATCTTTGTTTTAAAGTAATTATTGTTTGGTCTCATATAGATGATTTTATGAAGGAGCACAGTACTTATGGGTGATATTCGTTATATTTTGAGCCAATCTGTTATTTAGCTACCAGGTGACCTTGGGGGTTAGTTTCAGTTCAAGGTTTGAAGGGTATCTCAGGGCAATCATGTCAGGAAGTCCTCCAGTCTCAACCAGTCCAGTAGGTCTGGTTTTGTTTGTTTGTTTTTTAAGAAATTTGAGGTTTTGTTCCACATTTTTCTTCCATTCTGTCAGGGTCCATCTAGTCACCCAGAATCCATTCTCTGGAGAGTGTGCCACCAGAGGTGTGCCAGAGATGTGGATCAGACACCTGAGGCAGGAGGGGCAGGGCCCTGGTGTGAGAACCCCTTGACCTGTGCTGTGGAACATCACTGGGGTGGCAGCAGACCACTTCTGAAACAGTCTTGCGGTAACTGGGGCACTTTCTTGGCCGGGTGATTCTCAGAACACACCATAAGCTACTAATATCCTTGATGACATTTCTTTCCTCCTTAACCAAGCTGGAGTGGGTTCTTTGTCTACAACTGAGAACTCTGACTGATTCAGTCCCCCAGCGCCATCTCCTCTCCTGGCTGGCTGCCCAGGACTGTCACATAAGCTCCATGCCTTACACATAGGTGGCGGGTTATAACATTTCCCAAAGCAGGCCACAACAACATCGCCCAGCCTACTTACTTTGGACATGCTGTCCTGAGGGATCTGCCCCTGGAGAAGGACATCATGCTTGGTAAAGTAGAGGGTCAGCGAAAAAGAGGGGGGACTCTCAACGAGATGGACTGACAGGATGGACTTAGACACAGCAACAATTGTGAGGATGGTGCAGGACTGGGCAACATTTCGTTCTGTTACTCATGGGGCCGCTACGAGTCCGAGCCAACTCAAGGGCTCCTGCTTTTCTAGAATCTTGCCATTCCCCCAATCGAGAAGTGGGAGTCTATGTCTCCTTTCAAGTCGACTGGACGTGAGACTCACTTGTAACCAGTGGAATGTAGGAGAAGAAGTAACATTCTCATTGAAGGTCCAAATCTTGTGACTTCAGTTAAAAAAGCCTTCCGGATCTGAAAGCAAACAGCTCATAATAGGGAGATTCAAAGGCCTTGCTCAGTCTGGGAGCGGGGCTTTCGTGGGGTGGGAGGGTGTGGGTTGGGGCTGGGAGGGGCTAGCAACAGGGGTGGGGTGGGGTAAGGACAGTGGGAGAGCAGGAAAGGGGTGGCCGCCAGCTGCTGTCTGAGCTCCTCCCTCTACAAATGCCTTTTCCAGCTGCTACTAAAGCCTGTGACATTCCACCATTACTGCTCCACCCTGTGGCCTAAAGCTGTGGCCAGGGTAGGAGCCATGAGGTGCCACAGCCACGTGCTGGCTGGACACAGTCCAGATTGGCTGACTCACCTGGGGTAGGTCACCCTGCATTTCTGGGCCTCCTCAGTATCCCCATCTGCAAAATGAAGACAAGAAGGCGCCCGCCAGGCTGTCCACAGGAGTTGAGGGGATCCTAGGGCCCGTTCACACATGCAGCAAATAGCCCCAAGCACCTGCTCTGACCAGGAGCAATGGCTGGGCTGGGGGCCTAAAGCCAAGGTGGTAAGCAGGACCAATGTGTCCCTCCACCATGGGAGAAGAGACAAAGGACAAAAGCACTCCCAGCGGCTGGCGTGTCTACAGGGGCCTGACTCCTATAGCTGGCCATAAGCCCAAGCTCTCCCCGCCCAGCTCCCACCCTCTAAAAACCCCACAAGCCACCTACCACCCAGGAAGAGGCAGTGTCTCCCCTGAGAGCAGTGGTCAGGTAGGAGGGGCTGGTCAAGGCCAGGGGAAGCTAGATGCCCTTCTTCCCAATGAGGCCCATCGAGGCTGGCACCAGCTGGAAGTCATGGCCAAGCCAGGTGCAGACTGGATCCTTCAGGAGCCCAGCTGAGCCTCCCACATCATGTATCCCCAGGCACCCTCAGGCTCTCAGCTGGTTGTCCCAGGCTATTTGCCCTGTCTGCTCTCTGCTCTAGTGGTTAAGTGCTATGGCTGCTAACCACAGGGTCGGCAGTTCAAATCTGCCAGGGGCTCCTTGGAAACTCTATGGGGCAGTTCTACTCTGTCCTGTAGGGTCACTATGAGTTTCGTTTTTTGGTTTTTTGGGCCCTCCCCTCATCCCACCCGCACCCCTGCCCTCACCCCAGTCCAACCACACCTCTCAGCTTGCAGCTCCATCTGGTGGCGGAACTAGCCAGGCACAGGCATGTGGCCAGCTTCTAGACCCCCAGAACACTCACCTCTTATCCTTAAAAAAAAAAAAATCCTTAGGGGGACAGAATATGTCTGGGACAAGGAACAGCAGCTGATAGGGATGCTAGGTGGTGCCCTAGGCCCTGTGTCCATGATCCTGGGTTGGAGAGAGACCCCCAGACTGACCTTTCCACATGGCTTCCGGGATCAAAGCAAAGGCACAGCCTACATCTGAGGCCCCGCCCACCCTCAGCCCACACCCCCTGCCCTGGCTGCAGCCTCACCATGGGACCGACAGACCCCAGAACGCCTTGTGGCTGTTCCACCTCTAAGCTCTCACATGCATTGTTGCCTTGCCGGGAGCCCACCTTCTTGGTGGAAGAGCCTTACTTGCCATGGCCTGTCACTGCCCCCTACACACGCACACAGGCTTTCTCTGCGTGGGCCCAGGACAAAGACAGCAGGACTGCAGGGAGGCAGGGGACTGTCCTCTGTGATGGAATGTTCAGGCAATGAGACCTACTCAAAAATGCCACAGCCCTCAGAGAGGGGGTGAGCACCCTGTGGTTGGAAGCAACCAAGGACTGGCCAGGGGAGACAGGTGGCCAAGGAGGACCTCCAAGGGTGTTTATTCTATCCCCACCCCTCGAAGCCTTCTCTTTGCCAGGCGCTCAGAGGAGATGGTGGCCCCACAGACCCGCCCCAGCCCCTCTTCCCCAAGGGCTGCTGCCCAGGCTGGCCGCCTCTCCACCCAGGCCCACCTGCCCCTCCTCAGACTCCCATTCCCTGTGCTCCCCTCCCCAGGCTCATCTCCTAAGACCCAGCCTCCCAGATCTCATCTTGCTGTTCCCTCTGCCTGAAATGCTTTTCCCTACACACACCCTGACTTTTCCTGTCATCCTGCAAGGTCCAGCATGCCCTCAGAAGAGGGCAGTGGGGAGCCATGATGGAATAAGGAGGGAGGGGTGGCCAGGTCTACTCCGCTCTGGGAAGATACACACTGAGAAGCAAACGCTGTGGTGATTCATTAAGGAAATTGCTGAGGGAAGGGGCAGACAGAGCAGGGAGCAGAAGAAGCCAGGTGAGACTTCAGGCAGGTCCCAGCTGGCCCCACTGGGTGCCCTAGGGATATGTATTACAACTCAATGTGGCCTGCCACCTTGATGCCAGGGAGCCACATTTTCAACCCCTTACCTACTGGGTTGGTACCTCCAGGAGGAGAGGACCCTCGCAGGGACCTGGCCCCTGGCTCTGCCATACAGGCGCAGCAGCTGTGTAACCCCGGGCAGCCGTCAGTCCAAAGGTGAGAGCGTGAGCTGCAAGGAATGAGCCCACAGAGCCCGAACCAGGAATCTAAGGGGTCAGGCAGGGATAGGGTCCACTACAGGCACTTAGCATGTCAGCCGGATGATGTCACCCACGCTGCCACACCCCAACAGTATTCCATGCAAAGTGTCACCAACCATACCCAACTGCAGGACACAATGTCCATCCCTAACAAGGTCAGTCACTGTGGCATTTTCCAGAGGTGGCCTTCAGGCCCCCCCAGGCGACTATGCTGCCCACCACCCCCTGCCTCCAGGACTCTCCTGAGGGGACAGCTTTGACCCTGTCCCCTGGGCCACAATGGGTAGAGAGGTTCAGGGGTTCAGGGCCTGAGGTTCAGGGAGTGCAGGAGGTAGGGGGTGGGGGGTTCAGGGTGTGGAAGGGGATGCAGGGGTACCAGGGATGGAGGGGTGCAGGGGGTAGAGGAGTGCAGGGATGGAAGGGTACAAGCGTGGAGGGGTGCGGGGGTGCAGGGCATGGAGGGGGTGGAAGGGTGGAGGGGTGCAGAGATCCAGGGGTTGAACGGTGGAGGGGTATAGGGGTGGAGGGATGCAGGTGGTGCCGGTGCAGGGCATGGAGAAAGTGGAGAGGTGGAGGAGTGGAGGGAGCACGGGGGTGGAGGGGTCTAAGGGTGGAGGGGTGGAGACAGTGGATGGGTGGAGGGGGTAGAAGGGCGGAGGGGGTAGAAGGGTGGAGAGGTGCAGGGGTGGAGGGTAGAGCGGGTGGAGGGGTGCAGGGGTAGAGGGTAGAGTGGGTGGAGGGGTAGAGTGGGTGGAGGGGTGCAGGGGTGGAGGGGTGGAGGAGTTGAGGGGGTGCAAAGGGGTGAAGAGATGGAAGGGGTGGAGGAGTGGAAGGATGGAGGGGGTAGAGAAGGTGGAAGGGTAGAGGGATGGAGATGATGGAGGAGTTGAGGGGGTGGAAGTGTGGAGGGGTAGAAGCGTGGAAGGGAGGGGGGTGGAGGGGTGAGGGGGGTGGAACCATGGAGGGGTGGAGAGGGTGGAGAGGGTGGAGGGTAGAGGTGCTGCGGGGGTGCAGGGGTGGAGAAGTGGAGGGGGTGGAAATGTGAAGGGGTGGAGGAGGTGGAAGGGTAGAGGGGGTGCAGAGGTAGAGGGGGTGCTGGGGTGGAGGAGGTGCAGGGGTGGGGGTGGAGGGGTGGAAGGTTGGAGGGGATGCGGTGGGTGGAGGGTGCTGGGGCAGGCTGAGCTCTTGCAGGAATGTCTAACTTAAAAGGGGAGGCAAGCTGGCACCTTGGTGCCGTTTCCTCCTGGAGCAGGCTCATCCTTTCTGAGGATTTAAAAGAATCAAAGCTGCCAAGGAGGAGGCCTGCTCCTGGCCCCAGGCTATACCAGGTCCCATTTTAACTGGGACCATTTTTAGTCCTGAGCGGGAGGCTCCCCGAGGCTCTGGTATCTCCCTCAGCTCCGTAGGAGCAACAAGGGCCCGGCCTGTGCCAGGGGCTCCCCACCTCTCCTGCCGCCCAGTCTCAGGGGACGGGAACCCCACTGGCCAAGCTGGAGAGCTTTTCTTATACAGAAAGGGTTTTGTTTTAATTGTGATAAAAAACATATAACAAAAATTTTTGCCATTTAACCCCTTTTAAGGGTTTTTTTTTTTTTTTTTTTTTACCATTTAGTGACATTAATGACCTTCACCCTGGTGTGCAACCATCACCACTTTCCATTTCCAGAAGTTTCTCATCACCCCAAGCAGAAACTCAAAAACTGAAAAAACTGAATCCATTGCCGTGGAGGTTGTTTCCGACCCAGGGTGACCCCGTGTGTTACGACGCAGAACTGCCCTGTGGGGGTTTTGGCTGTAATCTTTCCAGAAGTCGATCGCCAGGCCTTCTGTTGCACCACTGGGTGGACTGAAATGCTAACCTTTAGGTTAGTAGTCAAGTGCTAACCATCTGTGCCACCCAGGGACTTAACAGAAACTCAATATCTCTTAAACAGTAACTCCCCAATCCCCGCCCCCTTCAAGTCCCTAGTAACTGTAGATCTATACATTTGCCTACTCTAGATATTTCATGTAAGCGGGATCCTACCATCTTTGTCCTTTTGTGACCGACTTCACTCAGCTTCATGTTTTCCAGGTTCATCCATGCTGTAGCATGTATCAGAACATCATTTCTTTTTCATGGCTGAATAATACTCCACTGCATGGAGAGAACACATTTTGTTTGTCCCTTCATCCGTTGATGGACACTTGGGTTATTCGCTCTCAGAAGGGGCGTGGCACAGCTGCATCCAACGGGCAGGTCCACAAACGCTTAGAAAGTTGCTTGTCACCTTCCCCATTGTAGCGCTCTGAAGAGTATCTCAATGTCATGGATTGAATTGTGTCCTCCCAAAATATGTGTCAACTTGACTAGGCCATGATTCCCAGTATTGTGTGGTTGTCCTCCATTTTGTGATCTGATGTGATTTTCCTGCTTATAAATCCTAATCTCTGCCTGAGGTTAATGAGGCAAGACTGTCGTGGTTGTTAGGTCCTGTCGTGTCGGTTCTGACTCATAGCAACTCTATGCACAACAGAGCGAAACACTGCCCAGCCCTGCGCCATCCTCACAATCGTTACTGTGCCTGAGCTCATTGTTGCAGCCACTGTGTCAGTCCATCTCGTTGGGGTTGTGATAGAGTGATAGTGCCAGTGGACATGTGTGCAAGGGTGTGTCAGTATGTGTGCTGGTAAGCATGTGTGCAAGGCTGTGTGTTCTGTGTGCCAGTGCACGTGTGTGCACATGTGTGCCCCATGTGTGCCATGCACATGTGTGCAGTGGTATGTAAATGTGTGTAGGTAAATGTGTAGGCAAGAGTGTGTGCCCTGTGTTGTCGTGCATGTGTGTGTGAGGATGTGGACCCTGTGTGCTGGTACACATAAGGGTGCGAGGGCATGGGCTCTGTGTGTGACATGCACATGTCTGAGTGTGTGTGCCATGCAGGTGTGTGAGGGTGTGTGCCGTGCATGTGTGTGAGGGTGTTTGCTGTGCACGTGTGTGAGGGTGTGTGCCATGCATGTGTATGAGGGTGTGTGCTGTCCACATGTGTGAGGGTGTGTACCATGCATGTGAGGGTGTGTGCTGTGCACGTGTGTGAGTGTGTCCCATGCATGTGAGGGTGTGCGTTGTGCACGTGTGCGAGCGTGTGTGCAGTACACATGTGTGAGGGTGTGTGCCGTACACGTGCGAGAGTGTGTGCCGTGCACGTGTGTGAGGGTGTGTGCTGTGCACATGTGTGAGGGTGTGTACCCTGGTGGCCCTTGCTTCCTGGGTCGAAGTGCTTTCTGGCCCAGAGATTCTTCAGAGCCTGGGGGGAAGACCAGAGCAGCACTCCTATCAGCTCCTGCTCTGGGCAAGCCCCATGCCTCCCTTCTTGGCCCAGTGTTGCAGAAGGTGATACTGAGGCTCAGGGAGGTTAGGTCCTTGCCCAAGAACTCACAGAAGATCCTGGAGCCTGGACTCTCACCAGACCTACTGAGGAGAGAAACCCCCCTAGGGTTCTGCCCCAGTCAAATGCCCACCACGGTCCTCCCAGGGGTCCTTCTGCCCTCAGCTATGTGCTGGGTGGAGGGGCTGCTGCCCCAGGCTCCCAGCAGCAGGCATTCTGAGGGCCCTCTGGGCCTGGCAGGACTGGACGGTCCCTCCTGGCAAAGTTGGAGGAGGCCCCAGGAGACGGGCCCTGTGGGCACCACCCCATCCCCATCCCCACCCCATTCTGTAGGCTCTGATGACCCCTGCTGGCCACATGTCCCACCACCATGGAAACCCTGGCTGGGCCTCCCAGGCCCCCAATGAGGAAAGGATGGGCTGGGGGTGTCCTGGCCGATGGTGAGGGTGTCAGGGCACAGCGGGACCACCAGCGGTGACACACCTCTTCTAAAACACTCTCCCATGGCTCCCATTAAGCACCCCAGACCTCCCCTCCCTCCCCTCACCCCACACGCTTGACCCTCAACCCACACCTGCCTCCCTCTTCAGCCGCTCCCCCAGCCCTGCACCTCTGCTCCAGGCCTCTGGGGCTCCCATCTCAGGCACAGAGACATCCCCACGGGACCCCAGACCGGAAGCCACCTCCGTCCCCTGCCCCACTTGCTCCTCTAGGTCCGGCCTCTTCTGTCACTCCAGCGTGTATCCACTCAACTCCAGCTCCTCTCCACACCTCCGTCTGGTCCTCTCATAGCCCAGGCAGCTCCAGGTCCGCACCACTCTGTCACCCAGCTGTGCCACCTCGGTCCCCCTGAGCCTCCACACCCTTGTCGCGTGTGCGTGTCTGCGTGTGTGTGTGTGTTGTGTGTTTTACTATTTTTTATTGCAATAAAATGTATATAACCTCAAATTTGCCATTTTAAGTGTACGTACAATTCAGTGGCGTTGATTACATTCACCACGTTGGGCAACAACCACCACCATCTCTTTCCAAAACTTTTCATCCCCCCAAACAGAAACTCAGTAGCCCTCCCTCTGCTCCCCCTGGCCCCTAGTAACCACTGATCTATTTTCTGTCCCCATACGCTTGCCTATTCCAGATATTTCATGTAAGTGGGGTCACACACTATTCGTCCTTTTGTGTCTGACTTACTTCATGCAGCATGACGGTTTCAGGGTCCATCCATGTGGTAGCGTGGATCAGAACTTCATTCCTCTTTATGGCTGAGTAATATTCCATGGTGTGGATTTAAGACCACATTTTGTGTAGCCATTCGTCTATTGATGGACATATGAGTCATTTCCACCTTTTGTCTATTGTGAACATTCATGTACATGTTTTCTGTTGGCATCCCTGTTTTTAAGTCTCTTGGGTAGCTGGGTCATAGGATAATTCGATGTTGAACTTTTTTCAGAAGGGTCATAATTTTCCATCATCGAAGCAATAGCAAAGCACTAAGCGCTGTGCTAGACCCTGGCAGATGGTGGAGAGTAAGATCTCTTCTCCATCTCCTCACCAGTTGTTTGGATTTTGCTTGGGCTTGGTTGTCACCATCGGCTCTGCATTCATTTCCTGCAGCTGCCACCAACGAAGTACCACAGAGAGTCACAGAGCCACACAGAGGGAAGAAGCTCACACGAAGACGGAGGCAGTGGCTGGAGTGATGCTGCCACAAGGTGAGGAAAGCCTGGGGCCACCAGAAGCCAGCAGAGACAAGGAGGGATCCTCCCCTAGAGCCTACGGAGGAAGCCTGGCCCTGCTGACACCCTGAATTTAGACTCCTGGCCTCCAGAACTGTGAGACAATACATTTCTGTCACTATTTCCAAATAAGGTCACCTTCTGAGGTCCCAGGGGGACAGGAATTGTTGGAAGACACTATTCAGCCAGAACAGTCTCCAATCTGAGATGGATTCTTTTACCTCTAATCTGAGATGGATTATTTTACTTATTTATTTATTTGGCAGGCATTTTCTTAAGCCCTGTGCCCAACTCATAAACCATGTGCCCATCTCATAAGGATTAGCTCAGTTAATCTATAAATCCATTTAACTGGCTCCATGCCAGCCTCCGAGTGTCCCAAACTCTGAAAGCAAAAGGGTGAGTCAGCTGCTCAGCCCAGTCCTCTGCCTCCCTGCATGCCCGCTCCCTCCAGGGAACAGTGACAGCCACAGCTCAGCACCTCGAGCTGTTTCAGGTCTCTCAACAACCCTTTGATGGCACAGCTGTGATCCCACTTTACAGATGAGAAACCTGAGGTTAGGGCACTGGGCTGCCTGCCTGGCCACACAGGCCAACCTGTGTGTTAATGTCAGCGAAGTTTTTTTTTTTTTTTTCTTCTCAGTTTTTAGAGAAAAACAGCCTTAATCGAGTGTTACTATTTTCCTTCCTCGCCTCAGTCTCTACCTTGGGTGGCCATTTGGAGACCGCTGGGCTAATATCAGATCAAAGCCAGTTAAGTGTCTGTCTGCCCCCCTGGACTGTGATTTCCGTGAGGAAGGGAGGGAGGAAAGGAATTACTCATCAAATGAATGGAAACCAGACTAGTTGCAATCAAGTCAACTGCGACTCACAGTGACCTCATGTGTGTCAGGGTAGAACTGCACTCCACAGGGTTTTCAATGACTGATCTTTCAGGAGTAGATTGCCAGGCCTTTCTTTCAAGGCACCTCCTCTGAATGGACTCAATCCTCCAAGTGTTTGGTTTGCACCACCCAGGGACTCTGAACGAATGAAAGGGATCTCTTTTACAGATGTGGCATTCGAGACTCAGCGAGATTAAGGCAGTTGCCCAAGGAAAGTAAGGGGTGGACCCCAGGGGCAGGGGCAGGGCCCTGCTCTCCACCCCAACGGCCCTGGCAGCACCCGATTGCACAGTGGAGGACTCACTGATGGAGAGAGTTGCCCAGCAGGGACACCAAAAGATGAAGGGGGCCTCCCTCACAACAGGCCAGCCCCTCATCAGCTCAGATGCTCACGGACACTCCCCACACTGCAAATGAGAGATATAAACCTCTTGAGAGCTGGTTTCAGGCACTGCTGCTCTGGAGTTTCTGTCTCTCACTGCAAACCTGAATACCAAAGAACGGAGTGGGTTTTTTTATTTCACCCTTCAAACAACCCTGGAAAGCAAGTGCTTCAATTTCTACCTCACAGTCGAGGAAACTGAGGATTGGAGAGGGCGGCATTCTAAGAAAAGGCTGGAGCCCACCTTCCATGCCTTCACTGTGGAGGAATTTTTCTGGAAAGTTAACCTGGTCTGGAAACTCTAACAAAGAGGCTCCGATAGTCCCCCTGCCTTGGGGAGCACTTTCAGGGGTACAGGCTTGAGGAGAACTCTTGGGGACCACTCTCAGGGATGCAGTCTCAGGGAGCATTCTTGGGACGCAGTCTCGGGGAGCACTCCAAACAGGTCCGTCCTTTCAAGGAGCACACAGACTTGCAGCAAACAGTCAGAGAACTGCTCGTCAGATCCACAATAGTCATTACACTTGTATATTAGAAAAGAAAATTAGTGAAATTTGTGTCCTCCCCAAAATCCAATCTGTCCCTCTCCTTTTCTGCAGCAGCCATGTGGTTTGAGTGGATCCTGACTGGTCTAACCAAATCAGGGTATTCCCATACTCCTGGTCACAGCAATTGGTTCAGGGGTAGGAATAAACAAGGAGCCCCCTAGTCCAGCTAGTAGGTATCCTAAATTGAGTCCTTAGAGACACTGCTGAGCTGCTGGATCAGCCCTGACCTGAAGCCTACATAACCCTACCATTGCATTTTTCCATTACAATAGATTCCCTTTATTGTCAAGCTGTTTTGAGTAAGGGTTTATGTTATTTGCTACCAGCCCCATTCTGGCTGATACAGGGGGCTGGGACTGAGTTTCCTACAGAGACTCAGTGTAACAATGAGGCCACCTCAGAAGCCAGACAGAGCAGTTTCTTAAACCAGGGAATGACTCTCCAATGTCAGGGAGGACCAAGCTAGAGTTTAAGAAGCAACAGAAAGTCTGGGAAATGTGGTCCTTGGGCAGCCAAGGCCTGCAATGGCCGGAACGGGCCCCATTGGCAGGGGAGTGAGGAAGAGGGGGTGGGAGGGAGGAGGTGGCCGGCTGGGATTGGAGTCCAGGCCCATTGCTCACCAGATCCCCAGGCCCACACTCCTCCAGCTGCTGCTCCAGAGGCTGTGCCTGGCTGGCCCACACCCACGGCTTGCTTGCTTTGGAGAGAAGGCCAGGTGCCACCACCAGGCCTGGTCCAACTCTCAGCGGGTTCGCTGCCAGCTTCCTCACCACCCGAGCTGAGCTGGAAAGTTGCCCGCAAGTTGAAAGAGATTTCTTTCCAGCAGACATCGCTCCGACAGATCCGAGCCTTATCTTTGCCTTCCAGAAAGAGTGCTGTTCATTTCACTTCCTAAAAAAACCCCTAAACCACCAACTGCAGAACAGGTGGGGCCGCTTCAGGATTTGGCTGGAGTTTGTCTGGGAGCTGATAAGAAGCAGCCTGGGGCCCAGCGACACAGTGGGGAATGGTGGGGGTACGCTCAGTGTTTCCGGGGCGTCCCCTGATGCTTCCCTAGAAAACAGCCAGACACAGCATGCTGAGGGTCCCCAAGGCCTGTCTCTCACTACAGGGGTTTTCACCCAGGCGTATTTGGGGCTGCGATGGAGGGGAGCAGGAGAGAAGAGCCTGCCTGGGCAGAGAGGGTGAACCATCTTCGCTGAGCCAAAATGCCAGAGCTGACTGCCCCTGGGAGCAACTAGAGAGCTCTCTGAGCACATGCCTCTGACCTGGAGCCCCACATACTGGTGGCAGTCCCCAGGAGACATTCCAGAGACAGGTCTGCAGACGTGTGCCACAGGGCTCTGGCCTTGGCCCAGCCCTGACTTCTGTACCCTTGCGCCAATGATTGATTCATTAGCGGACTCCAAGGCACACCTGGCGCACCTCCGCAGACCTGTCTCCAGAATGTCAGTGATCCAAAAGCTGCAAGAGACAAGAACGTTGCATTTCACCTCCACCACCCCCAACAAAGCAAAACCAAACCCAGCAGCACATTCAATGTGGCGTGGGTACCTACAGCTATGGCCCTGGGTCCCTGTGAAAGTGGCAGTCAGCTGGCTAAACATGGGGCCAATGATAGCACCCTATCATAGGTTGCGGGGGTTAAGTGAGTTCATATAAGGAGAGGGCCTAAGACAGTGCCTGACACACACAATCCTGAACTATATCTAACATAAAGTTTGCCATTGTTAGCATTTTTAAGCATACAATTCAACGGCATTAATTACATTCTCCGTGTTGGGCAACTAGAACCATCATCTCTTTTCAAAATTTTTCCATCCCCACAAACAGAAACTCTGCCCCTTAAGCAATAACTCCTACTTCCTCCCTCCCCCCGTCCCTTGGTAACCTCTAACCTACTCTGTCTTTCTATGCATTTGTCTATTCTAAATATCACTTATAAGTGGGATCATACAATACTTGTCCTTTTGCCACTGACTGATTTCGCTCAACAGGATGTTTACAGTGTTGGCCCATGCCATAGCATGGGTCAGAACTTCATTTCTCTTCATAGCTGAGTAATACTCCATTGTATGGGTAGACCTCATCTTGTTTACCCATTCATCTGTTGATGGGCACCTGGGTTGTGTCCACCTTTGGGCTCCTATGAGAATAGCGCTTCTGTGAACGTTGGTGCATACTTTTTTTTTTTTTTTTTACTTGTGCTTTAGGTGAAAGTTTACAGCTTAGGTTCAATTCTCATACAAAAGTTTATACACATATTGTTATGTGACCCTAGCTGCAATCCCGATAATGTGAGAGCACACCCCTTCTTTCCACCCCCGGTTTCTCGTGTCCATTCAACCAGCTTCTACCCCTTTCTACCTTCTCGTCTTGTGTCTGGACAGGAGCTGCCCATTTAGTCTTGTGTATCTGTTTGAACTAAGAAGTACACTCTTTGCAAGTATTATTTTCTGTTCTATAGTCCAATCTAATCTTTGTCTGAAGAGTTGGCTTTGGGAATGGCTTTAGTTCTGGGTTCATAGAGTCTGGGTGCCATGTCTTCTGGGTTTCTCTAGTCTCCATTAGACCATTAAGTCTGGTCTTTTTAACTGAATTTGAGCTCTGCACCACACTTTTCTCCTGCTCCATCGGGGACTCTCTGTTGTGTTCCCTGTCAGGGTGGTCCTTGTTGGTAGCTGGGCACCATCTAGTTCTTCTGGTCTCAGGCTGATGGAGTCTCTGGTTTATGTGGCCCTTTTTTCTCCTAGGCTAATGTTTTCCTTGTGTCTTCAGTGTTCCTCATTTTCCTTTGCTCCAGGTGGGTTGGGACCAACTGATGCATCTTAGATGGCCGCTCACAAGTTTTTAAGACCCCAGACACCACTCACCAAAGCGGGATGCAGAACATTTTCTTAATAAACTTTGTTATGCCACTGGACCTAGATGTCTCCCAAAACCATGGTCCCCAGACCCCTGCCCCTGCTACTCTGTCCCTCGAAGTTTTTGGCTGTGTTCAGGAAATTTCTTAGCTTTTGGTTTTGTCCAGTTGGGTGCACACGTTTTTATGTTGACATGTTTTCAGTTCTCTTGGGTACATATCTAGGGGTGGCCTTCCAGCCAACATCTTGACCACAACCTCATGAGAGGCCTTAAGCCAGAACCACCCAGCTAAGCTGCTCCTGGGCTCCTGACCCCCAGAAACTGTGGGGATAATAGAGGCTGTTTTTGTTTTGCTGTTGTTTTAAAGTACTAAGTTTTGAGTAATTTGTTCAGCAGCACTAGTTAATGACAATACAATTCCACCATTCAGCAGGGGCTGCTGTGTACCAGGCCCAGGGTGAATACTCAGCATGTTACCTCTGTGGTCACCCAATTCTGGGAGGTAGGTGCTGTTATGACCTTTATTCTGCAGGTGGGGAAACTGAGGCTCAGAGAGGAGGACCGATAGCCTAGGTGGCACAGGTGGTGAATGATGGTGGAGTGGTGATGGGGACAGTACCTGACATCTAGTTGGTGCTCAGTAAGTGTTGACAGAATGAATGAAAACAGGGCACCCTGGGCTTATAATGAATCCATGATTGCACTTTTCTTTCTGTGTTCCGCAAAAAGAGGTTTAAAACTCAGAGTCAGTTTCTTTGCTTAAAAAAGAAGTAGGGGACCCAGCAGGCCAGCCAGCCCTCCTGGGGGGCACACAGGAAAACAGTAGGAGCTTCAGTGCCCGAGAGGCCATGGGAGTGGGCTGCTGGATCATGAGTGGGGCCCAGCACTCATGATGTTGGGGGACATCTAGGTCAATTGGCATAACAAAGATTATTAAGAAAATGTTCTGGATCCCACTTTGGTGAGTGATGTCTAGGGTTTTAAAAGCTAGCAAGCGGCCATTTAAGATGCATCGTTTGGTCCCAACCCACCTGGAACAAAGGAAAATGAAGAACACCAAAGACAGAGGAAAATATTACCCTAAGAGACAGAAAGGGCCACATAAACTAGAGACTCCATCAGCCTGAGACCAGAAGAACTAGATGGTGCCCAGCTACCACCAATGACCACCCTGACAGGGAACACAACAGAGAGTCCCCGATGGAGCAGGAGAAAAGTGTGCTGCAGAGCTCAGACTGAGGCTCTCGAAGGACGAGGGGTAAGGCCCACCAAGGAGGCAGGCTACACCAAGGAGGTAGATGTTATTCTAAGGGTGAGATCTTCCCAGGGCCCCTGTCCAGACAGGTGTGTATACAGATACTACATACATAAATATTTATATCTATACCTATATCTATACCTATATCTATGTATAAGCTCAGCTACTAGCTGGAAGGTTGATGGTTCAAACCCACCCAGAGGCACCTTGGAAGAAAGGCCTGGCAGTCTGCTTCCAAAAGGTCACAGCCATTGAAAACCCCGTGGAGCAGTTCTACTCTGACACAATGGGGTCACCATAAATCAAGTTGACTTGACTGCAAAGGGTTAACAGATGTGTGTGTGTGTGTGTGTGTGAGTGTGTGTCTTATATATGAGTGTATTTTATATACGTGTGTATTTTTTATGTGTGTTTTATACATGTGTGTATTTTATATACATATGTGTGTGTATGTATATATATTTTTAATGGGCTGTAGAGGGGAAAATCCGTTTCTACTTCAAAACAGACTGCTGTGCCAAAATGGCAAATGCGTCAATGACTAATGGTGTCCCCGCCCCAGTTCCTGTAAGCAAATGTGTTTGTATGGGATTTGAAGTCCTTGCAGAAGGGCCCAGCTCTCTCCCGCCCAGGGCACTAATTTGATGGCGGAGGCCCAGTTGCAGGGCCCTCGCTCCTCCGGGAGCCCTGTCTGGCCTCGCCCCTTGCAGCCCCGGCCCTGTCAGCACCTCCGAAGCGTTTGTTCTGCGGCTGCAGCGGCTTTTCCTTCTCCCTCTCTCCCTCGCCGTGTTTTTTCTTTTCTTTGGAAGCAGCACTATTCTGAGATAATAGTGCTTCTGGGAGACAGGACTCAGAGGCTTGTTTGTTCAAAGACAGTGTTTTTCCTCCACACACAAGTGCTGTGTGTCGGCTGTAAGCCGCCCCTCTTCTGCTTCTGGTCTCCCGCCTACCTTTCTTCTGGCTTCTGTCCCCATGCTCACCCCAGTTGAGGGCGGGGCAGGGGACACTGGCTCAAGGAAGGGCCCCCAATTTGTGTGCTCCACAGGGGGAGTCTGATTTAGGCTGCAGCCAGAGCTGGGGGACACTCAGCTCAGAGGAGGGCATGAAGAGTGAGGGCAATAGCTCATACTTATTGAGCACCTACTGTGTACCAGGCACCGGCCTGGGCACTCCCTCCACTTGACTGCTTTTTTGTTTAATTTATTTTTGTTGTTGTTGTTGTTGAGAAATACACCAATTCAACCATTTCTATTGTACAATTCAGTGTCACTGATTACATTCTTCGAGTCGTGCAACCATTCTCACCCTCTTTTTCCAAGTTGTTCTTCCTCCATTTACATAAACTCACTGCCTTCTAAGGTTCCTCTCTACTTTTCTGAGTTGCTGTTGTCAATTTGACCCCATATAAATACATTTTATAAGAACACAATGCTAAAAAAAGACTTTCTTTACTAATTAATCTATTGTTTCATTTAAAGAAGACTTCAGGGGATATTTTTGGTTTAAGGTTTAAAGATTATTTCAGGGCAATAGTTTCAGGGGTTCATCCAGCCTCCATGATTCCAGAAAGTCTGGATCCCGTAAGAATTTGAAATTCTGTTCTGCATCCCCCCGCCCCGCTTTGATCAAGATTCTTCCATAAAATCTTCAATAAAAACTTTCAGTAATGGTAGCCGGGCACCATCCAGTTCTTCTGTTCTCATGGCAAAGGAAGCGGTTGTTATGGAGGCAATTTGCCACACATTTCAAATCCTCCTTCTATTCTTGACTGTCCTTTCTCTGTTGCCCCAGGTGAATAGAGACCAATCGTTGTACCTTGGATAGGTGCTTGGAAGCTTTTAAGACCCCAGGCATTACAGAATGAACTAGAAGGTAGAACAGAAGCTCTAAACACGTTATTAGGTCAATTAACTGGGATGTCCCATGAAATCATGACCCTAAACCTCCAAAACAAGGAACCAAATCCCATGAGGTGTTTGGTTGTACCTAAGCAGCCTCAGAAGCTGTTCTTTTTTGTTGTTATAAATAGATCTATCACAAAACATTTGCCAATTGCACTTAATCCTCACAATGGCCTGTGAGGTGGGTCCACCTTCACCCCATTTTATGGATGAAGAAACAAAGTTCTTGAAAGTGAGACTGCCAGTCCTTACAAAACTTTATACCAGATAGGGAGAGATTTCTGCAGGCCAAAAACCTGGTGTCAGCTTGAAGAAGTTACAGAAGAGACCTCCGCCCCTACACTGTCATAAAGAATCATGAGTATGAAATCTCTCGGGGGGGATTGAGACAGACAGGGTTAACTGTGCTGGTGGAACAAAAGAGCTGTTAAAAGACTACCATCTATAAGTTGGGTAAACAGGAAGCACACCCTGTCAACATGAGATAAGGTTGAAACAACCTGTGAATTACTATCTCCTTCTTAGTGTCTTTCTAGTCCCTTCCCACTTTACAGGCTCCACATGATCAGAAGAACAAAGTGTGACCGCTGTTTAATCTTCCTCACCCCTCCGAAGATGGCGATGTAGTGCCGAAGATCAGTGCACTTGCGCTATATCCCATAGTAAGTGATGTCAAGGGCTGCTGAGAGGACTCCATCTTGAATATCAGTGGGTTCCATCTTGGATTCCAGATGCATGCACAACCTAATTAACATGCACTGCCATTCAGAGAAGTACCCGCCCCTTGAAAGAAGCCCACTAAATATTCATTACTCTATTGTCTCCACCAAACCCGTATAAGCCCTAGCCTTGCTTCCCTTTTCGAGTCAGTCTTTTGGAGAGGCTTAGTCCCCCGCTGATTCCTTTTGCTTGACTCAAGCAAAATAAAGCTTGCTGAAGATAAAAGGAAAAAAAAAGAAAAAGAGTCTTTCACTTGCCCAAGGCTGGGATAGAAGCTCAGGTACGTCCAACCCCAGAGGGGTTGTTAGTGGGTTGGGGAATAAATTCATCTCATGGTGGCCTATATTTTTACTTTTAGATATTTTTAGATAAAATAGCACAAAAAAAAAAAAATTGTTGCTAATTCTGACTCATAGTGACCCTATAGGACAGAGTAGAACTGCCCTATAGGGTTTTCTTGGCTATAATCTTTAGGAGAGCAGATCACCAGGTCTTTCTCCCATGGACCAGCTGGTTGTTCTACCCACCAACCCCTGGTTAGCAGCCTAGTGCTTAACCACGGCACCACCAGGGCTCCTTTTAGATAAAATAAAACAGGTCATTGTGTACTAGTTTTCTAGAGCTGCCATAACCAAGTGCCACAAAGTGGGTGGCTTATAAGAATACAAATTCATTGTCTCACAGCTCTGGAGGCAGGGAGTCTAAGATCAGGGTGTTGCCCGTGTTGATTCCTTCTGAGGCTCTGAGGGAGAATCTGGTCCATGCCTCTGTCAGCTTCTGGTGACAGCTGGTGATCACTCCAATCTCTGCCTCCATCTTCACGTCTTCCCTCTGTGTCTGTTTTTGGAAGGACAACTCTCAGATTGGATTAGGACCCACCCTATTCTTTTTTTTTAATTGTACTTTAGATGAAGGTTTACAGAAGAAACTAGCTTCTCATTAAATAATTAGTACACATATAGTTTTGTGACACCGGTTACCCAACGCCACGACATGTCAACCCTCTCCCTTCTAGACCTTGAGTTCCCTTCTAGACCTTGAGTTCCCTATTACCAGCTTTCCTGTCCCCTCCTGCCTTCTAGTCCTTGCCGCAGGGCTGGTGTGCCCCTTTAGTCTCGTTTTGTTTTATGGGCCTGTCTTATCTTTGGCTGAAGGATAAACCTCAGGAGTGACTTCATTACTGAGCTAAAAGGGTGTCCGGAGGCCATACTCTCAGGGTTTCTCCAGTCTCTGTCAGGCCAGTAATTCTGGTCTTTTGTGTGTGTGTGAGTTAGAATTTTGTTTTACATTTTTCTCCAGCTCTGTCCAGGACCTTCCACTGTGATTCCTGTCAAAGCAGTCAGCTGTGGCAGCCGGGCACCATCCAGTTGTGCTAGACTCAGTTTGGTGGAGGCTGCAGCGGTTGGACCCACCCTATTCTTTTTAAGAGCTGCATACTCTAACACGTTTTTTAACAAAAATAATAATTGCTTTTATTCGCTTTCTTCATTATTTTAGGGTTGTGTTTTCTTTTTACATCTCAGAATCAAATTCATCCACACCTGTTGCAGAAACATCTGGCAAGGACAGGAGATAACTTTTCTTAAAGGTCACCAGAAATCGTTCCATCTGAGGAAGGGGTGGATGGTGTTTCCTTCCTATCGTTCTTTTATTCACCTGCTTTCCCCCCTCACTTCACTGGCTGGCTGGGAGCACGGCAAGGGCAGGAGAGGCCACTGGGGAGCCTTCAAGGTGTGTGAGTTTCCTATGCTGCTGTGACAAATTACTACAAACTAATTGGTTTAAAACAGATGTATTTTTTACAGTTCTGGAGGTCAGAAGTCCAACATAGGTCTCCCTGGGCTAAGAAAGACCAACGTGTCAGCAGGTCTGCATGCTTTCTGGAGGCTCTAGAGGAGAATCAATTTCCTTGCCTTTTCCAGCTTCTAGAGCATCTTGGAACAGCTCTGCTCTGTAACACAGGGGGTCGCCATGAGTCAGAACCCACTCAACAGCAACAGGTTTGGTTTAGGGTCCCTGGGTGGTGCGAATGGTTTGTGCTTGGCTGCTAACCAAAAGGTTGGTAGTTTGAATCCATCCAGTGATGGTGCAGAAGAAAGACGTGGCCGTCTGATTCCATAAAAAGATCAGTCGTGAAAACCCTACGGAGCTCAGTTCTCCTCCGACACAAGTGAATCAGAATAGACTCAACGGCAATGGGTTTGTTTTGTTGTTGTTGTTTTGTTTTGAAGAGGCCTCTTGTATTCCTTGGCTTGTGCCCCCCTCCTCTAGCAATCTCGCGCAGAATCCGTCTCATGCTGCCATCTCTAGTTCTTCCTCTTCTGCCTCCCTCTCCCACTTCCTGTGATGATGTTGGACCCAACAGGATAACCTAGGATCATCTCCCCATCTCAAGGTCCCCTCATTAGCAACCTTAATTCCATCTGCAACTGTAAATCTGCTTTGCTATGTGTTATTGGGTGAACTGTATCCCCCAAAAGATAGGTTGAAGTCCTAATCCGGTACCTGTGCACAAGATCTTGTTTGGGGAAACAGAGTCTTTGAGGATATAATCAATTAACACGAGGTCCTTCTGGAGTAGGGTGGGCCCTGATGCCATCTGAGTGGTGTCCTTATAAAACAGGAGAAGAGCCACAAACGCACAGAGGGAAGGTGGCCACATGAAGAAGGAGTTATGCTGCAGCTGCAAGCCAAGGAGCCTCTGGGGGCTTTCAGAAGCTGGGAGAGTCAAGGACGGATCTTCTCCTAGAGCCTTCGGAGAGAGCATGGCCCTGCTGACACCCCGAATTCAGACCCAGAGCCCCCAGAACTGTGACAGAATCAATTGCTGTTGTTTCAAGCCCCCACTTTGTGGTACTTTGTTCCAGCAGGCCCCAGAACACTCAGACACCATGTAACCTAGCTTAGTCACGAGATCCGGGCATCAGGGTGTGGACATTCTGGGGGTCAGTCATTTGTCTCCACAGAGCGATGCTGCCAGGCCCCAGGCAGAGGAGCCTGGGCCCCTGGGGCTAACGGAGGAGGTGGCAGCTGAGACTCAGGCTCCTCAATCCCGGGAACAGCCACCTGGAGGTCACTACCCTCCCTGGACACAGACGTGGGGGGTGTGGGGACGTACTGTTTGATGGGATCTATATCCACTTAATTTTTTTTTTGGCTTATCTGCAGTTCCTAATTGGCATGACTTCACAATCGTTCCCACCCCCCGTCTCAGTGTGTCGTACTGTGTTGGCTTGCATGTTACTGTGTGATGCTGGAAGCTATGCCACTGGTATTTTAAGTACCAGCAGGGTCACCCACGTTGGACAGGTCTCAGTGGAGCTTCCAGACCAAGACAGACTAGGAAGAAAGCCCTGGTGATCTGCTTCCAAAAATTAGCCAATGACAACCCTTGTAAAAAAACCAAACTCACTGCCGGCGAGTCGACTCCGACTCCGAGCGACCCTGTGGGACAGAGCAGAGCTGCCCCACAGAGCTTCCGAGGAACGCCTGGCGGATTCCAACTGCCGACCTGTCGGTTAGCAGCCGTAGCTTTTAACCACTACGCCACCAGGGTTTCCAGTGAAAACCCTATAGATGACCACAGATCATTGTCACACACAGAGCTAGAAGATGAGCCCCTGGGTTGAAAGGCACTCAAAATACACAGAAGCTGCAACAGTGGACTCGGGCGCAACAACAACTGTGAAGGGGGCTCAGGACCAGGCAGCGTTTCCTTTCATTGTGCGTGGGGTCGCCACAAGTCACAGCCAACTCGAAGGCAGCTAACAACAACAACAAATAACTATTTCCTGAGCAATTAATAAATTTGAAATCAAGAGAATTTAGCAAATAAAAATACCCATTTGGAAAGCGGATGGGAAGGGGCCTCCAGGTTTTGAAGGCCGGTCTGGAATGTGGGCCAGATCCTCTCGTGACAGCTGCTAAGCCAGCACCCAACGTATAGTCTTGGCTCTGCAGCTTCTCAAAGCTCCTCCGGGCTGAAAAATATTCAGACTGAGACCTGCAATTTCACTAACGAGAGCCTCTCCTAAGGAGATAATCCTAAATATAGAAAAACGCCCCAGCACCAGGAGGTTCGTAGCAGCTTTCCTTAAAAGAGCAACTAATTAGAGACAACCTAATTGTCCAACAGGGGTGCAGGGTGGCTGGGCAAAGCCGCATCGTTTAGAAGAAGAGTCTGGAAGAACACAAGCAAAATGCATTCATCGTGGTTAGCGGAAAGCAGGACCCTAAATCATAGGATCACAGCCACCGATGGCTTTTAAAACCGTGGAGCACAGATGCAAAGAACATTGACTAAAATATCAGCAGAGGTTCTCTCGGCCTGGGGAGAGATGTGATTTCTTTCCCTCTTTGTTCTACTTCTCTGAATTTTTCAAGTTTTCTGGAATGGCCTCATAGAAAAGTTCCCTTTTAATGAAACCTGTTGTGTGTTTAACAAAGCCAGTCCCTCTGTGTGTCTGTGTGTGTGTGTGTGTCTGTGTGTCTGTGTGTGTATGAACGTGTGTGTGAATGAGGATAGTGGACATGTGAGTGTGAATGTGGGGGGTGTGTGGGTGTGAATGTCAGTGTGGGAGCCAATGTGTGTGTGTGAGGGTGTGTGTACAAGTGTGTGAATGTGTGTGTATGAGAATGTGTGCGAACAAGTGTGTTTATGAGTGTGTGGATGAAAGTGTAGCTGTGTGTGTGAATGTGTGGGTAAGTGTGTAGGCAAGTGTGTGGATCTGGGAGAGCATGTACAAGAGTGTAGATACGTGTGTGAGTGTGCAACTGTGTGGATGTGTGGGCAAGAATGTGTGTGTGTGTAGACGAGTGTGCATGAATGTGCGTGTGTGCCTGAATGTCAGTGAGCGTGGCTGACTGAGCGTGTGCTTTGAGGGGCAGTCAGCTCTAACCAAGCACCCAGGCTTCACCAGTTCCAGGGCCTGTCAGTTGCCTGATTCTCCCTGCAGGTTTCCCCTCAAGAGTCCAGCTCCGCCCAGGGGAAGATTCAGCCTTGAGAGACTGAGGGCCTAACAGGAGTCAGGGCTGCTGGGGAGCCTTTCCCAAGCAGACTGCCCCTCCCCCAGCTTCTGCCCAGCTAGCCACTCACTGAACAAAGGGGGGCCTGACACAGAGGCCCACCCACCCCACAGGGCGGACAGGGAGCTGAGGAAACAGCACCAGGAGGCCAGAGCAGAGGGGTGGGGTATCACCCTTGGAAGATCCCCATGTGGGTTGGGGTGTCACCCTCGGAAGGCCTCTGTGAGGGAATGGAGGTGCCACTCACAGGAGGTCCCATGGAGGATGGGGGTGTCATCCTTAGGAGGCCCCATGGGGGATGCGAGCATCTCCCCCAGGAGGCTTCTGTGAGGGTGTTATGGATTGAATTGCATCCCCCAAAAATATGTGTCAACTTGGCTAGGCCGTGATTACCAGTATTGTGTGGTTCTCCTCCATTTTGTGATCTGATGTAATTTTCCTGTGTATTATAAATCCTAACCTCTATGATGTCAATGAGGCAAGATTAGGGACAGTTATGTTAATGAGGCAGGACACAACCTACTGGATGAGATTATATCTTGAGTCAATCTCTTTTAAGATGTAAAAGACAGCAGCAAGCAGGAGAGAGACCTTGTTACCACCAAGCAAAAGCCAAGAGCAGAGCATGTCCTTTGGACCTGGGGTACCTGCACCGAGAAGCTCTTAGACTGAGGAAGATTGATGACAAGGACCTTCCCCCAGAGGTGACAGAAAAAGCCTTCTCCTGGAGCTGGCACCCTGAATTCAGACTTGTAGCCTTCTAGACCATGAGAGAATAAATTTCTGTTTGCTAAAGCCATCCACTTGAAGTGTTTCTGTTACAGCAGCACTATATGACTAAGGTTCCTGATCATATGCCACCTCTTGAAATGGTTGAATATTGACTAATTCTTCTTGGTATAATGACTCTGTATATTCCTTCCATTTTCTTTTGATGCTTCCTGCATCATTTAATATTTTCCCCATAGAATCTTTTACTGTTGCAACTCAAGGACTGAATTTTTTCTTCAGTTCTTTCAGCTTGGGAAATGCCGAGAGTGTTTTTCCCTTTTGGTTTTCTATCTCCAGCTCTTTTCACATGTCATTATAATACTTTACTTTGTCTTCTCTAGCCGCCCTTTGAAATCTTCAGTTCAGTTCTTTCAACCATTTCAAGAGGTGGCATATGATCAGGAACCGATGGTACTGAAGGAAGAAGTCCAAGCTGCTCTGAAGGCATTGGCGAAAAACAAGGCCCCAGGAATTGATGGAATATCAATTGAGATGTTCAACAAACAGATGCAGCGCTGGAGGTGCTCACTCGTCTATGCCAAGAAATATGGAAGACAGTTTCCTGGCCAACTGACCGGAAGAGATCTATATTTATGCCTATTCCCAAGAAAGGTGATCCAACCGAATGTGGAAATTATAAACCAATATCATTAATATCACAAGCAAGCAAAATTTTGCTGAAGATCATTCAAAAATGGCTGTAGCAGTATATCGACAGGGAACTGCCTGAAATTCAGGCTGGTTTCAGAAGAGGACATGGAACCAGGGATATCATTGCTGATGTCAGATGGATCCTGGCTGAAAGCAGAGAATACCAGAAAGATGTTTAGCTGTGTTTTATTGACTATGCAAAGGCATTCAGCTGTGTGGATACAACAAATTATGGATAACATTGCAAAGAATGGGAATTCCAGAACACTTAATTGTGCTCATGAGGAACCTTTACATAGATCAAGAGGAAGTTGTTCAGACAGAAAAGGGGATACAGATTGGTTTAAAGTCAGAAAAGGTGTCCTCCAGGGTTGTATCCTTTCACTATACCTATTCAATCTGTATAAAAAAAAAAAAAAAAATGCTGAGCAAATAATCCGAGAAGCTGGACTATATGAAGAAGAATGGGGCATCAGAATTGAAGCAAGACTCATTAACAACCTGCATTATGCAGATGAAACAACGTTGCTTGCTGAAAATGAAAAGGACTTGAAGCACTTACTGATGAAGATCAAGGACCACAGCCTTCAATATGGATTGCACCTCAACATAAAGAAAACAAAAATCTTCACAACTGGACCAATGAGCAACATCATAATAAACAGAGAAAAGATCGAAGTTGTCAAGGATTTCATTTTACTTGGATCCACAATCAACAGCCATGGAAGCAGCAGTCAAGAAATCAAACGACGCGTTGAATTGGGTAAATCTGCTGCAAAGGACCTCTTTAAAGTGTTGAAAAGCAAAGATGCCACCTTGAAGACTAAGGTGCGCCTGACCCAAGCCATGGTATTTTCAATCACATCATATGCATGTGAAAGCTGGACAATGAATAAGGAAGACTGAAGAAGAATTGATGCCTTTGAATTGCGGTGCCGGCAAAGAATATTGAATATACCGTGGACTGCCAAGAGAACGAACAAATCTGTCTTGGAAGAAGTACAACCAGAATGTTCCTTAGAAGCAAGAATGGTGAGACTGCGTCTTACATACTTTGGACATATTGTCAGGAGGGATCAGTCTCTGAAGAAGGACATCAAGCTTAGCAAAGTACAGGGTCAGTGGAAAAGAGGAAGATCCTCAACGAGGTGGATTGTCACAGTGGCTGCAACAATGAGCTCAAGCATAATAACGATTGTAAGGATGGTGCAGGACCGGGCAGTGTTTCGTTCTGTTGTGCATAGGGTTGCTATGAATCAGAACCAACTCAAAGGCACCTAACAACAACATATGACTAAGTCAAAATCTGGTACCGGGTGTGGGGTGCTGCTTTAACAGATACCTACAATGTGGAAGTTTTTTTGGAATTGAGTAATGGGTAGAGGCTGGAAGAGTTTTAAAGTGTCTAATAGACTAGGAAAAAAAAAAATGTGGAAGTTTTTTTGGAATTGAGTAATGGGTAGAGGCTGGAAGAGTTTTAAAGTGTCTAATAGTTGGAAACACTGGTGATGTACTGGTTAAGAGCTACGGCTGCTAACCAAAAGGTCAGCAGTTCGAATCCACCTGATGCTCCTTGGAAACCCTATGGGGCAGTTCTACTCTGTCCCGTAGGGTCACTATGAGTTGGAATTGACTCAGTGGCAACAGATTTTAATAGTAAAAGCCTAGATTGCCTTGAAGAGACTGTTGGTGGAATTATGGACATCAAAGACAATTCTGGTGAGGACTCAGAAGGAAATGAGGAAAACTGTAACACCAGAGATGATGCAGATGGCAAGAAGCAGCAGCAGACAAATGGCAGTGGCAGAACAAGGAGACCAGCACATGATGGCACAGGAGCCGACCCACAGAGAAAGAAAGCTGAGAGCTTTTGGGCAGGAGGCTTCCTGGCAGAGTACGGTGCCTCCAGGAACTTATTGGCAGAGCTGACGAGCTTTTTTGGGACAGTTGCCTGAGAAGAGCCTGAGGGGCCAAGAGGCCAAGGAACCAGGAAGCAGAAGCTGAAGAGACAAGGAACACAGGAAGCAGAACACCTCTGGGACCTCAAAGTGTGGAGCCATGGCCAGCTGGGTCTCACAGGACAGGGCCATAGACTTCTAGGTTTCGAAGAGTCAGGTTTTCACCAACTCAGTTCCAGAGTGTGGGGCTGCCTTTCATGAGTGCCAGTGGGTTGGGACTGGATCTGCTGTTCAAAGCTGAGGGGGCAAGGTGGCCATGCCCAAGGAACAGAATGGGGCACATTGGGGCCGAGGGGTAGGGTAGCCACTCAGATGGACTAGGAGAATGGGGCTGCCCAAATTCAAGGGAGCAGGTTGCCATACCGGTGGGCCTGGAAGGCAGAGCTGAAGCCCAGGGCCAAGGGGCCTCCATCCAGAATCTGGAGTGTGGCAAACACCCAGAGTCTGCAAGGCAGGGTTATGGCCTAAGTGGTCTCAGAGAACAATGGATTATTTTCAAGCCTTGAGAGCTAATGTGTTCTGCTGACTTGCTTGGTGCCTGTTTTTCCCCTTCTTTCCCTCCAATTTCTCCCATTTGTAATGGAAATGTCTACCTTGTGCCTGGTCCACCATTGTACTTTGGAAGCAGATAACTTGTACTCTAGATTTCACAGATGAAGAGGAATTTTGCCCCAAGATACAAGTTGGATTTGGAGTTGATTAAAGACTTTTGGGGTGATATGATGGGGTGAATGTGTTTTACATGTGGCAACGACATGAATTTTGGGGGGCCAAAAGGTTGGACTATGATTATGGATTGAATTGTATCCCCCAAAAATGTGTGTCAAATTGGCCAGGCCATAGTCCCCAGTATTGTGCAGTTGTCTTCCATTTTGTGATCTGATGTAATTTTCTTCTTGTGTTGTGAATCCTAATCTCTACAATGTTAATGAGGCAGGATTAGAGACAGTTATGTTAATGAGAATTAGGTTATATCTTCAGTCAATCTCTTTTGAGATACAAAAGACAGAAGTGAGCAGAGAGGAGAGGAACCTCATTACCAGCAAGCAAGAAGAGCCAGGGGTGGAGTGAATCCTTTGGACCTGGGGTCCCCATGCTGAGTTCCTAGACCAGGGGAAGACTGATGACAGAGGCTTTCCACAAGAGGTGACGGAGAGAAAGCCTTCCCCCAAAGCTGGCACCCTGAATTCAGACTTCTAGCTTCCTAGGCTGTGACAGAACAAATTTCTGTTTGTTAAAGCCATCCACTGGTGGTACTTCTGTTATAACAGCAGTAGATAACCAAGACAGAGTGGATGGGGGTGTCACCATCAGGAGGCCTCTGTGAGGGGATGTGTCTCCCTCAGGAAGCCTCTAAGGGGATGGGAATGTCACCCTCAGGAGAGCTCTGTGAGGGGATGGGGGCATCACCTTCAGGAGTCCCCATGAGGAATGGGGTCTCACCCTTGGAGGTTCCCCGTGGGGGATGGGGTGTCACCCTCAGGGACCCTCACAGGGGGAGAGACTGTCACCCTCAGGGGGACTATTTTCTTGTAAATTCTAGAACATGGCACGTGGTTGGCATTAGGTGCTTGGAAACCATGAGCCCTGCCTGTGCTTTCTCCATCCCACATTATATTGTTTAATCTCCTGCTCCTCCCCTCAGCCAGCTGCCACTGACTTGGCTGCCCGCTGCCTCTACCATGGGGCAAAGTGGCAAAACTCACATCTAGCAACTTCCCCACGAAGCTCTGGCCACAGATTTGAGAGGAAAGTTTAGAGATAAAGAGTGTCTTTCACGAACCTGGCTATCTTCCAGCCTGGGCTCTGTTTGCTAAACTCCAGCCGTGGAACCTCAGATAAGTTGATGACCCTTTGGGCCTCGGTCTCAAATCGGTAAACCAAGGCAGTCACATGAGATCACCTGAGGCTTCTTGCTCTGCAAAGGTAAGATCCCACAACACCCCTCCCCATCCAGAAAGTTCAATGTTGGCCACGAATCCTAGTGCTATCGGTGAAAATCAAAGCTTTTCATTCTTGTTGTTCCTCCCTCCTCCAGCCTTGAATCCTGAGGCTCTGAATACAAACCTTCAAAACCCAAGGTTCTTGCCTTTTTCATCTCAGCTGCAAAGAGCAGCTGAAGTTGAGGTAGTTTTTATTTTTTTTAAGGCTCGGCAAATCAACAAAGGCGAGTCTGCTGCATATACCGGTAGATGCCAAGTACGGACCTTGACCCTTTCAGGGCCATGGAAAGTTCTTCATGTATTTTGTGATAGATATTCCTGAGTACACTGCTCCTCACAAAATGTGGGTGTCTGCTTGAAAGATGTTGGAACACCAGTCTTCCCACACTTGGGCAGCCCCCGTGCGCCCCACAGCTAAGCCTTGGGCCTCAGGCTGGACACCAGCCCTGGGTACAGACGCTCATCCCCATCATGATGCCTTACCCATTGGGGCCACCATAGTATCTCCCATGCCACGTTATCTTCTGCCATGAGATCCTGACACTCCTCCTGTGGAGTGGCGGTCTGGATCCCCTCCCCTTGAATGTGGGAGCACCCCTGTCACTGCCTCAGGCAGCAGAGGCTGGTGGAAGTGACATTATGTGATGTCCAAGGCTAGGTCACAAAAATGCCACACTCATCCTCCTGGTTTTCTTGGAATGCTGGCTCTTGGGACCCAGATGCCATGCTGTGAGGAAGCCCAACTAGCCCCCCAGGAAGAGGCTGGATGGAAAAGCCACATGTAGATGTTCTCACCACAGGCCAGCTGAAGCCCTGGTCGACAGCCAGAATTAACCACCAGACAAGTGAGTAAGGATGCTTCCAAAAGATGCCAGGCCTTACCTGTTGAATCACCCCAGCTGAGATTCTAGGCCACCTGCACTGCGCCCATCCAGATACCTGGCCCATGGACACTGAGCGCCTCATGAAATGGCTGAAGTTGGTGGGGGCGGGGGGCATTGTTATACAGCAAGAGGTTACCTATCCAGGATTATTTCTCAGCTGTGGCTCCTCCTCCCGCTTACCTGTTATCATAATGATCAAGTCACAAGTGTGGCTCTGACATAAAGGCTACTGTCATTGCTCTCACGTACACAAATACTCATCTAATTTCACCCTACTTGGGCATTTTACTTCAGCAGTTAGAAGGATCAGCTCTCTCTCCCCTAGGAAAGACACCGGGGAACTCACAATTTCTCACAAGCCTCACTTCTCTCCCATCACGTTAATTTTTCCTTCCTGGCACCCCAGCCAGAAGTGAAACATTGGGGGGAGAGGTCTCGCTGTTGAGCGCTCAGCTCTGGTGATAACTCAGGCTGACTAGAGGACAAGGCTCCCTGCCCAGTGCCCCTCACTCCGAGGGCCAGGCAGGACCTGTGACGCATTGCCGGAGCCCATGGCCACCCTCCATCCAGGCCCCCGTTCCTCCCTGGGCATCTGCCCACCTGCCCTGGTCTCCCTGCCTCAGTCGCCACACCCTGGCCAAGTCTCTCCCGAGGGCCCAGGTCTAGTGAAGGGGGAGTTTCTGCCTAAAGCTGGTGCTGCCCCCCCGGCCCCTAATGGCGTCCCCCTGAGCTCAGCCCTGCCTGCTGCTCCCCTCCCTGCAGACCTCCCACCTCCTTCTACCACAGCCTCATACTGCCACAGCCAACTCAGCGGTTACCCCCAACACCCACCCACCCAGCAGCGTGCTCCCACCTTGGTCACCCCCCCATACCTCAATTTCCAACCCCCAGCACAGCCCATGCCAAGCACAGCACCTTTCACCTGCTCAGCACAGGGCAACTGATGGCTCTGCCATGACCTCTACCCTGGATGGTCACAAAGAGACAGGCAATAGACACAGGAAAGCGCCCCCACCAGAAAGACCACAGGCTGCGGGGTTTTCTAAATCCATTTCACTTTATTGGAAATGTTTCACATGCCACAAATTTACATGAAATTTCCATTCAAGATGTAGTTTGCTACCATGAACATGAAAATCCAGGTGTGAGCATCATTGTGAGGCCTGTCACGGAGATGGGGGGCCCGGGACGCTCTGTCATTTAGCACCTCATCAGGGACACAGGGAGCCCCAGGCCTCTCAAATCTTAGTCCTCACCCCTAGCATACATCCATGCTGAACACAAATGGCTTCCAGTCAAAATCACACAGGGATGGGCAGAGGTTGGGGAGCGAAGTAGGGCTAGAGGAGTGGCCTAGCGCTGGGGCTGAAGGGAGACACCACCAACGGTGGTAGTGAGGGAGATGCGCACACGTCCCCTCACACACCCACCTCACACATACGTCTCCTCATACACACGTGAGCACATGCCTCACACAGTCACCTCCACACACATACTCACAAATACACCTCACAAAAGCACCCCCTCACATGCCCACTGGCACACACACCCACCTCACACACACACCCTCACATGTACACCTCCTCACACACATACATGAGCACATGCCTCACACACTTACCCCCACACACATAATCACATACATCACACACCACCCCCTCACACACATGCTTCCTCACACACATGCCTCACAAGCACACCTCACCAACTACCTCCTCACGTGCCCACTGGCACACACACACCCTCACATGTATGCTTCCTCACACACACGTGAGCACATGCCTCAGTCACCTCCACACATACACTCCTCACACAACCACCCCTCACATGCCCACCCCCTCACATGCCCCTGGCACACACATCCCTTACACACACACCCTCACATGTATGCCTCCTCACACACACATGTGAGCACTTGCCTCATACACTCACCTCCACACACACGTGCACACACACCTCACATACCCACCCTCTTACATGCCCACTGGCACACACACACACACCTCACACACACACCCTCACATGTATGCCTCATCATACCTCCACACATACCCACACACCTCACACACCCACCCCCTTACACACATCCACCTCACACACACATCCTCACATGCATGCCTCCTCACACACCGGCCCCTAACACACCCACTGGCACACACACACCCTCACTTGCACACCTCCTCACACACCTAGGTACACATCCACATCACATACCCACCCCTCACGTGCACACCATGAGCCCAAGCCTCACACGCCCACCCCCTTACATGCACTCCCTCATACCCACACCCCTGCACACACACCCCCCTCACATACATATACCCCCATGCACACCTCTCACACATACACCCACACACACCTTACACACTCTCATGCCTGCATAAATCAGCACTTCAGCATAGCAGTCAACACTCTAGCTCACACTGTTAGGCTTCCCTGGAAAGAAGTTCCTTCATCCCTTGGGTCCTCATCTCCCCACCCTGTGCCTTGATTTTGGACCCCCTGCTCCAGCCTATGCCAAGCACAGCCCCCTACATCTGTTCCGCATAGCAGCAGCTTCTACGTCAAAGCCAGGCCTGTGAGCCTGACCATGGGCTCTGTAACCGAGCACTCCTGACAAGGGCCCTGGATCACCCTCATCTCCAGGTGCCTGGAGCCTGAGACATCAACGGAAAGCCCCACATATCAAGATCTTTAGAAAGAACTCTGTGAAGTGGAGAGATTTAGATGGCAGTGATGGGCCTGTGTCAGACTCAGGTTTTTAGAAATTTCCATGGGTATATGTTCACTCCGCTCAGCAGGTCTTGGAAACTTCTAGTTAGAATCTTGCACCCCTAAATGCAGACAAGATAAATGACCACCACAGGGGTCTTCCTCCCCAAGCCCCTCCACACACAGGGAAAAGGAGAGGGAACTGGGCATCCAGAGGTGGATAATGGGAAATCAGTGGGCATTGGCACCTCCTCTCACACCAGGACCCGTGGCTGACACCAGTGTGCACCACCACACCTCACCTTGACATCGTAACATTTCTTCTCAGGAGATCTCAGCAATGTTCAGATCCTGAGAGAAGCAATGACAGTGAGGGCAGGAGGAAGTGGATGGCTCTTCCTTCAAGAAGGAAATGAGGTGCGTATTCACCAGGGCCCAGCCACATGGCCCGCTCGCCCAGCCAGGCCCCTGACAGTGTCCCCTTCCTCTTGGTCACTTGACCTTGGCCACCTCTTGGGGATGGGGAAGGAAACCACTGTGGCCAGCAGCACCTGCTTTCCACAGCATCTGAGGTTCTATGGGATGGGTTTAGGCGCCCACTGGTCAGGAAAGGCTCAGCCCCTGCAGCTCCCACAGCCCTCGCCAGTGTTGAGGTTGAGGGGGCTATCTGTGTGGGGCCAGCAGCTGTGGGTCCTGAGCGCAGAACACACAGTAGGGCATGGAGGGAGGCTGCCCCTGCAGGGGGGTCCAAGGGACAGGAACCCCAGCGAGCCCCATGCTCACCCTGAGCACCCAAGGACCCTCGCCTGGCCTCGCAGACCCACCTCGGTCCTGGGCTGAACAGTGAGGCCATGAAGTAGGGCCTCTCAGACACATGTCCTGGCTGACAGGCGTACAAGCCATCCCCCTCTGTTTACTGAAAACAGAAACACTCTCACGTGGAAAGGAAGAAAGCCACCCACAGCAGGAGGGGAACCTGAGGGCCAGAAACATCCCTGTTCTGGGCCTCCTCAGGCTCAAAATGCCTCCCCTCGGGGCCTGAGCCCCAGTGCTGCTTGGTTGTGTGGCCAGGCCACAGCGCCTGGGCTTGAGCTCAAGGGCAACAGGGAAAATGCCTTGGGGGCTTATTCCTCATCATCACCTCCCTCAGCCGCACGTGCACACTCATGCACACACTCACATGTGCTCATATACCCACATGTGTGCACATACACACGTGCAAACTCACACATGCATGCACTCACACAAACACACTCACACACGCATTCTTGCACACACATGCACACACAGGCGCTACTGCTGACCAGGCGAAGGCTACGCTTCCCTCAGCTCGCAGCATATGGTCCACCGCTTAACGGCCCACTCCTGCCAACTAGGGACCATTAGGGTGGGTTCTTTCCCAGTGTAAAATGCTGCAGAATATAAACTGCAATTAACACCGGTGCCAAAACAGCACTTAGAGAAAATAAGCACATTATTAACATCTGGCGAATACGGCTGAGTGTCGAGGCGGCGGGAATTCTCACTCTAAGTGAAAGGATTACTGCGGGGACACTAAGCAAGCCAGGGCTACCGTGGGGGCTGCTCTCCCAGCAGCCTGCTCCCCAGCCTCTGAGCACAGGCCCTCAGCCCTGGCTGTCAGCATAAATCACACTGCTGGTCAAAACTGCTGCTCGGGGAGACGGGCCACCCAGGCGCCATTGTAAAAACACACCACAGCCTTCCTGATACATTCTCAGGAAAAGACGGCTCTGTGGACAGAGCCGAGATGGCTCTGGATGAAAGGGGACATGACAGCCACGGCACCCAGAGCAGCGGAGGCCCATGAGTGGGCCCCGGGGGGTCTGCCAGGCCGTTCCTGCCCAACCCTGCCTGACCTGTCAGGCTGTGAAGGCCACCCCTGGTCTGAGGACAAGCAGCCCGGCCCCTTCCCCACCTGATTCTCACCGCATGGTCTCCAGGTGCCACTCTGAAGGTCTGAAATGTCCAGAAGTGGGGGCTGGGTCCAGTACCTGAAGCCCTTCTCCACCAGGCCACATGGTCCCTGGGGCCCTGGGCAGCCTATCCTGCAGCCAGTGGAGTGGCCGTGTGTCACTTGGGGTAGGTCCTTGGTGGGGGCTGCGGCAGGCGGTTCCCCGACTCTCAGCCGGAGATGGGCCCTCTGGGCTCTGCCTAGACGGGGACAGGGGGCGTGCTGTGCTCAGAAAGGAGGAAGCCACCTCTCCCACAGTGAGAAAAGTGGGCCGAAGAGGAGCCCTGCCGTTCAAATGGGCATAGCCCCGTCAGTCGGGAGGGGAGACTAGGGCAACGCACAGGAAGGGGCTGCCATCACCCCGCAGGTGCCATGCAGAGAGCTGGGGCTGGCCAGGTAGATGCACACACAGGAGGGCCCGGGAGCACAGGTGGCGTGTGCTCTCCTGGCCCGACCCCGCAGCTCCTGTCCATGAAGCCCCTGAAGGCTCCCAGCCTCCCCCAGCCAGGGCTCCTGGAGCTGCAGACACAACCTGCCCAGGGAAGAGCAGGTGGGTGATGCCCAGAGACCAGCATGCCCAGCTCCTTACTTTAAGGTCAACTCAGGGCCCACACCCACCACCCCACAGAAACACAGCAAGAAGCTGGCCAGCGGGGCCTGGGGGTGCTGGGGCAGGTGGCAGCCAAGGTGGGGACGGCCTGGTGTGCTCTGCGCCCCAGCCCCAGCAGGACATTCCAGCCCCCAGGGCCAAAGGGGACAGTCAGTGAGGGGCAGCCCTGCAGAGGCTGAGTGGGGCGCCTGGAACAGGAACCTGCCAAGCCCACACCCCCTGGCAAGTCCCCATGGGGGCCAGGGCAAGGGCCAGGTGTGCAGGAGGAGCCTGACTGAAACCCCGCAGAGTCCTGTGGCTGGGGGAGGCAAAGGTGCCATGTCCAGCAAGGGTCAGATCTCAACATCAGGAGCTGGTGACTAATTTTTGGAATCACTGTGCTGCATTTGTTTTAAAGTGCTAAATGAGCTGATCTAAAAAGGAGGAACCCGACCACTCCTCAGGCCTTCAATGTTTTTCCTGGGTGTTAATATTTCAAGTTCCTCTACTGAAGTCAAGTGCGTACATATACATACATGGGCGTGCACATGTATGTATGTATATGCAGGCACTTCCCCACAGACATGCATCAGTGTTCACGAGGGAACCAGTGCATTTCCAAGAGGAATGGGCTGGATCTTCCATGGAGGGGAGATGAGGAGGCCCCTCTGGTAAGAAATGGGCTCTGCTCTCAGGCTCAAGGGCCCTAGGGGAGGGGACTGTATAGCTGCCCCAGCCCTGGAGTCCTGCTGAACATGACTATGAACGTGTCTGTCCACTGCCTCCCTGAAAACACCCCAGGGACACATCTGTCCCAACAGGAAGGAGTTCCCAAATCTGCAGTCACAGCTGAGCGTGCCCCTTAAGGTGTGTAGCGTTCACCCCATCACAGCGGGCCCGGCAGTCCTTGGCCCGCACTGTGGGGACGTCGGTGTAGTGTACACAGTGGTGTGTGTGGTGTGCTCACTTGAGTTCCACCAGGAAGAGTTCACGTGCACCCCACACCCCCCAGCACGGACATCCCAGCACAGGTCACGTGGCCTCGTGAGACCCAGGGAGTGGGGTGGACGAGAACCAGGAAACCAGGGGTGGGACACAGCCACATGGCTCCCTGGGAACTTGGTCAGGGCCCTGAAAAGTTCCCACTGTGATGACACACGTCTCAGGTCAAAAACGCCCTGCACCAGGCCCTGCGCACCCCTCCAGGCCCCCAACTCACCTGGCCCTCCCCTGTCTAAGGCCACGGCCCACCTGACTCTCCCATCACCTCAAAGCACAGACCCTCAGCCCAAACGTCACTGCACAGCAGGTTCCTGTGGAGGGAGCGGGAGGGAGGAAGACGCCGGCACCACAGGCCAAGGCCAGGACGTGGCAACAGAGCAGGGCGGTGCAGGGAGGGGCTGTCTTCCTTCTGAATGAGCCAGGACTCCCAGCATTCAGCAGGCTTCCAGTCCTTTCTCTCAGCTGTGGCGGCAGCGGGCAGGGGCTGGGGCAGGGGGAGCAGCCCCCAGTGCGGCCCCTCACCACCACAGGTTGGGCGGCTCCTCAGCCACTCTGCTCTTGAACAAGGTGACCTCATCCAGGTGCACCAGGGGGACGTCCCGGATGACATCGGTCAGGCCCTCATGGAGCAGAGGGAAGATGACCACATTGAGCGCCGGTCGCTCCGCCTGGAAACTGAATCAGAGACACCATCAGCGGAGCCAGCCCGGCTACAGGAGTGTGCCGGACACAGGGGGACCCCAAGGCCCTTGGAGCAGCTCAAGCTGACTGGAACCTGGGGGATGGAACTTAGGCCAGCACCTCACCTGTCTAAACAGGCCACTATGTTCCCAGCAGCTGGGGGTTGCCCTAGGGGGCAGGTCACACCGAAAACCAAAAAACCAAACCCACTGCCGTCGAGTCAATTCTGACTCCTAGTCACCTCACAGGACAGAGCAGAACTGCCCCATAGGGTTTCCAAGGAGCACCTGGTGGATTCGAACTGCTGACCTTTTGGTTAGCAGCCGTAGTGCTTAACCACTAAGCCACCAGAGTTTCCGGTCATGCCAAGGGAATGCAAAACTCCATGCCTCTGGCCAGGACAACACCCAGGGCTTGGCCTGACCCCTTGGTGGAAGGGAGGGAGGAAGGGTGGCTGAAGAGGAGGGACAGGCAGCTGACCCAGCACAAAGCCCCAAGTAAGATAAGGCACTGACGCTAGCCCTGGGAGGGTGACCAAGAGGCAGCACGATCCAGCATGTTCTGGAGCCAAGTATTCACATGAATTACCTAGGTCACCTGAGAACATCTATCTGACAAGCAGCCGCTTCATAACAGGTGACAGTGGCCACCCAGCTCCTCAAAGTCTTGTCAGAGTACCCTAGCCCCACACAGGGAGGACAGGCCCCTCCACACCAAGGAGGGAAAGGCCAGGGGACTGAGCACAGCACTTCACCCTCCCATGACCCCCCTGTGCTGGCCACGCTGTCCCTTTATGCCCAAAGAGATTGGGGTTCATAAAGGTTACACCCCAGTCCTCGGGCATCCCCAGGCCAGGGCTAAACCAAGGTCACATCTGCACCCCCCAACCCTCGTGCTGTCTCTCAGCCGGTGAAGAAGAACACGACAGACCAACAGCCTCACTAAAGAGACAGAATGTCAAGTGAAACCCCTGGGTGGCATGAACGGTTAAGTGCTCCGCTACTCACCAAAAGGCTAACAGTTCAAACCCACCCAGAGGCCAGCGATCTGCTTCTGAAAGGCCACAGCCTTGAAAACGCTATGTAGCAGCTCTACTCTGTACACATGGGGTCACCACCAGTCAGAATGAACTTGACAGCAACTAACAACAGCAGCAAAAACAAAAAAACCCAAGCTCAGGCCAGGAGATCTCATGGCCGAAGGGAGGACACAGCCGGCCCCAGTGGAGCAAGCACAGAAGACATCAGACCCAAAATAACTCTCATCACAGGAGAAGCGTCCAGTCTGCGGGTCTCACAAGGGGTGAGAGGAAGGCACCCACACTACAGGGAACCTTGGCATTTGCCGGAACCAAGACAGTCTCCCAGCCTGGTGGCTCCCAAAGGAACAAGGAAGACTGTGGTCTGGGCCTCGCTGGGGACACTCCCAACGGAAACAGCAGCCTGCCGGATAAAGGGCTGGATTCACGACATGTAAAGCAAACCCTAGAAAGGCATTCATGAAACTTGATGTTTTGGCAATAAAGATGCCAAGAAAATACCTCCCGGGTTTTATGCCGGCGCTTTCTCTCTAATCGGCAGCTGCACCTCTGTGAGGAACTGGAGGCCGTCGAGCAGACGAGTCCCAGCCTGCGCGTCCTCCAGTGACTGACTTGACTTGAAATAGGATCCTCTCAGAGCTGTGCATGCCAGTGCCCCACTGCCCCTCCCAGCCGGTGCCCCCACCACCCCACCCGAGGTGCTCTGAGAACTGCTGTCAAGATGGGGAATTGGGATTAGTTCTCACCAGAAGCGAAGAATGCACCCCGCCCACCCACGGCTGGCCAGGTGGCTGCGGGAGCAGCACTAAGGACCTGGCATAAAGGCCCCAATGGAGGTGGAGGTGCAGCAAACACACCACTGTGCGTCCTTCTCCAGGGCTGTACCTGCAGGTCACACCTGGCTCAACTCTGGACCAGGCTGGACCTCCTAGCATGCCCTACAGTAGTGGCTTCTTTCTTTTAGAAGCTCCTTTCTGGTTTTCCAGGGGACTCCACACACGGTCTCCAATGGGATTTAGAGTCCTGAGCCATTCAGGTCCCACAGCCTCGCCCAGAGGGAAGACCTAGAGTCCAGTAGCAGCAAATGGAGAGAAAAACCATCTGCTTCAAAATGAGGGCGGGCTCCCTGCAGGGAGGCATGTTGGCGGTATCTCCTTCCAGTCTTTTTACATCTGTTTGATGCTGTCCCAGCGCAATCCTGATTTTATGTCCCGCTGGGTTTTTTTTTTTTTTTTGGTAGCATAACAGACCATGTCCAGGCATTTTCTGGGTCCTTATGATGTCACTTCCTGTGGCTATCATCCCAGCTGGCATGTAGGCCACGTTAATTTAGCCACATCCCTAGTTTGACATAATTTAGGGACATCTTTTTTACTATGATATCAATAAACATCTTTGAACACAGTATAGTTGTTTCTGAATATCTGAACTGTTTCCTCAGAATAAACTCCAGAAGTAGGGTTATTGAGCCAACAGGCACGAATGTAGGATTGGACTGGACAATGGGCTGGAGAGGGATGCTGGTGAGGAGTGAGCTTCCTGGATCAGGTGGACACTTGAAACTATGTTGACATCTCCTGCCTGGAGGGGAGATGAGAGGGTGGAAGGGGTTAGAACCTGGTGAAATGGACACGAAAAGACAGAGTGGAGGGAGAGAGCGGGCTGTCTCGTTAGGGGGAGAGTAACTGGGAGTGCGTAGCAAGGTGTATAAGGGTTTTTGTGTGAGAGACTGACTTGATTTGTAAACTTTCACTAAAAGCACAATCAAAATTAAGAAAAAAAAAAAAAGGCATGAATGTTTTTATGCCTCAGAAGGCACACCTATGACGAGGGAATCAAACACTACTTTAGGGCCACAGTGAGAGCCAGGGAAGGGATCCCTTACCATGAAGACTTCCTTAGTTTTACAAATTCCCTGCGTATTTGCTATGACCCTTTCAGAGAAGCAGAAAGAACGTGCCTGGAGTCAGGAGGGCAAGGCTCCAAGTTCCTCACCGACAAGGCACAACCCCGGATGACAAGGAGGAGGACAGCAGCAGCCCCATTTGCTGCACCCAGTGCCACATGCCCTGGACCCTGGAAGGTTACACATGTTCACTCAACCCCACAACACCCTCTGAAGTGGGCATCACTAGCCCTACTGCAGAGAGGAAACGGAGGCTCGGGAAGGGTGAGCCCTGCCTAGTTGTGATGGGAGGTATTGGATCGCAGGTGAGGAAATGGCTCGTACATTGTTGAGGGGACCTAAACTGAGAAACCTCCTCAGAACGGGCCAGTTCAAACCCAGTCTCTTAGCCAGTGTTATGGGCTGAATTGACAGGTCCCTGGGCACTGCAAATGGTTTGTGCGCAACTACTAACAAAGGGTTGGCAGTTTGAACTCCCCAGAGGCTCCACAGAAGGGCCTGGCAATCTGCTTTTGTAAAGATTACAGCCAAGAAAACCCAACGGAGCATAACTACATTAATGGAAACAAAACAACCAGAACAGAAATAATGAGAATGTTCATGCATTGTGGAGAATGTAACCAGTATCACCGAGCAACCTGCGTAGAAATTGTTGAATGGGAACCTAAATTGCTGTGTAAACCTTCACTCAAAACACCATAAAATATTATTTAAAAATAAAAACCCTATGGAGCACAGTTCTACCCTGTAACACACGGGGTCACTATGAGTCGGCATCAACTCAACAACAATGGTTTGGTTTTTTTGGTTTATGGTTTGAATTGTGTCCCCCAAAAAGATACGTTGAACTCCTAACCTCTGTACCTATGAACGTGATCCTGTCTGGAAATGAGATTGATCTTTGATGATGCTGTAGGTTAAGATAACATGAGGCCACGCTGGAGTAGGGCGGGTCCTAACCCATCATGACTGGTGTCCTTAGAAAAGAGAAGAGACACAGAAGTAGGAAGACAGAGGAAAGACACCATGTGACTTTGCAGCTGCAGGCCAAGGAACAGCGGGACTACCAGCAGCTGAGAGACGGGCAGGCACAGATTCTCCCCTAGAGCCTCAGAAGGAATCAGCGTGGCCAACACCCTGATCTCGGACTCCCAGCCTCCAGAACTGCAAAAGAATAAATTTTTGTTCTTCTGAGCCACCCAGCTAGTGATACAAAAAACAAACACGGCCAACAATCCCATTTCCAGGAATTTATTCTATAAAAATACCCGCCCAGGGCACGTGTGTGAAGACATTCTTTGCGGCGCTAGTTTTTATAGCAACACTGGAAATAACCAAAACATCCATCAACAGGGTTCTGGTTTAATAAATTACAGTTCAGTCAGCCAAAGGAATACTCAACATCCCAAAGAATGAGGCAGGTCTCTGTGCTAATATTTAACACGGAAGAGACGTGGCTGGCTGGTTGGGGAGCAAGACAGAACGCAGACCAACTTGCATAGAACACTCTGGTCTCGTGTTAACAACATGGGGAGGAGACACACATACATGTATGCTCATAGTCACAGAAACCACCATGGAAGGAGACGTAAGAAGCTGGTAGCAGCAGCTGCCTCGGGATGGGAGGAAACCTACTTTTCCATGAACTTTTTGTACCGCTTCAGTCGTAGTTATCAAGTGCTCCTATAGGAGTAACACAAAGAAGTTTGTTTTCTCACTGTCTAGGGTGCTGGCTCTAGGGGAAGACTTTCTCTCTGTCGGCTCTGGAGGAAGGTCCTTGTCTCTCTGGGTTCCTGCTCCCCGGTGATTATGTGGCTTGGCATCTCTCTCCCCCCATCCTTGCTTATCAGCTTGTGTTTAATCTCTTTTATGTCTCAAAAGAGACTGACTTAAGATACACCCTACACTAATCCTGCCTCATTAACATAACAAATGAAATCCATTCCCAAATGGGATTATAACCACAGCCATAGAGGTTAGGATTCACAACATATATTTTGGGGGGACACAATTCAATCCATAACAGCTTGATTTTTTAATTTCGTATATTACTTTCATAATTCAGAAATCTAAGGAGCCCTGGTGATGCACCGGTTAAGCGCTCAGCTGCTGACCTATAGGTTGGCGGTTCAAACCTACTCAGTGGCTCCGAAGGAGAAAGACCAGACAATCTGCTCCCATAAAGATTACAGCCAAGAAAACCCTACGGGGCAGTTCTGCTCTGTCACATGGGGCCGCCACCAGCTGAAATCGACTTGACAGCACCTAACAACCCTAAAGCAGGTGCGTCATATCTCACGTGTAAAATATAACACAGATTCATTTTATGTCAACTGACTTGACGTGGAGAACAATTGCGGGGAGTGTTATACGTGGGGCCCTCAGCTGGCCCCTGAAGATGTGCCCTGCTTTAGATCTATACAGGATGCCTAAAGTGCTGCAACTGCATTTGTTTTTCTAGAAATTTCCTGGGGCTACTTCTCCAGAAGGTAGCGTTTCCTTCCATAGCTTCCAGGTTCTAGCTCTTGTTACGTGATGGGAGGCCGAGGCCCCAAGTGAGGGGCTGGGGGAATGAGGTGGCTCCCTGACCAGGCCTATACCAAGCAGGAGGGCGTCAGCAGAGCCTAGTATCACCAGATGATCTTGTCCCAGCCTTCTGGAGCCCCAAGCCTGGCCAGGCCACACCTCACTGTCCCAGAGTTTTCCTCACTCCTTCCTTGAGGAGAGTCCTAGCAAGGGGGAGGGCCAGAGATCAGCGTAGAGGAACACGGGCAAAGGTGTCCTTCAGTCACAGAAAGGACGGACGGCAACTCTCGTCTCTGCAGGGACAGGGCCCATCCGAGCACAGGTACGTGCCATCCAATAAGTCCTCGCAGTGCCTGCTCTGCCATCGTCTCAGTGCCGAGCTCAGGCCCAGCTGTGCACAGAGGCAGCAGCTGGGCAAATGGTGAACCCTGGGCCCCCCTGTCACCGAGTAATGGTAAAGCCAGGAGGGCAGGTGCTCTGGTGGCAGAGGAAGAATCCCCAGGCTACTGAGTGACTGCTCCACACCCAAGTCGCCAGAGACGGGCTACCGCGCTACCGTGAGACGCAGAAAGTTCCCTGCCGACAACACATGCAGGTCTAGGCCCCCGCGGAGTCCGATCTGGCCTCCCCCAGGGGCGGGCAGCCTTGAACACAGACACTTCAACAAGAAAACACCTTCTACCTACTGTTCAAACACCAGGCCACAGCCCAGGCCCTGGAAACTCCTTCTAAGCCTCAATTGGGCAAGAACAGGGAGAAGCAGCCCCATTCCCATCCCTGGGAACTCTATTGGGACCAAGGTGCCCTGGCCACTCGCCTTGAGACCACCAGACCCCCAGACCCAGCTCCTCGGCCTTCCTCCCCAGAGCGAGAACTCACCTACCTGAAACCAAGCTCTGGGTGAAGGTTCCCCCAGTCGGACCTGCCAGCGTGACCTGTTGGCCTTTCCTGTGGCACGTAGGGACTGGTATCCCTGGTAGGGATGGCAGACAGGCCCTGAAGACCCACCCCAGAGCTGTGGTGAACCAAGGTCACACGCGGTGGGTTCTAACTGCCTCTTCAGGAGGTGATGAAGGCAGCAAAACAGCACTTACTTCACATTTTAAAATCCACTCTCCATTCAGAAATGCCCCAAGTAGCCCAGACTTAAACAACCAGCAGCAGCTCCATCTGTAACTTCACTCATTTCATTCCTCAACCTGTCCACAGCAGACGCATGCCTGGTCCTCGGACCTTCCAGGGATACACACTGCATCTGAGCAGGGGGCCCCAGGCCTCCCTGACAAAGAGGACCCAAGAGCCACCAGGCCCAGGTGTTGACCAGGAGCATAAGATGCTCAGGCAGCCATTTCCCCAGCCCTGTGCAAACCCGGAATGTGGTGCCATAACTGTGTGGCCACACTTCGCTTCTACTTCTCTTCACCCCCAGGAAGTGATACAAGGGCACCCTGTCTGGCTGGCCTCCCCAGCCCACATTTTCTCACCAGCATGAGACCCTATCAAGGAACACATCCCAGGACCGCTTGTTGGGAAGAATTCCCCACCAGGCCTCGGGGACAGGCAGAGTGTGAGCCATCCATGGAATGTGAGGACCAAGTCACAGCAGCTACCAGGGTTGAACTCCTGGGTGCCCTGGAGGAGAGAGGCTGCCGGCCCCACATGGAGCCCCCACAGACCCACGACCATGGCCATGAGGACAGGTGGCCCATGAGGCCCTCTTGAGGGGCACTGGTACCTGTGAGTGCCCACAGGTGTCAGTCCTGTGGAGCAGGCCATCCCTGCCAGGCTTCACGCCAGCCAGGCTTCACCTCGAGGGCTCAACTACAGAACTGGGATGTCTTGGGTCCTGTGACATGTGTTTCCCAGCTCATCCTCTGTCTAGGGTCTGCAGACAGGAAGAGGAATATTCTAGAAGAGATGATTTTGCAAAATGCAGAAAAAAGAACACAGGCATCAAGAGGTTCTCCTGGAGCCCAAGACCTGGGATTTAGCAGCCACCCGGCTTCAAGACGCAGCTGCTCCCTACCCATGCCCTGTTCACCTGTCCGGCCAGGTACTGTGGCAGTCCCCAGGCAGTCGTCGTCAGGCTCCCAAGGGCTACCTCCTGGCATAGACCCGGGCCTCTCTGCCCACCCATTTCCCTGAGTGCCAGCATTCAGATGGCACCCTGGTTTCCTACCGGAGGCAGGAGGGGGTGTGGGACCACATGGTACCCGACGTCTGCTCTGCCACTTGCTTTCAGTCCAACTACAGCAATTCCCAAAACCTCTCCAGGCCTGGGTTTCCCCATACGCAACGCAGGGGCGGCATCCAGCCGCCATGGGATGGCTAGGAGGGCTGATGTGTCAACGTGCACCCAGTGCGGCACACAGTGCTCAGTCAAGGTCACGCAGGAGGTCACAGCAGTGTTGGGGAACAGGCACGAAGGCTGCTGTTTGACAGACAGGAAAGGAGGGCTTTGAAGGAAGGAACTCTGGCCAAGTCACAAAGCCAGAAGTACGGCTGTGGAATGGGGGCCTAGACGGTGGGAGCTGTTGGGCAAGTGAGGCTGCAGAAGAGGGCAGCGGCTTCAGGAGTTGACAAGGCACGTGAGGCCACGGAACAGGGACATGGGCACAGGAGCTGGCGGGCAAAGCTGGTTTGACTCAGTAGGGTGCCACACGGACCAGAGCCTCAGGTGTGCTCTGGTGAGAAATCAAAGAGAACCTGAGTGTTGACAGCCAGGCCAGCAGATGCCACTAGGCCTGGCAGGACAGTGCCAGGAGTGGGGGAGTCAAATGCAAGCTGAGGGAGCCCCGAAATTCCCTCTCAGACCAGGGTAGCTGCTTAGAGCAGGCAGCAGAGATGTGGTTCAGTGCATGCTGGAAGGGGACAGATCAAAGGGTAGTCCCTTGACAGAGGGCCGTGTGGTCTGGTTCTCCACTCTTGACACTGCCCAGGCCAAAGGCTGACAGGGATCCAGGCCCATCGAGGCTGCGGCCCACGCTTGTCAGTGTTAATGGACCAGGAACTCTGTGTTGGCTCAGCCCAGCACAGAATGACTCAGGGGTTTCTGGGAGAGGCAGGAAGTGAAGCAGACAGAGAGAGGCGATGGCCCTGCGTGCCGCAGACAGCCCAGGCCTGCTGGCTGTGGCCACTCGGTACCCTTGAGGCCAAGTGGGAGGTAGGGGTGTTCACTGCAATCTCATGGACTTAGAAGTCCATTTCCACAGCCAAAGCAAGAGGGAGACAGGCGGGAAGCGTCTCACCACCATGTCCACGAGGTGGGGTCCCTGTTCAGCGCTGTCGTTACCCAAACTTTAAACCCAGACCTGGCACGAGGGCCACTAGACAGGGCCAAAGAGGGGGAATGTGCACAGGAAAGCCAACTGAAAGCCGAGGGGAGGCTAGATGCTACAAGAAGTCAGAAGAATGCCCAGAAATTTAAGATTTAAACCTGAAAGAGCAAAATCAAGATATGGAAGATGAAAAATAGAGAATGAACGTTGTTCAAGAGTCTGTGCTTGGCAGGGCATTTTCACAGCAGTGAAACTATTCTGCACAATTCTGTAATGGTGAACACGTGACACGATGTACTTGTTCAAACCCACGGGCTGTACAACACAAATGGGTTACCCCTGGTGGGCGGAAACCTGGTGGCGCAGTGGTTAAGAGCTACGGCTGCTAACCAGAGGGTCGGCAGTTCAGATCCACCAGGCACTCCCTGGAAACCCTCTGGGGCAGTTCTACTCTGTCTGATAGGGTCACTACGAGTCGGAAACAACTCGACGGCAGCGGGTTTGGTTTTGTAGGTTTTTGGTGGGCACAACAGTTAAGCACTTGGCTGCTAGCTGAAAGGTTGGCAGTTTGAATCTGCCCAGCAGCTCTGCAGGAGAAAAGTCCTGCTGATCTGCTCCTGTACAGATTACAACCTAGAAAACCCTACAGGGCCGTTCTACTGTGTCATTGGCGTATGTGTGCGTGTGGGGTGGGGGGGGTTGCCAGGAGTCAGAATGGACTCAACAGGCACCCAACAACAAAGTAAACTAGAGATTTTAGTTAATAACAACGTTATCAATACTGGTTCACTGATTGTAACAAGTGTACCACAGGAACGTTAGTAATGCTAATCAGGGAAGTAACCGTGTATGCAGGGGAGGGTACACGGGAACTCTCTGTTCTTTCTGCACAATTGTTCTGTAGACCTGAAACTGCTCCAAAGAATAAAGTCTATTCAAAAAGGAAATTAAAACAAAAGATTCTGTTCTCAGTGTTATACCCTCATCATCTCCAACATTAGGACTACCTCCCAGGGCAGGCCACAAACTGGCCTTACAACGAGGAAGCTGAGGCAGCCTGCTTCACCAGCCCTTCCTGGGCAGCAGAGCTAGAATCCAAACCCGGGGCCTGGTGGGGCCTGCGCTGCAGGTCCCTGCCAAGCCCACCCAGGGCACGGCCCCAGGAAGAAGCAGCGGCTGAGGACGTCCACCTGAGAAGCAGATGATGCCCACAAAGCAGGTGACACTGAGAAGGTGCTGACCGTGGGGCAGGACTGCAGCACTGGCCACCACAGAGCCAGGGAATGCAGGCCGGCAGGACAGCCCTGGGCCAGGTCCGTCCTCCCATACCACTCAGCAATTCCCTGAGCTCCCAATGGGTGGGGGATGGATGGGTTAGGAAAAAGAAAGGCACCAGACAAGTGAAAACAGATGCCAGCTCGCTCCTTTTACGTTACTTGTCACTAGTGTGGTGAAACCTGGCCTGTGGGGAAATTGAGCAGAAAGGAGGACCGGTGACAGAAGCCACAGTGCCACCTACTGGGGGCCCTGCAGAGATGCAGCGAGAGCCTGGACTCAGGCCAGCTCAGCTCCATTAGGTTCTACGGCCCCAGCAAAAGCCTTGGGAGAGCCAAACAGATGGGCAAAGGCCTAAAGGCAGCAGGGGGGCCCACTACGGTCCTTCACCAGTCTGAGGCCTCCGAGGCCGAGCCACCCAGAGCAGGTTCTGCCGGCCATGGGGTATAGCCCAAATCTGTAGATGGGGCAGCCAGACGACGTGTGGGCAAAGCCAGGAGGAGCAGGGCCGGGAAGACACTGGCCGGTCTCCACACAGACACATGAAAGGTAGCTTCACATGCCTGTCTCTGGGGCCATGTCCCAGCCCTGCAGCTGGCAGTGCAGCCAGACAAGAAAGGCTTTCAACAGACCTGGGTGGACCCCCACCACCAGACCCTTTGTGCTAGAGCCACTGTCACCTGTAGACCTTGGTGGGCTCATGGCAGGGGTGGGGTGAGATGCTGACACACAGGTGGGCCAGGCACAGAGCTGACCACAGCACTCACCCCCAGCACCACATCCTGGGGGACACCTGTGCCCTTCTCCTTTTAGATGCAAACTCCCCGCATGGGGGGTAGTGGGGGGATACTGTCCCTTCAGTGGCAGGAGTCCTGGCTTCACTACTCAGGCTACCGCTTTAAGCCTCGGCTTCCCCATTTATAAAAAAATTAAAAAAAAATGGCACTTTTACAGGGTTTTCTGCAGTTTGAACAACAGACATGACACCCAGTGCCCGGCAAAGAGCACGCTCAGGAAGCCGGAGCCAGCGTGGCCCCCGGACCCCCAGCCCAGCCCCCAGGAGCTGGAGGACAAAGGCCACAGGGCAGGAGCAACCACACATTTGCTGCAGGGGCATCCAGAGAAGGGGCGCTCTGGGAGAAGAGGCAGGGTCTCCACGGGCAGCAAGTACTGGGGCGGGGGGGCGGAACGGGGGATGGAGGTCTGGTCATGAGCCCAGGCAAGTGCAGCGCTGGGACACAGCTGGGGACAGAGGGGCAGGTACAACATATGCCCAGGAAATCCACTTAATGGAGGCCAGCCTGGGCCTGTCTTCAAATACCAGGTGCCCACCCTAGGCTGTCAATGGCCTCCCTCCAGGTGTCACCCCAGCACCAGCACGGGGGTAGGGAGGCACAGAGTCCAGATGGGCCAGGTTTGGGCTTGGGGGAGGGTACAAAAACGCAAAGGGAAAGAAGAGTTGCTGCATTCCAGCCCTCAAAACCCTAAGCATCTAAACCAGTTTAACCAGGTGCTGTCCAGTTGACTCATGGCGACCCCATGTGTGTCAGAGTAGGGCTGTGCTCTATAAGGTTTTCAATGGCTGACTTTCGGAAATAGACCACCACCTCTTTCTTCTGCAGTGCCCCTGGGTGGACTCAAACCTCCACATTTTCAGTTAGCAGCTGAGCACATTAACTGTTTGTACCACCCAGGGACTCTGAGCTTCTAAAGGAGGGTGCAAATAATTTATTGAGTAGGAGGCACCAAGTCCCCCAAGTAAGGATGTGGCATGCTCGGGGCAGAAGGGGTCAAAGGAGGGCTCCCAAACCCACGGAGGCGGCCAGGGAAGTGAGCTGCCAGCAGGAACCAGTGTGCAGATTGGGACCAAGAAACACCCAGAACACGGACTGGCATTCAGTGCAAGCCCAATGGAGTGACCTGGAGCACTGCGTTCACAAGGGTTCTGAGGGCCACTTGGGGCTGCCTCTGAGGGGCCTTGAGGCACAATCTGCTGCCCTGACGTAAGCATGGCTCTTGCGAACCACTTGGTGGTCACAGGTGTTCTCTTTAGAGAAGGTCTGTGTGCGCACACACAGATGCACATGCTGGCACACACGCTGGCACACACGCAGGTACACACAGGTACACACACAGGCACACGGTCCAGACACAGGCATGCACACAGATACACACACAGACACACATGGGTGTACACACGACCTCACCTCTACAGAGGAAGCCCCTCAGGGCTAGGAAATGTCAAGGTCCAGCACAGGCTGGTCTGGCACCCCCCGAGTCTTGGCCAGCAGGAAGGAGCTGGTGGTCCCAGTCCGAGCCCCTCTAACAGAACACAACCACCAGGAGGTGTCAGCCCAGGGCCACCTGGCCACCACCTCCCCAAAGCAGGAGCCCCAGTGAGTGCAGACCTACTGCAAACTGACAGGAGTCCCAGCAGCTGGGAGGGCAAAGCAGGCACAGGGTGTCCTCATCTGCTGCACCTAAGAAAATCACCCTTGGTCTGCTGGTAGGGCAGCCAGGCAGGGCGCGGGTGGAGGCAGACAGGCACGCGTGGAGGCAGGCAGTTGCTGGGCCAGAGCTACTACACCACTTTTCCCTCTGGTTCGCAAATCAGCTACCGTCAATCCCAAAGCCCACTGCGCTCAGCATTTTAGAGCCTGTAACCACCTCCATCTGTCTGTCTGCCATACTGTGGTGGCTTGAGTGTGGCTGTGATGCTGGAAGCTATGCCACCAGTATTTCAGATGCGAGCAGGGTCACTGTTGTAGATTCAGTTGGGTCCCCCAAAAATGTGTGTCAACTTGGCTAGGCCATGATTCCCAGTATTGTGTGATTGTCCACCACTTTGTCATCTGATGTGATTTTCCTACGTGTGGTAAATCTTACCTCTATGACGTTAATGAGGTGGGATTAGAGGCAGTTACGTTAAAAAGATAAGACTCGGTCTAGAAGATCAGGTTGTGTCTTGAGTCAATCTCTTTAGAGATATAAGAGAGAGGTAAGCAGAGGGACAGGGGGATCTTGTACCACCAAGAAAGTAGTGCCAGGAGCAGAGCACGCCTTTTGGGCCCAGGGTCCCTGCACTGAGAAGCTCCTAGACCAGGGAAAGATTGATGACATGAACCTTCCTCCAGAGCCAACAGAGAGAGAAAGCCTTCCCCTAGAGCTGGCACCCTGAATTTGGACTTCTGGCCTACTAGACTGTGAGAGGATAGATTTCTCTTTGTTAAAGCCATCCACTTGTGCTATTTCTGTTACAGCAGCACTAGATGACTAAGATTCAGTCACCCATGGTGGGCAGGTTTCAGCAGAGCTTCCAGACTAAGAGAGATTAGGAGGAAAGGCCTGGCAATCTACTTCCAATAATCAGCCAATGAAAATCACTGTCCAATGCGGTGCTGGAAGATGAACCCCCCAAAGTTGGAAGGCACTCAAAATACACAGTGGCTGCAAAAAAGTCCTCAAGCGCACCAACAATCATGAAGACGGTGCAGGATGGGGCAACATTTCACCCTGTTATACGTAAGGTTGCCACGAGTCAGAGCCAACTCAATGGCAGGTAACAACAACAACAACAAGACAGAGGTGAATAATCTGATAATAAGTAAATGCAATCAATTATTTTGAGACTTCAATTTCTGGGACTAAAGGGGTCATCCCCCACCTCCCTGACTTCTGAAGTGGTAAGTTGGAAGGCCCAGAAGTGGCAAGTTTCTGCTTTCACACCGGCTGCATTCGCATGGCCTACCTCGGGCCTGGAGAATCTTTGCCACTCTGTACAGGCATATACGGGTGAGATAAGGTATGGAACCAGGAGCAGTCCGCTACCCTGAGCCTCCGTGAGCATACTAAATCTAATGTTTTCCTACAAATCGACGACAAAAGTGAACTCGCTGTCACCTACGGGATGAACGTAGATACTGACTTGACCAAAGGTATCTGGTGACTGGTTTAGTTACCATACAAGCACAGTTTGCAGTCATATGAAGTCTGAACTTCCTTCACGTGCAAGCAGTAAAGTTCAAGTATCGTAGTCACTGGTGAGATGCCCCATCGCCCTCACATTGTATGACTTGTTTTTTTGCACACAAACCAACACACTTTGATCACTGGCTTCCAAGACCAGAATAAAGGATAAAAGCAAATTTAAAAGGAGGCTTTGGGTGCACAGGGGCGTGTGTCATTAAGCTCATGAAACAGCAGTGAGCAGAGCAGCTAAGAAAAATGAGAAAAGAATCCTCCAGAAACCTAACCACCTGGGCCCACTGAGTACAAGACCCCCGGTGGAGTTTCATAGATGGCATGGAGCCCACGGACAAGACACCAACTGGGGCCTCAGCAAAGCACACAGCTGGTTCCACACCTTCCCCTTCTCCTGCTCTAAAGAAACTCAACAGACAAGCTCATGAGGGACCTGAAGAGACAATCACAAAAGAGGAACTGTGAATCTCCAAAGTTGTCATTGTTGTTGTTGTTGTGAGCAGCCATCAAGGCAGTCCTGACTCATGGCAACCCAGGGAACAAAACACTGTCTGGTCCTGTACCATTCCCACAACTGGATGTGGGCTGAGCCATTGCGATCCACGGGGTTTTCACTGGCTGATTTTCAGAAGTAGATTGTCAGCCTTTTCTTCCCGGTCCGTCTTAGTCCAGAAGCTCTGCTGAACCCTGTTCAGCGTCATAACACACAAAACTCCACTGACAGATGGGTAGTAGCTGTGTGTGAGGACCATTGGCTGGGAATCAAACCCGGGTCTCCCACAGGGAAGGTGAGAATTTACCATTAACCAGCACTGCCTCACCGTGAACAACCAGTAAGCACATAAAATGATGCACGTTAGAAAGAGACAAAACGCAAGCGCAAACACCATCACGTTTCCACCCACGACTGGGAAGAATCTGATAGACTGACAGTAATCCAGGTGGCAAGGAGGTAGGCAAAGTGGAACTCTCACACCCACGTGGGGCAGGGCTTGGTCAAATCACTTTGGAGAACAATTTCGCAATTTCTCGAAGCATCCCAGTAATGCCCCTTCTGAGAATACCCAGGCACAGGGAAGTCCACGCGAAGATATTCACTGCAGCACAGGCTGGATAGAGGACGACTGGAACACCCATCAACAGGATAGAAACACAACGTAATGAACTCGTCTGATGTGTGACTACGCCCAGCACCTAAGAGGAAGAACCAGCTCTGTGGGAACAACGTCCACAGGCCTCAAAACCACCTCATGAGAACCACGATTTGTGTGCATGTGACAAACACACAAAAACAAACTGAAAACTCAGCCACTGGAAACCCTATGGAGCACAGTTCTACTCTGACACACGTGTCGCCATGAGTCACAGCTGACTCAACCACAACTGGTCTCTAAGAGGTGAGTAATCTAACAGTAAGTAAACGCACTCAAGTATTTTGAGATTTCAATTTCTGGGACTACAGGGGTCACCCCCACTACCTCGCCAATTTCTGTAATGGTAAGCTGGAAGGCCCAGAAGTTACGGATTGAATTGTGTCCCCCCAAAATATGTATTGAAATCCTGGCCCCAATACTTGTAAATATAATCCTGTTTTGAAATGGGATTTTCCTTATGTTAATTAGGTCATCCCGCGGGGATGGGTTCTAAACCTAATCACTTCTGAGTTATAAAAAGAACAGAAGGGACATAGGGGAAGACAGACATCATATGAGGATTACTACAAGACAAGGGACACCCAGGGCTACTGACGCGGAAGGAATAGACACAGCTGACATGCTGATTCGACTTCTAGCCTCCAGAGCTGTGAGAAAATAAATTTCTGTTCTTTAAGGCCACCCACTTATGGTGTCTGTTACAGCAGCGCTAGGAAACGAAGGCAGTGCTGTTCCTTCTGGATTCGTGTATGTCACAGATTTCAAAAGCAAACTCATGCTGGTAGGTTCAGAGGGGTCAGGGAGCTTCGGGTCAACCGATAACAATGTTCCTTTGTTTCTGAATTTTTTAAGCTTCTTGAAATCAATTTGAAAATGAATGCAGAACTGTAAAAAGAGTAAGTGCTCTGTGAATTGATAAGGAGTGACTCCCAAAACATACTATTCAGTGAAAAAGCAAAGTGCATGTAAAAGGGAAGGGGACCTAAGAAAATAGACATGTATCTGCTCATTTGTGCAGAAGAAATACAGAAAGGCTGGTTATCAATAGGGGTGGGGAAAAAGAAAAGGGGACTAGGGACAGGGTAAGCAGGATGGGGGTGACATTTGTCCAACTGTCCTTTTCTACAGCTCTGACTTTTAGAACTATAGTAAGGCTTCACGTATCAACAAAAATAAATAAAATCAATGGAGATGCGGGGTGAACGCAACATGGAATATTAAACAGTAACAAATGAACTTAACTGTATGACAAAGGAGTATCATAACCACCCTAAAGGAGGTGGGGAAGAAGAAAAGATCCTAAGTAACTTCCACAAACAGTATTTTGACTGGATATCATGAAGCTAAAAACAAAAACTGTACATAAGTAGCATACCCTAATCAGTAAATTTGTTTCTCATGCTAGGACTGGACAAATAACGTATTGTGGATGATGAGAGCCAGATTCCTCACTGTTAGGGAAGGAAAGAAGGAAGGCTACAAAGAGCAAAGGCTACCGTACGGACTGGAATCAGTGGTCTCAGTATGAACTCACTGTTCTTAGTATCAGTAGATGGATATAAAAATAAATACAGATGTGTGTGCCTTTATCAGTCTATACAGATATGTCTAAGCTCTGTCCACTGGAAAGGCCCAGAAGCAGTGATGACATCCCAGGAGCAATGAGCACACCCAGCACCCAGATCTGCATTTCTAAATACCATTCTCCAATAAAAGGAACCAGGGCACCTTGGCGAAACAATTGATTCCAGGGCTGAAAAAACACCCAATGGTCAAATCTGGAATAATTTGAGCATCAACATAAAAAATGACCAATGGATATTAAAGGCAGAAAATAAATAAATAAGCAAATCAAAAAAACCCTAACCAAACCCACTACCATCGAGTTGATTCTGACTCATTGCAACCCTAGAGGGCAGAGTAGAACTGCCCCATAGAGTTTCCAAGGAGCACCTGCTGGATCTGAACTGCCAACCTTTTGGTCAGCAACCATAGAACTTACCCACTATGCCACCAGGGTTTCCACATAAGTAAATAAATAACGATAATTAGTGATCACCAGGGACTGGTGGGAGGGGAAAAGAGGTGCTGTTTAAGGGGCACTGAGTTTCTGTTAAAGGTGATGAAAACACTGGGAAACTGATCGTGGTAACGGTTGCACAACACCAGGAACGTTATAGATGTCGCTGAATTGTACGTGCAAAAATGGTTAAAACGGTAAATGTTTTGTTATATAAAATTCTCTACAATGAAAATAAATAAAGATAGGGAAGGAAGGGAAAGGAGAAAGGGAAGGAACTGGGCAGGTCATATTAGACTACAGCCCACCAGATAAAATTAATATCCCTAAGTTCATACTGATACAAGTAAGCAACTAAATAAACACATCGGTGGGAGAAGGGACAGGTCTTCCTCACAGTGTACTCCAATTAACAAAGGCAGGAGGAGAGAAGGAAACAAAAAATCACCACTCAGCCAACACCACAGTAACAACTGTTGCAGGCAAGAACCTTGAGCGTGTGCTAGCATTAGTGAGCACAAGTGTGGTGAGAAACAGGATATCTACAGAGTCTCAAAGTATCTCTCTCCACAGGATATTTATTAATTTGAAAAGAAAAAACAGCAACTTTACCATGGAGAAAGCTGGCATCCATCACCCAAAACAAGCGGTCAAGGTCAACATCTCCAGTAGTAAGACACGACAACGTCACATACCTCCTGATACGATGCACTAAGATTTCCGTGACAAAAAAGCACAAGCTCCATCTAATCATGAGAAAACACCAGGCACACCTAACTGACGGGTGCTGTACAAAATAACCGGCCAGTGTGCTTCCAAAGTGTCAAGGTCATGAAAGACAAGGAAAGACTGTCACAGGTTGGAGAAGGCCAGGGAGACATGGCGACTAAATCCTGAATTGGGTCCTGGAACAGAAAAGGGGTGTCAGTGGGAAAACTGATGACATCTGAAGAGCGGTGGATGTGTTAGTGTTCTGCTTTATTATAATCTCCTCATTTTGGTAACGGTGTTATGGTTAAAACACAATGTTAACATCAGGTAAAGCTGGGTTAAGGGTATTTGGGAATTCTTACTTCTTTTTACAACTTTTCTAAGTCTAAAATTATTTCAAAATGAAGTTAGAAAAAAAAAGAGAGAGACTTCCTAGGTGTATGTTTTACACACAGAGAAGCATCTCTGGCCAAACGTGGACAAGTACAGAATATCCTTGCACTTGAGAGGTGGGCTTCAGCTATCTGAATTCACCGTGTGGCAGAGAGAAGCCCCATGCCAATGAGGTGTTCTTGTACAGCAAAACCTAACCCCTTGTTCTTGTTCCATCAAAAGAGCTAATTTTTTTTATCTCAGCTACACGATTTCTGGGCACTCAAGGAGGCCCGAGGAACACCACCCCGATCCCTCCCAGGCCTCAGAGGCCCCGCCCTGCCCCCACTCACCTTCGGAGCAGGGACTGCTGCAGGCTCTTGCAGGTGGCGAGGGACTCCCCGGTGAACATGTGGCACACGACGACTTGCAGGCAGCGGCCCATGAAGGCCACTACGGCGTCGGGCTGAAGCGTGCCGCTGCGGGAGACCAGACACAGGCGCTGCAGGCAGGAGCACTGGCTCAGCGCCTGGAAGAACTGCGCATTGGCACTGAAGTAGGGCTGCTCAAGCCTGCGGGGGAGAGGGGGCAGTGTGAGAGGCCGCGGGGAGGGACTGCCTGGCCACTGCAGGACAGACAGATGGACGGACCAACGGATGGGCCCACTACCAGCAAGGCCCCCTGGCCGTCCCCATGTCTGCTGGCACTACCCCTCCTCTGCCCAAGCGCTGAGTGGGCACTCAGATCCCAGAGGACCCCCTGGAGATCCTGACCTGGGGGAGACCCCATGGGATTGAAGGAGCCAGCCAGCCCCTGTCTACAGACCCAGCTAAGCGTTTCTGGCTGGTTCTTGTCCTGCCACCCATTCAGTGTGCCCGCCCACCTGCCAGAGGCTTTGGCAACCCCAGCCCTTCTCAAACACTGCCACACTTCACAGGGAGATGGGAGGACAAAATTAGGTGTGGTCCCTGCCCTTGGGGAGCATGTGCAACGGGGAACGCAGATACACCCAGCACCGCTCAGCCTGGGAGGAATGGGCACCCTGGGGTGGGGGGAGTTCGGGGAGAGGGTGGGGAACCTGAGCTGGGAGGGTCTGCGCTACTTCAGCCAGGACAGAAAGGTGGGGACAGTACTGGACAGACCCAAGGCCAGAGGGGTGGGCTCAGGCAAGTGGGCCAGGCATAGGAGTTAAGACCTCAGCCTGCAGACAGCAATGAAGGATCAGAGGCTTCAGCCTGGGTCGGTTCTGGAAAGATGGACAGGGAGAGCCGAGAGTGCACAGCAGCAACCAGGCAGGAGCCCCCGTGACAGGCGGGAAGGAGGTGCCAAGCGTCTGCACTGAGGCCACAGCTAGCAAGGGGGACGAAGAAGGGGCGAACCCAGGGAAGTGGCAGGATTTGGGAAAGCAGAGTAGATGACAGCATTCCAGATCCTTCCACAGGAGTTGGTTTTGAGGGTGCAGTGATGATGGGGGGGTACGCTGCTTGAGGAACTGAGGAAAATCTAAAGAGAAGTGCAGCTGCTGGCTGGAAACACAGTGCCGGAAGCTGGAGATGATGCCAGGGCCTGTGGAAAGTGCTGGCTGCAGGTGTGCAAGCTCCTCCAGGCTGAGAGTTGGGTGATGCGCAGGGAGGGCCAGAGAGAAAGAGAAAGGACCCCGCAGACTGCCGGACTGCAAGACGGATGAGAAGGGAGTAGAGGAGGACAGGCTGAGAACCCTAACAGGGAAATGGGCTGTTGTGGGGTAGACTGTGTCCCCCCAAAAGACATGCTCAAGTCCTAACTCCTGTACACGTAAACATGACCTTGTTTGGGAAAATGGTGTTTGCAGCTGTAATTAAATGAAGATAAGGTCAAACCATTTTGGAAAACAATATGGCACTTCCTTAGAAAGCTAGAACTAGTAATACCATATGATCCAGCAATCCCACTCCTAGGAATATATCCTAGAGAAATAAGAGTCGTCACATAGATAGACATATGCACACCCATGTTCCCTGCAGCACTGTTCACAAGAGCAACAAGATGGAAACAACCTAGATGCCCATCAACAGGTAGATGGATAAACAAACTGTGGTACGTACACACGATAGAGTTATTACAAAACGATAAAGAACCACCATGAACCTGTGAAGCATCTCATAACATGGATGAGTCTGGAGAGCATTATGCTGAGTGAAATAAGTCAATCACAAAAGGACAAATATTGTATGAAACCACTACTGCAAAAACTCAGGAAAAGGTTTACATACAAAAAAAACCAATCTTTGATGGTTACCAGGGAGGGGTAGGGTGGGGATGGAAAAACACTTAACAGACAATAGATAAGTGGAAACTTTGGTGAAGGGTGAGACAGTACACAGTACCGGGGAGGCCAGCACAACTTGTACAAGGCAAGGCCATGGTAGCTCCACAGACACATCCAAACTCCCTGAGGGACTGAACTGCTGGGCTGAGGGCTGTGGGGACCGTGATCTTGGGGAATGTCTGGCTCAATTGGCATAACATAGCTTATAAAGGATATGTTCTGCATTTTACTCTGGTGAGTAGCGTCTGGGGTCTTAAAAGCCTGTGAGCAGCTATCTAGGATACTCCACTGGTCTCATCCCTTCAGGACTAAGGAAGAACAAAGAAAACTAAACATACAAGGGAAAGATTAGTCCAAAGAACTAACGGACCACATCTACCACGGCCTCCACTAGACTGAGTCCAGAACAACGAGATGATGCCTGGCTACCACCACTGATTGCTCTGACAGGGATCACAATAGGGGGTCCTAGACAGAGCTGGAGAAAAATGTAGAACAAAATTCTAACTCAAAAAGAAAGACCAGACTTCCTGGCCTGACAAACTGGAGAAACCCTGAAAGTATGGCCCCAGGACATCCTTTCAGCTCAGTAACAGGTCACTCCTGAGGTTCACCCTTCAGCCAAAGATTGAACAGTTCCATGGAACAAAACAAGACTAAAGGGGCACAGCAGCCCTGGGGCAGGGACTGGAAGGCAGGAGGGAACAGAAAAGCTGGTAATAGGGAACCCAGGGTTGAACAGGGAGAGCGTTGACATGTAGGGTTGTTAACCAATGTCATACAACAATGTGTGTACTGTTTGATGAAAAACTAGTTTGTTCCGTAAACCTTCATCTAAAGTACAAGAAAAAAAAACAAAAACCGAAGATGAGGTCATACGGGAGGAGGGTGGGCTCCAACTCAATATGAATGGCGGCCTTTAAGACGAGGAGAAGATTAATGATAGCCTACAGAAGAATCCTGACCAAAAGAGATGAAAATGCAGAACACAACTTTAAATTCTCATGGAATCTGGACTTTCTGGAGTCATTAAGGCTGGATGAACCCCTGAAACTATTATCCTGAGATAATCTTTACAAGTTTAGCCTTAAACCAAAACTATTCCTTGAAGTCTTCTTTGAACCAAAAAATGGATTAGTAAAGTACGACTGCTTTGAGCTTCCTGCCCTTGTAAAGCATTACCTATGTAAAATCAAACTGATAATGGCAACTCGAAAGGCTGAATGGGAAGCTTGGAGAGCAATGACTTTAAGATACTGGTGGCGGAACAATGTGGAAAAGGACAGCGGGAATGGTAGCTCAACTTGAACAATGTAATCAGTGTCATTGAACTACACATGTAGAAATTGTTGAAATGGTGCATCTTTGGGAATATTTTCATCAAGATAAAAAAATTAATGGAAAATAAATGAATAAAAGGGGAAGAACAAAAAAGAGGATACGAAGACACAGACAGGGAGAAAGCGAAGACAGAGAAATTCCACTGAATGAATTTCATCTCTCAAGAAACAGAGGGAAGAATTCAGACAGACTAGCAGACACCAGGGGCTCCTTGGAAACTCTACGTGGCAGTTCTACTGTGTCCTATAGGGTCGCTATGAGTCGGAATCGACTCGACAGCAGTGGGTGGGAGCAGACACCAGACCCCTGCAAAGAGGACATGCGGATGCGTGACGTTCTGCTTCACCCCGGCCAAGGACAAGGTAACTGCCTAGGTCGGGCCGAGCCCAGAGAGCAAAACAGTGGCATTTCTACTATTGAGTTGAATTTTGTGCGGCTCACTTTTCACATGAAAACATCTGAACACACCACTCGTTTCTATCTTTTAAAAAGACCTTTAAACTAAGTAACAATTTAGCCCAAAGAGTAAAGATTGTCACCCTTGAGTATTATGTTTAAAAATTATCTATATGAGACTAAAGGGTCAACAGCTATTTCAAAACGCAGATGAGAAAGTTGCGGGGCAGGGAGATAAGGCCAAGGGAAGTGAAACAACTAGAACAGAAATAACAAGAATGTCGACAACGTGAAGAATGGAACCAACATCACTGATCGTTATGTCTAGAAACTGCGGAACCGGAGTGGGTTCTGCAGTGTGTATTCTCACCAAAAATAAGAAAAATCAATGAGCTTTAGATAAAAACATCATAAAAAAGTTATCAAAAAAAAAAAATCCTAAGGCAAGTGTCCCTTTGCAGACAAGAGTGGGAGTTGTGAGGCTGCTTGGGGTACCAAACCACCTGGACCTTTGGCTGCTGAGCAGCAGGGCCCACCCAATACAGCAGAAAACAAGAGAATGGCGGGCGGAGACAGCAGGCCTGCTCTCGCGTTGGCCACTAGGTGGCAGTACGGGTTCGTGTTACTGCGACACTCCCTCTGGAGTCCTCAGGATTACACACCAAGCAACCAGTGCGTGCATGCGCATATGTGTGCATGCACACGTGTGCGTGTACATGTGTCTATTTCTGTGCACGTGTGTACATACTTAGATTTTTTTTTTTTTTTTCAGCTAGAGAGCCACTTCCTGATTTTTCTACCCTGAAGGATGAGGGAGGCCTGTGAACCAGACCCTGTGTGGCTCTATCACGCACTCCATGTGCCCCATGCCCCACAAAACCCAAATGGCATGATCACAAGGGAGCCAGCACGGCTGGACCTCCTCCCAGCGCCCCAAGGGCGAGTGGGGCCTGACATGCCCCCACGAAGGCAGAAGTGGGCCCAATGCGGGGACAGGGAACAGGAGAGCCATGGTAACGAGCCTGACATGGAAGGCTTGACCCTTGACGCTACCAGTGCTCCCTCAAGCTCCCACCAGCAAGGCGCTGGCTGGTATCCACCACCCAGAGAGTGCTAGGGTCTCGCCTGGCTTTGTGCACACAGGAGGGCCCACAGGATCACGGTGAGGGGCCTCCCTGGTGGCCTACCCCTCATCCTGCTTGCCCAGCACCCAGGTTCTTAGGGTACCTGGTCCTCAGGCCATGCAAGGGTTTGGTTCTGAAATGGTTCCCTTGGGCTTCCACCCAAAGACGCTGCCCTGGTTCTGGATCCCAAGAGGCCTGGGGAAATTTGGGGTAACTTCTGCCCCCTCCTCCACTACCAGGCAAGGCTTAATTAAACCAAGTCTTCAGAGAGAAAAGGCCAGTGTCTGCCTAGCCTGTAATCCTCTTGCTGCCCAGGTGCCACCAAACTAAAACTCCTTGTTCCCACGCCGTTTCCTCCCTATGGGAGCTGCCCTAGCAGAATGAAGCAGAGGCAGCTCCTGGCCAGGAGCAGGCTGGTACGGACCGCCAATCCATGGAGGCCGAGTCCCGGAGGAGTGGCTGAGAAGGGCGCAGCCGGCCTGGGCTCCCCAGCTGCCACTCAGGAAGACTCCACTGAGAAGTACAGCTACCCTGGTAGCCAGGAGGCCACCTCGCCTGGGCCAGAATGCCACAGTGAGCCGGTAGGCCACCTCTCCTGGGCTGGAATGCCACAGCGAGGGGCACCACCTGCTTCTTTCACTCCCGGCCCCAGGTTTCACTGGCAGCAGATGTGGGAACCCAGAGGAACGGGACCATCTGGCTGCGTCTCAGTCGTGTTTGCTCTGTAGTCTGTCCTGGCTCGGAGTAGGCGTGGTGCACAGCCAGCCACTGGGCACAGGAACTGGTCGCGTTACCAGGCTGGCCTACAAAACCCCATGTGTGGCCCAGGCGCCACCGGCCACCAGCCTCAAAAGCTACCCTGTGTGGACACAACAGAGGAATCCTGACAGAACGGGAAAAAACATGGAACGGAACTTCAAATTCCCAAGGAATCAAGACTACTTGACACACAGGGCTGGAGGAACCCCGGAGACCACTGTCCCGAGATACTCTTCATGCCTTGAAACGAAACTATCCCCTGAAGTCATCTTTAAACAAACAAACAAACAAAAAAAACAGTTTAGAGGGTAAAGAACGCTACCCTCAAGTATTGGGCTTTTTAAAAAAAATTATCTCTATGAGACCAAAGGGGCAACAGTAACTCTAAAGAATAGATAAGGACTTGAGAGGCATGAGAATAAATGAATGGGGTGAAATAAGCGCAACAGAAAAAACGAGAAGATTAACGTAGTGCGGAAGATGTAACCAATGTCAGTGAACAATATGTGCAGAAACTGCTGAACAGGAACATGTTTTGATGTACATATTTTCACCAAAAATGAAATTTTTCAAAAATGTAAAAAGCCACGCTGCGTGCGTGGCCCAGCTCCCATGGGGACACTCAGGCACAGGATCCCATCCAGGCCGCTGGAGGTCACGCAGGGCATTATCTCATCTGATGTTCCATGGCCCGGGTGGGAAACCCTCCCCACCCCACTCAGAGCAGCAGATGAACTGGGCAAGTTCATTCCCTCTCTGCGAGTGGCCTTCCTCATCTGCAGAATGGAGACAATCACTCCTAGACGTGCAGACCGCTGGCAGTATTGAGGGGTCAGCACGTGTCAGCATGTGGCAAGCACCTAGCAGACGGCTAAGAGCTCACGTGTGCCAGCATTTCCACACTTGGCTCCTGGAGCACGGCAGCTCGGTCGGTCTCCCCCTCGCCGGGAGCTCCTGTCTGCCTCCCTACCGATCCTCTGCCTCATCCTGGTCAGTCCCTGCTGGAGCCAGCCACAGCCCAACCTTCCGTCTCATTGAGCCGCTCGGCCCACAACCAGCCACACGTGGAGGACTGCGCCCTCTTGGGCCTGGCCTGGCACATGTCCTCAACTCCAGACCCGTGTACAGCAGCCCAGGAGAGCACACACCCAGGGGTGACGGCCCCTCATACTCCATGTGCGCCCTCAACCAGTCTTGGCTGCGCCAACCCTGTCGGTCCAACCGTTCAGGCCAAAATCTGAGGGACCATCTGATCTCTCTCTCTCACCCCACGTATCTGATCAATCAGCAAATGTTCTGGATTAAAGGCAAAATCTGGCCATTTCTTGCCGCCCCCACTGCCACTGCCTGTCACTTTCACCTGAATGACTCGTGTTGCCTTCCGGCGGTGGCCTTGCTTCCCCATGCCCCTGTCTATTCCCAACGCAGCAGCCAGGGTCACCTCTGCGTCTTCCTTCTTCCCTCCAAGGCATCGTCCAGCTCCATGGGCCTCCTGCCACCCCGTAAAGACTCAGGCCCACTCCTGTCTCAGGGTCTCAGCTCTAGCCCAGCTCAGCCCACCAATTTCCAACTGTGGGGACTGGGGATAAACATTCTGGTAGGAATCCATCCCATATAGGCTTGGGAAATGGCATGGGCCCAACAGCAGCTGGGGTCAGGATCCCGAAGCCAGGTCCCACCTCCTTTCCTCTCTCAGAGGGGCCCTGCCATCCTGCCCCAGAAGCAGCCGTCCCGCCATGGTCCCGGCCCTTCCCGGCTGATCTCTCCATAGCCTCCATCCCACCCCTCTGGCTCACGCTGACCTCAGAGGCCTTTCCAACCTGGAAATCCAGCCTGCCCCTCTCCTAGTCCTGCCCCGCCTACCCTGTCTCCCCCACCCCCACCTCACCTCCCTGCGTCCCCACACTGAACCCTGTCCCACCTCGCTGAACCATTTGGCTTTCTGAGCACGTGGCGCAGATTTAAGTCCCTGGGGTTTGTGCACATGCCGCTAACTCTTCCCAGAATACCTGGCTACCTCCTACTCACCCCTGAAGAAATGCAACGTTGGGTCAGAAGGCCCCAGGGTCGAATCCAGGCACCCGCACTTAGCAGCTCTGTTGTATGGGAACAAGAGCACCCGCCTCCGAGGATTACCAGGATTAAATAAGAGTAGTATCAGCAGCATGAGGCAGTCACCCATGGTTCTGTGGTGGGACTCTCACCTTCCGTGCAGGAGACCTGGGCTTGATTCTGGCCAACACACCTCATGCGCAGCCACAACCTGTCTGTCAGTGGGGGCTTGTGTGTTGCTGTGATGCTGAACAGGTTTCAGCGGGGCTTCCAGTCTCAGAGAGACTAGGAAGAAAGCCCTGGCAATCTACTTCCAAAAATCAGTGAAAACCCTACGGATCACAACAGTCCGACCTGCAACCAATCGTGGGGATGGCACAGGGCTGGGCAGTGTTTCATTCTGTTGTGCACGGGGCCTTCATTGGTCGGGGGTCGATGAGGGCAGCTAACATCAACATATTAAGAACACCATCATATACAGAATCACCAAGATAAGCACGGTTAATAAAGATAACAATGTGACATTCAGGTCTCAATCCTTCCTGCAAACCCTCCCTATGGCTCTGGTGGGTTACTGGCTCCCCTCCAGACCTCATGCACTTTCCCCCACCCCACCCCCAAGTTCTGTCACCAACACATCCCTTTGTAAGGCCCCCGCCCAGACTCTGAGCTTGAGGACAGGCCTGCGGCACATCCACCCGGCGGCTAGAGCGCCTGGTAGCCATTCAGAGTGCCCAGTGAGAGACAGGGCCCCTCACGCCCCCTCGGCCAGCCCCCTCACCTGAGGTCCTTGAGGCGCCTGCAGTACTTCAGCATGTCCGAGAGGGCAGACATGTAGACCACCTTTCCCATCATGCCTAGGTTGGCCAGTGAGAGCGACTGCAGCTGCTGGCACTGCAGGCCAATGCTGACCAGCCCGGAGCCCGTCAGGATGCTGGGCAGCTGGGCCAGCGTCAGGTGCCGCAGGAAGGCCAGCTGGCCGATGGCAGCCACCTCAGCGTCACCGACACTCTGCGCCCGGCTGCAGGGTGGCAGGGAGTTCCGGATGGCGGGCTCGTTGCGGGGCATGGCGGAGGAGAAGCTGGAGCCTATGAGCTCCAGGCGCTCCAGAAAAGGCACGCTCCGCAGCAGCGACCAGAACACAGAGGCGGGTTGGGGCGCTGGCTGCCCTGCGAAGGGGCTGGGCCCCGATGGCACACCGATGCGCACCTTCTTGCCGAAGCCCCGTGGCACAGCATGCAGAGCCGGTGGTGCGGGTGCGCGGTCGGCCCGGGGTGCCGAGTCAGCGACGGCACAGACGGGTAGGGCCAGGGAGCGCAGGTGACGGAGGCGGGCCAGCAGCTGGCAGAGGTGCCTGCCCAGGCCCTCGGCGCTGTGGTGGTGGGCAGCCGAGAGGTTCAGATGTCGCAGGTTGCAGCAGGCGCCCACCAGCGTCTCCAGGATGCTGCTGTCAATCTCGTCCTCTGCCTTACGGAAGAGGGTGTCCGGTGAGAGGCAGTGGACACAGCCGCTGAGGTTCAGGCTGGCCAGGCTGCGCAGGTCCCGGCCACCGTTGATGACCCGCTGGATCAGGTGGCCACCGGACAGGGAGCAGCGGCTGAAGCTGAAGTAGAAGGGGTTATGGAAGCGCATGTGCTGCAGCAGGGCCGAGCCATTCAGCCAGGACTTGGGCAACTGCAGGGCGTCCAGACAGGCGTTGCGGGCCATCGAGTCCAGCAGGTTCTTGGTGGCCCCGCTCTCGGCGAAGCTGCCAGGTACGGAGATGAGGAAGGCGTGCAGGTTCTCGGGCGTGCGGTCGCTGAGCACGGCCAGGTAGAGGCGCACCACCTCCTGGTTGATGTAGCCGGGGGCCAGGCGGGCATAAAAGACCCGCAGGTTCTGGTAGTGGGGCACGTTACTCTGGCCCACCATGAGCTGGCCAGAGAGGATGGCACCCTCGCGTGTGCGGTCCAGGATCTCGAAGTAGAGCAGCAGCTTCTGGAGGCTGGTGCAGCAGGGCACCACGCCATAGGAGGGCGTGAAGAGTGTCTGCCGCAGCTCCTGCACGCGGCTCAGGGTGGCCTTGCACTCGCTGCTCAGCTGGCTGGCGTCGAAGCCAGGGCTCACGTCGATGGCCAGTGAGCGCAGGTGCTGCAGTGCCGAGAGTACCTTGGAGAGGCGCAGGGAGGTCAGGTGGCAGCCCGAGAGGTTCACCTTCACCAGGTTGCGGCAGCGGGCCACGTGTTCAACGGTGGCGCCCGACAGCCAGTAGCAGCCGGCCATGTTCAGCTGCTGGATCTCACGGCCAATGGCCTTCACCAGCTGCTTCACCTTGTCCTCACTGGCCTGCAGGGTGGCAGGGAGGGAGAAAACGGCTGAAGGCACCCAGGGATCTCTGTCACCCCTTGAGGACTCACCCCCTACAACAGTCAGGGAGCCACGAGGGACCCTGAGACACTTGGGAAAGCTGGCCTCCTCCTCTCCCTTCTGTTATGGGTTGAATTCTATCCCCCAGAAAGGGATGCTGAAGTAAGTCCTAACCTGGTACCTGTGAACGTGACCTTGTGTGGAAATAGGACTTCTGAAGAAGTTATCTGTTAATGTGAGGTCATACTGGAGTAGGGTGGGCCCTGATCCAATATAAGTAATGCCCTTATAAAGAGAAGAGACACAGAGAGACAGACACAGGGGAAGACCACCACGTGAAGGTACATCTGCAAGCCCAAGACCACCTGGGGCTACCAGAAGCTAGGTGAGAGGCATGGACCAGATTCTCCCTCAGAGCCTTGGAAGGAATCAACATGGCTGACACCCTGATTTTGGACTCCCAGACTCCAGAACTGAGAAACAGTGAATTTCCGTTCTTATACGAACAGAAGAGTTTGTGGTATTCTGTAACAGTGGCCCTAGGACACTGAGATACCTTCCCACAAACCTATCTGGAGCCAGCAGTCACAAACACCCAGCGCGGAGGGGCCAAGCTACAAATCCTCCTGCCCTGAGAGCACGAGAGAGCCAGCAGGACCACGGGTCCCACCTGGACGAGGCTCCTCAAGTCCTTCTAATCCACGAACAAACCTCAAGTCAGGCTCTAGCACACGAGCCGTGGCTGCTGCTTCCCTTCATATCATACACATTTTCCCATCATTAAACACTCCTCAGAAACATGCTGAGATTTTAAATCTTAAAGCGAAAATATCCCTAGGTCTTCTTAAAAGGCACCACTTTACAACAGATGAGAAGAGTTGGGGGCAGTGGTGGTTCAGTTGGGAATCCCGAGCGCCTTCCAGCAGACCCAGGTTTGATTCTCAGCCAATGAACACCATTCACAGACAAAGCCCGTCCGTTGGTGGAGGCTTGTGTGCTGCTATGATGCTGACGAGGCCTCAGTGGAGCTTCCAGACAAGATGCAGTAGGAAGAAAGGCCTGGCAATCTGCTTCCAAAAATCAGTCAGTGAAAACCCAAGGATCACAACAGTTCAATCCCTAACCAATTATGGGATGCCACAGGACAGGACAACATTTTGTTCCTTTATGCGTGGGGTCACCACGAGTCAGGGGCCGACTCAATGCCAGCTAACAGCAACAACAAGGACAGTTAGAAGCCCTTTCCGTATCTCCTAAAATTTGGATTCAGGTCAAGGCCCTAAAGAATTCTGTTTATTTATCTGTAAGATATATCATCAACGATTTTCGATACAGGTTCCAAGGCAATTCAACAATGAAAACAAAATCTCTTCAATAAATGATGCTAGAACAATGAGACGGCCATACACAAAAAAGGGAAGCCCGACCCTTATCTCATACTACATAAAAAAAAATTAACACAAAATGGATCTAGACTTAACCTTAAGAGATAAGCTTATAACATTTCTGTAAGACAACCTAAGAGAATTCTTCGTGACCTCGAGTTTAACAGAGACTTCTTAAATATGACACAAAAGGCATGAACTCAAAAGGAAAAATTCAGTATATTGGACCTCACCAAAACTAAAAGCATCTGTTCTTCAAAAGGCTGGCCCCCGGACACCTTTTCAGCTCAGTAAGGAGGCCACTCCTGAGGTTCACCCTTCAGCCAAAGATTGAACAGTTCCATGGAACAAAGCCAGACTAAAAGGGGGTGCTAGCCCTGGGGCAGGGACTGGAAGGTAGGAAAGAACAGGAAAGCTGGTAATAGGGAACCCAGGGTTGAGAAGGGAGAGTATTGACATGTCGTGGGGTTGTTAACCAATGTCATACAACAATGTGTGTGCTGTTTGATGAGAAACTAGTTTGTTCTGTAAACTTTCATCTAAAGTTCAATTAAAAAAAAAACCTCCAAAAAAAAAAGATATTCCAGAAAATGAAACAGCAAGACTAGGAGAAAGAATATTCACAATACATATACTTGACGAAGGACTTGTATCCAGAATATATAAAGAACTCCTACCAGTCAATAAAAAAAACAGAAATAACTCAATAATAAGTGGATGAAAGACCTGAACTTGTGAAAAGAATACATACGAGCAGCCCGTACTTTATGAAAAAATGAGTGACAGCATCCTTCCTCAGGGAAATGCAAGTGAACACCACAAGGAGATACCATTTCCCACCCAATGGAATGGCTAAAGGGAGCCCCAGTGTCTCAGTGGTTAAAGCAACTGACTGCTAACTGAAAGGTCAGCAGTTCAAACCCACCAGCTGCTCCATGGGAGGAAGATGTGGCATAAAAATTACAGCCTTGGAACAGTTCTACTCTGTCCTATAGGGTCACTATGAGTTGGAATCAAGTTGACGGCAACAGGTTTGGTTTGGCATTTTTGGGAATGGCTAAGAATTAGACTACTGACAACACTAAGAGCTGACAAGGATACAGAGCAACTGGAACTCTCCTGCACCGCAGGTGGGGTGTACAATGGTGCACTCCCACTGTGCCGCTGAGAAGCGTATGTCTGTAAGAACTCCAACACCTAGCCTAAATCCAAAAAAAACCAAACCCACTGCTGTCAAGTCAATTCCGACTCATAGCGACCCTAGAGGACAGGGCAGAACCGCCCCATAGGGTTTCCAAGGAGCACCAGGTGGATAGCTGTAGCTCTTAACTACTATGACACCAGGGTTTCCACATCTAGCCTAGGACTCAGCTTTTCACCCGTAGGTACCTACTAGAAAGTCAGTTTCCTTCCTGTCCCCATGCCTGAAGCCCCTCTCTCCTGGAACAATGTCTACCTATATCTGCCCTCTCCCCAAGGACCTACTACACACTTTTCTGCCCCTTGCTCTTGTCACTTAACGTATCTTGGAGACTGTTTCAGCCAAGCTTCTGCATGCCCGCCTCCTGGCTGAAGGGCTGGGCCAGGCCCTAGACTGGCTGGCATTCAGGTTGTTTCCAGCCTTCTGCGCTTGCCCCTTGGCCCCTGCTCCCGCCTCACCTGATAGTCCTTCTGCAGCAACACGGTATGGATGAGGCTCTTGTCCAGGCAGAGGGCCGCCAGCTTCCGGCAGGTGCGCTGAACGCTCAGCACCAGGTCTGTGCTCGGCACGTGGCTCAGGATGTGCAGCAATATCTCATCGGAGAAGTCCAGGAGGTGGATGCCGCCCGCCACCGGGGCCGCCAAGGTGCCTGGGTCATCCTCATTGTGCATGTCCTGGAAATCGGGAGACTCAAGTTCCTGAGGGCTCCCTGAGAGTGGCTCTCAGTTCGGGAAGAAGACAAGCCAAGAGAAACCCATGGGAAAGTATATGCTAGAAGTCTTAACCACACAGCAAAGAATTTGTCAAATTCTGCAAGAAAGGCTACATGAAATTAGAGAAACCTCCACTGAGCAACAAACTATAAAAATCCTTGTAAATAAGACACACAGCAAACAGATGACATTTTTCAATCTGAAAATCAGTAATAAATAATAGGAAGTGTGCAACCTATTCCCATTTATCTTGCTTTCTGGTTAGAAACGCATTTTGGTGTTTCCAATGTCTCCACATTTCGTTTTGCTTTGCTATAGATACCTGGCAAGCTTAACGGATTTCTGCCCAAATGTGGCCTTCCACCCAAATGATCAATGCCTCTTCCATTTATATAACCAAGAAGGAGAGGGACCCACCCTGGGCTAATGTGACATGAAATCCTCAAATCGAGCACAAAGGAATTCAGAAGGATATGTTAAATGGAGCCCATGAGGGGCAGAGAGGGCATCACTGGTCCAGTGGTAGAATTCTCACCTTTGGTGCAGGAAGCCGAGGCCTGATTCTAGCTAGCCGCCACACATCTGTCAGCGGAGGCTTGTCTGTTGCTATGATGCTGAACAGGTTTCAGCAGATTCCGGACTAAGATACACTAGGAAGAGAGGTCTGGCAATCTACTTCCGAAAATCAGTCAATGAAAACCCTATGGAGCACAATGGTCTGAGCCACAACGGATCACAGAGATGGTGCAGGCAGCTGCAAACAACAACAAAGTGGGGGGCGGAACCCTGTTTCCTCCCCAACACTTTAAAACACCCCAAAATGTCTCACCAAGGGTCCCCTCTCTCTGATGACCACTCTCACAGAAAGCCCAGAATCACTGCTACTGCTTTTCCTGGCTAGTCTGTCTGCAAGGAAACCCTCCAGTCCAGCCTGCCCCTTCTCCACCCTTCTTCCTGTACGTATTTGGAAGGATGGAAGCTTCGAATTTTTGAAAGCCCTGCCTGTTGCCATAGCAACCTTGAGGCCATGGAGGAAGCGCCTGTCTGCATACCTCCTGCAGCAAGGGCGAGGGTGGGAGCCAGGGGTTTTCCGGGAAGTCTGGCTGCGAAATCCCTTTACCCTGTCCTGCTGGGCTCAACATCCTGCAGAGCTCTCAGAGAGGGTTTTCAGGAATACTTCCCACCCATTCTCCCTGGGAGCAGGAAGCCTCTCTCATCTGCCAAAGAGAAAGCCACAGCAGACCCCCGAGGGCCCGGCCAGGGTTGTCGTCACTGCTGTTGTTAGGTGCTGTTGAGTCAATTCCGACTCAGTGACCCCATGTTTCAGAGTAGAACTGCCCCATAGTGTTTTCTAGGCTGTAATCTCTACAGGAACAGGAAGTTTATCAGGAGGGTCCAGAGTTCCAGGGCTCACCACAGCGCAACGGTCTCTCCTACCTTTTCTTCTTCAGTGGGAGGCAACGCCGGGTGGTCTTCTACTTCCCCTCCCTCTCTTCATTTGACTTTCCCACAATACCTTCCTCCTGCTTCACCTTCTAGAAGGTCAGAGGCCAGCAGTCAGACCCCAGAACTCAGCTGCACCATGTCACTATAATCTGGGTCCAGGGTTTTCAGTCATAAGAAACTTTTCCCTAGCACACAACTGCCTAGCGTCCAATCACAGAATCACCTAGGAACCTGTCAAGAATGAGATTTCCAGCCCCCACCTAACAACAACAATAGAAAAAGCTGCTGTTGTGTCAACTCTGACTCGTGGAGCCCCCATGTGTGTCAGAGTAGAACTGTGCTCCACAGGGTTTTCAGTGGCTGATTTTTCAGAGGTAGATTACCAGGTCTTTCTTCCGCAGTGCCTCTGGGGAGCTTCAAACTGCCAACCTCTTGGTTAGCAACTAGAACGTAACCATTGGTGCCACCCAGGGACTCCAGACCCCACCTAGGCCTGTGGAATCCATCTCCAGGAGAGAGACTTGGGGACCAGCCTCATTAGGTGAGTTTGGGAGATGGGGCTCTGGCACAAGAGGGCCTGGGGTAAAGAGGAAACCAAAGGGCTTTGAAGTCACAAGACTGGTTTTGCATCCAGCTGACCAGCCTGAGATGCACCCCTTCTGAACCTCAATTTGCAGACTTATCAAAGTAAGAAAACCGTCACAAAACTCACATGGTTAAGGCATTCGGATGAGAACACATCATAGAACATGTTGCAAAAAACTTGAGCATCATCTAAGTTCTGTAGTTCTACTAACTATACTGAATTTTTCATAAAAACCACCTAGAAAGCACAAAGAACCCATTGCCCTGGAGTCAACTCCAACTCACGGCAACCCTATAGGGCACACTAGACGGTAACCTTTACAGAAGCAGACTTCTGTATCTTTCTTCATAGTTAGCAGCCAAGCGCTTAACCACTGAGCCACCAGGGCTCCTTTAGAAAGCACAAGAAGAATCCTGATCATAGGGAGAAAAGATGGAAGATAATTTCAAATTCTCATGGAATCCAGACTTTCTGGAGCCACTGAGGCTGGATGAACCCCCCCCCCAGGGACTATTGCCCGGAGATCATCTTTACACCTTAAACCAAAAATATTCCCTAAGATCTTTAAACCAAACAGGAGTCTGGCTTAACTAGTAAAGAATGTCTGCCTTGAGCACTGTGCTCTTTTAAAGATCTATATGGGATCAAACTGACAACAGCAACTTGAAAGGTCAGATAGGAAACTTACAGGGCAGTGAACTTATACCACGCAGGGAACTCCTTATTCACTAAACTCAACGGCTGATGTGTACTTGGAGGAAGGGAGGGCCCTGAGAACCAGGACCCTATAAGACCAAAGCACCAGACCATCATCACCGTCATCATCCCCAAGCACAAACAACTAACCCAAACCTGCTACCACAGCCAGGCTTCCCAAAAACTCTGCCTTGGGGAAATGGGGCTTCCTGGCCCTGCAATCCTCTCATCTACAGTTACCCCACACCCTTCCCCCTCAACCAAGAAGACACAAGGGCCACTTCTGAGCCAAAGTCACTCCAAATGAAGTGGAGCTGCCAGCAACCCCTATTCACTCTGTGAAAACATTTGAACCTCTCATTCTGTCTCCCCAGAACACAGACAAACCCCAAAGACTTAGGAAGCAGGTTCAATCAGGTGAGCCCTGGAGGGTGACGGGCATAAACACAGGAACACAGACCTGTGGGCAGAAGGCAACAGAAAGAACTACAGGCCAGACCTGTTCACAAGGTGTGATCAGGAGCAAAGCATTTCCCACAGAAGAGGAGTGTTTGCCGCTGTGGCTGGGAAGACCTTGAATGTTTACCTATCACAGGCCCAGAGCAGCTGGAGTAGGGGAGGCACTAGTCAATATTCCCTCTACCCTTATCTGCAGAGAAAATACCTTGCACTACAATACAGGGACGCACTGGGATTCCCCATCGGACCCAGTTTTGTGGAGACTCCTGGGAGGAATTTCAGGGTAAGTTTCCCCGGTGAAATGACTTTTCTTCCATCACTCCTTCCACACACACACAAGTCACACAACAAGCAGACTCCAGATGGAAGTGAGCTAGACTGAAATTGACCGTTGAGAGAGAGAAGACGGGTGGGAAGTGGGGCGGAGGGGGAAAGTCTCAGAGCTGCGAGAGCCGAGCCAAGACATGGGAACATGAGGAAAGGGCCAGGGAGGCCTAGAAGAGCCTGCAGACTGGAAGGGCGGCGGGGCGGGCAAGGAATGGAAAACTGAAGGGGAGGACAGGGCCGGGACTGGGGGCGGAGAGGACGGGCTGGATGGGGTCAGAGACGAGGTTAGGGTCGGGAGCAAAAGGACGGGGCGGGGTGTTCGCCATGGATCGGGAGGGAAGGACCAAGACCCGCCGACACCAGGGTCGGAGAGGAAAGGGTCCAGGGCCGGGGTGGGAAGAACAGCGCAGGTGCAGCGTGGGAATGGGAAGGACCGAGTGGGGCCGGGGTTGGGCTGAGAAGGACTGAATGGGGCCGGGACCGCCGGGGCAGGGAAGAGCGCGGAGAGACGTGCAGGCCGTACCTCTCCGGAGCTGGCCATTTCGTGCGCGGGCCGTGCAGCGGCCGCCGGAGCTGCAGCCCCGGGGCCACCCGCCTGCCCGGCCAGGGATGCTCAAAGCCGGCGCATTCGCGGCTCAACAGAGACCCTGGCAGGGGGCGGGGTGGCCTGCCACTTCCGGCGCCTTCCGATACGTACTTCCGTCAGCCCTTCGGCGTGCCCCCGCACGGCCGCCATGTTGGGTGTGGCGACTCCGAGGGCGCGGGTGGCCTCTGGGCTTTGCCCAGGGGGAGAGTAGCTCGGCTAACCCGAAACGCCCCATGTGGCCGGCGCCTCCCACCCATGTGGACGCTCTTGTCTTTGTACCCCAGCCTCCTTGGGCCGGCCCGGCACCCTCCCGCCCTTGGGTCTTCACATTTGCTGTTAAAAAGCCACCTGTCCTAGTCAAGGTGCTTGTCTGCCCTGCGTAAAACAGCACCCCTCTCCCCCACCTTCACGCACATACACATACTCGAAGATTTTTCTCCATACCTCTTTCCATCATCTGTATCTTTTTTTTTTTTTTTTTTGCCCTTTTCTCAAAATGTGAGCATGGACAGGACCCCAGTACTCAGAATACTCCTTGACATGTAGTAGGCACTGAATACATAACTGCTGGTGCATGAATTTATCAATGACACGCTCTTGCCCCTAAGCCCGTGCATTTTTTAAAAGTCTATTATTAACAAAATTTGTGGGAAAAGCTTGTGCCCAGGAGGCAGAAAGAACTGGGTTGAATCCTGGTGCTGATTTCAAGTCTCAAATCACCACCCAGTGAACCTCATTTCCTTCTCACCACATAGGACTGAAAACAGGGACAGACTCAAAAAAATGGCAGTTGTAATGGCAATTGTTATTACTGAGACCACCACACGTCTGTCAGTTTGTCATACTGTGGTGACTTGCACGTTACTGTGATGCTGGAAGCTATACCACCAGTATATCAAATACCAGCAGAATCACCCATGGTGGACAGGTTTCAGCAGAGCTTCCAGGCTAAGCCAAGCTAGGAAGAAAAGCCTGGCGATCTACTTCCAAAAATCAGCCAGTGAAAACCTTAGAGAACACAACAGAGTATTGTTCAGTATAGTGTGGGAGTTGAGGCCTATTCAACAGCAGTTAACAACAACAGTGCTGGAAGATGAGCCCCCTAGGTTAGAACGTGTTTAAAATACACAGTGGCTGCAACAATGCACCAGAGCAGATCATGAAGATGGTGGAGGACTGAGCAACATTTCATTCTGTTGTGCCTGGGGTTACCAGGAGTCAGTGGCGACTTGATGGCAGCTAAAAACAACATTGTTAATCCTGACGAGAATTCCAAGTTCTCATGGAATCCAGACTTTCTGGAATCAGAAAGGCTGGGTGAACACCCAAAACTGTTGTCTTGAGATAATCTTTAAACCTTAAACCAAAAATATCTCCTGAAGTCTTCTTTAAACCAAACAATAGGCTAGCTTATTTAGTAAAACATGTCTACCTTAAGCATTGTGCTCTTTTAAAGAATTATCTATATGGGATCAAATGGACAACAGTAACCAAAAGGTCAGATAGGAAGCTTAGGGGGCAGTGAGTTTATATTAATGGGGGAGGAGCAACTTGGAAAAGGAGGGGAATAGCGGTTGTACAACTTGAAGAAAGTAATCAATGTCATTGAGTTGCACATGTAGAAATTGTTGAATTGGTGTATTTTTGTTGTATACATTCTCAACAAGAATTCAAAAATGAAGAGACTGCTGAAGAGCTCCTACTGTGCACCATAGTGGAGGCGGGCAAGTCCCTGCCCTCAAGGAGTTCATGGTTTAGCTCTTATTGACATGGTTTAGTCAACAGTTCAAAATTACATCAGGTATAACAAAAATGAGTGTTAATGGGGGGCTTCCATTGTTTACTACTGTGTTTACTTCTGGATCTCAAACAATGGAGCAGAACCCTGACCTAGGAAAGCACAGAGGGAGTTTCACAGAGGCCCTGCCTCCCCTCTAACCCTCCAGACCCCCACCCCATCCTCTCCCTTCCTGCTTCCTTTATCCCTCGCAGCCTCCCCCACTCCAGCCACCCTGTGCCTGTGATAGGTAAACATTCAAGGTCTTCCCTGCCACGGTGGCACACGCTCCTCTTCTGTGGGAAATGCTTTGCTCCTGGTCACAGCTCGTGAGCAGGTCTGGCCTGTAATTCTTTTTCTCAGCCTCCATGACTCAGTCCTTCTTTTCCCCAATAATCAGTAATTAGATGTGTTTTTCACTTGTTGATTTTCTGTCCTCCGCTAGAACAGCACTTGGCAATAGCAGGCCCTGGATAAATGTTTGTCAAAGGAGTAATTGGCTACATGAGATCATGCGTGTAAATGTCGGAAGCTGTTACCACTCAGACTATTATTAGTTCTGCTGAGGAACCAAAACCAAAACCAAATCAGTTGCCGTTGAGTGGATTCCGACGCATGGCGACCCCATGTGTATCAGAGCAGAACTGCTGTTAAGAGTTTTCTTGGCTGTAATCTTTACAGAAGCAAAATGCCAAGCCTCTTTTTTTTGTGGCACTGCTAGGTGGGTTTGAACTGCCAACCTTTAGGTTAATAGTCAAGCGCAAACTGTGCCACTCAGGGACCCTAGTGAGGACACAGTCCCACATTTTATGGGCAGCCCCAATTTTTAGGAACATGTATGTTGCAAGCACTGCATGCTGTGTTTATGGAGACCCACATGGGAGTGGGTTCCAGTCTCACTGCTCTCCCTGTCTCACAGGCTTGTCTGGAGAGGGGTCACATTGGGATGACATTTTCTCATGGCGGTCCCAATGGCTCATGGTCTGACAGCCACCCCTTGGAGGGCCTGGCTGGCCCCAGATATAGAACCAGACTGGAGGCCAGGTCTGAGCTTGGGGTGTGCAGGTCCCCTGAGGGCTTGAAGTAGAGAACAATGTAGGGGAACAATGTAGGGGATGGCAGTAGTCTGTTTCCCGTCTAGTTCATCTAGAAGTGGGGTCTGGAGGAAAGAAGTTCTTCCCTAATATAAATGACAGCAGCCCCCACTCCCAAGCCCCTGATTGTAACTGGCACTTTCCACATGGGGTCCCTCTTGAAGTGTCCCCAAACCCCAGAGGGTTGTATCCTATTATCATCACCATCTTCCAGGAGATGATCAAGGGCCAAGTGAGTATCAAAGCTGAGACTTGAGCCCACATCTCTGTTCCAGAACCCACCAGGGTGCCCACCAGAGAGGCCTTGGCAAGGCAGAGGAAGCCTCTAGTCAGCCCCCTTAACTGTGCTGAAGAGAGATGCCCCCCACTCCAAACTGGGAGGCCAAGGTGAGCCTGATGGGAGTGTGAGGGAGGGGGTTGTTACAGACAGAATTGTGTCCCCCAAAAGATATGTTGAAGTCCTAAGCCCTGTACCTGGGAACCTGACCCTATTTGGAAATAAGGTCTTTGAATAGGTTATTAAGGGTTTCTGGTGACACAGCTGCTAACTAAAAGGCTGGCATTTTGAACCAACAGCTGCTCCATGGCAAAAGATGTGGCAGTCTGCTTCTGTAAAGATTACAGCCTTGAAAACCCTATGAGGCAGTTCTACTCTATCCTATAGGGTTACTATGAGTCGGAATTGACTTGAAGGCAATAGTTTCAGGGAAGATGCTCTCAGTTTGGTCATACTGGAGTAGGGTGGCTCCTAATCCTACATGACTGGTATCCCTATAAAAGAGGAGAAGAGACCTAGAGACAGGAGACAGAGAAAGGATGCTATGTGATGCTACGGCTGCAAGCCAAGCAACAACCGAGGCTGCCAGAAGCTAGTCTGTTGAACATCCTTTTCCCTGTGCCAAAGGTGGGTCCTCCGGTTGGTCACCCCTCCGCACTGTCCCAGCGCCTCCCCTGTCCCAGGCCTGTGCTGATCAACATCACCCCTCCCCTGATGGGCAGCAGACATAGCCTTTCACCCCTAGTTTAGAGCACTGATCCTCAGTTTTGCCACATGGAAGATGATGGCCCCACAGCAATAGCAGGGCTCTGGCCCCAGTGTGACAGTGAGTGGCCTCCCTCAGCTGTCACCAATGGGCTTCATGAAGAGGTGTCAGGATGGTGGGAGGACCTGGGTTCCAGAGGCCCAGCATTTGCCTGGGCACTCCTGCTGTGAGTGGTTCCCTTAGAGTGGAGTTCGACCCGGACAGGGGGCGCTTTGCACAGGAGGGACATTCCAGCAAGACCATCCCAGGGAGACAGGTTTCAGTTCATTAGAAAGGGGAACTCCAGGTGGTCAGAGCTGCCTCACAGGGGAGTCAGCCGCCTGAAAAAGCCCTGAGTTTTTTGTACTACTCAGGGTCCGTGGGTCCTTGCAGAGCCAAGATTCCACAAGAGAAAAGTCAGGTCTTGTGTGCTGTGAGCCTTGATATGTCTGGCCCAGTGGACTGTCTGGGGAGGCAGAGCAGGGCAGTGGCCAGGGCTCTGTAGGCATTAGGGTCACAAACAGACCTAGTCAAGCTCCAGATGCATTATTCATAATGCGGCTTAGCCGGGGCTAGCCACCTGGCCTCTCTGAGCCTGTGGTTTCTAATCTGTAAAATGGGTACTGAGAGGAAAACAGGAGCAAGGTGGCAGCTTCCCCCTTAGAATGGCCTGGGATGGGGTTCTGCGCACAGCCTTGTTTCTGGCCCCGGGAGGAATGGATCGGGCCCTAAAGGTCTCTCAAGGTCAAATGTGTATCCCAGCTGCACTTTCAGAGCCTTTAGAAGGAAACAATCTATAATTGGAATTAGAGTTCATTATTTGTGCATGGAGGTTAAGTGTTTGGCTGCTAACCAAAAGGTCAGCAGTTTGAATCCATCAGGCACTCCTTGGAAACCCTATAGGGCAGTTCTACTCTGTCATATAGGGTCGCTATGGGTCAGAATCGACTCAAAGGCAAGAGTGTTTTTTATTTGTGTTGTAGAGGAGCCCTGGTGTCATGGTGGTTAAGCTCTCAGCTGCTAACTGAAAGGTTAACAGTTTGAACCCACCAGCTGCCCCTCAGGAGAAAGATGTGGCAGTCTGCTTCTGTAAAGATTATAGCCTTGGAAACCTTATGGGGCAGTTCTTCTCTGTCCCATAGGGTCAGTATGAGTCGGAACTGACTTGATGGCAGTGGGGTTTTATTTGCGTTGTATGGTGCTATGGGAAACCCTGGTGGTGTAGTGGTTGAGAGTTATGGCTGCTAAGCAAAAGGTCAGCAGTTTGAATCCACCAGGTACTCCTTGGAAACTCTATGGGCCATTTCTGCTCTGTCCTATAGGGTCGCTATGAGTCAGTTTGGTTTTTCTGGTTTGTATGGTCCCATGGGTCTTGACAAATGTGTAATGTCACGAGTCCACCATTACAGTATCATACAGAATAGCTTGATTGCCCTAAAAATCCCATTTTCCACCTGTTCAATCCTCTCCCCTCCCCCTGAATGCCTGGCAACCCCTGATCTTTTAGTTGTCTCTATAGTTTTGCCTTTTTCCAGAATGACGTATAGCTGGAATCATAGAGTATGTAGCCTTTTCAGCCTGGCTTCTTTCACTTAGCAAGGTGCATTTAAGGTTCCACCCTGTCTTTTCCTGATAGCTCAGATCTTTCTATCCCTGAATAACTCCATTGTATGGATTTACCAGTTTATCTCTTCACCTATTGAAGGACATTTAATAATAATGTATCAATGTTGTTGTTGTTGTTGTTAGGTGCCTTGGAGTCAGTTCAGACTCACAGGGACCAAAGGTAAAACAGAAAAAACACTGCCAGGTCCTGTGCCATCCCTGCAGTTGTTGCTACATTGAAGCCCATTGTTGCAGCCACTGTATCAATCCATCTCATTGAGGGTCTGCCTCTTTTTGCTGACCCTTGATCTACAGTCTTTCATTAATTGTATCAAGACTATTTCATTAAATGTATCAACAGTTTTTCATTAATTGTAGCAAACATACTACAGGATGTAAGATGTTAATTACAGAAACACTGTGGGGGGGGGTGGGAGGTGGGGGTACATGGAAACTCTGTGCTTTCTGCACAATTGTTCTATAAACCTAAAACAGCTCCAAAAAATGGCCTCTTAACAAAGAAACAGAGTCACAAAAGGAGAAATTCTGTATGATCCCACTTGTATGAAACACCTAGGAACAGGCAAATACATAGAGACCAGAGTTTATTAGTGGTTACCAGGGGTAGGTAGAGGGGAAGAGAAGTCACTGCTGAGGAGACACTGACCTTCTGTTAAGGGTGACAGAAAACTTTGCAAAAGGGTAATGGTGATGTTTGAACAGCGTGATGAATATCATTAATGTCACTGAATTGTACAAGTAAAAGATGTTAAAACGGCAAATGTTTTGTTACATATGTATTTACCACAATAATAAAACCAAAAATAAAATATGGTGCTACCATTTGCCAGAAAGAATCTATGCCTTATCACTGACTTCCCAACATATGGATTTCTCTGAAGTCTTTCATTTTGGCGAATTTAAAATCAATTACTTTTTTTTTTTTTTTTTAAGAAGTCATAGAAGATTCTTTAACCAATAAAAATAGTTACAAAATCACAACCATCCTTCCACGTTGCTAGTGATGTCCTAATTTTTCAGACGGAACATGGACAATGACAGGGCTTCTCAAGGCCACACAGCTAACACTGTTCTAATACCCCTTCATGATCTAGCCCCTCCGTTCCAACCTCGGTGGGCCGTCTCCAGTCTCTGGGCCTCAGTTCCCAGTTACTCTGTACCTGCGTCTGAGACCCTTCCCATCTTCCATCTGTCCCGGTGACTCCCAGAGGACCCCCCCCCCCCCCGCCAGCTAGCTCACACATCCTTCTCACAGGAAATCTTCTGCGAGGTCTGCTTCCCGCCCCCACTTCCCCATTCAATATACCCGATTTTAGGTTCCTTCATTCCTTTCTCCTTTTTTTTTTTTGTCCAAAAAAGATAAAATGATGATTGCTTTTTTTTCCCTCTATTTTAATCTGTATTTGTTTTTGTTTGTTCAATTTTGGTCTATTTTTAAATAAAGAGAAAATTTTTAAAATTCTTTGGGGGGGTGTTTCATAAGTAAAAACATCAGCTTTATTTCAGTTGTACAAATGTCTCATTTATGACAAAAAGTGAACAGCTTGATTGAAAAGATTCTAAAACATTTTGTCATTAGAAGTGTAATTTAAAGTTAAAACATAGAAACACATTGAACTAATATAAATCACCGTTAACACTCTATTATTTTTCACAAAATCCATAATTAAGAACAACAGGTTGGGCAAGATACTTCTTTTTCCAGTATCTGGTCAGACTAGCTAGAACACCCTGGGCAAGCCATACGATCCGCCAGCCTCAGAGTCTGCATCTATCAAATGAGGGCGCTAGACCAGCTCCCCTTCCACGTCCCCTCCAACCTACAAACATATATAGTTATTGCTATTAATTTTACATAATCTTTTCAAGAATGAGGTGTTCCAACTCAATGCATTTCACAGATCAAAACTGATTTTATTTTTAAAAATTTTAAAAATTTTGGATTTATTATTATTTTAAACTTATTAAATTTATTCAGTTATTTTGTAGTTGACACACAATAAACTGCACGTATGTAAAGCATATAATGGGATGAGTTTGGCTATATGTCTTTACCCATGAGGCTGTCACTGCCACCATTTCCCCAAGGTCCTGTTTTCTTTCTTCTTTTTTTAATTGTACTTTAAGTGAAAGTTGACAATTCAAGTCAGTTTCTCATACAAAAACTTATACATACATTGCTCATGTGACCCTAGTTGCTCTCCCTCCAATGTGATGGCTCACTCTTTCTCTCCACCCTGTATTTCCTATGTCCATTCAACAAGCCCCTGTTCCCCTCTGCCTTCTCATCTCACCTCCAGACAGGAGATGCCCACATAGTCTCATGTGTCTACTTGAGCCAAGAAGCTTACTCCTCACCAGTATCGTTTTTTGTCTTATAGTTTAGTTCATCTTCTGTCTGAAGAGTTGGCTTTGGGAATGGTTCCAGTCGGGCTAACAGAGGGTCCGGAGACCGTGTTTTCTTTTTCTTTCTTTTTTTAAATTGCACTTTAGGTGAAAGTTTGCAGACCAAATTAGTTTCTCATTCAAAAATGTATACACGTTGTTTTGAGACATTGGTGGTCCTGTTTTCTTTCTTTCTTTTTTAAATTTTATTGGGCTTTAGGTAATGTAGTAGTTATGAGTTCGGCTGCTAACTAGAAGGTTGGCAGTTAAATCCACCAGGCGCTCCTTGGAAACCCTATGTGGCAGTTCTAATCTGTCATATTGGGTCTCTATGAGTCGGAATCAACTCAATGGCAGTGAGTTTGGTTTTTTTTTAGGAGAAAGTTTACAGCTTAAGTTAGTTTCTCATTCAAACATTTATACACATATTGTTTTCTGACATTGGTTGCAATCCCCACAATGTGACAGCCCTCTCCCCCTTTCCACCTCGAATTCCCTATGTACATTTGTGCAGTGCCTGTCCCTTCCTGCCTTCTCGTCATGCTTTTGGGCAGAAGTTGCCCATCTGGTCTCGTGTATTTGACTGAACTAAGAAGCACGTTCCTGATGTGTGTTATTGTTTTATAGGCCTGTCCAACCTTTGCTTGGAAAGTGGGCTTTGGGAGTGGCTTAATTTCTGAGTTAGCAGGGTGTCCAGAGGCCATAGTCTTGGGGGTTCTGCCAGTCTCTGTCAGACCTATCCAGGACCCTCTGTTGTGATCCCTGTTAGAATGGTTGGTGGTGGTAGCCGGGCACCATCTAGTTCTTCTGGCTCAGAATGTTAGAGGCTGTGGTTCATGTGGTCCACTAGTCCCTTGAACTAATATTTTCCTTGTTTCTTTTGTATGCTTCATTCTCCTTTGCTCCGTATGGGATGGGACCCATAGATGTATCTTAGATGGCTGCTCACAAGCTTTTAAGACCCCTGCTACTCACCAAAGTAGGATGTAGAACATTTTCTTTATGAACTATATTATGCCAATTGACCTAGATGTCCCCTGAGACTATGGTTCCCAGCTCCCTGCCCCAGCATCTTGGTCCCTCAAGTTGTTTGGATATGTCTAGGAAACTTCTATGCATTTGCTTTGGTCAAGTTGTGCTGACTTCCCCTACGTTGTGAGTTGTCTTTCCCTTTACCAAAGCTGACACTTGTCTACTATCTATTTAGTGATTGCCCCTCGCCACCATCGTAACCATCAAAGAATGTTTTTTTCTGTGTGTAAACCATTTTTTGAGTTCTTGTGATAGCAGTCTCGTACAATATTTGTCCTTTTGTGACTGGCTCATTTCACTCAGCACAATGGCGTCCAGATTCATCCATGTTGAGATGTTTCATGGATTCAGCCTTGTTTTTTATCTTTGAGTAGTATTCCCTTGGAAGCCCTGGTGGCGTAGTGGTTAAGTGCTACAGCTGCTAACCTAAAGGTCAGTGATTCAAATCTGCCAGGCGCTCTTTGGAAACTCTATGGGGCAGTTCTACTCTGTCCCGAGGGTATCTATGAGACAGCAACAGGTTTGTTTGTTTTTTGAGTATTCCATTGTACGTATGTACCATAATTTGTTTATCCATTCATCTGTCAATGGGGCATTTAGGTTGTTTCCATCTTTTTGCTATTGTGAATAATGCTGCAAGGAACACGGGTGTGCATGTCTATTCGTGTGACGGCTTTTATTTCTCTAGCTCATTATTTCTAGGAGTGGCATAGCTGGATCATATGGTATTTCCAGCTTTTTAAGTAAGTGCCATATCATGAATTTCCAAGTGGTTGTACCATTTTACGTTCCCATCAGCAGTGCCTAAGAGTTCCAGTCTCCCACAACCTATCCGACATTTCTTATTTTCTGTTGTTTAGTGCCAGTATTGTCAGGGTGAGATGGTATCTCATTGTAGTTTTGATTTGCACCTAATGGCTAATAATCACAAGCACTTCCTTGTGTGTCTGTTAGCTCTCTGGGTCCTATTTTCTCGCTTATAGCCTCTGCTGTTTTTCTTCTTTCTTTATAAACCTTGTAATTATATATTCATTCCTTTGCCTATGTATTTATCTCTTCCCCCATTAAACTGGGTGCCTCGTGAGGACAGGAACCACATATGGTTTGTTCTCCACTGTACTCCAGCACCTGGCACAATGTTAACCAACAAATAAGGGCTGAATGAAGAATGAATGAATGGGGTCCTTGTTTGCAGACTGAGAGCTCGCCCAGAGCAGGGGCTGTGTCCAGTTCATTTCAGTAGCCTCAGGCCCAGCATACAGTAGGCACTTAATAAACATCTGTTGAATGAGTAAGAGACCCGAGGTGGAAACTTACTGGCAGCTTCCAGAGCCTCTGCCTCAACACTCCCAAATTGGACCAAAAGAGACAAAACTGGCCCAAGGGACTTCCTAGGACAGACTCTTCTTCCTGGGATCTCTAACACAATCACAGAGGAGGTTGGGGCCACAGAATTTTCCACAGGGCTCTGGCTTTGTCCTTTATCTCTGCATCTTTGGGTAGTGCAAAAAGTCAACACGTTCAGCTGCGCTTCTGAAGAAGGCCTGGTGATCTACTTCCAAAAAATCAGTCATTGAAAACTCTACGGAGCATAGTTCTACTCTAACACACAAGGGGTTGCCAGGAGTAAGTAGGGAGTTGACTTGATGGCAAATGGTTTCTTAGCCAACAGCTAAAAGGCAACTCCAGTATCCCATGGACACAGGGCCATTTGCAGAAGGTGCCCTGAAGCTCGGCTGTTTTATGTACTACCTGGGAAAATCAGCCACCGGTGAGCTCAGAGGCCTGCACTCTCCTATTTGATTTTGGAAGCCCTTTAGGTCTCAGGACTGTCTCCTTTACTGCAAGCAGATGATCAGCTTTGACTAATAAAAAACTTCTCCATGTTCCTCTAACCCCGAAGTGGCCACTCAACTCTGGGATTCTGGGCAAAGCATGTTCCTTCTGAGGGGCACAGAGCAGAGGGACTACTGAACTGGCCAGGGCCAAGGGCCGCCTCCGGGGTTCAGCGGGGCCCTGGGCAGTGACTTTCCTTAGAACATGGAGAGGGGCATCCCCCAGAATCACCATTGTCCTGGGGCTTGATTTCTGCACCTCCCACTTCCTTTGCAGATAAGGGTCAAAAAATGGCAACTACACATGTCCCCTCCCTCCCATTCTGCCAGGGTCTGCCAGCAGAAGATGGAGGGAAGGTAACTAAGCTTGTTTCCTCTGGGAGAAGTGACAAGTAGACCCCTGCAGAATGGAGTCAGGGTAGCAGCCCTAGAGCAGAGCCCACTCCCCAGGAGCCTGGCTGCTTCCCACCCTGTGGAGCACAGAGGAATCAGGCAGACTGACTGGACAGGTTGGCTTCCCACCCTTGGCCCCAAGGCAGAATCCAAACCTTGTCCAAGCACCCCCTCTGAGCCATATCTGCCAACAGGGTTTCCTCTCAAGTTGGGCCTTGGACTCCTCTAGGTTCCCAGGAATCATCCATGTGAGGGCAGGCAGGGTAACCAGCTGCAGTTTAGGGTCTGTGTGCCCTGGCAAGGAGCTACGGCCTCTCCCTCAGCTGCTTTGTGACCCTCATTGGGGCAAAAGGACAGCAAGAGTCATGAAGTGAGGAGGGCAGTAATGTGCGCCTAGAAGGCCCGTTTTCCCTGCCCCATTCCAAGAGAACTCTTCCAAGAGCCCTGCTCTCCAAGGGAGCCTCCCTCAGCAGCAGGTATGAAGGTGCGCACCAAACCCCAGAACCCTGCCACAGGCCACCTAGCCTGACAAACTCCCGTTATGTATTCTGGGGGAGCTGCAGACCTGAACCCTCCTTAACCTCTTGAGGCCAGCATTGACCCCAGGACCTCAGTATTAAGGCTACCTAGGAAAGCAGATGGGAGAGTCCCATGGGTCAGGCCAGTATGTTTTCTATTAGATTTAGGAGGCTCCACCTCCAGACTTACTTGAGATACCCCAATCCTCCCAGTTTGAGGTTGGCATGGTGTAACCCCCCCCCCCCCAACTGCCCTACCCTTCTTCCAGCTGCAACCTCTGCTGCAGGGACACCTGACATCACCACAGAGCCATTCCTTGCTTCCTTATGGTGTGCACTTTATTGAACTGGTCTTAAGTCAGTGTACAGGTAAGCCCTGGCTGCCTCCACTTCTCAACCAACCCAGGGAGACCAAAAGCCCTCACACTTCTAAAGTTCAGGGAATAAAAAAAGGGGGGCTGACCATTCAAAATAAAACAAAATAAAAAGTATTAAGGCGGAAGTTTTTTTTTTTTTTAAAAAAAAATTTGGATTACATAATTTACACAAAAGCAATCCTACCCGTCCCCTGCCCCTGTGTGGACCTGGGGCGGGGACCAGGCCCTTCTCCTTAGGGGGAAGTGGGGCAGCTTTTGGGAAGGCAGGAACTTCCTGTCACATCGCATCGCACAATATTTGGAATGACTATTAAAAAAAGAACAATGTACAATCAAAGTCCTCGGCCACATTGTAGAACTTTGGGGATGCTCACTCCAACCAACTGCTGTCACCCTCACCGTTCCAGTTTTTAAATCCTGAGTCAAGCGCCAAAAAAAAAAAAACAAAAACATAAACCAAAAAAAAAAAAAAAAAACAAATAAAGCCATGCCAATCTCATCTCTTTTTTTTTTCTGCGCAAGTTAGGTTTTTGTCAAGAAAAGGTGTAACGCAACTAAAGACAGTCCGCCTAGAAGCATTTGCGGTGGACGATGGAGGGGCCGGACTCATCGTACTCTTGCTTGCTAATCCACATTTGCTGGAAGGTGGACAGCGAGGCCAGGATGGAACCGCCGATCCACACTGAGTACTTGCGCTCAGGAGGAGCAATGATCTGGGGAGAGAAGCAGACAATCTGTGTGAGAACTGGGATGTGGCGGCCCTGTGGGACTGGCACATGGTGACAGAAAAGCCTCCTGAACATCCTAGGGAACCACACGCCAAGATGGCTGACGACCGCTTGGACAACCACTGGGACCATCCCACACAATGGCCAACAAACTGGTGGCCGTCTCCCAACTCATGTGACTGGACACACACTCACCTTGATCTTCATTGTGCTAGGTGCCAGCGCTGTGATCTCCTTCTGCATCCTGTCAGCAATGCCCGGGTACATGGTGGTACCGCCGGACAGCACTGTGTTGGCGTAGAGGTCCTTGCGGATGTCAACGTCGCACTTCATGATGGAGTTAAAGGTAGTTTCGTGGATCCCACAGGATTCCATTCCTGGAAGAAAATGGAAGGCAGACTAGATTTAGTTTTGCTGCAGGGACACCTGGCCCTTGTGCAGGGCAGGGGCCAGGAGCCCAGCTTACTCACCCAGGAAGGAAGGCTGGAAGAGGGCCTCGGGGCAGCGGAACCGCTCGTTGCCAATGGTGATGACCTGCCCATCAGGCAGCTCATAGCTCTTCTCCAGGGAGGAGCTGGAGGCCGCCGTGGCCATCTCCTGCTCGAAGTCCAGGGCAACGTAGCAGAGCTTCTCCTTGATGTCACGCACAATTTCCCGCTCAGCCGTGGTGGTGAAACTGTAGCCTCGCTCCGTGAGGATCTTCATGAGGTAGTCCGTCAGGTCCCGGCCAGCCAGGTCCAGACGCAGGATGGCGTGGGGGAGAGCATAGCCCTCATAGATGGGCACAGTGTGGGTGACCCCATCGCCGGAATCCATCACGATGCCGGTGGTACGGCCAGAGGCATACAGGGACAGCACGGCCTGGATGGCCACGTACATGGCGGGGGTGTTGAAGGTCTCGAACATGATCTGTGGGGAAGACATGAGGCCTTGTCAGGCACAGGAAGCTGGCCCTGCCCACCCAAGAGGGGAGGGAACAGCCAGACCAGACCAGCGACATGCAGAAAGTGCAAGGAACACAGCTAAGAGTGCTGGGGGTGGGGATGAGGATTCAGTTCAGACCTACTGTGCACCTACTGAATACACACTCTGAGGCCATCTTACACCAGCCTCTTGGTTCTGGCATAGAACCAGTGTTAGTACCTACACCCACAGCACTAAAGGCTTAAAACACCTAGTCACTGAGACAAACACCAGAAAGAGACTGCGTCTGGGGAAAGGCAAACAGAACCTGTACAGTTCCACAGGAGACTGAGATCAGAGAAGAGACTCCTAGGAGAACGGCAGAAAGAAGGACAAGTGAGAAAGAGCGTGGTGGAGAAAGTTAAAAAAGGGTGGCGGATGCCACCCAACAGGACCCCATCTGGCCACTGACCTGGGTCATCTTCTCGCGATTGGCCTTAGGGTTCAGGGGGGCCTCAGTCAGCAACACAGGGTGCTCTTCGGGGGCCACACGCAGCTCGTTGTAGAAGGTGTGGTGCCAAATCTTCTCCATGTCATCCCAGTTGGTGACAATACCATGCTCAATGGGGTACTTGAGGGTCAGGATGCCTCTCTTGCTCTGGGCCTCGTCGCCCACATAGGAATCCTTCTGGCCCATGCCCACCATCACACCCTGCGGAAGAAGGGCAGGAGGCAGTCAGCATTGACCCCCGCCCATATGGCCTTCCCAAGGTCCCAGGGGCCGCGCCCAAGAGAGAGCCCCACCCACTCACCCACCCACTTCGAATAGACTGTCGCCTTACCTGGTGCCGGGGGCGCCCCACGATGGAAGGGAAGACGGCCCGGGGGGCGTCGTCGCCCGCGAAGCCGGCCTTGCACATGCCGGAGCCGTTGTCGACCACGAGAGCAGCGATGTCATCGTCCATGGCGAACTGCGGGGAGCAGTCTATGAGCAGGACGCCCCCGCCCCGCCCGCTGCGCCCCTCCCCGCTTCCGGCGCGCGGCAGCCTCGGGCCGCCAGGGGGCGCCGGCGCGCGGCCTCGGGACAAAGGAAGCCGGGCCGGCCACGTTATTACCATAAAAGGCAAAGGTTGTTCGGCAACGGCCGCAGGCCAGGCCCCGCCCCCCGAACGCCGGCCCCGCCCAAGCCCCGTTCAAACCCGGCTGGGCGCGCGGCCACACCCTCGGCGGGCGGAGGGAGTTAAGTGCGCGCAGCCGCCTTCACGGCTGCTGCGACCCCACCCCTTCCGGGACGGCCGCCCCGCCCTCACCCTACAGGCCCGGCCCGCGCTGTCCGCGTTCGCGGCTGCCGGACGCACGCGCAGTAGCGCCCCAGCCCCCACACGGCCCCGGCTTGGGCCCGCCGCGCGCTCCCACCCACTTAGCCAGGCGGCTGGCAGCAAGCAGCCTGCCCGCTCAGACAAAGGCTGGGTCTCCCCAACCCCGACCACTGAACCCCTCAGGGCCGTGCTTCCCAAGCCCTTGTTCCCGGGTCTTCACTTGTCGCGGGGCCGCGGTTTGTGGGCAGACACCAAGGCAACCCGGCCAAGGGGTGCTGGCTGCCCAGAAAGAGGGCACGGGGACTGTGCGCGGGGTCCCGCCATTAGCGCGGGGACTGTGCGCGGGGTCCCGCCATCAGCGGGGGGGACTGTGCGCGGGCCCCGCCATTAGCGCGGGGACTGTGCACGGGGCCGCCATCAGCGGGGGGACTGAGTGCGGGGTCCCGCCATTAGCGCGGGGACTGTGCACGGGGCCGCCATCAGCGGGGGGACTGTGCACGGGGCCGCCATCTGCGGGGGGACTGTGCACGGGGCCGCCATCAGGGAGGGGACTGTGCGCGGGGCCCCGCCATTAGCGCGGGGACTGCACGGGGCCGCCATCAGCGGGGGGACTGTGCGCGGGGTCCCGCCATCAGCGGGGGGACTGTGCACGGGGCCGCCATCAGCGGGGGCACTGTGCGCGGGGTCCCGGCCAGGGGCTTACCTTTGGGGTGGCGGGTGTGAATCGGCGGCGGTAGCGGTGCGGTGGCGAAAGGCCTGTGCTCGCGGGGCGGACGCGGTCTCGGCAGTGGCTGCGCGACGCGCCGCCGGGTTTTATAGGGCGCCGCTGCGGCAGCTCGAGCCATAAAAGGCAACTTTCGGAACGGCGGCCGCTCATTGGCCGCCCGCCGCTCACTCACCGGCCTCGCCGCACAGGGCAGCATTTTTTTACCCCCTCTCCCCTCCTTTTGCAAAAAAAAAAAAAGAGAGAGCGAGAGCGAGATTGAGGAAGGGAGGGAGAGTTTTGGCTTTGGCCGCCCTTGGGTGCTGGGTTCGTGGGCCAGGGTGCGCGCCCTGGGCCACCGCCTGCCCCGCTCTCCGCACCCCCTATCCGGGACCCTCGGGGTGTGGATGTCACATGAGCAGTGCACGCCCGATTGGCACGGGTCAGCTTGGGTACTGCCAGAGGCCTGGTTGCTGTGGGCACCTGCTTGAGGAGCAGCGGGAGAGGGGAAGTGAGGTGGGGGCAGTCAGGGGTCACTGCCCGTTGCCAACATTAGCGAAACTGCCTGGACGGGCTGGGGGTTTCTGGCTGGAATGCTCAGCTTGCTACGGAGCAGGGGGGCCCTACTCAGAGGTCTGGGGCTGAGGGTAGGGGTTGGGGGAGTCAGGGGGCTTGTGGCCACTTAGAAGGACCTCAGGGCCCAGGCCCCAGGACCCCAAGGTTTCACTGTGCGGAAGTCTCCCAGCCACCCCAGCCACAGGCTTTGGGCTCCATGGAGCAAGGAAACTGTTCCCATGGTGCCAGGCTGCCTCTGAGGGCTGCCTGGGCACACCCAGGCCAGACCAGGGCCGTTAGCCGGTGGCCGAGCAGCTGCTAGGCCCTGCTGGGCTCAGTACAGCCCTGAGGACTGGGTCACCATCCATTGTCATGTGTAGCTACAGCTGAGCTGCCTACCTGGACCATCTGGAGTCTGCAAAGAACACTGGGGAGGGACACTGCCTGTGCCAGAGAGGAGCTGGGGGACAGTGGTGGTGGGAGCTGTCCTTCAAGAGCCTCTGGTCACTCTTTCTTGCCCTGGGTCTGTTCACCAAACACTGGGCAGGACCTCTATGCCCAGGAGTGTTCCAGGTGGTCAGCAGTGAGTGGCCCACTTCCCTGTTCCGGGAGCTACTAGCCTGATTTGGGTAGCCACATCTTGGTCAGTGTGTCCAGACAGAAGCCCAGGGCCATGGGATCCCAGAGTAGCATGTGGCTCTGGCTAGGGAGGCATGCAGGCCTTCTGGAGCTGGTGACAAGAAGTTGGACTTGCATATGAAGAAAACAGGAAGGTGGTCCAGCTAGGGGCACACACTAGTTGCCACCACTGGTCCATGCTGGACACCCTGTCTGCCCAGGGCTTTGCAGCACATAGCACGTGCTTGGGGAATGTGTGTGGAAATGAAGGCTCCATTAGCCCTCATAGGGGTGTGGTACCTGTGGCCAGGAAAGAGGTGGCAGAGCACTATGAAGATGGACAGAGTGACCACCACCCAGCTTACAGAGGAGGTCATAAGCTCCGAGCCCCATGCACACATTCCCAGAGGCCTGCCAGGTGACTTGCCACTGCTCCACTGTTACCGCCCAGGCCTGGGAGCACTTTCTCAGCCTGTCCACTCCCTGCCTCCCCTCCCTGGGGGCTGGACTGCCCTGTCCCTGGCCTTGTGTCTCTCAGTGGCAGGAGTCTTGCCAGCCGCCTCAGAATCTGCCAACCCTGTGATTCAGCAGGCTGGGGGGCAACCTTTTCCACTCACTGTTGATGAGGCTGTGCTCCCGTTGTGTGCACAGAGCCTAATGGGTGCTGAGCAAGCGGGGCGGGCCAGAGCTATAGGGCAAGGGTCCTGAGCTCTACCTGGCCTCTTCTCAGAGGCCTCTGCCCAGGCACCCAGCCAGGGGCCTGTCAAGTGACAGGCACTCCAGCTCACCTCGCCTCAGGCTGTAACATTCCTGGCCTTCTGGCTCCCTCTGCCTGCAACCGCCACTTCCTTTTGCTCTCCTATGCATCCTGCAAGGCCCATCCAAGAACACCCCTCCTTGGGGAGCCCATTAGCATGGTCCACATACACCCTCCTTCTCACACAAGATCACTGTGCTGGGCCCACATTTATAACTGAACCTTTGGAGGGTCTTGGCCTCCCTACTTCCCACCACATGCACCCCAGGGGCCTACTCTGCTAAATGAAAAATTGACCACCTGTCTGTCCTCAATCCCTGGGAGGTGCAGAAGGTTAACTGAAAAGCTGTAACTGAAAAGCTGGGGCTTCTAGTATACCCAGAGACACTTTGGAAAAAAGGCCCTGGCAATCTATTTTTGAAAAACCAGTCTTTGAAAACCCTATGGAGCACAGTTCTCTGACACACATGGCATTGCCATGAGTTGGAATGGACTCCACGGCAACTGAGTGGCATCTGACTGGGTGTCCTCAGCCTTCAGAGAGGACCCTGTGGAGATGGGGTGCAGGAGGGGGCTAGGGCAGCCAGCCTAGGTGGGGGAGGCGCTCAGTTGGCCAGTAAACAGGCCAGAGAGAGAAAGCAAGCAGAGGAAGAGGAAAAGAGGAAGTGGAGAGCTGGAGGGAGGGGGTGGAGAGGGCAGGAGAGAGGAAGTGAACAGGTTCTTCTTAGCTTGGGAAATTCGCTCTTGCAGGGAGTTTCACAGCTGGGACTTCAGGTCTCGGCAGAGCCACAGCAAGACCTCAGCTGGGGCCCAGCCGCTGCAGACTCCACCTGCTCCCCTGGTACTTTTTCTTTCAGCGCCTTGGTCCCACCTCCATGCCTTTGCTCTAGGGATTCCCCCACCCTGCAAGGCCCCCAGGCAAGGGGACATCTCTAACACGGTGTCTTGTAGCATTTACAGTGCCTATGGAGGGGCCACTCCCTTGAAGCCCCACTGCCAGGCGGGGGTCCCACGCTCCATTTTTTTGAGAAGGGAGGCTGAGCAGGGCAGGAGAACTCCCTTTCTAGACTTTTGGCTCCAGTAGGGCAGAGACCCCACATACAGTAGGTGCTCAGTGAGGGGTGACTGAGTGCTGGAGTGAAGGAGGAGCTGAAACATCTCGTTTTTACAGATGAGGAAACTGAGGCAGGACTGGTAAAGCACGTAGGGCTGGCACCCCTGTGTGAAGGATCCAAACTCCAGGCACCCAGAGGTGGCAGCCTCACCTTCCTTCTGACATTGCCGCTCCCTGGCTAAAGTGTCCCCTGGAATGTCCCCAGGGACCTGGATCAAAGGTTCTTCAAAAGGCTGAATTCCTGGACCCTTCCCTCCTCAACACTTGCCTCCTGAGGACCAGAGAGGACAGCACCAGCTCTTGGTCACACAACAATCCATCCTGAGGCCCCATACCTGCTCTCTCCTGCCACTTCTTGCCCCCATCTCCCCTGTTTCTAGAATGTTCTCAAGGCACAACCCAGACCCCTTTGAGCAACTGGACCTCAGGAATCTGGAGAGCATGTGCTGGGGGTCCCTCTGCCTCCTGCCCAAGATCTCCTCAGCCTTCAGTGTCCCCTCTTGGGCTGCCTCCTCCAGGAAGCCTACCATGACTTCCTCCCTCCTCTGACAGAATAGCAGTAGCTTTCCTGCTCAGAAAGGCAAAGAAGTCCAGCCAAGATCACACAGCAAGGGCACAGCCAGGAGCTGAATCTGAAAGGCCTTTCCTCTGGAGCACCTCCTAGATCACACTGATCCTGCTTCCCACGCACCGATCAGCCAGACAGGCTTCCAGAGTTCATTAGGCACTGTTCTGAGCAAGGATCATGAGTGTAATCCTTGAGACAGACCTCGAACAAAAGAGCAAAGAAAAACAAGTCTAATGCCTCTCTGAGGGCAAGCACAGGTTTCCTTAAGAAGGAGAACCTGAGACCAAATCCACTGCCATCAAGTAGGTTCTGACTCATAGGGACTTTATAGGACAGGGTAGAACTGCCCCGTAGGGTTTGGGGGCAGTTGACCTTTTGGTTAGCAGCTGAGCTCTTAATCACTGTGCCAAAGGACAGTCAGGGAGGGCCTCTCTGGGGAGGTGACAGGCAGCTGAAGGAGGTGGTGAAGAGAAAGGGAGGGTTTCAGAGGCAGGAGGGCTGGGCTGGGCCATGGCCAGGGTCACGGACTCCACCTAGGCCAAGCCTCCAGACATTGCCTTTCCTTGTGCCGGACAGTCGGGGCCTTCCCTGCTCCCAGCCACTCATCTGGCAAGGGGGGACATTGCCCTAGAGAAACTGGGAACTGCTGACGCTTCTTGGGAGAGTTCGAAAAAATCCTTAAAAACTACCCTCTCTCTTGCAGTCCCCAGGGCACCCAGAGAAACCTGCCTTGCCCTCCCGGGGAGTTCCCAGCCTTGCTCATTTGATTCAATTATTCAGACAAAGAAAAAAGTCTCCCTGTACTTTCCCTTCTAGACACACACAGATACATATACGCATATGCATACACACATATACATACATACACATGTACTCTGTACTCATGTACACACATACACACACATCAGCTGGTTCCTTTCTTCTTGTCCCTGAATACGTCGGCCATAGGGCCAATTGTCCCTGTTCTCCAGATGAGAAACTGAGCCAATCCAGATAGACCCAAAGAGCTGAGAGGGAGCCTCCCAGGCAGCCTGGGGTCGGGGGCGGCCAGGGGTCCTGGCTTCCCAGGCCCTCTCGTAAGGTTGTGGTTATTACAGGCGCTTCTTCCAGCCCCTCCCTTGGCTCCCCACAGCTTGCCTGGAGTGGGTGGCCAGCTGGAGGCTCTGGCAACCCTTGGGACCCCTGGGCCCCTCTGCTTGAGATGTTGGCAGCAGTTCAGGCCAAGGGTAGGGGGTGGGGCGGCAGCAACTTCAAGTTCAGTCAAGTGGGATTCTAGGGGCTCTGGGTATTGATGTTTGGGGTGTTGGCCCACGCACCCAGCGCAGGGTTGCCAGAACAAGCAGCTGGGAAACCGGGCAGGGTGGCCCCCAGCTCACAGAGGGTGGCGGGGAGAACAGTCAGTGTGAGCTTGGGCTTCCAGGGACGTGGCCAGTGTTGGTGTCTCACTCCCTTCCTACCGGGCGGCCTTATCCCTGTTGATTTCCTGCCTGGCCCTGGGACTCAGAAATGGGTGCTTGAAGTGCCCATAGGAGTGGGGTAGTGGAGGTATGGGGGGCACCCCCCTGGAGGGGCCTGAGGAAGTGAAAGGGGAAGGGGGAAGGGAGGTGTTGGGAAAGTGAGGGTGGGCGGGGCACAGCTGACTCACCATCTTGGGCTCAGCCTACCCTTCCTGGCCTCCCCCCCACCCCCCCATGTCCAAGAGAGGAAAAGGGAAGGCAGAAGTCCTGAGAGCCTACTGTGCGTTGGGCATGCATCCGGAGCTCTGCCTGGATCACCACATGCTCCGGCCAGAATCTCCCCATTGCTCAGACGGGCAAACCAAGGCCAATGAGGGTGAGAGATTTTCCCCTGCAGTTAATAGCACAGTCTGGCTATTACCAGAACCTAGGACTCTAGAGCCTCACTCAGGGCTTAGGACCTTGGAGAGCCTTGAGGGGGCTCCCTGAGTCCTTATGCTTTTATGTGGTCACTGTTCACAGCTTTATGTCCCAGATGGGCAAACTGAGGCTCAGAGCAACAGATAAATCAGCCAGGTGGTAGCAGAGCCAGGTCCCCTGGGCTGACGGTAGGGAGCACACTGGGCTCCACATGGGGCCCTCCTCAGCTGGCACTGACTCCTCGGCCACGGGCCTGGGGCCTGTCCAAGTGGGAATTCAATAGGGCACGGACACATAGCCACGTAACCAGACCTTGCTCGGCCAGAAATCTCTGCTGCTGGCTGGGCTGGCCTGACCAGGAACCTCAGGCAGCTGCCTGGGTTTCCTGATGTCACCCCCAAACCCAGCCTCTTGCTAGCTGCCAGGGACGTGAGGGGCCCAGCCCACATGGTCCACTGCGGGGGACACCAACACAGTCATGACCCCATGGGATTGGTTCCCCAGTGGCCAGAGAAGACCCCAACCCAGTGAGGGCTAGGGAGGAGGCCCAAAGGTGTTACGAGCCTGGGATGTGACAGGCGAGGTCAGGGGAGGGCAGCAGCCAGGGCTTCCCAGAAGTAATTAATGGAGGCCCCGTGAACTGAATCTCCCAGGCCTCTAGGGAGTAATTTTAGCTACCTAATTAAGTCAGCTGGGCTGTCTGCTAGCCAGGGGCCACCAAGGTCAGAGGTGAGCAGGGCTCAATCCCGGGACACCATACTTTGGCTGGTGGGCTCCTTAGCTGCTTAGACCTGCTCTAGGGAGCCTGTAGCATTGGGAGTGTTTAAGGGGGACCAGGGATGTTCCTGAGGGCCTATGTGCAGGGGAGTTGTTCAGGCCCAGGTAGGACCTGGCAATAAGCCAACTGAGCACAGAAGCAGGGGGCTGGACACTGGGACTTCTTCGCTCAGCCCAGCCAGAGTGATAGAGCCCAGTTGGGTACCTGGGAATGAGGTAGCATCGTCCCACCCCAGAGGCCCTCTCTTGGGGCCCAGCCTTCCCCTCTTGGAACTACGTTCAGCTCTGTGTTGAAGGGATCCAGCTCTGCTACCCACCTGCCAGACATTCCTGGGAGGTGACCCCAGGACTCTGAGCCTGCAGGGTCAGTGAGACCAGGTGGTGGTGACACAGTCTGGGCTGGGCTTGTCACAGGCACCTTGGAAGCACACACCCCCTGCCTATTTACAAAGGGGAAGCTGAGGCCCAGAGATAGGCAGAGGCTTACCCAGAATCACACAGCACTCAGGGAAAGCCAGAGCCTCAGTACTGGGGGCTTTGCATTTTGTGTGCCACCTGGATGGTACAGACAATGCTTTGTCTTCTGCCAAGAGAGCCAGGGTGTCCAGGTCCCCACTTCCCTAGGTCAAAAGGGAACAGTTCTTGACCTGGGCAGGTCCCACCCTGCAGGCCCTGGCTCTGCACTACCTGGTTTCCAGGATAGAAGCTGCCCTCCTTGCCCTGTCCTTGCAGCCCTGCCACCCCTACCACTCTCCCTTTCCTGAGTCAGATGGATATGCAGGTCCCACGCAGGACTGGGCTCTGTCGTGCCAATGCCAACTTGTAGCTGCTGTCCCCACTACCTACAACACCCTTCTGGGTTATCTTGGAAGCGAGACTCCAGCATCATGTCCTCTATAGAGCCTCCAGGTTAAAACCAGCAAGAATTCCTGCCCCCTCCTGAGTGATGGGCCTTGTGCTGGGCTCGCTCAGAGACTCAGCAGGGAGCCTGTCCCACCCAGTTCCTTTCTTGTGGGCCTTCCAAAGGCTGGGGGCCTCATTGCACTGCACCCTTCTTGTGGCCTCTGCTCCATTCCTGCAGAACAGGGCTCCCAGGGGCTACCCTCCCCCCCAAAAAAGAACAAACCAAACCAGTTGATTCCAACTCACAGCAACCCCATGTGTGTTCCATAGGGTTTTCAAGGCTGTGACCATTTGGAAGTAAATTACCAGGCTTTTCTCCCGAGGCACCTCTGGGTAGATTAGAACTACCAATCTTTCAGACACTAGTCAAGCCCTTAACCTATTGCATCACCCAGGGACCCAGAAAGCTGGCTCATCAGGCTCCCAGTGCACAGGAGGCAGCTGGGACGGTAGAAGCAGGTAGAAAGTTACAAACGTGCAGCTTTGCCATCTCCCTGCTGAGGACACAGTGATGTGTTGGTGGCAGCAGTCATGTGGCTGACCCCTGCCTCAACCTCACAGAGCTGTAGACAGGGGACAAGAGTGGGTGTACAGAGACTCTGGGCTGGGGCTGTCCAGAGCAGGTATGTGGGGGCCACACACTGGAAAGTCACATAGGTCTCTGCGATGTGATGGTGACGCTGCCTCTTCTCTGTCCCAGAGCTGCTGGGGGGCTGGAGGAGGGGAAGGGGTGTGGTGAGGGCCTCCCAACAGAGCAGAGGAGAGGCCGTGCAGGGGCCCAGGCACTACCTCTGGGGTTGCTGGGGAGCTGGAGGTGGGGGGAGGACACGCCCCTCCTGCTCCCCATGTAGCAGGAACATGTGCCAGGGCTAGATCGGCCACCTGGAATTCTGCCAACTGCATCTGTCAGGGCACCCAACCTCAGAGGTGGGAGGCCCCCAGATGAAAGCTACAGCTGGAGCTGGCCATCACTTCAGAGGAAAAGGAAACCTCCTGAATGTCCCCTGGAAGGAACTCAGTCTATGCAAACCCTACGGGAGCACCCTAGGGTACGAAGCATCACAAGGGGGATTTTGTGGTTGGGGGGTTAGCCCATTCGGCACAGCTTCTAGGGTGTGCAGTAGAAGCTGTGATGTCCCACGCAATGTCCAGTGCTATAAACGGAATTAACCACACCCATTGCTGTCGAGTTCATTCCGACTCATAGCAACCCCACAGGACAGAGTAGAACTGCCCCATAGTTTCCAAGGAGCAGCTGGTGACTTCGAACCTCTTGGTTAGCAGCTCAGCTCTTAACCGCTGTGCCACCAGGGTTCCATAGATTGAATTATGTCCCCACAAAAGGTATGTTGAAGTCCTAACCCCTGTACCTGTGAATGTGACCCTGTTTGGAAATAGGATTTTTCTTTTATTATCAGTTAATGAGGTCATACAGAGTAGGGTGGGTCCTAATCCCTTCTGAGTGGTGACTTATAAAAGGAAAGAGCACGAAATAGGGTCACACACAGGGAAGATACCGCGTGGAGATGCGTCTCTAAATAGCAAAGGGACACCAAGGATCACCAGCAGCAGCCAGAAGCCAGGAGAAAGGGGTGGAACACATTCTCCCTCAGAGTCTCAGAAGGAGTCAACTTGGCTGACACCATGATCTCAGACTCCCAGCCTCCAGAACCATGACGAAATACATTTCTGTTTTTTTAAGCCACCCACCCTGTGGTATTTTGTGACGGTAGCCCGTGGACACTAAGAAATCCGGTCGATGAAGGGCTTTGCAGAGCCCAGCCATCTTGGCAAACATGGGGCAGCTTGGAAGGGCCGCTCTTGCTCCGGAGGTCCCCATAGGTCGGCCCAGGCTGCCACTGCACGCCCGCCCCTCAACCTCTGTTGGTCCCAGGGACCCCCAGGTAAATGGCTCATCAGACTCCCCCTCAGAGTTAGCTTTTCGGGTGCTCACCCTGTGACACTGTGCTGTGTGACCCCACAAGACAAATCGGTTCCCTCCTCATGGGTGCACATGCCTGTGATGCACAGAATGTGCAGAGTCTGGGAGGAAGGGCTCCTACTCAGGAGGGGAGGGAGGGGGAGGGAAGGAGAGGGGACATGTGGTGGGGGAGCGGTGGGGGAGGCGTGCGGGAGGGGGTGCAGGGGGACTGCCACCCTTTCCTTTATGTCTTTCTGGATTGCTTTTCAACAAGAGAATGTTGGCACAGTATTTGAGCAAGAAAGAAAAGAGGAAAAAAGGGGGAAATGAGCAAAAGGCTTGAATAACATTTTATAGGACAGGATATCCGAATTGCCAATAAACGTAAAAGGAGTGTCATCGTCATTAGTCATCAGGTAAATGCAAATCAAAACCATAAGGAGATATCACTTCACACACCCACTAGGATGGCTAAAATCAGAAAGTCAGATAATAACAAGTGTTGGCAATGCTGTGGAGAAATTGGCGCCCTCCCACTCTGCTGGTGCCAATGCGAAATGACGCAGCTGCTGTGGGAAACAGGCTGGCTGTTGCTCAAATGGTAAACTGTGTAGTTACCGTGTTATCCTTGTTAGTTATCCTGGAGTTGGCTCTGACCTTATGTGTAACAGCATGTGTCATCTTCACAATTGTTGGTATGTTTGAGTCCCTTATTGCGGCTACTGTAGTGCCTTCCAACCTGGGTGAGTCGTCTTCCAGCACTATGTTGAACAATATTCTCTTGTGATCCATAGGGTTTTCACTGGCTAATTTTTGGAAGTAGATGACCAGGCCTTTCTTCCTAGTCTGTCGTAGTCTGGAAGCTCCACTGAAGCCTCTCCATCCTGGGTGACCTTGGTGATATTTGAAATACTGATGGCATAGCTTCCAGCATCATAGCAACATGCAAGCCACCACAGTGTGACAAACTGATAGTATGTTACCATCCCCACCCCACTGCCGTCTAGTTGATTCCGACCTATAGCGACCCTATAAGACAGAGTAGAACTGCACCACAGAGTTTCCAAGGAGCACCTGGCGGATTTGAACTGCCGACCTCTTGGTTAGCAGCTGTAGCACTTAACCACTAAGCCACCAGGATTTCCTATGTTACCAAAAAAAAAAAAAAAAATACGACCTAGCAATTCTCCTCCTAGGTAGATACCCAAAAGAAATGAAGTCATATCCCTACAAAGCCTGGTATACCAATGTTCATTGCAGCATTGTTTACAATATCCGAAAGGTGGAGACAAACCAAGCATCCATCAACAGATGAGTAGAGAAATAAAATGTGGTATATTCATACAATGGAATATTATTCAGCCAAAAAAAGGGCATGATACCTGCTACGACATGGGTGAACCTTGAAGACATTATGCTGAGTGAAAGAGCCAGTCACGGAAGACCACATATTATATCGTTCCACTCATATGAAATGTCTAGAACAGAGAAATCTATACAGAGAGAAAGTAGATTATTACCGGTTGCTTGGAGTGGGGAAGGGTAGAGGGGTAGAGAGGTAATAGCTAAAAGGTACAGGGTTTCTTTCGGGGTGATGAAAATGTCCTACAATTGGCTGTGGTGATGATTGCATGTATGTGGGAATCTAGTAAAAACTAACTGAATTGTACATGTTAATGGGTGAATAGTATGGTACCTGAATTATATCGCAATAAAGTTGTTTTCTTAAAAAATAAAGAAGAAACTAGTCTATGCTGGTAGAAGTCAAGGTAGCTGCTTTGATTCTCGATCTAGTGGCACACTGGTGGTGGTGGTCTGGTTGGGAGAGTGTGGCGCACCTCCGGCAGCCTCACCTCACATCCCGGACACACTGGCCTTCCCTGCTCTTTACAGAGCCAAACTCCTGCCTCCCTCAGGGCCTTGGTGTTGCCCTTCTTACTGCCTATAATGGTTTCCACCCACCACACACACACATACACCTTTTTGGGTTCTTTAAGTCCTGCTCATCTTTCAGGGCTCAGTGCCAACTTCACCATCTCCGGGGAGCCATTCCTGATCACTAGACTTGACGGCACTGGGTTTTCTTAGACCTGGTCAAGGCTCTGGTACCTCCCTAACCTCATCACAGCTGATAATTAGATATATCTGTGTGATTACAGGTTTACTCTGTCCCTCAGGGCTCCAAAGTCCACAGGCAGGGGCCACATCTGCTTTGCTCACTGTGGCTGCCCCAGCTCAAAGCATGTAGTTGGTATTCAATAAACTCAGCTCCTATCTGCTGAAAGAAGGAAGGGAGAAAGGAGAGAGAGGGAAGGAGAGAAGGAAAGAAGGAGCGGGGGAAGGAAAGAAAGAAGAAAGGAAGGAGTGAGAGAGAGGGAGAGAATGAAGGACAGAGGAGCGAGAAAGAGGGAGGGAGGAAGGGAGGAGGAAAGAAGGGAGAGAGAAAGGAAGGAGGTCAGAGGGGGAGGGAGGAAGGAAGGAAGAACAGAGTCAGGTCTGTATCAGAAGGTCCAGAGGTGACAAGCATGGATGTGCTGTCTCTCAAGGGAGTGATCATCCTGCCCCAGGAGGGTGTGCGCACAGTCTTGGCAGGGAGGAACGGGACTACGGAGAAAGGGGCTGGGCTGGCACAGGCACAGGGCTCACACCTCCCATCGGGTGTTGGCGGGTGGGGAGGAGGAGGGCCAGTATCACCGGAAGTCCTCAGGTCTCAGGCTGCAGCTGACTCAGTCTCTGATAATAGTCACAGGTCAGGCTCCAGCCGGGTACTCCCAATGCCCCCAGGGAAAGCAATGACTGATATCCTGAATGTATGAGGGGTTGATGTAGAGGAGGCCAACCCAGACTAGGGTCTGGCAAGCCTTCCCAGAAGAGCTGTCTTTTTCTCTGGGCCTCGAAGTTTGAATAGGAGTTTACCAAGGAGGCAGTTTAGGGAGGGCTTGACAGGAGGAGGGGTTGGGGGAACCACAAACATCTGACACGGCTGGGTTGCTTTGGAAATTGAGTCAGGTGAGATCTTGGTGGGGAGATAAGGACTCAATACTATTTCTATCTGGCCGACACCCAGTAAAGTCCTATCATTTTACATGGAGGCCTCAACTGAGAGAGAGGCCAATTGGGTGAGGGGGTTTAGGGTGGCCATGGGGGCTGGTGAACCCTCTTAGCACCGCCTGGCCCCCTCTCTCTGCCCTGCTCTCTCCCAGGACATAATTTTGGGAAAGGAGGTCAGAGGGGGCTGAGGGCCCTTACTCCTTGAAGGGAAGTAATATACTGGGCCTTTATTAGTTCAGGTCCCATTGTACAGATGGGGAGACCAAGGTGGACAACAGAGCCTAGGCTTACGTAGCTGGGCCAGGATTGGGTACTGGAGCCCATAAGAGCAAGGGACAGGTCCCTCTGGGTGTTGGGAACCCCATGGACAGCTTCTGGGGCCAAGAGCTGTGGGTACCATGAGGTCTGCCAAAGAGCTAGGCAGAAACTGGAAACTAGAACTCAGAACCAGGCCTCCTGGTTGACAGCTGTGGGACCACTGTGCTTCTTTCCCCCAAAGATGATTAACTGTCCGGAGAAGGAAAGCTAAGCTGCCTGGATCACACAGCAAGAACGTGGCATTGGACCTCAGCCAGGAGGTGGGAAAGTGCTTCAGGAGTGGAGATTAGCTGGCATCTGGAATGCCTGGGGCAGTGGTGTTCTCAGAGGACTCAGCAGGGCTGGGCACAGGTTCAGGAGCTGGGACTTTGTTCTGCAAGGGGTGGTGGGAGCCATAGAAGGTACATGAGCAGGAGAGGGGCACGACCAAGTCTAATGTTACAGGAGATGGCTGTACATTAAAAAAAAAAGGCCCAAGAGGGCTCTGAAACAAACTCTGTAGTCTTGCTTCCAGATTTCCCTCTGCCTCTGGCCAAGTAGAAGTCTGTATTAGAAGTACGAGACCTATAATAATAATTATAATAATACTAATGAGAATAATAACCTGTGTGTCTGTGATGCTCTTTCGCTTTTCTGATGCTCTCTGATTTGATTTTGTCCCCATAGCAACCCCAAGAGGGAGGCAGAGCAGCTCTCATCACCCCATTTTATAGTTGTGGACATGGAGGCCAGCAGTGGAGGTCGAAGACATGCCTGGGGGGGTGTCACTTACTTCCCCACCTTCGAGCAGGGCCTTTCCTGCTGCATTTGCCGCCCACCAGGTCCCTCCTGGATGAGGTAAGGTGGTGGGCCCTGTCTGGGACCCAGTGTGCCTCCATCCCCCGCAGCCAGGTCCTGTCCTGCTTGATTCCTCTCAATCGCCCCATGAGGCAGGTGCTTCTCATACCACAGGTGAGGCTAGGTCAGGTGAGGGGACCTGTGCAAGTTCACACATGGCTAGGAAGGAGGTGAAGCTGGGACATGTCTGACATCTGTGTGGCCCTGGGCAAGTCACTTTACTGGAAGGTCCTCGGTTTTCTCATCTGTGAAATAGGAGTGTAAACCAGATTTGTGGGGCTGTCCTGAGGACGAAAGGAGGATGTGTATTGTGTGCTCAGGACTGCTCTGGTTCCCAGAAAAGTGCTGGGGCCCTTGATGGGCTGGGGTGGCAACAGGGATGTGGACAGGGAGGAAGAGAAAGAGGAGGGTGTTCACGAATCAAGCTGAGGAGCTGAGTTTCCGGGCCATGCCCCAGCCCACTCCCAGGGGCTGCCTGAGCCCAGGTCAAAGGGCAAAGTGTGAGGCTGGAGTCAGGCCTCTCCCTGTCATCCTGGGGCCACTTTGTCCTGGGTGTGGTGCCAGCCTTGGAGCCCAGCACTCTGCAGGCATTCCCCCAGCCCCCACTGTACTGAACCGGAACCCCAGTCCTGCGGGGGCTGGGCCACTCACATGCACACTCAGGAAGGGGCCAAGAAGGAAGGTGACTGTAGGGTATGGGGAGGTCCCAGGGCCATGCTCAGAGCCCCACAGGCCCCGCCCCTCCCTCAGAGCTCAGCTCTTTAGGCCTCAAGATCTGGGAATTTCTGGGGGGCTGGGGGAATCCCCCTTGGGACTGCCTAAGAGAGCCTTGTGGGTGTCCGGAACCCTCTAGTCCAGGTCCACATGGCTCTACAGCAGAAGAGTGGCCTGTTTGTACCACCTGCTGTCTCTGGGCTTCAGTATGCCCATCTGGGTAATGGGATCGGATGGCAACAAATGGCCTCCAGGGGCTGAAGGTGGGCACTGGACAACCCTGGGGGACGTAAATTGGTGGGTTCTCAGAGCCCTAGGCCTTTCTCTGACCTCCTTCTGCCCTGTGGGCCAGGCTGTCCCTGCTGGGTCCAGACACCAGGCCTCTTGGGTCACTGGACTAGAGGACTGAGGCCCTAGCTCTCCCAGGTGTCAGAGAGGGTCTTGCTCTGAGCCCCTGGCGGTTATCAGAGAGCCCTCTCCATCTACAGGTGAGCGCGGCCAGACCCACTTGCCAGGCCAGGGCTTCTAGCGGGGGTGGGGGACCACCGCCTGGGCAGTGCCGGGGTCAGCTGGGTCCAGGCTCACCCATGTCTGGGTTCAGCCGGGGTTCGAGCCCAGGGCCACGCCAGGCTCGGGCTCAGCCCGGATCGGAGCGGGGGGGCGGGCTCTCATCGGTGCTCCCAGGCCGGCCGGTTTCCAGGGCGCGGGCTCCGCGCCTCCCGCGGCCAGGTCCCCGGCGCAGCCGGAGATAAACTACCCGGCCTCGGCCATCGGGCCGGTCCCCGGCCCGGCCCCCACCCCGCCCCTCTGCGGCCCGGCCCACTTGGCCCAGCTTCCTCTCCATAAAAGGTGAGGTTTGGGAGCGCCCGGGAGGGGGGCATTGGGGAGGGGGAGGGGCGTCGCCCAGCGTCCGGGGTTCCAAACCCCCGCCTAGCCGGTCCTCCCGTCCCTAGGTGAAGACTCTGACCTACTCCCCCCGCTCCGCGGCCGACCCCGCAGCCCCACGCCCCGGCCCCGGGGGTCCCCGCCGGCGACACTGCCTGGCCCCATTTTGCTTTTGAGGATACTGAGGCCCACTCCAGGGCGGCGGCGCGGCCGGCCTGTGACATCTCAGGGGCTGAGAAACCCGGCCTGGGCTCCCAAACCCGAGCAGGAAACTGCAAACTGGCCATGCGTGTCCCATCGCAGGGCAGTTCTTGCAATAAATGTATAAAAATGTATTCCATGGGCGGTGTGCGTGCATTTTAATACCTCCAGGGGTGAGAGACGTCCCCTCCCGGGCTACTTGGGTTAGGCCCCTAGCGTTGTCACTTACCTGCCTGTGCCCTTGAGCAGTTACTTTGGCTCACAGCCTCAGTTTCCCAATTTGTGAAAAGGGGAGATGATTATAATTCTGGTTTGTGCAAATGTAACTTTACTGCTCTGCTGAGGGCCTGGGGCATGGTTAAGGGGAGGAAGGGAGAGGGGAGCGAGCGGGGTTCCATTCCTGTCTGCCCCCCACCAAGTCCCTCAAGGAGTGCCTGCGACTGGAGTTAGGTGGGTCGGATGGTCCCTGCCCCTCCCTCCCTGCAGGACTCGTGAGGAAGAGAATTATGGTTGCCAAGAGGCAAACACTGGGCGCTAAATAAATGTAGCCCAGTCCTTCCCTCCCCTCCCCGTGGGAGCGTGAGTCATCTGGGTCCTGGCCCAGGGCTGGAAGCAGGGTCTTTGGGTGTCACCTGGCTCCACCCCGCCTTGCTATGTGACCTTGGCAGGAATCCGCCTGGCTCTGGGACTCAGTTTCCCTCTCTGTGGAAGTCAAGCCTGGCCTGATCGGCTAGGGGTGGGGAGGAGCCAGGTGGGAAGGGAGGCTGGGCCCAGGCCGGGCAGCCTTCGGTCCCCGGCCCTAAGTTCCTGCAGCCTGAGGCGGGCTGGGCCTCCGCCGGCCACGTCCACTGCCCACAGGCCGCCATAAAAGGCAAACGGCGGCGGGTCGCGCAGCCAAACTTAGTCATCCGGCCCGCGGGCCGCCTGCCGCCGCTCGGCGGCAATTTCCTCCCGAACTTCCCGTTTTCAAGGGAGGCCCGGGGAGGGGGGTCCGAGTGGGGCCGGGCTTTCGAAAGGCCCCGCGGCTCCTCCTAGGGGGCGGCTGGACCGGGGTGGGGGGCGCCCTCGGAGAAGGAGACCCAGGGGAGAGCGGCCCCGGTTTGGGGATCTGCCGCGACGCCCCCTCCCCGCCCCGCCCTCAGGAATGAGCCTGAAGTTCCTTAACCCCTGAGCTGCCGGGCAGTCGGGCGACAGCGTGGAGGGTGGGGAGGGAAGGGGCTGAGCTCGGACCCGGACCCAGGAGGGCGATATCTGCCTCGTTAAATCTCCGCGAGGTATCCTTGGGAGAAAATCGCAGCGATGCAGGAGTAGGGCCACCTCGAGACATCCTATGAAATTTAAAACCACACAGAATCGAACAAACCTGTCCATCCCAGGAAAATGAATAAGTAAAGGCGATATGCAGTGGAATACCCCCCAGCCACCCAAAGGAAGGACAACTGCCACAGCACCAATGGCATGACTGTCACAGACCCTATGCTAGCCAAAGAACGCCACAAAACCCCATTACGGTGGAATCCATCCCAACTCACGGCGACCCCATGTGCTACAGAGTAGAACTGCTCCATAAAGTTTTTTTGGCTGCAATTTTTACGAAAGCAGATTGCCAGGCCTTTCTTCCGCTGAGCTGCTGGGTGGGTTTGAACCACCAACCTTTAGGTTACAGCTGATCACAAACTGCAAAGAAGCCAGACTGACAAGAGTTCAGAGGATGTGGTTCCATTTATACCAAGTTCAAGAAAAGCAAAACGAATATGTGGTGATAACACTTAGGTTATTGGTTCCCTCCAGAGGAGGGAGCAGATATTGATGGAAGGGGGCACGGGGAGACTTCTGGGGGCTGGAAATGTTCTGTATGCTAATCGAGGTGGTGGCCACATGGCTGTATGCTTATATGAAAAGTCACTCAAGATGGGTGACCTCCCTGTACCGAAGTTATACCTCAATACAGAACAGTAAAAAACAACAACCCTCTGGGGCACTCCCTTATACTGCTTAGGGACATCCATATAGGTACAAAGGTAACAGAGACTCAGATGGAATGGGGCCACCCCAGCTTCTGGGTCAAGGGGCCAGAATGAAGGGAAGGGAGAAGGAGGGTGTGTGTTGATTCTGATGTCCTGTATTTCTTTGAGAAAATAGAGCTGAAGAAAATATGGCCAAACAATATTTGCTCCATCCCTGTACTTTTCTGTATATTTGAAATATTTCACGCTTTTCAAAAAGGAGAAAAAAGAAAGCACAAGGGCCTGGGAGTTGGACAAAGTGGTCAACCCTCTGACCCTCAGTTTCTTCTTCTGTACCATGGAGCAATAAACTCTTTGAGGCAAGTTTATTATGAGAATTGTAGGAGACAGTGCATGCAAAGTGCCTAGCATGTGCCCCAGGCACACAGTAGATACTCAACAAAGAGGTCTGGTGTGGGCCCCCCTCCAGAAGGGAGGACTTGTTGAGGTGGGGGACCAGGTGGGCCCACAGCTCTCTGCAGAGGCTCTTGGCCTGGCCTGGCCTGCCTTGGCTGTGAAGGTTCGTGTTTCTGACAAATGGGGCCAGTCAATCCTGTGCCCTGTCTGTCCTGCCCTGTTCTGTCCTGTCCCCAGGCCAGGGTCGCTCCAGGTGAGTACCCAGTAGAATGCAGGGGAGCAGGTCACCTCACCTCAGATTCCAGGTGGCCAGGTGGCCGGATCCCCAGGCAGCCCATCTGGGCAGTGAGGACAAGTTGGGGTGGTAGGTGCCAGCCGGGGTCAGGCCTGCAGCCTGCCCCAGGAGCACTGATGGGGGAGCACTACTGAGAGAGCCCCAGAGGGGTGTGGGTGGCTAGAGCCAGGCAGGGAGGAGGGCTGGGGTTACTGAGGGACAGCCAGAAGAGAGGCCCGTTAGAGGAAAAAGAAAGCGAAAGGGCAGCAGACTGCTTTTTCTCCGTTACTTTTGAGCACCCGGTTTGTTGGGCACTGCACCCAGGCTCTGGCGGGGCGGGGGGCGGTAAACCTCCTACGATCCTAACAGGGGGAGTTAAGACCCCAAATACAGCAAGGCTAAGCGGCTGGGCCAAGGTCACTCAGCTGAGCAGGGCAGAGTTAGGAGGAAGTGTGAACAAGAGAGAGGGAAAGACATTTCCAAAAGGATGGCCGAGGCTGGAGGGAGTACAGAGCCCCTGGTAGGGGGTCTGAAGGGGAGGCCGAGGGAGGAATGGAGGAGGGACGGGGCCCAGAGGGGAGGGACAGAGAACCAAGGCTGGGTGCAGCGGATGGAATGAGCGCAAGCCAGGCTGGAATGGGCTGCTCTTGGGCGCCCTCTAGTGGAGGATTTTCTGCACACCCCCCCCCCAATCCTACCCCCCACGCTTGCCACACTGGCCAGACTGGGGTGAGGAGGCGGCCGATGAGCTACTGTACTTGTCCCAGGGGCACAGACTTGGGGGCAGGGACTTGGGGGGGGTGGGTAGCAGCCCTTGGTTCCAGCCCTGGTGCAGCTCAGCTCCCCTTGAGCCTTGAAGTCCCTGGCACGGCGGACCTCTGATGTCGGCACTCAGTGCACTAGAAACCCAGCTGGGTTCTGCCTGTGTGGCCCATCCTCCATGGGCACCCTCACCCATGAGCACCCCTTTCGTGCCCTCCCGAACCCCCACCTCAGTGACCCTGTGTATGGAGCATTGCTCTTCCCTCTTACAGATGAAGAAACTGAGGTCTAGACAGCTGAGGGCATTTGCCTAGTGTTGCCACCGACAAAGGGCGGAGCTGGGGCCACTTTTGCGGGATTCTTGGCCCAGCACTTTGTGCCAACCCAAGCAGCTCAGGGAGCCGAATCATGGATGCAGTATGAGGTTCACACTTCACGCGTGTACACGAATGCACACCTGCATGCTCAGCTCATGTGGAACTGGGTCCCCAGAGTCTTTCCATGGTGTACCTGGGTGGAGGTGGATTGAGCTGAGACTCTTCAGAACTCCTTGGGCTTCCGAGTCTCCCAGGTTGGCAGAAGCTGCCCCTCCTTCCCTGTCTGGGGAATCGGCCTTCCCTTGCTGGAAGGCCCTGTGAACCCTCACCGGGGGGAAGCCTCAACTTGCAGCCTCCCCCCACTGCTGGCCTCCAGTTGCCTAACTGGGGTCAGATTTCGGCCTGCCCCGGGGATACACATGTCACATTTGGCCTGAGAGGAAATAGTTTAAACATTAGAAGAATGGCTAGATGTTGCTAATCTGCATCCCTAGCAAACTGAGACTATGTGTGGGAATGGATTCCAGGGGTGTTAGCCCGAGGAGAGCGGAATACCCCACTGGATTGGGCCAGATTGATGGCTATGGGCACATGTCCCAGATTCAGCATTTAATGTGTTAGCTGGTGCAGTTGAAAGTGGCTCCCACAGTTTGCTTGGTTGATTGGCTAAAATTTCAAGCCATTCATGGTATCCATTCAGGGATGCAGAGATTCCAGAATGTTTCTGACAGAATTCCAGGGAAGAATACAAAGGGAGTGATTTATCATGCATGACCTGCACACTTGCTCCCTTGACCAACATCACCCCAGTGGACAGGGCCCTCTCCTTTCACTAACCCTTCAAGAAATTTGTCAGTAAGGGCAGAACCTTCATCTCTGAAGATCCTACAGTCTGGGGTGGGGGGGCCATACTCCACTCAGGTGGCCTCCCTGATCTCAGAGCCCAAGTGTTGGTGGCACCTTGAATGGCAGAGCCTGAGCAGCAACCCTTAACTGTTAAAGACAAAGGGGGTAAATTACTGTTCCCGGCACAGAGATGGAGTTGTTTCCAGAATGTTCTGGCCTGCAGGGATATCTGGTAGAGGAGACTCACTGATCATAGTGTTCTTAAGAATGAGGTAGATGGGCCACATACTAAAGTGTTACTTGAGCTATTTAATGGGAAAGGAGTCCCTGGGTGGTCCAAACGATTGATGCTGGTAACCAAAACATTGGTGGTTCAAATCCAACCAGAGGTGCCTTGGAAGAAAAGTCTGGCAATCTACTTCCAAAAAACCAGCTACTGAAAACCCTATGGAGCACAGTTCTACTCTGACACACAGAGGGTCGCCGTGAGTCGAATTGACTTGACGGCAACTTTTTAAAAAAAATATATAATAGTACAAACTATTGGTCTTGGTGGGCAGCAACTTGCCTGGAGTCACCACAGAATAGAGACTGTGCCTCTCACCAAGTTTCTAGATTGCTTTTGTGTGGCCTTTCTCGCCATGGTGTTGTAGCTCCCACCCAAGTGATTGGGCAGGACTGTGTGATAGGGTAATTGTGGCCCACTAAATTTTTTTTTTTTTTTAAAGGGACTGGTCAGTTTTGCCATTCTGCTGGGCTTGAAATGATGCACCGCAAAGGCGGGAAAGAGAAGCTCCCACCACCACCAAGTGCTGTAGGGGAAAAGACATCACAAAGTTTAGTAAAGTAAAAAGAAAGTTTTATCCAGCATATATTCAAAGAGGCAAGTGGACAAGTGGACAAGCATGGTGGCAGAATTAATGTCCGTCTGAGTCCGAGGAAATATTACAAAATAAGCAAGAATGGGGAAACGGACAAACATGCTGCCACAGACCTGTCTCCCCAGAGTCCAAAGGAAGTTACAGTCATTAGTATATATTAACATTACAAAACGGGCAAAACCATTGAAATCGTCACCTTTTCACAGATTGGCTAGAAACTGTGATCCTACATTTTGAATTGTCTTTCTTAGTGATCACTGGTGCAGTCAGGAAGGTCTTCTTTGGTCCAACTAATGTTCTATTCACTAAATGCTAATAGAAAGAGATAAGAGTGGAAAGTCTTTTGTGTTCTGGCTTACCTGAAAGGTTCCCTAAAAGATATTTTCCAAGATTATCTTAGCTATTGTCTTTAGACCTCAGGGCCCAGTTGATGTGTCCTTGTGAGTCCTTGTGAGTCCTTGTGAGCCCTTGTGAGGCCAGCTCTAGCTGGGTCACATTCTTTATGCTCAAGGAGAGGGATCGGTGACTCCAATATTATTTCCTAAATCACAGGGAAGAACAGCCAGAAGCCAGCTGTCCTTTGGACCCTGGATCCCTGCACTGAGAAGCTCCTAGAACTGGGAGACAGAGAGAGCTGTAACACCAAAGGCAGCAAGAAGCTACAGTAGAGACTGCAAAGCAGGAGACGGTGTGGTTGGCTTCCCAGCCCACGGAGTGAGAAAGTGGAGTACCCGTGGGCAGAGGCTGAGGGCCAGCGAGAGGTGTGCCTGCAAGAACTGCCGGGAGGGGGCTGTCCTGATGGAAGAACTGTGTCCTGAGTGTTCCTGAGCCTGAATTGTAACTGTGACTTCCCTAATAAATCCCATAATTGCGAGTATTGTCTGTGGGTTCTTTGTAGTCATTGCAATGAATTATCGAACCCATCAGAAGTAGAGAGTGGCATGGGAGGGATGGTTGGTGTCAGAACTGGTAAAGTTGGCAGAGAGGAGGCATATCTGACTTCTGCCTCATAGGAATCAGCCTTGGGCAGTTGATCTTGACTCCCCTTCCCCCTTGTAAAGTGAAAGGAAGTCACATACGACCCCCGTGCCATTTTTACACTGGGTCTCCATGAGGAAGGGCACCAAATGCCACCATATTGGGTGTACAGTCAATCTTCAGTTATGCAATTCAAGAGGTTAAGACTGTGTTTACTTCTACGGCATTCATGAAAGTGCCCACACCATGGAGGATAAGTATATTGAAAATCTACCCTACCAGAAAGCCATCCAGATGTGCCTAGGGGGTAGACATAGACTTGGGGCTCAAAGAGAGTGCTCAATTTATGCTGTACATGCTTAAAAATGCCAAGACTATGCTGACTAGCCACCATCCCCCAGTCTGTCTGTCATACTGTGGTGACTTGTGTGTTGCTGCGATACTGGAAGCTATGCCACCGGTATTTCAAATACTCATGATGGATTGCTTTCAGCAAAGCTTCTAGACTAAGGCTAGGAAGAAAGGCCTGGCAATCTGCTTCTGAAAATTAGTCAACGAAACTCTTATGGATCACAACAGAATATTCTCCAAGATAGTGCTGGAAGATGAGCTCCCTAGGTTGGAAGGCACCCAAAATACACAGTGGAGAGTGGGCTACTTGCATCAGGTGGACACTTGAGACTGTGTTGGCATCTCCTGTCTGGAGGGGAGATAGGAGGGTAGAGAGGGTTAGAAACTGGCAAAATCGTCACGAAAGGAGAGACTGGTTGGAGGGAGTGGGCTGACTCATTAGGGGGAGAGTAAGTGGGAGTATGGAGTAAGGTGTATATAAGCTTATATGTGACAGACTGACTTGATTTGTAAACATTCACTTAAAGGACAATAAAAATTATTTTAAAAATAAAAAGCACTTCTAGACAAACAAAAACCAAGACACTATGTCACTAGTAGATCCATGCTGAAAGAAAAAGGCAATTCTTCAACCAGTGGGAAATGGATTCCTAGAAGAAGGAACAAACAAGAATAAATGAAATTTTAAAAAGCAAAAAAAAAAAAAAAATACACAGTGGTCACAACAATGGACTGGAGCATATACCAAGCATTGTGAAGATAGTGTAGCACCAGGCAACATTTAGTTCTGTTGTACATGGAACAGCTGTGAGTTGGAGCCAACTCAATGGCAACCATCAACAACAATATCTTAATCTGAGGGATTAAGTGGAGTTTCTGGTCATTTTACTCATGCAAATAAACCAAGCCCCCAAGATGTGCCACCAAAATACGGAGTTTGCAGATAGATAGATCTCCCCGCCACCCCCACCACACTGAGATGAGCCTCACCAAAAGAAAAAAAGAAAGGGGTGTTGTTCTCCAGCCAAAGGAATCTGAAGAAACAAAGCAAAAGAGAATATTGTTGTTCTTAGGTGCCCTCCAGTCAGTTCTGGTTCTGACTCATACTGACCCTATGTACAACAGAACAAAACACTGCCTGGTTCTGCACCATCCTCACAATCATTGTTATGCTCGAGCCCATTGTTGTAGCCACTGTGTCAATCCATCTCGTTGAGGGTCTTCCTCTTTTTCGCTGACCCTCTACTTTGCCAAGTATGATGTCCTTCTCCAGGAACTGGTTCCTCCTGATAATATGTCCAAAGTATGTGAGAGGTAACCTTGTCATCCTTGCTTCTAAGGAGCATTCTGGCTGTACTTCTTCCAAGACAGATTTGTTTGTTCTTCTGGCAGTCCATGGTATATTCAATATTCTTCCCCAAGATCACAATTCAATGGCTCAGTTCTTCTTTGGTCTTATTCATCATCCAGCTTTCACATGTGTATGAAGCGACTGAAAACACCATGGCTTGGGTCAGGGGCACCTTAGTCTTCAATGTGACATTTTTGCTTTTTAACACTTTAAAGAGGTCTTTTGTAGCAGATTTGCCCAATCCAGTGGGTCTTTTGATTTCTTGACTGCTGCTTCCATGTGTGTTGATTGTGAATACAAGTAAAATGAAATCCTTGACAACTTCAATCTTTTCTCCGTTTATCATGTTGTTACTTATTGGTCCAGCTGTGAGGATTTTTGTTTTCTTTATGTTGAGGTGTAATCCATACTAAGGGCTGTGGTCTGTGATCTTCATCAGTAAGTGCTTCAAGTCCTCTTCACTTTCAGCAAGCAAGGTTATGTTATTTGCATATCACAGGTTGTTAATAAGCCTTCCTCCAATCCTGATGCCACGTTCTTCTTCACATAGTCCAGCTTCTCAGATTATTTGCTCAGTTTACATATCGAATGAGTATGATGAAAGGGTACAATACTGACACACACCTTTCCTGACTTTAAACCACACAGTATCCCCTTGTTCTGTTTCAACAACTGTCTCTTGATCTATGTACAGGTTCCTCATGAGCAAATTAAGTGTTCTGGAATTCCTGTTCTGTGCAAAATGAAATAAGTATAGCATAATATGCATGCAAGATCCCTAGGTGGTGCAAATGGTTTGCACTGGCCGCTTCCATAGGCCTGGAGATCGATCTGCTTCCGTTAAGATTATAGCCAAGAAAACCCTGTGAATCAGTTCTACTCTGTAACACATGGGGTCCCCCTGAGTTGGAATGGACTGAATGGCAACTAACAACGATATAGGGCATATACGAATAAGGTAAAATCTCCCGCCTTCCGCTCTTGGCTCTAGAATCCAGGGTGGCCCATTAACTTGATGGGCGAACAATGCCATGATTTATTTTCACTAACTTTCTTCTGAAATGTAGCATTCCGTTCCATTTCGAACGTGGCAACAAACCACAGAAACGGCAGCCGGCCTGTGAATTTTATCAGTAGAAACCTCAGATGTTTTAATTATCACGTTACAGTAGCTAGGGGCATAACTAACTCACAATAATAGCAGTTAAGAGACCGGTTAGTCGTCAGTCCTTGTTACTTAACGCATTAATAAACACATATATTGATTACTGTATCGCGTTTATTCTTGCAACATGCTGTCAACTGCATATAGTTTCCTTTGTAATTCTGTGCATTTTACTTTATACGTTTAAAAGCATGATTCTGAGAAGGGGTCCTAAGCATCACCAGATGCTAACGGGTCCACAGGGGTCCAAGGCACCCGAAGGGTTAAGAGCCCTGGAGTTCCTATTGGCGGAGTCCGGCAGGAAGCTGGCGGCAAGGGGTTCTGGGAAATGTAGTTTGCAGCTCCCAGGCCGGAGCCTCGCGGAGCTGAGCTGGTAAGGGTGGGCTCGGAGCTGGGAGACAATAGCTCAGTGATCTGAATACGGGTGGCTGGGGAATTAGCTAGATGCGCGTGTGGCGCGCCTGTCCTCGCACTGCCCAGGGATAGCCGCGCACACAGTCACACACACCAGGGTCCATGCACACACACAGTTGTCCACTTAGTACCGTGGGCGCTCCCGCCCCCAAGGGCACCTAGGGCCGCTGCATTGTGCACTTGGATGTCTTAGCCGAGACCTCGGTAGTCACAGTGGGGGTCCCAGGCTACGTCCCGGGGGAAGCGTGCGCAAGCAGACAGCACAGCGGTGCAAGGGCCCTGGGGCGGGCGCCTGCTCGGCCATTAGGGGATGGGGGGCGGGCTGGACTCGCGGGCCACAAGAGGCGTTTGGACCAGAGCTTGGGCGGCTGCCTGGTGACTAGAATGACATTTATTGTTCTCACCGAGCTCGCAGCTGCGGGCTAGGAAGTGACTCAGCAGAATTCCTGAGAGCTGATGGGAAGAGGAAAGCTCCGGCTGGATGGGGAGCGGCTGTGTCCCGGCGAAGGCCCCACCCCGAGCTCCTGCTGACCGCTGGGCACGCTCAGCCTCGTGTTCTCCTTTCCTCCCAGGGTTCTGCTGGGGACCAGCTGCCTAGGAAGAGGGTGGGTGGGGCGCTGCCGAACGCTTGAGGGAGGGAGGGAGCTGGGAGCCAGGCCTTTCGGGGTCGGGGGGAATCTCAGCCACCACCTCAGAGCCTGGCCTCCGGGGCATCCAGGCTTTTCGCAGGGGGCTGGGGGAGGAGGATTGGTCCTGTCCACGGAGTAATTCCCGTGCTCCCCTCCTTCCTTTGCGAATAAAGGTAATCATTCAACAAGCAATTCCTAAGCGAGTCTTCTGTCTCATTTTTCTCATGCATAAAATGGGTATAACGATCCCACGCCACGACTGAGGCTTGTTGGAGCACATGCTGTCGGCCTAGTTCTGAGCAAGAAATCACTCAGGCCCTACACCCTGGGGTAGCCGGGCTGAGAAGGCACATTAACGCGCGTCCCTGAGGGCTCATCTCCAACGGCCCTCTTGGGGGAAGCCGTTTACGGCAGCCGAGAGAGAAGACACTCCTAGAGGCAGGAGAGGAGAGGGCCCACCCAGGACTGCGCGGCTCTGGGGACACGGCATGGTCTCCCGCTGCCCTGGGCTGTGAGGCTCCTGGCCGCCGCCAGGTGGCGATGGAGACGCGCCCGCTGCGCCAGGTTGGGCGGGGTCCACCGGATCTGTTGAAGGGGCCACACTTGGGGACCCTTCCCAGACCCATTAGTAACCCTTTGGATCGAAAAAGAAAAATATTAATATTGGCTGTAAAAATGCAAAATAAGAGTCAATACAAGTTTAATCTGATGACCAACGGTCATTATGTACTGAGATGGTCAAACTACAACTCTTTGTGTCTCTCCCCCCCCCAAAAAAAATTCCCAGGCAGAGTTTTTTGGGGGGCGCTTGCACCCCACTGAGTTGGGGTCCAGAGCATAGTCCTGAGAGTCCTGTTCTGGCAGAGTTAGAGGAAGGAGAGCTGGGGGAGGGGAGCGTCTCTGAGGAGGGAGGTTTAAGCTGGGGCTTGAAAGGTTGGTAGACTTTGCAGGGGAAGAAAAAACCCACTGCCGTCGAGTCGGTTTCGACTCTTAGCGACCCTATAGGACAGAGTAGAACTCCCCCATAGTGTTCCCAAGGAGCACCTGGTGGATTGAAACTGCCGACCTTTTAGTTAGCAGCCCAACTCACCTAGCTCTTAACCTGAGGGGAGAGAAAATTCCAGAGTGAGAGAGGGACAAAAGTTAGGAGGTGGGACTGGTGGGAACAAGGACAGAGCCAGGAATTCATCCTGTTTGGTTGGAGGGTAGAATTTGGCAAGAGAAGCAGGTGGGGATGGGGGTGGGTGCGATGTCCCTCGCACTGCCTAGCTTGGGGCTGGCTGCAGCTTCTCCAGTAGCAATCACCTGGGGGACTTTACACGAGAGGAAACATCGCCATACACAGTCCTGAGCCAGGGCCTGTCTACTCTCTCCTAGCTGTGGCGTCCTGGCTCCCACAATCTGCTTTAGTTTCCAAGGGCTGTCTTAACAAAATACCACCAACTGGGTGACTTATAAAAATAAAACCAAACCAGTTGCCATCCAGTTGACTCCTGAACTCACGGCAACCCCATGTGTTTCAGCGTAGAACTGTGCTCCACAGGGTTTTGAATGGCTCTGATCTCTCAGAAGTCGATTGCTAGGCCTTTCTTCTGAGCCATGTCTGAGTGGATTCGAACCACCAGCCTCTCAGAGGCCGTGCCCTTAGCCATTTGCACCACCCAGAACTCCTTAAGAACAGAAGTGTATCGTCTCACAGTTCTGGAGGCTAGAAGGCCAAAATGACGGTGTCAGTAGAGCTGGTTCCTTCTGGAGGCTCTGAGGGAGAATCTGTTCTATGTCTTTCTGCCAGCTTCTGGTGGCTCCCTGCCATCCTTGGCATTCCATGGTTTGCAGCTGCATCTGCTCCGTCATCGTATGGCTTTTGTTCCCTACCTCCATGTCTCTTCTCCTCTTTTATAAGGACACCTCTCATTGGATGAGGACCCGCCTTACTTCCGTAGTAGTTTTTACTCATGGCGACTCCCTGTGTACCAAGAATTGTGTTCCATAGGGTTTTTGTTTTCTGAAGCCAGAAGAATGTAATTTTATTTTTTATATTTTTGTTATTGTCGTTGCTGTTGAGACTATACACAGTAAAACATACACCAATTCAACGGCTTCAACATGTCCAATTCAGTGACATGATTGTGTTCAAGTTGGGCAACGCTTCTCCCTTCCTTTTCTGTGTTTTTCCTTCCCCATTTACATAAACTCACTGGCCCCTGAGATTCCTATTTTGTCTTTCCTGTTACTCATGCCAATTTGATCTCATATAGTTCTTAAAAGAGCGTAATGCTCAAGGCAGACATTCTTTACTAGCTAAGCTAAAGTATTCTTTGGTTTTAAGAAGGCTTTAGGGGATATTTTTGGTTTAAGGTTTAAAGATGACCTCAGGACAATAGTTTCAGGGGTTCATCCAACCTCCACGGTTCCAGAAAGGCTCGATTCCATACGAATTTGAAATTCTTTTCTGCATTGTCCCCTTTTTGATCAGGGTTCTTTTATACAATCTTTAATCAAAACATTCAGTAATGGTAGCCAGGCACCATCCAGTTCTTCTGGTCTTACGGCAAAGGAGGCAGCTGTTCATGGAGGCAATTAGCCACTCCTCCTATTTCTGACTTTCCTTCTTCCTCTATTGCTCCAGGCAAATAGAGACCAATTGCTATGGCTGCTTGCAAGCTTTTAAGACCCCAGACACTACGCAATGAACTAGGAGGTAGACTAGAAGTGCTAAACATGTTATTCCAAACCAAACCAAACCCAGTGCTGTCGAGTCGATTCCGACTCACAGCGACCCTATAGGACAGGGTAGAACTGCCCCATATAGTTTCCAAGGAGCGCCTGGCGGATTCGAACTGCTGACCCTTCGGTTAGCAGCTGTAGCATTTAACCACTATGCCACCAGGGTTTCCAAACATTTTATTAGAATGTTTAACTGGATGTCCCATGACACCATAACCCTAAACCTCCAAAGTGAGGAACCAAATCTCATGAGGTGTTTGGCTGTACATAAGCAGCCTCAGCTTTTTGTTGTTATAGATATGTCTATCAAATAACTTTTGCCAATTCAACTTTTTACAAGTGTACAACTTACTGACAGCTCTTACAATGATCAGCTGTGAAACTGTCTTAGTCATCTAGTGCTGCCATAACAGAAATACCACAAGTGGATGGCTTTAATAAAGAGAAGTTTATTTCCTCACAGTAAAGTAGGCTGAAAGTCCAATTTTAAGTTGTCAGCTCCAGGGGAAGACTTTCTCTCTCTGTCAGCCTTTTTTCATCAACCTTCCCCCAGACTAGGAGCTTCTCTGAGCAGGGACCCCGGATCCAAAAGATGTGCTCTGCTCCTGGCACTGTTTTCTTGGTGGTATGAAGCCCCCCTGTCTTTTTCTCTCTTTTATATTTCAAAAGAGATTGCCTCAAAACACAATCCAATCTTGTAGATTGAGTCCTGCCTCACTAACACAACCGCTGCCCATCCCCCCTCATTAACATCACAGAGGCAGGATTTACAACATAAAGGAAAATCACACAATACTGGTAATCATGGGCCAGCCAAATTGATACATACTTTTTTTGGGGGGGGGGGGACATAATTGAATCCATGACAGCAACCATACTCTTAATTAATGTGATTTTTCCATCACCGTAAACCCAAACTCAGTACTCCATAAGCAATACCCACCCCCTCCCGCCCCTGGTAGCCACTAATAAATTTTGTCCTCTATACATTTGCCTTTTCTTTTCTTTTTATTTAAGTGAGGTCATACAATATTTGTCCTTTTGTGATTGTGGTTTGAAAAAAGGTTATCTCAGGGCCGGACTTTCGGTGGGGGGGCTCCGTAGGGTTTTCATGACTGTGGGCTTTCAGAAGCAGATCACCAGGCCATTCTGCCAAGGTACTTCTGAGTGAGTTTGAACCTCACCATGGTGTCCTGCCTCCCACAATCTGTTTTAGTTTCCTAAAAATTGGGTGACTTATAAAAACAAAACCAGACCAGCTGCCTTCGAGTTGACTCCCAACTCATGGAGACCCCATGTGTTTCAGGCAGAGTAGAACTGTGCTCCATAGGGTTTTGAGTGGCTGTGATCTTTCAGAAGTAGATTGCCAAGCCTTTCTTCTGTAGTATCCAACCACATGAGTGGGACTGGACTCAATGGCAACTGGTTTTAGTTTTACTCCTGTATGATACCATGTTAACTGATAACATATTCCAAGACCCTATCTCCAGTCAAGGTCATATTCACAGATACCAGGGGTTGGGACTTCAACTTATCTTTTTTGGGGACACAGTTTAGTCCACAAATCTGCCCTCTGCCCCCCACCCCAACTTCTTTCCCACATGCAAAATGCATTCGCCCCATCTAGCATCCACAAAAGTCTTAGCCCACTGGCATCTCACCCCAGCAGTGACCAGCACTTACTGAAGGCCCCTTGTGTAATGAGCCTGGCTCTGGAGATACTGCAGGCCTGCCTGGCTTTTCCCAACCTAAAATCTTCCATAGCTCCCCAAGGCCCTTGAGTCCAAATCCCAGCCCTCAGCCTGAACCTCAGTGCCAATGACAGGCTCAGCTGAGAATCACATGGCGCTCACCAGACCGAGGTCAGAAAACAGGGCCTGTGGGAAGCTGGGCCACAGGTGACCTCCACGCTCCTTGGATCAACAAGGCAGGGGTAAGGAGGCGTCTTAGTCATCCAGTGCCGCCATAACAGAAATACCACAAGTGGATGGCTTTAATAAAGAGAAATTTATTTCCTCACGGTAAAGTAGGCTAAAAGTCCAAATTCAAGGAGTCAGCTCCAGGGAAAGGGTTTCTCTCTCTTTTGGCCCTGGAGGAAGGTCCTTGTCCTCAATTTTCCCATGGTCAAGGAACTTCTCAGGCACTGGGAGCCCGGGTCCAAAGTACACGTTCTGCTCCTGGTGCTGCTTTCTTGGCAGTTTGAGTTCCACAGCCCTCTGCTTGCTTCCCTTCCCTTTTTTCTCTTGAGACAGAAAAGGTGGTGCAGGCCACACCCCAAGGAAACTCCCTTTACCTTGGATCAGGGAGGTGACCTGGGTAAGGGTGGTGTTACCATCCCACCCTAATCCTTTTTAATATAAAATTACAATCACGAAATGGAGGACAACCACAGAATACTGGGAGTCATAGCCTAACCAAGTTGATACATTTTTTGGGGGACATAATTCAATCCATGACAGGAGGTCTCCACCCAGATGCTGGAGTCAGCTGGGCAGTGGCTCCACCCTGGGAGCAGGGAGGGGGCAGTGTGGGAGATTCAGGCCTCATCTCCCCTCCTGTCCCAGGCTTGAGCTAGGGGTGGAAGGGCAGTGTTCTGGGAGGCAGAGCAAAGTATAAATTTCAGAACGCTAAAACGCGACTTATCCAATTAGAAGATGAACATTTGCTGAAGATTTAATTCAACTCATTAATTAATGAGGGTCAGTAAGCTGGTTAAGGAGGCACAAAGAACATTTGAGAACCTGGGTTTGTATGTTGCGGTTAGCTGCTGTGGCATCCCCCCAACTCATGGGTACCCCATGCACAACAGAACAAAATGGTGCTTGGTCCTGCGCTACCTGTATGATTGGTTGTGGATCTGACCATTAGAGTCCAGAGGGTTTTCATTGGCTGATTTTTGGGAATAGAAAGCCAGGCCTTTCTTCCTAGTCTGTCTTAGTCTGGAAGCTCCGCTGAAATCTGTTCAGCGTAACAGCAACACACAGGCCTCCATTGACAGACGGGTGGTGGGTACATACGAGGTGGATTGGCCAGGAATGGAACCTACTTCTCCCATGTTGTTGTTAGGTGTCACAGAGTTTTTTCTTTCTTTCTTTTTTTAAATAATTTTTATGTGCTTTAAGTGAAAGTTTACAAAACAAGTCAGTCTCTCACACAGAAACCCATATACACCTTGCTACACACTCCCAATTACTCTCCCCCTAATAAGACAGCCCGCTCTCCCCCTCCGCTCTCTCTTTTCATGTCCATTTTGCCAGCTTCTAACCCCTTCCACCCTCTCATCTCCCCTCCAGGCAGGAGATGCCAACATAGTCTCAAGTGTCCCCCTGATCCAAGAAGCTCACTCCTCACCAGCCCATTGTCCAGTCCAATCCATGTCTGAAGAGTTGGCTTCGGGAATGGTTCCTGTCCTGGGCCAACAGAAGGTCTGGAGGCCATGACCACCGGGGTCCTTCTAGTCTCAGTTAGACCATTAAGTTTGATCTTATGAGAATTTGGGGTCTGCATCCCACTGCTCTCCTGCTCCCTCAGGGGTTCACAGAGTTTTTTCTGACTCACAGTGACTCTGTCTAAAACAGAACAAGATACTGCCCAGTCCTGTTCCATCCTCACAATTGTTGAGTTTGAGCCCATCGTTGTAGCCACTGTGTCAATCCATCTCATTGAGGGTTTTCCTGTTTTTTGCTGACCCTCTGCTTTACCAAGTATGACGTCCTTCTGCAGGGACTGGTCCTTCCTGATAACATGTCCAAAGAATGTGAGACAAAATCTCTCCATCCTTGCTGCTAAGGACCATTCTGGCTGTACTTCTTCCAAGACAGATCTGTTCATTTTTTTGTCAGTCCATATTCTTTGCCAACACCATAATTCAAAGGCATCAATTCTTCTTTATTCGTTATCCAACTTTCACATGCATATGAGGTGATTGAAGTTACCACGACTTGGGTCAGGCGTACTTTAGTCCTCAAAGTGACATTTTTGCTTTTTAACACTTTAAAAAGGGTTTTGCAGCAGATTCACCCAATGCGATACATCGTTTGATTTCTTTCTTTCTTTTTTTCATTGTGCTTTAGGTGAAAGTTTACAGAGCGAATTACTTTCTCAGTCAATAATGTGAACACAGACTGTTTCGTGACATTGGTAGCAATCCCTACGGTGTGTCAACACTCTCCCCTTCTCCACCCTAGGTTCTCCGTTTCCATTCATCCCATTTTCCTGTCCCTTTGTAGGGTTGCTAGGAGTCGGAATCGACTCGACGACAGTGGGTTTGGTTTAGTGGGTTCAGTGCCTTCTTATCTTTGCTTTTGGGCAGGTGTTGTCCATGTCATCTTCTATACATGATTGAACTAAGAAGCATGTCCCTCACGTGTGTTATTGTTTGTTTTATAGACCTGTCTAATCTTTTGCTGAAGGGTTTGTTTGATTCCTTGACTGACTACTGCTTCCATGGGCATTGATTGTGGATCCGAGTAAAACGAAATCCTTGACAACTTCAATCTTTTCTCCGTTTATCATGATGTTACTTATTGGTCCAGTTGTGAGGATTTTTGCTTTCTTTATGTTGAGGTGTAATCCATACTGATGGCTATAGTCTTTGATCTTCGTCAGTAAGTGCTTCAAGTCCTCTTTGATTTCAGCAAGCAAGGTTATGTTACCTGCATGTAACCAGAAAACCAAGCCCATTGCCCTTGAGTAGATTCTGACACATATAGCAGCCCTATAGGACAGAGTAGAACTGCTACATAGTGTTTCCACGGAGTGGCTGGTAGATTCGAACTACCAACTTTTTGGTTAGCAGCCAAATGCTTAACTACATGCCATCAGGGCTCCTGTCTGCATATGGCAGGTTGTTAAAGAGTCTTCCATAAAGCAGGAGAAAAGTGGGATGCAGACTTCAAATTCTAGTAGAAAGACCAGACTTAATTGTCTGAATGAGACTGGAAGGACCCCAGAGGCCATGGCTCCTGGATTCTCTGTTAGCCCAAATTTAAAACCATTCCCGAAGCCAACTCTTCAAAGATTAGACTGGACTATAAGACATAAAATGATACTGGTGAAGAGTGTGCTTCTTAGCTCAAGTAGACACAGGAGACTATGTGGGCAGCTCCTGTCTGGAGGCGAGATGAGAAGGCAGAGGGAGACAGAAGTTGGTTCAATGGACATATGGAATACAGGGTGGAGAGAAGGAGTGTGCTGTCACATTGTAGGGAGAACAACTAGGGTCACATAACGCGTGTACAAGTTTTTATATGAGAAACTGACTTGAATTGTAAACTTTCGCTTAAAGCACAATAAAAAAAAAAAGCTTTCAGGATTATTTGCTCAGCATCTAGATTGCATAAGTGTGTTAAAAGGATACAGCCCTGACATACATATTTCCTGATTTTAAACCACAAAGTATCCCCTTGTTCTGTTTGTCTATTTACAGGTTCCTCATGAGCACAATTAAGCGTTCTGGAATTCCCATTCTTCATGTCATCCAACAACTCGTCTGGTCTTCAGTCATCAGTGTTCAATGTGTCAAATCTATTCTTGAAATTGTCTCTAAATTCAGGTGGGATATATTCAAGGTCATATTTTGGCTCTCGTGGACTTGCTCTAATTTTCTTCAGTTTCAACTTGAACTTACATATGAGCCATTGAAGTCGGCCTGGCCTTGTTCTGACTGATGATATTGAGCTTCTCCATTGTCTTTTTCCACAGATGTTGTTGATTTGATGCCCGTGTATTGCGTCTGGTGAGGTCTACGTGTATAGTTGCCGTTCATGTTGTTGAAGAAAGGTATTTGCAATGACTAAGTCATTGGTCTTAGAAAATTCTGTAAAGTGATCTCTGGCATTGTTTCTATCACCAAGGCCATATTTTCTAACTACTGATCCCTTTTTGTTTCCAACTTTCACATTCCAATCACCAGTAATTATGCATCCTGATTGCATGTTTCATCAATTTCAGACTGCAGAAGTTGGTAATAGTCTTCCGTTTCTTCATCTTTGGTTCTCCCATATAAAAAAAAAATCCAAGAAACCATTGCTGTGGAGTTGATTCTGACTCACAGAGATCCTATAGGACAGAGCAGAACTGCCCCATTGGGTTTCCAGGGAGTGACTGGTAAATTCGAACTGTCAACATTTTGTGGATTTTTTTTTTCCAATTGTGCTTTAAGTGAAAGTTTACAAATCAAGTCAGTCTTTCATACAAAAAAAAAATTTTTTTTTTTTTGCTGTGTACTCCTAGTTGCTCTTGCCCTAATAAGACAGCACACTCCTTCTCTCCACCCTGTATTCCCTGTGTCCATTCAGCCAGCTCTGTCCCCCTCTGTCTTCTCAGCTCCCCTTTAGACAGGAGCTGCCCACATAGTCTCATGTGTCTACTTGAGCCAAGAAGCTCACTCCTCACCAGTATCATTTTCTATCTTATAGTTCAGTCCAATCCTTGTCTGAAGAGTTGGCTTTGGGGATGGTTCCTGTCTTGGGCTAACAGAAGGTCTGGGGACCATGATCTCTGGGATCCTTCTAGTCTCAGACCATTAAGTCTGGTCTTTTTACGAGAATTTGAGGTCTGCATACCACTGCTCTCCTGCTCCCTCAGGAGCTCTCTGTTGTGTTCCCTGTCAGGGAGATCATCAGTTGTAGCTGGGCACCATCTAATTCTTCTGGTCTCAGGTCGATTTAGTCTCTGATTTATGTGGCCCTTTCTGTCTCTTGGGCTTATAATTACCTTGTGTCTTTGGTGTTCTTCATTCTCCTTTGCTCCAGGTGGGTTGAGACCAATTGATGCATCTTAGCTGGCCACTTGCTAGCATTTAAGACCCCAGATACCACTCACTAAAGTGGGGTGCAAAATGTTTTCCCAATAGATTTTATTATGCCAATTGACCTAGATGTCCCCTGAAACCATGGTTCCCAGGCCTCCACCCCTGCTACGCTGGCCTTCCAAACTGAACTGCTAACTTTTTGGTTAGCAGCTGAGCTCCTAACCACTGTACCACCAGGGCTCCAGGGATTACATAGGCCTAAAAAAAAAAAAAAGAAGAATTGTAGAATAAGATTCCTAAATTTAATAAAAATGAAAATTTCCTACTGAGCAATAAAGAGTAACCTTGGGTGTTATCTTTTGTGGCAGATACAAATTCACGTGTTAACCTGTAACATCAATGAATTTGAGCTCTTAATTAATAGTAAATAACAAAATCAATGGCACATTTCCTAGGCAATTCAATAGCCCTTAGGTGGCCTTGTTATACAATGCAATCTTTCTCTTGGCTTCATTTTTAGGTTTCAAATAATTTCCCTTAACATGGGTGATGTGGGTGCTTGGCAGAACCCCGGTACTGATGCATCTGCCTTAGCCAAAGGCCTTGGTCCAGATCTTCCCTGAGGGTCCTTCCAGCTCTGACACTCCCCTTCACCCCCAAGGTAGATTTAGCTCCAAATATATACCAAAGCCTTCATTCCACCCACACCTCTACTGTGACCCCACTCTGTTCCATCTGCCTTAGATCTCCCTGGAAAGTAGTGACAGCTGGGTTCAGAGGGACTTCACTGGGGCAGCGGCACTCCCCAGCTCTGCCCCAGATGCTGTGTGATTCTAGGAAAGCTTAGTTCCTCTCTCCACGTAATATCTTCCCAGAGGTGATGTTAAAATGGATCAGCATATTATCGGTTAGGATCTTCACATTGCAAGACATAGAAAATATCAACTTATGCTGGCTAAGGGGGTTTCAGGTATGGTGTAATCAAGGCTCCATAAGGGTTTGCATGTCTTCAGTGGGGCAGGGGGCAGGTGGAGGCAGCACTGACCCCCAGATTTGAGAATTTGGGAAACCTCTTTTCTTGTAATTTGGTTGGATTCCATTAAATTCAAAAGGATTGAACCTTTGGGGAGGAGAGAGACGATAAGATCTCACTGGCCAGGAGCCTGAAAACATAGTCTAGTCTCCTAATAGAGGGGTCATGAAGGACCTTTTCTGGATTCAGCAGGATATAGTTTGGCAATTGATTGGTAATGTCTGCCATGGGTGCAAAAATGAGACTAGGACACATATTGTGCACTTGCTCGCCATGGTCTACTAAATACAGCACCCAATAGAAAGTCAAGAAAGCCCAGGTTCTGGTTTCATTTTGCCAGATTCTGAGAAAACTGGCTCCTCTGGTCCTTAGCTTCCTTAGCTGTAAAATTAGGCCCAATATCTTCCCTGGGGTGATGTGAGGATGGAATGAACATATTATCAATTAGGATCTTTATAAGAAACAGAAAATACCAACTTATCTTTTTTTTTTTTTTTATCCTGGCTAAGTGGACTTCAGGTGTCGTGTGATCAGGGCCCCAGCTCCATTTCTCTGACTCTCTTAGTACTGTCTTTCTCTGTGGGTCAGCTTTGTCTATACGGTGGCCAAATGACTGCTGCAGTGCCTGCTGGCACCTAAAAAAGCCACATTGCCTTGATTCGGGGGGGCAGTTTCTCTCCCAGCATTCTGAGCAACAGCCCTTAGATTACTCCTGATTGGACCATTGCGGTCACGTGTTCACCCCTGACCGGTGTCTGTGATCTGAGAGTGGAGTGTGCTGATTGGCTTAAGGCTCTCAGGGCCTTGGAGCTGGGGGTGGAGGGATAGGGCTGCTCCCCAGGCACAGGAGATGAATGAAGAGTGGAGGAGGCCGAATGACGACCTGGGCCGTGGTTAAAAAGGGGGGAGGGGATGGATATTGGATATTAGCCCCCTGGTGTCTCCGGTGGACGGGAGGGGACTGAGTGACAAGAAAACCCCTTAAGCGGTCAGTGGCTTTGGAGGAGTCAGTTGGCCTGAGGGGGAATGCAAGTGGGGAGACGAGGGGGTTGAAAGCCACTGGGTGTAGGTGTGGCAGGGGGGCTTTGGGAAAGTGGGCCTCTAGCACTGCTTTTCAAGCGGGGGAGACCGAGAAGGGGAGGGGATTTCTGAAACCACACCCCGCAGGAAGCCGTCAGGGTCCCGGCCAGGCGCCTCCATCTCCCGAAACCTGCTGCTGCGCTCCCCGCCTCCTCGGCGCGCAGGAAACCGGGGGAGGGGACCCTGCCTGCAGAGGAGGGAAGCCACCGCCGTTAGAGCTTACCCAGGGAGAAGGAACCGGGGGCGCGCGCAGGGCGTGCCAAAGGCGCCCCTTTCAGCCGCGCCCACAGTTGGGCCTCCCCCATCGCGGACAGGGTCCAGGCCCAGCCTGATGTCCACGGCTGGACTCCAGTCCCTCGCCCCTAGGCACCCATCTCCGTGTCCCACAGCTCCAGGGACCCCAGCCAAGGCTGCAGGCTGGGAACCAGGACCCCGCACTCCCCTACAGACCCCGCCCCGTGCCCCCTCCCAGTCCCCGATTGGCCCATCTCTGAGGGGCCGCGCCCCTCCTCAGCACAAAGAGACTGGTCTTCGAGCCCATGCTCACCCCGCGCTCCAGACCTCGGAGAGATTGGGGCGGGGTCCCCAGCCTGTGAACTCCGCATCCCACCCGGACCAGGGGCCCGGTCCAGACTCGCGGAGGCTCTGGCGAAGTCGCAGCCCCGCGACGTGGGGGTTATAACAGTCACTCTGGGCACAATTTCCCCGGGGACCGAACCTGCTCCCCAGGCGCCTATCACGTTCCTATGCTCCCCCCCACCCCCATCACCATTAGTGCTTGGGGTCGGGGCTCCTTTGATGATGATTCATTTGATTGGGAAGCTGTTATAGATAAGAAAGCTGTGACTCAGAGAGGGTAAGTAAACTGCCCCAGGCACACAGCAGTCAGAGGCTGTTGTTAGGTGCGGTCTAGTCAGTTCCGACTCTTGGTGACCCTGTGTACAACAGGAGGAAACACTGCCCGGTCCTGCGCCATCCTCACCATCCTTGCTGTTTGAGTCCATCGTTGCAGCCACTGCGTCAATCCACGTGGCTGCAGCAGAGAAACAATTACAAGGGGGAAGGGGCGAAACTCGCAGCTCCCTCCAGACACAGACTCAGACTCATCAGCTAACCTCTGGAGGAGTCTCCAGGCAGGCACCAAGCCCGCAGGCTGTGGGTGGAAGATTTAAGTAAGAAAAGTTAGCAGTGGTGTGTGGAGAGCAAAGACTGTCTTTGTTACCACCTCAACCATGAAGGCAAGTTTTGCCTCCCTGATCTTTACCTTTCATATCTGTAAAATAGGAGTCCTGGTGGCGCAGGCTTTAAAGCCCTTGGCTGCTAACTGAAAGATAAGCTGTTGAACCCACCAGCCCTCCAAGGGAGAAAGATGTCGCAGTCTGCTTTTGTAAAGATTTACAGCCTGGATAACCGTAGAGGGCAGTTCTAGGTGCTATGAGTCAGAATCAAAAGATGTCGCGGTCTGCTTCTGTAAAGATTTACAGCCCTGATAACCCTATGGGCAGTTCTGCGCTATGAGTCAGAATTGATTAGGTGGGTTTGGTCTCTTGGTTTATCTGTAAAATGGGATGATAACAGCTATGAAGATTGCAGTAGGAGCTCGACACACAGCCCTTCGGGTACCAAGAATGGGGGTTTCTCAGGGCTGGTGGAGTCTGTGGGCCTGGGAGCAGGGCAGGGCCAACTCTGCAAGGGTGGGTGTCGAGGCGGCTCAAGCAGGCTGGGAGTGGGGGTAACAGTTGAGACTTACAAGGCAGAGAATGGTAGGCGGGCAGCGTGTGTGGGGGGAGGACAAGGGACAGAGAACTCCAGACCCCGCAAAGACCAGGATGGGGTGTGGACAGGTGTGAGGGCCCCCAAATTCCCAGAAGCACCCCAAACTGTCAGAGTAGAAAGTGCTTCTGAAAGCCTGGAGCAGATAGGCAGGGGTGGGGATCCTGACTAGGACTCCTGGGTTTTCCAACCAGCTGGGACCACATGTGATTCACTGGTGATGCAGGTGGCTGTCCCTGGGAGTCAGTCTTTCACATGTGTCTTGAGGGACCAGGGCTGCCCCTCTGACTGCCCCCCCTCCACTGGTCAGCAGCCTTAGAAGCAGACTTCTGCTACCTCCACTTCCCTTGCTGGTCCCTGGGGTCTGTCCATCCTCTTCCCTGAACATCCCAGGAATCCAAAACCTCCTGCCACCTCCATGGTAAGTGCCTGGGTTCACGCTCAACCTCCTATGGCCAGATCCAGCATCCTTTCTACAGTGTACCTGGACCACAATCCTACCTCGCTAGCCCCTGTGTGGGTCCCCATCACCTCAGCTGTTTCCCAAAGAGTCTCTGCGACCTGACATGTCCTTTCAATTTCTTCTTTTTAAAATTTTACTGTTAAATTTTAAAGCAATCACACACTTAAAGTTACAAAGTACAGTACCAAATAATTTTTTTCTTAAAAGAATTTGAGAGCATGTTGCCAGCCTAATGCCCCATCACCCCTTAAACTTCCTTCCAACAGGGACATATTGTTGTTAGGGGCCATTGAGATGATTCTGACTCACAGTGACCCTGTATGACAAGAGTAGAACTGCCCCACAGGGCTTCTTAGGCTGTAATCTTCATGGGAGCAGATGGCCAGGTCTTCTCCCTCGGACCTGCTGGTGGGTTCTAACCACTGACATTTTGGTTAGCAGCTGAGTGCTTAGCCATTGTACTACCCAGGACATGTTGTTGTTGTTGTTAGGTGCCATCGAGTCGGTTCCGACTCATAGCGACCCTGTGCACAACAGAACAAAACACTGCCTGGTCCTGCCCCATCCTTACAATCATTGTTATGCTTCAGCTCATTGTTGTAGCCACTGCATCAATCCACCTCGTTGAGGGTCTTCCTCTTTTCCGCTGACCCTGTACTCTGCCAAGCATGATGTCCTTCTCCAGGGACTGATCCCTCCTGACAACATGTCCAAAGTATGTAAGACACAGTCTTGCCATCCTTGCTTCTAAGGAGCATTCTGGTTGTACTTCTTCCAAGACAGATTTGTTCGTTCTTTTGGCAGTCCATGGTATCATTCAATATTCTTCACCAACACCACAATTCAAAGGCGTCAACTCTTCTTCGGTCTTCCTTATTCATTGTCCAGCTTTCACATGCATATGATGTGATTGAAAATACCATGGCTTGGGTCAGGCGCACCTTAGTCTTCAGGGTGGCATCTTCGCTCTTCGACACTTTGAAGAGGTCCTTTGCAGCAGATTTGCCCAATGCAACGCGTCTTTTGATTTCTTGACTGCTGCTTCCATGGGTGTTGATTGTGGAGCCAAGTAAAATGAAATCCTTGACAACTTCAATCTTTTCTCCGTTTATCATGATGTTGCTCATTGGTCCAGTTGTGAAGATTTTTGTTTTCTTTATGTGGAGATGTAATCCATACTGAAGGCTGTGGTCTTTGATCTTCATTAGTAAGTACTTCAAATCCTTTTCACTTTGAGCAAGCAAGGTTGTGTCATCTGCATAATGCAGGTTGTTAATAAGTCTTCCTCCAATCCTGATGCCCCATTCTTCTTCATATAGTCCAGCTTTTCGTATTATTTGTTCAGTATACAGATTAAATAGGTATGGTGAAAGAATACAACCGTGCCACACACCTTTCCTGACTTTAAACCAATCAATATCCCCTTGTTCTGTCTGAACAACTGCCTCTTGGTCTATATAAAGGTTCTTCATGAGCACAATTAAGTGTTCTGGAATTCCCATTCTTCGCAGTGTTATCCATAGTTTGTTATGATCCACACAGTCAAATGCCTTTGCATAATCAATAAAACACAGGTGAACATCCTTGTGGTATTCTCTGGTTTCAGCCAGGATCCATCTGACATCAGCAATGATATCCCTGGTTCCACGTCCTCTTCTGAAACCAGCCTGAATTTCGGGCAGTTCCCTGTCGATATACTGCTGCAGCCGTTTTTGAATGATCCTCAGCAGAATTTTGCTTGTGTGTGATATTAACGATATTGTTCTATAATTTCCACATTTGGTTGGATCACCTTTCTTGGGAATAGGCATAAATATGGATCTCTTCCAATCAGTTGGCCAGGAAGCTGTCTTCCATATTTCTTGGCATAGACTAGTGAGCACCTCCAGCGCTGCATCTGTTTGTTGAAACATCTCAATTGATATTCCATCAATTCCTGGGGCCTTGTTTTTCGCCAATGCTTCAGAGCAGCTTGGACTTCTTCCTTCAGTACCATCGGTTCCTGATCATATGCCACCTCTTGAAATGGTTGAGTATCAACTAATTCTTTTTGGTATAATGACTCTGTGTATTCCTTCCATCTTCTTTTGATGCTTCCTGCATCATTTAATATTTTCCCCTTGGAATCCTTCACTATTGCAACTCGAGGTTTGAATTTTTTCTTCAGTTCTTTCAGCTTGAGAAACGCCGAGCGTGTTCTTCCCTTTTGGCTTTCCATCTCCAGCTCTTTGCACATGTCATTATAATACTTTATTTTGTCTTCTCGAGAGGCCCTTTGAAATCTTCCGTTCAGTTCTTTTGCTTCATGAATTCTTCCTTTTGCTTTAGCTGCTCGATGCTAAAGAGCAAGTTTCAGAGTCTCCTCTGACATCCATCTTGGTCTTTTCTTTCTTTCTTGTTTTTTCAGTGACCTCTTGCTTTCTTCATGGATGATGTCCTTGATGTCGTTCCACAACTCGTCTGGTCTTTGGCCACTAGTGTTCAATGCGTCAAATATATTCTTGAGATGGTCTCTAAATTCAGGTGGGATATATTCAAGTCATATTTTGGCTCTCATGGACTTGCTCTGATTTTCTTCAGTTTCAGCTTGAACTTGCACATGAGCAATTGATGGTCTGTTCCACAGTCGGCCCCTGGCGTTGTTCTGACTGATGATATCGAGCTTTTCCATCATCTCTTTCCACAGATGTAGTCAGTTTGATTTCTGTGTGTTCCATCTGGCGAGGTCCATGTGTATAGTCGCTGTTTATGTTGGTGAAAGAAGGTATTTGCAATGAAGAAGTCGTTGGTCTTGCAAAATTCTGTCATTCGATCTCTGGCATTCTTTCTATCACCAAGGCCATATTTTCCAACTACTGATCCTTCTTCTTTGTTTCCAACTTTCGCATTCCAATCACCAGTAATTATCAATGCATCTTGATTGCATGTTCGATCAATTTCAGACTGCAGCAGCTGATAAAAATCTTCTATTTCTTCATCTTTGGCCCTAGTGGTTGGTGCGTAAATTTGAATAATAGTTGTATTAACTGGTCTTCCTTGTAGGAATATGGATATTATCCTATCACTGACAGTGTTGTACTTCAGGATAGATCTTGAAACATTCTTTTTGACGGTGAGTGTAATACCATTCCTCTTCGAGTCATCATTCCCAGCATAGTAGACTATATGATTGTCCAATTCAAAATGGCCAATACCAGTCCATTTCAGCTCACTAATGCCTAGGATATCGATGTTTATGCGTTCCATTTCATTTTTGACCATTTCCAATTTTCCTAGATTCATACTTCGTACATTCCAGGTTCCGATTATTAATGGATGTTTGTAGCTGTTTCGTCTCATTTTGAGTCGTGCCACATCAGCGAATGAAGGTCCCGAAAGCTTTACTCCATCCACGTCATTTTTTTCTACTTTGAGGAGGCAGCTCTTCCCCAGTCATCTTTTGAGTGCCTTCCAACCTGGGGGGCTCATCTTACAGCACTATATCAGACAATGTTCCGCTGCTATTCATAAGGTTTTCACTGGCTAATGCTTTTCAGAAGTAGACTGTCGGGTCCTTCTTCCTAGTCTGTCTTAGCCTGGAAGCTCAGCTGAAACCTGTCCTCCATGGGTGACCCTGCTGGTATCTGAATACCGGTGGCATAGCTTCCAGCATCACAGCAACACACACGCCCCTACAGTACGACAAACTGACAGACACGTGGAGGTCCCAGGACATAATCCTATATAAATAACCACATTGTTGTTGCTGGGTGCTGTTGAGTCCTTTCCCACTCACAGAGACCCCATATGACAGAGTAGAACTACCCTATAGGGCTTCCTAGGCTAAAATCTTTATGGGACCAGATGGTCAGGTTTTTCTCCCTGGTAGCTGTTGGATGAGTTCGAAGCATCAATCTTTCGGTTAGCAGCCGAGCATTTAACCATTTGTGCCACCAAACCTGTTGCTGTCAAGTCGATTCCGGCTCATAGAGACCCTTATAGGACAGAGTAGAACTTCCCTATAGGACTTCCAAGGCTGTAAATCTTTGCAGGAGCAGACTGCCATGCCTTTCTCCTGTGGAGCAGCTCGTGGGTTTGAACTGCCAATCTTTCCGGGTTAGCAGCTGAGAGCTCAACCACTCTGTTGTGAGACCTCCTCCCTGTGCCACCACCCACCACCCACTGTGCCACCAGGGCTCCTTAAATAACCACATACAACCATTAAAACCAGGGAATTAACACAGATACATTATTCCCATCTAATCCTCAGACCCCATTCAGGTTTCCCCAGTGTCCCAGCCATGTCCGTTCTAGCAAAGGCTCCAGCCCGGAACCATGCTGTGTTTAGCTGTCCTGCTCTTTAGTCCCCCTCCATCGTCTGGAACACTTCCTGGGTTTGACTTTCATGACCTTGACTCCTTTGAAGATTACAGACCGGTTACAGGCCAGGAGTAGAATATTCTCCAGTTTGGGTTTGGATTTGTCTGATGTTTTTTCTTTTTCATGATTTAATTCAGGTTTGCCTCTTTGGCAGGAGTATCACAGCGATGAAGCTATGTTCCCTCCCAGGTAGCACGTGACCAATTTATCCCATTTCTGATGGTGTTCACTCCCATCATTGGATTAAAGTAGTGTCTACCAGGTTTTTTCACTTTCTCTTATATATAATACATATAATAAATATTACTGTATTTAATAAGTCTTAATATATAATAAGTATTTTGGAGGATGGTACATTGACACTATAAATACCACATTCCTTTTCAAACTTCCAATTTATTCATATATTTATATCTGTCCAGATCATATTTACCTGTTTTAGTCAATGGATGATAATCCATTAATTTTTTATGCTAAAATTATCTCAGATTTGGTCTCTGGGAGCCCCTTCTAGATGGTTCCTGTGTCTTCCTGATGTATTCCCACTATTCTTGTTTTTTTTATAGCCTTGTTGTTGGGTGCCGTTGAGTCGATTCCAACTAACAGTGTCACCTTGTGACAAAGTAAAACTATCCCATAGGGTGTCGGAGGCTGTAATCTTTGTGGTAGCAGATCACTAAGTCTTTCTCCTATGGGGACGCTGATGAGTTCGAATCACTGACCTTTCGGTTAGCAGCTGAGCGCTTAACTGTTGCGCCACCAGAGCTCCTTATTGAGATATAATGGAGATAGAAACGATATAATTGCTAGCCTTATTGAGATATAATTGACATACAGTAAACTGCACATATTTAAAGGGTGCTATTTGATGACTTTTGACATAGACACATAGACACACCTATGAAGCCATCAGCACAATTAAGATAAAGAACATACCCCTCTCTGCTAAAATTTTCCTGTGTGTCTCTGTAACCCACCCCTCTCTTCCCACCCCCCCCCCAGTCCGTAGATAATGGGCGATCCGTTTTCTGTCACTACAGATCAGTTTGCTTTTTCTAGAATTTTACATCCATGAACTCATACGAAGGAGCCCTGGTGGCGCAGGGATTAACTGCACGGCTGCTAACCGAGAGGTCGGTGGTGCGAACCCACCAAGCCACTCCATGGGAGAAAAGACCTGGTGATCTGCTTTCATAAAGATCACAGCCTTGGAAACCCTACAGGGCAGTTCTACTCTGTCTTATAGGGTCGCTGTGAGTCGGAATCGACTGGACAGCAATGGGATTGGTTTGGTTTTTTTGCAATGCGTGTGTGATGTACCCTTTTTGGCCTGGCTTCTTTCACTCAGTATCATCGTGGCAAGATTCATCCACGGTGTTCCTTGTATTTCTAAGTAGTATTTCACTGATGTACCACACTTTGTTTATTCCTTTAATCTAGCTCCTGTATCCTTTTTTCTAAAAAATTGAAGTGAAATTCACATAACAGAGTTAACTATTTTAAAGTAAATAACTCAGTGGCATTTAGGACATGCACATTTTTGTGTAACCGCCACCTCTCTATCTAGTTCCAACACATTTTCTTCATCCCAAAAGGAAACCCAACCCATTAAGCAGCTATGCTCCATTTCCCTATCCCTGCAGCCCTGGCAACCACCTATCTGCTGTCTGTCTGTAAGGTTTACCTATTATGTCATATCAATGGAATCATACAATACTGTACGTGAGCTTTTGTGTCTGGCTTCTTTCACTTAGCATAATATTTTTGAAGTGTATGCACACTGGACCATGCCTCAGAAGGTCATTCCTTTTTCGGGCTAAATACTATCCCTTTGTTTGTACCTACCACAGTTTGTTCATCCATTCATCCGCTGAGGACATTTGAGCTGTTTCCACCTTTTGGCTATTGTGAATAACGCTGCTGTGAACATGCGTGTGTATGTATTTGTTTGAACACCTGTTTTCAGTTCTTTTGGGTAGATACTACCCCTAGCAGTGGAATTGCTGGGTCCTGTGGTAATTTTATTTTTATCTTTTTGAGGAACAGCCAGTTTTTTCAAAGCAGAACCATTTTACATTCCTACCAGCAATGGATGAAGGTTCCAATTTCTCCATACCCTCACCAGCACTTGTTATTTTCCTTTTTTTTATTTTTTATGATAGCCGTCCTCATGGATGAGAAGTGGTATGTCATTGTGGTTTTGATTTGCATTTCCCTGAGGACCAGTGAGGTCCCTGGGTGGGCAAGGCTTAAGTGCTTGAATATGAATCTAAAGGCTGGTGGTTCGAACCCACCTGGTGGCACTGTGGAAGAAAGTCCTGGCCATCTGTTTCCATAAAGATTACCTGTTGTCATAGAGTTGATTTTGATTCATAGTGATTCTGTAGGACAGAGTAGAACTGCCTCATAGGGTTTCCTAGAGTGTTTTAATCTTCACAGGAACAGATCGCCGAGTCTTTTCTCCCTTGGAGCCACTGGGTAGGTTTGATCTTTTGGTTAGCAGCCAAACACTTAACTGCTATGCCACCAGGTCTCCATCCATAAAGATTCCAAAAACCCGTTGCCATCAATTCGATTCCTACTCCTAGTGACACTATAGGACAGGGTAGAACTGCCCCATAGTGTTTCCAAGGAGTGCCTGGTGGATTTGAACCATCGACCCTTTTGTTAGCAGCCAAACTCTTAACCACTGAGCCTCCAGGGCTCACCCTATAGAGCAGTTCTACTCTGTAACACATGGGGTCACCAGGAGTCAAAATCAACTGGACAGCAATGGGATTTGGTAATAGACTCAAACATATGAATGATTGTGAAGATGTCACAGGAGCGGGCAACATTTTGTTCTGTTGTACATAAGGTTACGATGAGTTGGACTCAACTCAACAGCAGTTTATCTGACCAACCCCCCTTCGTCCCTCTCACCTCTCCCCTGTGCAGGCATCTTCCTCTCCTGCTCCTGGTATCTGGTAATTTCCTCCTTTGGTCATGACCAGTGATGTTGAGCATCTTTTCATGTGCTTGTTGGCCTTGTATGTATCTTTGGAGAGTCCTTTGTCCTTTCTACATGTGCCCATCATTCTCTGAGCACTTCCTGGCCTCCTCCTAGCACAACAAGTTGTTCCAGCCCTGGAATCAATTCTTTCTCCAAGGAGCCCTGGTCCCTCCTTTCACAGAGAATGGAAATGTAGATACCAGATGTGTAGCTGTTCCCAGCCCTTTGTGGGCAGAGCTAGGAACTGTGTGTGTGGGTATACTCACACACATCTGTATTAATTTCTATATCTGCCAGACCTAAGCTATTGTGTTTTTAATTGCCTCATATGCATGTGAAAGCTAGACAACGAAAAAGGAAGACTGAAAAAAAGTTGATGCATTGGAACTGCGGTATTGGCGAAGAATATTGAATATACTGGGGGCTGCTAGAAGAATGAACAAATTAGTTTTAGAATAAATACAACCAGAATGCTCCTTAGAAGTGAGGATGTTGAGACTTCAACTTGCTTCTTTGGGCACGTTATCAGGAAAGACCAATGGCTAGAAAAGGACATCGTGGTTGGTAAAGGAGGGTTTCACTGAAGATGACAGAGGCCCTCAGCAAGATGGATTGACGCAATTGCTGTGACAAAAGACTCAAACATACCAGTAATCATGAAGGTGGCTCAGGACTGGGCAACGTTTCTCTCTGTTGTACATAAGGTCGCCACGAGTCGGAGCTACCTCTGTGGCAACAAACAACAACCAGCTTATTTGACCAGTCCCCCATGTTTCCTCTCACCCCTTTCCCATTGCACGTACCTGCCCCTCCTGCTGCTGACACTTAGCATTGCTGTCTCTCTCTGGGGCTCTGACACCAGGAATCAGGCCACCACTCCTGCCCAGATGCGCCCCCACCCCTACTGAGACCTCACTTCTCACTGGCCACTGGTCAGAGGGTCGCCCTCCCCACCCCACATGGACTCTGAATCCCTGCCAGGCCAACCTTCTAGATGGAAGCCCTCCCACCTGCCCTTCTCACCTTGCTTGGCTCTGACCCCTACTGGGAACCCCCATAGCTCCCTGGACCCCAGGCCTGGATGCCTTCTTTGCCCTGCTCTGCCTCTTCTAATGGTTTAAGGCTAGATTGTTCCAGCAGAGAAAGGAAAAGGGAAGGAGAAGAGGCCTTCCCTATTTCTTGCTCTATCTTAACTATTCAGGCAGTTTGCATTCTACTCAATACTTCCTTTTGTTTTAACGTTATACTGTGCTTTCTCTCCAAATCTCCAATTACTGTTGCTGCGAGACCTGGTTTATCCAGGGGCTGGGGGTGGCTTAGAGACAGGGCTAGGTCTCTGCTCCAGGAAGGCTGGTGGGGGTGGGGTTGGTGCCCTGGGGGAGGGGTGGGCAGGCAGGGCGGGGCTGCTGGAGAGAGGCCTTTTCTTCCTTCCTGGAGACAACGGGTGGCCATCTGCAGCCAGAGATAAGGGGCTGGAATCACTGCAAGGGTCCTGTTGCCAATTGGGGAAGGGCAGGCTTTCAACCCCTTCATGAGAGGGGAGTGCGGAGAGCCCTGGTGTGTGGGGTCACTGGGAGGAGGCAGGGAGGCTGGCTGGGAGCCTGGGAAATGGGGGCAGCCCCTACCCTGGCTCTGCACCCTAGGAAATTCAGACACCTCCCCTTGTCCTGTTATATTGAGGGTGTCCAGGGAGGGGGCACCCCGCTGTCTCCCTGAACCCCAGAGGTGCTTACCATCTTGGTTCTTGAGGCCCATGATACTGCTCGAATGGGAAAAGGAGCTCTGCCCCACCATCGCTATACCAGTGACATTGATAGTCAGACCCTGCAGTGGGCCCACGCTAGCTTCTAAGATGTTCCTTCCTATATGAGGAGTCTGCCTTTTAACAATCACCCTGTGAGCAATTAACATTGACCCTATATATTGTTGGAAACCCTGGTGGTTTAGTGGTTAAGAGCTATGGCTGCTAACCAAAAGGTCGGCAGTTCGATTCTACCTGGTGCTGCTTGGAAATCAAATGGGGCAGTTCTACTCTGTCCTGTAGGGGCACCATGAGTCGGAATCAACTAGATGGCAACGGATTTTTTTTTTTTTAATGTGTCATTGTTGTTAGTTGTCCTCATTTGATTCCGACCCACGGGTGAAGAGTAGAAGTGCTCCGTGAGGTTTTCAAGACTGAACTTTTGGAAGCAATTCTCTGTGTTAGCGTGTGAGTGCTGCCACACGTGGGTGACTTTAAACCACAGAAATTTATTGTCTCACAGTTCCAAGGTCTGGGAGTCTGAGATCAGGGTGTCGGCAGGGCTGTGTTCCTTCTGAAGGCTCTAGGGAAGACCCTCCCAGGTTTCTCTCAGCTTCTGGTGGCCCCTGTCCCCCTCAACTGCTAACTGGAAAGTTGGCGGTTTGAACCCACCCAGCGGCTCTGTGGGAGAAAGACTTGGTGATCTGCTCCCATAAAAATTTGATTTAGAAAATAATATTGGAATCATTATTCCCTGTCCTTGAGCATAGAGAATGTGACCCAGCTGGAACTGAATTCACGAGGACTCACAAGGACACACCAACTGGGCCCCAAGGTATAAAAACAATAGCTAGGACAATCTTGAAAACATCTTTTAGGGAAACTTTCACGTAAACAAATCATAAACAGAGCACAAAAGACCCACATACTTTCTGCTGAGTAGTAAGATTTGTCGGAACAGTGAAGACCCTCCTGACTGTCATTCCTGAAACCTGTACCAGTGATTATTCAGAAAGACTATTCAAAATGTAGGATGACAGTTTCTAGCCAATCTGTGCAAAGGTGATGCTTTCAATGGCTTTGCCCATTTGTAATGTTAATACGTACTGATGACTCTGTCATGTTCCTTGGACTTGAGCAGACATGGCTCTAGCAGCATGCTTGTCCGTTTTCCCCTTCTTGTCTATTCTGTAACGTTTCTTGGACTCGGGCAGACCTGGCTGTGGCAGCATGCTCGTCCGTTTCCCTACATACGCTGAATAAAACTTTCTTTTTGCTTTACTAAACTTTGTAATGTTTTTATGCTACAGCAGTTAATGGCGTAGTCGTCAAGGATTTCTGAAGCTATGAATCCAGGCGAACTCGAGGAGACCTGGACTGCGGTACAAGCTGGAGAAGGGAGGTCCTGTCTTTTGCACCACGTGTCCGCACTCCATGTCCCTTCAACACCGAAGGGGTAAGTGCTCTCAGAAAAAGAACCTTTGCTTATTCTTTTTTGTTCTCTTTTTCATGTTTTCTTAAGTTTTGTTCAGTATATTTGTTTGAAAAGCTGATTGTTTGATTAAGGAGAATCTTAGATTTCTTCTTGGTCATTTGGTCAAGAGTGATATCTAGTAACCCTCTTGGTGAACTGCAGTTTAGGTCTGGATTCGGGCGTTTGAAACATTAAAGAGGTAATTCTATTTTCAAAGAGCTCTGGATCACCATAAGCCGCAAAATTCGGGCCTTTTTGTGACTCAGAAGGTCTGGAAAATCGTGCTCTGTTTTGCCAAATTTGTAGGGGGAGCTGCTAACTGAAAGGTTGGTGGGAGAAAGACCTGGCCATCTGCACTCGTAAAGATTAGAGCCAAGGAAACACCTGCAAAGACCTTATTTCCAGGGAGTTATGCCTAAGGGCCATTGAGAATAATTTGGAAAGGCATAACAATGAAGTTTGTATAACACGAAGAATGTAGTCAATGTCACTGAACTGTACATGCAGAAAGTGTCGAATTGGTGAAGATTTTGTGTACATCTTCACCACACACTCACAAACAATGACCCTATTTCCAAACAAGGTCACGTTCACACGTACAGGAGTTAGGACTTCCACATATATTTTGGGGACACAATTTAATCCATACCACGTTCCTAATGTGGCAAGGGCCTTGACAGTCTGCTAGGCCAGAGACCAGGCTGAGGGCACCGCAGCCCCTGGCCCACCACACCCACCACTGGGAGCTAACCAGAGCTGCCAGGAAGGAGTAGGGGTGTGAGCATTTCCCCGCTTGGCGTCTGCTTCCCTCTCAGCTCAGAGTTTTTCCTGCTCTGACAGGGATGACAGGGCTGGGATGGGAGTCTGGATGTGGGAGGCAGAGAGGCTTGGGGAAAGCAACCCCTCAAAGCCACTGACCTTGATCATAGCTGACTAGTGGCCCCTAGAGATGCCTGTGATTCTATTTATGCACCCCCCCACCCAGCTGCCCTAGTCCCTCATTCCAGGCCAAAGTTCTTCCTGCTAAACAGAAACTGCTTTTTGGACACATGTGCTGGTCCCTCGGGTCATCCTCAGAATCTGGGGTCATCCCCACTGGGCTGAGACACCCTGCTGGGTGCTGCTCTTCCTCCTCCCCGTCTCAGCCCCAGGCTTATTCTTTTTGGGATCCTCCTTTCTCCAGGCAGCAACTGGAATATGACACACTCCAGCTCAAACCTTCTGTGGCTCCCCTGAGGATAAACCCCTGAGCACAGATCTGCAGGGTCTGGTCACTCCATCTTATCTCCTTCCCTGCACCAAACTCCAGTGGGTCCCTGAACGCCTCCTCTGTTGGCTCCATGGGACTTACCACGGGAGCCCCACAACCCTGGGAGGTAGGTAGTATTGCACCCATTTTTCAGATAACAAAATTGAGCTTAGAGACCCAAAGTTAGAAGACGAGTAATGACCTGAAGCCAGGTGTCTTATGCTGCCTCAGTGTCCCACTTGGGGACTGTTTCTGTGTTTGTGGTGTTATTAGTTGCTGTCAAGTTGACTCCGACTCATGGAGACTTACGCATAATAAAACAAAACGTTGCCTGGCCTGTGCCATCTTCATGTGGTTGGTATGTTTGAGTCCGTTGTTGTGGCCATGGTGTCATTCCATCTCATTGAGGATTTCCCTCATTTCTGCTGACCCTCTACCAAACATGATGTTCTTTTTTATAGTGATTGGTCTTTCCTTATGTTGTGTTGTTTGTGTTATTGTTGTTGTTGTTGTTATGCGCTGCCAGGTTGGTTCCGACTCATAACGACCCTATGTACAATAGAACGAAACACTGCCTGGTCCTGCACCATCCTCACAATTGTTGCTATGCTTGAGCCCATTGTTGCAACCACTGGGTCAATCCATCTCATTGAGGGTTTTCCTATTTTTGCTGACCCGCTACTTTACCAAGCGTGGTGTCCTTCTCCAGGGACTGGTCCCTCCTGATAACATGTTCAAAGTACATGAGACAAAGTCTCGCCATTCTCACTTCTAAGGAGCATTCTGGTTGTATTTCTTCCAAGACAGATTTGTTCATTCTTCTGGCAGTCCATGGTATATTCAGTATTCTTCGCCAACACTGTAATTCAAAGGCATCAATTCTTCTTCCGTCTTCCTTATTCATTGTCCAGCTTTTGCATGCATATGAGGCGATCGAAAATACCATGGCTTGGATCAGGCGCACCTTAGTCCTCAAGGTGACTTCTTTGCTTTTTAACACCTTAAGGAAATCTTTTGCAGCAGATTGCCCAATGCAATACATCATTTGATTTCTTGACTGCTGCTTCTGTGGGCATTGATTGTGGTTCAAAGTAAAATGAAATCCTTGACAACTTGAATATTTTCTCCATTTATCATGACGTTGCTTATTGGTCCAGTTGTGAGGATTTTTGTGTTCTTTATGTTGAGATGTAATCCATATAGAAGGCTGTAGTCTTTGATCATCATCAGTAAGTGCTTCAAGTCCTTTTAGCTTTCAGCAGGCAAGGTTGTGTCATTTGCATATCAAAGTTTGTTAATTAGTCTTTCTCCAATCCTGATGACCTGCTCTTCTTCATATGGTCCAGTTTCTCCTATCATTTGCTCAGCATACAGATTGGATAAGTATGGTGAATTGCATAACTATGCATACTGTGTGGATCATAACAAATTATGGATAACATTGCGAAGAATGGGAATTTTAGAACACTTAATTGTTCTCATGGCGAACATGTACATAGACTAAGAGGCGGTTGTTGGAACAGAACAAGGGGATACTGCACGGTTTAAAACCAGGAAAGGTGTGCGTCAGGGTTGTATCCTTTCACTTATTCACTCTGTAGGCTGATGTCCTTCTGCTGACCTCTATTTCTTTGACACCTGTGTCAAACATTAAGTGATCTATGTGTTGATCTTTTATTCCAATACTACACTGCTGTAGTGTTATACAGTAAGCCATGAAGGCAGGTAGTAGAAGTACTCCAACTTTGTTCTATTTTCCTTTTTTTTTGGTAGTCTGCCTTTCTTCATATATGTTAGAATTAGCTTGTCAGTTTCTACAACAGTGCCTTCTGGGATAGTACATGGGACTGTGTTAGAGCTATAGATCAATTTGGGAAGAATTGCCATCTTAAAAATATTGAGTCTTCCAGTCCATGAACCAGGGCTGTCTCTCCACTTGATTCGCCCTTCTTTAGTTTCTCTCAACAATGCTTTGTAGTTTTCAGTACATAGGGCTTGTATGTCTTCTGTTAAATTTATTCCTATATATCTTATGCTTTTTGGATGCTATTGTAAATGGTAAACCAGTATCCAGTTGCCATCAAGTCAATCCTGACTCATGGTGATACCATGTGTGTCAGAGTAGATTTTCCAAAAGTAGATTGCCGAGCCTTTCTTCCGAGGGACCGCTGGGTGGACTTGAACCTAGAGCTGAAGGCGTTAACTGTTTGCACCACCCAGGGATTTTGTAAATGGAATTGTTTATTAAGTTTTGCTTCCCAACTGTTTGCTGTTAGTATATAAGTGTATGGTGTGAGGTAGGCACTGGGTCGCCCAGCACTGGCCCCATGGATATCCACTTGCCCCAACAGCACTTATGGAAAAGACTTTCCTTTGCTCATTAGATTGCTTTGGTGACTGTTATGGATTGAATTGTGTCCCCCCAAAATATGTGTTGTAAATCCTAACCTCTATGCCTGTGGTTATAATCCCATTTGGGAAAGGGTTGTTTTTATTATGTTAATGAGGCAGGATTAGTGTAGGCTGTGTCCTGAGTTAGTCTCTTACAAAATATAAAAGGAGCAGATTATGTACTCAGAGATGGGGGAAGATAGATGCCACACCACAGGAAGATCACCAAACCCGTTGCAGTCGAGTCAATTCCGACTCATAGTGACCCTATAGGACAGGGTAGAACTGCTCCATAGGGTTTCCAAGGAGCGGCTGGTGGATTTGAACTGCTCATCTTTTGGTTAGCAGCCGAACGCTTAATCACTGTGCCACCAGGGCTCCAAAGATCACCAAGGAGCCAAGAAATAGAGGCTGAAGAGACAAGGGACTTCTCCCAAAGCCAACAGAAAGAGAAAGCCTTCCTCTAGATCTGGTGCCCTGAATTTGGACTTCTAGCCTCCTAAACTGAGAAAATTAATTTCTGTTTGTTAAAGCCACCCACTCGTGGTATTTCCATTTTAGCAGCACTAGATAACTAAGACAGATGCTTTCATCAAAAACCAAATGGCCGTATATATAGGTATATGTGTATGTATACATCTGTGTGACTGTATGGTCACATATTCATATACTTAATAAGGCTTACAGGGGCACAGTTATGGATACTTCTTAGATATAACCAAACACCTCATGGGATTGGATTTCTGGGTTTGAAGGATAGTCTTGTGGGACATCTTGGTCAACTGCATAATAGAGTTCCTAAAGTTATGTTCTATATCCTAGTTTGGTGAGTAGTGTCTACGGTCTTCAAAGCTTGTGAGCAGCCATCTAAGATACAGCTATTGGTCTCTTCTCATTCAGACAAAAGAGAAAGAAGGAAACCAAAGACTCAAAGAAGAAACTAGTGTACAGGACAAATGGTCTACATGAACCACAGCCTTATCTACCCTGAGACCAGAAGAACTAGATGGTGCCCGGCTACCACTGCTGACAATTCTAGTCAGGGCCACAATAGATAGACCTTGATAGAATAGGAGAAAAATGTGGAACAAAACCTCAAATTCCTAAAAACAAACAAAAAACCCAGACCTACTGGACTGGTTGAAACTGGAAGACTCCCTGAAACTACTGCTCTGAACTATTCTTCAAACCTTGAATCAAAACTAACCCCTGAGGTCACCTTGTAGTTAAATAATGAATTGGCTCAAAAAATTGTGAATATTGCCAGTAAGTACTGTGCTCCTTGAAAAAATCACTTATATGAGACCAAATGGTCATCAATCACTTTAAAACAAAGAGGAGAATGTAAGGGGTCAGGGAAACTAGACAATGGGAACTGGAACAACCAGAATGGAAATAATGAGAATGTTCACAAATTGTGAAGAATGTAAGCAATGTCACTGAACAACTTGTGTAAAAATTGTTGAGAGGGAACCAAACTGCTATGTAAACCTCCATCAAAAACACAACAAAGTATTACTTAAAAAAAAAAAAAATGGCTATATAAACACGGGCTGACCCCTACCCTTGTCCTAACAGCTTGGGTGTTGGATCATAGCTACAGGATGCAGCAAGGAAATATACAATCCACCCCTCCACCTCTCTTCTCTCCCGGCTCTCTGCCAGCTTCTCTACCACTCACTTTTTTTACTGGAGAAGTTTATTCTGATAACCACTCATTGGACAAACTACTATCAGGTGTCACAGTGTTCCACACACTGTGCTAGGCACTGGGGGGACAGAGATGAAGAAAACTTGTCCCTTAATCTTGGCATTCTTAGGCTGGTGGGAGAAACAAATACAGAGTACAGTGTGGTGAGAACACACCCATGTCCTAATTGTCCCTAACGGCTAGCTGAGGTCAACACCTGTGACAGATGGAATTTTGTCCCCACCAAATATGGGTTGTAAATACTAAGCCCTATGGGCAGTTCTACTCTGTCCTATAGGGCTGCTATGAGACAGAATGGACTTGATGGTAACAGGTTTGGGTTTTTTTTTTTGTTATACCTGTGGTTATAATCCCTTTTGCAGAAATAAACCAAACCAGAGCAGATTAAGCAAGCAACCAAGTAAGCAGAGATGGGGAAAGATAGATGCCACACCACACGATAGCTCTAAGGAACCAGAAAACAGAAGCTGAAAAAAGCCAAGGACCTACTTCCAGAGCCAACAAAAAGAGAAAGCCTTCCCCTAGACCCGGAGCCCTGAATTTGGACTTCTAGCCTCCTAAACTGTGAAAAATAAATTTCTGTTTGTTAAAACCACCCATTTGTGGTATTTTTCTTATAGCAGCTCTAGATAACTAAGACACCTCCCTTGTGAATTTGAGCAACCGACCAGAGTAAGGGCCTGTGGCTCTGCCACCAATAGTCATCAGGCTCAAATTACAGTAGTTCTAAGATTGGTCACTAGATGTTATGTGTGATGTATTAATAAGAAGCACATATATTAGCATAACACAATTTAAAAATATTTTGGCAATTTCAGTGTAATTGGTTTCTGTTGTAATCCTATGTATTTGGTTTTATGCATTTGAGAACAGGATGCTAAGGAAGGGTTCATAAGTTACCAAAAGACTAGTTCAGGTGATGGTGAGAGTATGTGATGGCTGGTGGTGTGGCAGCCATTCTGTGACCCTGAGGAGCTCAGTCTGAGGGCAAAGTTGACTTAACAAGGATGGCAGAGTGAGGCCTAGGGAAGTTCCAGGGTCCTTTCCCAGCTGCATCATCTTGAACATCAGTACTAACCAACCCTGGAAATTTCCCTCTTCTGAACTTTTTATTTCTTCCCATAAATAACAGTCTTGTTGTTTAACTAGCTAGGTCAGAGTTTTCTGTTACTTGCAGTTAAAAGTATCATGACTGAAGGAAGATGTTCCCAAAAGAGCAGAGGCCTGGGAATGGCCCAGGGGAAGATGGGTGAGGGCAGCAGCCTGCTGGTCTGTATAGCACTTCTGTATGAGTTAGAAAAAGGTGCTCCTTTGGGTGGGTAAGTTTACAAAAGGTGCCCTGACCTTCCCACTTTGAAGAGTGGCGTTTGGGGTCTTAAACTCTAGCAAGCAGCTATCTAAGATGCATCAATTGGTCTCAGCCCACCTGGAGCAAAGGAGAATGAAGAACACTAAGGACACAAGGCGATTTACGAGTCCAAGAGACAGAAAGGGCCACATAAACCAGAGATTACATCAGCCTGAGACCAGAAGAGCTAGATGGTGCCCGGCTACAACTGATGATTGCCCTGACAGGGAACACAACTGAGAACCCCTGAGGGAGCAGGAGAGCAGTGGGATGCAGACCCCAAATTCTCATAAGACCAGACTTAATGGTCTGACTGAGACTAGAAGGGCCCCAGTGGTCATGGCTCCAGACCTTCTGTTGACCCAGGACAAGAACCATTCCTGAAGCCAACTCTTCAGACATGGATTGGACTGGACATGGGTTGGAGAGGGACGCTGGTGAGGAGTGAGCTTCTTGGGTCAGGTGGACACTTGAGACTATGTTGGCATCTCCTGCCTGGAGGGGAGATGAGAGGGTGGAAGGGGTTAGAAGCTGGTGAAACGGACATGAAAAGAGAGAGTAGAGGGAGAGAGCAGGCTGTCTCATTAGGGGGAGAGTAATTGGGAGTGTGTAGCAAGGTGTACATGGGTTTTTGTGTGAGAGACTGACTTGATTTGTAAACTTTCACTTAAAGCACAATAAAAATTATATATATTAAAAAAAAGGTGCCCTGACTGAGGGCTGTGACTTTCCACAAAGATAAAAGCCACCCCCCCCCCCCGCCTTTCTCCAGGCTGATGAAGCCCCCAAACTAGGAGGAGGGCTTGTTCAGGGGAACCGTTGCTGACTCACCCCACACAGTTTTTTTTTCCTGCCTGCACTCCAGGCTCTGCCTGCTCCCCGCAGGCCCTGCTTGGCCAGGCAGCCCTGTGGGGGAGGCCAAGTCTCTCCAGCTCCTTCCCAGTCTCTGCCTCCTGCATCCTGCGGGGGTGGGGGTGGAGGACAATATTAGGAATAAGGCATCTAAGGCCTGGTAATTGGTGGGGGGATGGGGAGGAGAACAAGAGCTGGAGGGAGAGAAAGAGACAGACAGACACCCGGAAAGAGGATGGGAAAAGAGGACGAGAGAAAGGAGAAAGCTTGAAGATGGGTAAAAAAAGATTCATCTGGAGAGAAAAGCCCATTGCCATCAAGTCAATTCTTACTCATAGTGACAGTATAGGACAGAGTAGAACTGCCCCATAGAGTTTCCAAGGAGCACCTGGTGGATTTGAACTGCTGACCTTTTGGTTAGCAGCTGTAGCTCTTAACCACTGCACCACCAGGGTTCCCAGTCTGGAGAGAAAGACCGATAGAAATAAGCAGAAAGGCAGAACAACACAGAGAAACCAGAACAGGAGAGAAACAACAGACAGACAGACAGACAGGAGAGAAAGACACGGACAAGCTGAGGGTGGAGTCAGAGAAAAGGAGAAAGACAGATTCAGACCAAAGTAAGAAAGAGTGGGATGAAACAAGACAGATGAGGGAGAGAGGGAAGGGGGGGGGGAGAATGGAGGGGGAGGGAAGAGATGGCCAGACTTTCTTCAGAGGCTCCTGTGGGTGGACTCAAACCTCCAATCTTTTTGTTAGCACCTGAGCATATTAACCATTTGTATCACCTAGGGCTTCAAGAAAAGAATAGAAAAGGAAAATGGAGATCCCATTTGATGGGGTAGAGTGTTGAAAGGCAAGGAGAATGGGGCTCCTCTCCTGGGTCCCCTAGGCCTAGGGGTGCACAAGGCTGCCTGAGAGGGGTTGGGTGACAGGAAGGGGGCATGGCTGCTTCTCTGATCAGTCCTGGGACAGAAAAAGTTCCAGAAGCCCTGAGCTTGGGAGCTGGAGAGGGTTGTCGGGCCACCCCTGGGGCCTTGGAGAGTGACGCAGCCTGAAAAACAAAGACCCTGAGGATCTCAGGACGGCTGGGCTGTGCAGGGGGGCTGGGCAGGGACCCTGGCATCTACCTGTACCCACCTCCCCTCCTGTGCTCCATACCCACTCACCACTGGGCCCTGTGTTTTCCTCAAGGGGTGGTGATGGAGGGCTGACGATGGAGGAGGGATGGAGGGGTGACAATGGGGGGGATGGAGGGGTGACGATGGAGGGGGTGAGGAGGTCTGCACCTCAGCAGCCTGAGGCCACTTTGCTCATCCCCCATCTCCTGATCTTGGTCATCTCTGTCCTCAGGACCTGGTCTTTCTGGCTCTCTCACCCATCCCATCTCTGTGTCTCCCAACCTTTTTTTTTTTTTTTTTTAAATTGTACTTTAGAGAAGGTTTACAGAACACACTGCTTCTCATTAAACAGTTAGTACACATACTGTTTTATGACATTGGTCAACAACTGCACGACATGTCAACGCTCTCCCTAAATGGGCTCCCTATTACCAGATTCCTGTCCCCTCCTGCCTTGTAGTCTTTGCCCCTGGGCTGTTGTGCCCCGTTATTCTCGTTTTGTTTTATGGGCCTGTCTAATCTTTGGCTGAAGGGTGAACCTCAGGAGTGACTTCATTACTGAGCTAAAAGGGTATCTGGGGGCCATATTCTCAGGGTTTCTCCAGTCTCTGTCAGATCAGTAAGTCTGGTCTTTTTTTTGTGAGTTAGAATTTTGTTCTACATTTTTCTCCAGCTCTGTCCAGGACCCTCTATTGTGATCCCTGTCAGAGCAGTCAGCGGTTGTAGCCGGGAACCATCTAGTTGTTCCGGACTCCTCTAGTGGAGGCTGTGGTAGTTGTAGTCCATTAGTCCTTTGGAACCCCACAGTTTTTGTGCAGGATACAACCTGGGCAACTGCCCATGGAGGCCCTGGGAGATGCCCCCAGGTTGAGGAGAGCTGGTGGGGTGTACCTTGACAAGGCTTCATGGGCGGGTCTGTAGTGGGGGCAGGGCCTGGGGAGACCTTCAAACAGCCTGGCCCCCCTGAGGTCCTGCAATCCCTGCTCTGCTTGCTGGTAATTTCCTCTGCTCAGGGACTGTCCTGCAGACATGACCTTGTCCCTGCTTTCAAACTGCCCTCACCCCACCCTCATCAATGCCTGGACCTTGTACAGGGTCCTGGACATGTGCTGGGTAGGGTGGAGAGGACCCCTGAGCTGTGAAGGTGGTGATGCTCCTAACTCCTCTGGTATAAGCATTTTGATGTCCTGGCCTCTGTTCCCAGACAGCTGATTCATCCTGAAATGCCATGCTTTGTGGGCAGACCCCACCCACAGGCCTAAGCATTGGTCTGCGGGTTGTATGTCCACTTAGGGAACTGTCAGGGTCTGGGGCCCCCTAAGGCTCATGTGGCCACAGGGCATTCCTGAGAGAGGGTCCACAGGTGAGGGTTGAGCCAGTAAAGGCCTGGGTGGTAGGGAAGTGAGGGAGGGTCTGACTCAGCCTCCCCTGCCCCCCCTCCATGGGGCCTCTAGCTCCCACCTGGCTCCGTGCCCCTCTCTGTCCTTCCTGGGGCTGCCTGGCTTCTGGGGGCCATAGGCGCACTCGGCAGGGTTCACGGAGGCTAGGTCTGCACGGGGTCTGCAATAGAGAGAAGACAGACACAGCTCTGCCCCCAGGGTCACAGCGTGGACAGCTGCAGGAGGGTAAGGAGGCAGAGTCACCAGGGTTGCTGGGGGCGCCCACAGCCTGTGGTCATATCTGCCAACTCCTGGAACATGCCTTGAGTCCCCAAATTCTGACTCCAGCCTCTGGAGGTTGTCCCTGCTGTGGCGGGGACACCAGTGATGTCTACACGTGTGCTGCCCAGCAACTTACCACCACATGTGGCTTTTGACATTTAAATCAATTACAGTGGAATAAAATGAAAGGCTCAGCAACTTGGTCACACACGCCACATTTCAAGTGCTCAATAAACACCCATTGCCATCAAGTGGATTCCGACCCACAGCGACCCCATGTGACAAAGTAGAACTGCCCCATAGGGTTTCCAAGGCAGTAAATCTTTACAGGAGCAGATCCCCAGGTCTCTTCTCTCATGGAGGCTCTGGTGGGTTTGAACAGCTGACCTTTTAGTTTGCACCTGAGCACTTAAGCATTGTGCCACCAGGCTCCAAGTGCTCAATAGTCACTTGTAACTTGTAGTGACAGGAGCCCTGGTGGTGCAGTGGTTAAGCAGCGCTCGGCTGTCAACCAAAAGATTGGCAGTTCGAACCCACCAGCTACTCCACAGGGGAAAGATTCAGGAGTTTGCTTCCATAAAGATTTACAGCCTTGGGAAACCTATGAGGCAGTTTTACTCTGTCCTATAGGATCGCTATGAGTCAGAATTGACTCGAAGGCAGTAGGTTTGAGTTGGTAGCTTGTAGTGACTGTCTTGGACACAGCATACTATAGAATATTTCCATCTTTGCAGAAAGTTGTATTGGACAGCCCTGAGCGAGAGGCCTGTCCTGACCACTGGGACTCCCAGACTTGCGTGAAATGTGCCAAATTTCCCGTCTGTGCTGAGGGAAGGAGCCAGGAGCTCAGGATATAGGCTTGGGGCAAGGCAGGGGGCTTTTGAACTGCGTCTTCAGGATGAGCAGAACTTAGACAGGTGGAGAATACAGGGAAGGGCGTAGCAGGCTGAGGGCACAGCATGTGCAAAGGCACTGAGGCTGGAAAGACCTGGGGTTTGGGGAGCTGCAGCTCTCCACGGGTGAAGTGTAGTGAAAGGCAGGGAGGAGGAGAAGAGCGGGGGGAGAGGAGCCAAGGCCAGACCAGCAGGGGCCCTGACTGCTCTGGGCTTTGGGCTGTCTTGTGTAGGGGCTGGGAGCCATGGTGGAGGTGTAAGCTGGGGAGGGGCAGGATCAGAGTTGCCTTTTTGGAAGCCCACTGTTATGAATTGAATTGTGTGCCCCAAAGAGCTGTGTGATGACCTAACTTCCAGTACCTGTGAACATGGCCTTGTTTGGAAATGAGTCTTCGATGATGTTATCAGTTGACATGAGGTCATACTGGAGTAGGGTGGGTTCTAATCCCATTGGTCTGGTGTCCTATAAAAGAGAAGAGACACAGAGGAAAGACGGCCACGTGAAGACAGAGGTAGGGATTGGAGAAATATATCTACAGGCCAAGGAACGCCAAGGATTGCATCCTGTCACCAGAAACCAGGAAGGAGGCATGGATCAGATTCTCCCGCAGAGCCTCAGAAGGAATCAACATGGCTGATGCCCTGATCTTGGATTCCCAGCCTCCAGAGCTGAGAGACAATGAATTTCTCTACTGAGCCACACCGTTTGTGATAACTTGTTACAGCAGCACGGAGACACTCATACACCTCTCTGACTGCCTGGAAGATGGATGTGAGGCCCTGGGAGGGGAGGCTGGGAGGTGAGAGGAGGTGGGGCAGTTGTACTAGTGCCAGATGCCTGTTAGTATTATTCCCCCCTGCCCCCCTCCGCCCAGCAGCTGAAGTCAGTCAGAACAGCCTCAGAATTTGCAGAGTTCAGGGCTAGCAGGTGCCTTGTCCTCAGCAGCTGGCTGTGTAGCTCATTGAGTTTCAGACAGACTTAGGGAGGAAGAATGATGCTGTCATTGGACACTTGGGAGCCTGAGACCAGCAATGGACTGTCTGGCTGAGGCTGCCCAGCACTGGTGAGGGGCTGGGGAGCCTCAAAGGAGAAGGCCCAGGACCTGGGGAGCAGGAGTGGGGGTGGCAGCCAGGTGCGGGGAAGGCCCAACCCTGGCACCAGCCGGCCAGCCTCTCCAGGGCCCAGGAATCAGCCCTGTTCCTGGCAGGGCCCGCTTGGCAGGCTCTGGGCTCTGCCCAGGGCACTAATGCCTTCTTAATTAGCCAGGCACTTGCCAAGCACCCGCCGACACAGCCTCACTTCCAAACCCCACTCAGGCCTTGGCACTTGGCCTGGGTCTGCCATATCGTGAACTGGTGGTAGGCCAGGTGGGTGGGGAGTCCTGGCCCTGGGAGATAGCCTCTGAGTGACCTGCTGAAGCCAATCCTGGTCCTCCCACCCCAGGAGGACGATAGAAATAATTTCTAGGGACATGTTTTCAGTAGCCAACACTGGGCAGGCCAGCCTCCAGACTTCTTCTGGAACTGTGCTTGGCCACATCGCTGGCAAACTCATATTCACCCAGCTTAGCCATCACTACCTCCTGGAGGCCCTCCTGGATTTCACAGCCAGCTCAGGATACGCCAGCCCTCCCTGTCCAGGACAACTCACCTCATGGGCTATGCACTGGGGGTCCAGGGACAGACCAGGCTTGGTTCTTGTTTTTGAAGGGTGACGGTTTAGTGTGGGGGGCACAAATGCCTTTGCAAATCTGATGATAGCCATAAGCCTGAGCCCCTGAAAACTGCATGTCCCCCCTTTAAAGCTGGGCCAGATCCTCCTGGTTCTGCCTAGCCCTGTTTCCTTTTTTGTAACCTGAAGGCCCTGGAGCCACAGATCTGCACCCAGTGTGTGTTTGCTGGGAGTGGATGAGGGGTGATGGGGTGCAGCCTGGTCCAGCTGCCTCGACTCTGAAGTGACAGTGCTGGGTGCTGCTGTGGTCCTTGACAGCACAGCTGTCCTGCAGCTTGGCATGGGGGCCCCCGAGCCTGCCCTCCTGGGCCAGGCCCAGTGGTCAGCGGGGGGTGGGCCAGGCTTGGCAGAACTCCTCTGTGGAACTACCCCCTCCCTGTCACTGCTGGGCACCCTGAAGGTGCTGGCCGTACCAGGCTTCCCAGCTCCAGGGGCCCACAGGGGCAGCAGCTGCTGGACAAAGACATCATTCACGGCCTCCCAGAGAGGCCAGTCACTGGTGGTGGGCTGAGCTGTTTACATCTGTGCTTTTGTAAAGTGGACAGTGTTTTTTGGCCCCTGAGGCACAGCTGGGCCATACTGACTATCTTGAGGGCAGAGAAGGGAGACTGAAGCTCCATCGGGGAGGGACTCCCTTCATGCCACATGACTTTAAGCTGAGGTTCTGGGTAGGAAGCTGCCAGGGCGGCCTGCCAGAAACCCAGGACTACCAGTCCCTGTCCTTTCCTAGAAGAGGACCGAGAAGCTTGGAAGGGGCCTGCCTTTTGCTTGGGGCCACCCAAGGGGCCTTGACCCTGCCTCTGGACCACAGCCAGGCCCAAGCCAGGGCCCAGGCCTAGACAGGTGGGCAGTTCCTGGGCAGGTGTGAACTGAGGCTTCCAGAAAAGTCAGGCTCAGCCTTACCCCAGACATGAGGCTGAGGAATGAATGGGAAGGGGGCCGAGGGGAGGGGAAGCAGTAACACCACTAGGGTTGTTGTCACCCAGTGCAGTAATTCATGGTGTCACCCCCCCATAGACCGCCTCCCATACCAGACCATACAGGATCCTTAGTAATGTTTTTTTTGTACTGATGTTACTGGTAAATTGTAATTCCTGTATATTACTTCTTCTTTTCCTTTAATTACTACTTCCTCCTCAAAAAAGTTATTTATATAGATTCTCAAATACTAACTACCACAATAATGTAGCTAAAACACCAGAAAATTTGACAAAATCAGCTATTATAAAAACAAGGGCCTCAACGAAAACAACAGTGTGTGCTTCTAGCAGGTACAGACGAAACCACATGATTGGAAGCATCACTGTAATTGGGTAATAATGACGGCTCTGACCAGAGCGCATTAGAAGGTTCAAAAAGTAAATTAGCAAAGAGCTGTAGATACATGTTAGCTGGGCTCACGAAAAATGTTTTTGTCGTTATCACTAACTACAGGGATATTTTTATAGACAGTCATTTTGGTCTCACCCCTCTGCTGACAGTGTCAGCCAGTGCAGTCTGCACCACCCCCTCCCCAGTGAGGCCAATGGTAGGAGGCCTCTGGAAAGTTCCCTTGGCTCGCACAGAAGGCTGTGCAGCCAGGAGAAGTTCTGTGGCCTTCGGGTTTGCTGAGTTTAGTAATTGCACATTGATTTGATTGTTAGTGTGTGGTCTGGGTGGCGAAAGTGGTTAAACACTCGACAACTAGCCAAAAGGTTGGTGGTTCGAACCCACCCAGAGGTGCCTTGGAAGACAGGCCTGGTGATCTGCTTCTGAAATTTCAGACTTGAAAACCCTACGGAGCACAGTTCTACTCTGTACACGTGGAGTCGCCTAGGTTCAAATTTTGGGTCTGCCTCCTCCTAGCTGTGTGAATTGGTCATACTTCTTTGCCCACCCCTCCCGAAGATTGACTGATATTTTTAATTGAAGTAAAATTCACATAACAGAAAATTAACCATTTAAAGCGTAAAATCCAGTGGCATTTAATACATTCATGATACTATACAAACATCAACTTTATCTAATGCCAAAATGTTTTCATCATCCCAAAAGGAGACCCTGTTCTCATTAAGTAGTCACTTCCCGTTCCCCTTTGCCCCATCCCCTGGCAACCACTAAACTGCTTTGTGTTTGGTTAGAATCTGATGACCCTCCATGCCACTGTGAATAAGGCAAAAGTTGCTGTGGTGACATGGGGGCTCCCTGGGACAAGTCGAAGAGGGATGGAAACAAGATGCAGAACAAAAAAATTGCAGCCCAAACCAAAGAAACAAAGAAAAACAACTCAGAAATAAAGCTATGCATTTCTATATTTAAATATCTACTAATATATCAGCTGTCTGTCTATCAAAGGAGCCCTGGTGGTGCAACGATTAAGTGATTGGCTGCTAACCGAAAGGCTGGCAATTCAAACCCACCAGCCACTCTTCAGAAGGAAAAACCTGGCGATCTTCTACCATAAGGATTACGACCGAGGAAACCCTACAGGGCAGTTCTACTTCGTCACATGGGGTTGCTATGAGTTGGAATCGACTCAAGGCACTCAACAACAACATCCATCTGTCTGTCTATCTATCTATATAATACATTTCTGAAAAAGAGAAAGGTCTGGTAGGATGTGGTCCAAACACAACTAAACAACAGCACTAAGGCACAGGAGGAGTCCCTGCACGGCCCAGTGGTTCATAGCTGGACTGCGAACAAACAGGTTGGCAGTTCAAACCCACCCCGAGGCACCTCAGAAGTAAGGAACGGTGATCTGCTTCCAGGACTTGACTCGATGGTAACTAACAACAGAGAAAGCACAGAAGAAAAATTTAAAATTTGTCAGGTTTTAATTAAAAATTTTTATTACAAAAGATTTCACATATAACAGAAAACATTGAAGTGTCACAAACCTATAAAGTATAAATGAAACAATAATCCATATTCTTTTTTTTTTTTGAACTGGGGTCTTTTATTTTCATTTATTTATTTATTTTTTAGTATTTTTATTATGGAAATCTTCAAACATTTATTGGAGTCGAGAGAATCGTGACGTGAACCCCCAGGTACTCACCAATATTTGAACGCAAATCCCAGGCATCACACCATTTCACCGGCAAGTATTTCAGTGAGCATTGCTGACAGATAAGGATTTTTTTTGTTGTTTTTATGTAACCACCACTGTGTGCTAATTATGTCGACATCTGGGTTTTCAAGAGAAACTCTTCATGTGTTATTATTCCCATTGGGCAGATGAGAAAACTGAGGCAGAAAAGTGAAGCAGCGTGTGGAAGGTCTGGAGCCAAGTCTGGATGACCCAAATCAAGGCCATCTGACTCCCTGGCCCAGTTTCTTGACCTCTTGGCTGGCTGTACCTTGTAAATTCATTTCAGAAAGTCAGTGCCCAGCCCAGGGAATTCCCCGAGGCTGCTTGGCTGGGGACAAGACCACATGTCCCCACCTGGGGTCAGGAGCCTCACTTAGGGAATTGGGTCCAGGATGAGCTGACGAGCCCTTCCTGGCAGCCTCATTTCCCGCCTTGGTGCCCGATGACCAGCCAGGAGTCGCTCAGCCCTGGCCTTAGCCAAGCTCCTCACTGATCCCTGGCTGTGCCTTCTTTCTAAGGCAGCTCAAGTGGCACCTGGGATCCCGTGGGGCCCAGGGACACAGCGTCCATGTCCTCGACCTTCCCGAGAGGGACTGAGGTGAGGCCTGAAGAAAGGTCCCTGTGACCTGCTCAGGGGGCCCAGTGTAATTGAGACCCATGTCCGGCAAAGGCACAAGGCAGGGACACTCACTCGGCACTGGTGCGGAGCAGGGAATGAATTTTGAAAATGCTCTTTTGCTGAACTTGCCTGAGATTTTTGTTCCTATATTCTTTCCAACCATAATTAATTATAACTTCAAAAACAAGATGAGTTCTAAAACATTAGACGAGGTGAAAGAAGCGAGGCACAAAAGGTCACATGTTGTATATGATTTCATTAAAAAAAAAAATTTTTTTATTTTTATATGAAATAGTCAGAATAGGCAAATCCATCAAAACAGAACACAGATTGGTGAGTGCCAGGAGCTAACCAAAAAAACCCAAACCCACTGCCATTGAATCAATTCTGACTCATGACAACCCTGTGTGTTAGAACTGCTCCATAAGGTTTTCTTGGCTGCAATCTTGATAGAAACAGATTGCCAGGCCTTTCTTCTGAGGTACCACTAGGTAGGTTCAAACTGCCAACCTTTAGGTTAGTAGTCAAGTGCAAACCTTTTGACCCACCCAGGAACCTGCCAGGAGCTAAGGAGAGGTTAATTTTAATAGATGTGGAACAAAAGCCATTATTATTATTACTTAATTTTTAAAATAGACAATATAGTACAGTCACTTAGTTCGAATATCAAAAAACGTGAAGAGGTCCACCCAGTTCACCCCTTACCACTTCAGGTAACTGCTGTTGCATTTTTTTCTTGTGTGTCATTTTTTTTTTAATATAAAGACAAGTAAACATGAATATAGATTCTTATTTTTTCTCTCCGTTTTTAAACTGTATTTCCAACCCTGCTTTTTTTATTTACTTAATGGTGCTGTTGTGCTTGGGTCCATAAGCAGCTGAGTGCTATTCCACTGCATGAATAGACTGGAGTTTATTTCATCAGTACCATATTGCTGCAGGAGTCTTGGTGGTGCAATGGTTAAGCGCTCAGCTGCTAACTGAAAGGTTGGTAGTTTGAACCCACCATGGCTCCACAGTGGAAAAGACCTGTTAATCTGCTCCCATAAAAGTTACAGCCTAGCAAACCCTATGGGGCAGCTCTACTCTGTCCTATAGGGTTGCTATCAGCCGGATTGACTTGACTTGACGGCACCTAACAACAACAATAATATATTGATGGACATTTAGGTTGTTGCTGTTGCTGGCTTGCTTCGGCCAGAGCCCATCCCAACAGTTAAGTCCCCAGCCACGAACCAACATGCTTTTTGTGTTACTTTTTGCCTGGCCCTGGGCCAAACACCAGATTAAAAAAAAAGATGTCCAGTCTTGGCTTAGGAGCCCTGGTGGCACAGTTGTTAAGTCCTCAGCTGCAGACCAAAAGGTCTGTGGTTTGAGGCCGCCAACCCCTCTGTGGAAGAAAGATGTGGCAGTCTGCTTCCACAAAGATCTACAGCCCTGGAAACTCTATGGGGCAGTTCTACTCTGTCCTGTATAGGGTTGCTCTGAGTCAGAATCGTCTCAATGGCAGTGGGTTTAATTGGTTTAGTCTTGGCTTGAATGCCCTGGTGGTGGGGAGCTCACTCTTTTCTCCATCCAAAGCCTGTATGTTGTTGTTAGCTGCCAATGAGTTTATTCCAACTCATGGAGACCCATGTGCACACAGTAGAACTGCTGTGACCTTTTGGAAGCATATCACCAGGCCTGTCTCCCGAAGAGCCTCTGGGTGGGTCTGAACCACCAACCTTCTGGCTAGTAGTTGAGCACTTGACTATTTATGCCACCCAGGAACTCCAAAGCCATTGTGGTGATACTTGCCCTGCTTTAGGCTGGGTGGGGGTTGGGGGGAAAAGCCCTGGCTCACAGTGGCTCTGGCACAGAAAGGTGTCCTGTGGACAGGGTAAGCTGCCTGATGGCTGAGCTACGACCCCAGGTCCTCAGAGGAGGGAAGAAAAAAAGCATCTTTTTAAAAAACAAGACATTTTTTGAAGTGAAATTCACATTACATAACATGAACCATCTCAAAGCATACCATTCAGTGGCATTTCGTACATTCACAGTGTTCTGCAACTATCACCTCTATCTGGTTCCAGACTTTGTCATCACCCTACAAGGCAGCCACTCCCAGTAAGAATGGCGTGGTGGGCGGTCTGACCTCTAACGTCACGAGGGGGCAGAGTTAGTATTAGTATCCACGGCCCAAAGCTGGTTCCTATGAGGCCAAGGTCGGACACGCTTCACCCTCCAACCTTTTCACCAATTCCTATACCAGCTGGCCCTCCCACGGCACCCTCTTCAACTCTGCCGGGTTCCATAATTCGGTGCGATGGCCACGCCCAACTCACAGCCCATACTCATGATTATGAGGTTTATTAGGGAAATAACAGTTACAATTCAGGATTAGGAAATATTCAGGATACAGTTCTTCAGTAAGGACAGCTTCTCGGCTGTGCCCACAGGCAGGCCTTTTCCTGGCCCTCGGCCTCTCGACCCCTCAGGCCTCTTGGACCAGCCTAGCTTCTGCCCTGTTCAGGCAAGTGTTACAAAGTTCTTCAGCTCCACCAATCACTGCCCAGAGGCACCCCACTCCGCCAGCAAGCCTCGGGTCAAAGGCGCTCAGCTATCTAGCTCCGCGGGCCAGAAAGCCTAGCTCCACCGACAAGTGTCCTGAGGCACCCCATTCCACCAGCAAGCCGCCTGCCCGAAGGTGCTCAGCTCTCTTGCTATAGTGAGCCTGTACGCCCACTGTAGCCACCTTGCTCTGCCAGCTGGAAAGCCCACCACACCGTCTTGTGGTAGTCTCCTGGTTCTGCTGCTGCCGGTTCTCTGCCGCACTTGCTGCTTCCCACTGTCTCTGGGTCTAGGAGGGTTACAGCTCTCTGTCTCCTGGGTCTAGGAGATTCTCAGTGCAGGGATCCCGGGTCCAAAGCACGTGCTCCACTCCTAGCTCTTCTCCTTGGTGGTAGTGGCTCTGCCCTCTCTGCTCGCTTCTCTCTCCTTTTATCTCTTGTAAGATAAAAGGTGTGACTCAAGTAGGGCATGAGTTGAATAAGGTGGCAAGGGTGGTGACTGGGGTAGTGGTGGTGACTTGAGTCACACCCCTCCAGCAAGGGGGGTACTCAAGATACATCCCACCTTGATCTGCTTCGTTAACACAATGGACAACTCCCTCCTAAATGGGACCATAACCATAAGCACAAAGCCAGAATTTACAACACATCACAAAATGGAGGATAATTACATCAGATCACAAAATGGAGGATGATCACATAACTTCCAAATTACATCATTACATAACTTCCAATTATGGCCCAGCCAAGTTAACATATATAACCATCACAGGTTCCATACACCTTATTTCCATAGTTCCACCCAGTCATTGTGTAGGAGTCACAAAGACTACGCCTAGAAGGGCAATATTAAATAATTCACTGCACCATACCCACCCTGCTCCTGGCAGCTACTAATCTGCATTGTCCTTATGGGTTTACCCATTCTGAATATTTCGTGTGAATGAAATGATACGATATGTGTCCTTTTGTGTTTGGCTTCTTTCACTCAGAGTAGTGTTTTCAAGGTTCATCCATGTGGTAACATGTATTAGTACTTCATTTCTTTTTATGACTGGATAACATTCCATTTTATGGATGGACAACATTTTGTTTATCCATTCATGAGTTTATGGACGCTTGGGTGGTTTCCACTTTTTGGCTATTGTAAACAGTGCTGCCATGTACGTTATTGTGTTCATGAGTGTACACATACTCCTTTGAGTACCTGCTTTCAATTCTTTGGGGTATACACCTTCCGGGCACTGTTTGAAGAGCATGATGTATATGGTGACCACTTTGTCCTCGTTTGCCCAAGACTTTCCCGGTTTAAAAACTGAGTCCCAAGTCACAGGAACTCTCTGAGTCCCAGTTCATGTGTGTTAACTCCTTCAGTCCTCTCAGTTATCCTCCTGATGCATCTACTATTATTATGCCCCTTTTAGAGACGAGAAAACTGAGGGCCAGAGATGTGAATGCGAACCCAGGAAACCCAGTTCTCGCATCCAGGCTCCATTACTCATTAGGCCTTGCCAGACTTTTATCCTCTCTACCCAGGTCTGACAGAGGGGCAGGCGCCCCCAGCCCCCTCCTGGCCTCTAGCTGCAGTGGTGGCCCCAGACCAGGGCAGGGCCAGTTCTGATCCTAGGAGGTGGATTCAGTATACTCCATCCCACAGCCCTCCCACCACACCTGAGGCAGTCAGCTCTCTCCTCTGAGCCTCTGGGGTTAGCCAGAGGCTGGGGTCTCCCTAACTAGGTGGAGGGCTTCCTGAGGGCTGGATTGGGTCCTGAGGATGGCAGAAGGAGTGTCTGACTGAGCTCTGTGCCTCTAGGGACTCTCAGGCTATTCTAGCATGGGGGATTTACCTCTTGTAAAAAGAGGAAACTCCCCTTAGGAATCTACCCAAAAGACTTGAAAGCAGGGACTCAAACAGATACTTGTGTACCCAAAGTTCACTGCAGTATTACTCACAACAGTGAAAATGTGGAAAACAACCTAAAAGTCCATCAAGAGACAGATGGAGAAACAAAATGTGGCATATACATACAATGAAATATCAAAAAAAAAAAAGTTGCCTTTGAGTCCATTTTGACTCACGGCTACCCTACGTGTGTCAGAATAGAGCTACGCTTCACAGGGTTTTCGATGGCTGATGTTGTGAAAGTAGATTGCCAGGCCTTTCTTCTGAGGCACCTCTGGGTGTACCCAAACCTCCAGTTTTTTTGTAAGTTAACTGTTTGCACCACCCAGGGATGACAATGGCATATTATGTAGCCATAAAAGGAATGAAGTTCTGATACATGCGACGATGTGAACGAACTTTGAAAACATACTGAGTGAAAGAATCAGACACCAAAGCACAAATACTGTATGACCCCACTTATATGAGGCATCTAGTATAGGCAGATTTATAGAGACAGAAAGTAGGATAGAGGTTACCAGGAGCTGGGCAGAGGGTAGTGGGAGTTAGTGTCTCATGGGTAGAGTTTTTATTTGTGATGATAAAAAAGATCTGGAAATAGATAGTAGTGATGGGTACATAACCTTGTGAATTCACTCAGCACTGCTGAATTGTACACTCAAAAAATGGTTAAAAGGGCAATTTTTATGTATATTTTACCACAATAAAAAGAATAAAGAAAAAAAGAGGAAACAGAGTTCAGAGAGGTTGAATAACTTGCCCAAGGTCACACAGCCAGTTAGTTACTTGGTTTCAAGCCCAAGTCTGTGTGACCCACTGTTGTTAGGTGCTGTTGAGTTAATTTTTGACTCATAGTCACTCCATGTGATGGAGTAGAACTGCCCCATAGAGTTTTCTAGGCTGTAATCTTTACAGACGCAGGTCTTTCTCCCATGGAGCGGCTGGGTGGGTTTGAACCGCCAAGCTTTCAGTTAGCAGACAAGCACTTATCCGTTTTGCCACCAGGGCTCCTCACATGACCCATTAAACCAAGAAAACCAAACCCATTGCTGTCAAGTTGATCCTGACTCATAGTGACCCTATAGGAGAGAGTAAAACCGCCCCATAGGGCTTCCAAGGAGCGCCTGGTGGATTCAAACTGCTGACCTTTCGGTTAGCAGCTGTAGCACTTAACAACTACGCCACCAGGGTTTCCACATGACTCATTAGGTAACCTCAAAAGGGGCAACTTTTGATTTCCCTGGCTCTCAAGGGGGTGGGCTCTGTGGGAGGGGGTGGTACCGCCATGCCTATCTGGGGATAGGCGGTGTCATCTTTCTCTCCCTGTTGAAAATCCCCAAAGGGGATTGCCTGGAGACAGGCTTAGCCGCACCCTAACCAGCTCAGAGCACTCTGCCTACCCAGAAATGGAGGCTGAGGACAGTAGCCAGCCCAGTGCCCTATGCTTGTGGCTGGGATGGGCCTCTACCCGAGACCTTGTGGGCAGCCTGTGGTCACACTGGCATTCCAGGGCCCTTCTTGGCATGTGGGGAATGTCCCAGGGAAAGTTGTGGCCTTCAGAGAGGCTCAGAAAAGGGAAGTGTTCCTACACCGGGAGCAAGGGAGGGGGGTCCTCAGAGAATGTCCCCCCTGGAGGGAGGAGGGTTGGGAGCTGGGGCCTTACAGGATGGGGGGCTGGGTCTGTGTATTGGCCCAGAGTCCCCTGAAGTCAGGGCTTTCGGGGGAGGGTCCCATTGACCTTGAGCCTGGAGACCTGACATCTACCCTTCAGGGCTGGGCCACCCGAGCTGTTGGACTGCTCTGATCCACCTCCTAAACAGGAGCAGTAACTGTTGTCCATGCCCCTGCCTGGTAGACCAGGCCTGTGGCTTATGCATCACCAGAAGGGGATGTTGGCCATTGACTTGGCCACTGTTCTGAGGCTTCTTTGGGCCAGCAGGCTGGGCGCTGGGGCCACAGGGAGGGACCTGGGTAGCCTTCAGGGACAGCGCCCTGGGAGGGAAGCCTCAGGTAGCAGATTCCCTTCTCTGGAGGGTCAGAGACCCCTTCAGCTGGGTGTGTGGGCTCTCAGGCCCCAACCATCCACGCACAGACGCTCACAGGGCCCAGATCCCACCACTCCCGTTCCTGATCCAGTTCCCACGCACAACTGTGCGCTGGCCTTCCTCCTTCCGCCACTTCTCCTAGGGGTCTTCCCCTCCGCCTCCCTCCGGTCTCCGCTTTCAGGCCACCTCCTCCGAGAAGCCCCCGGACCCGCCTCCACCCGGTCCCGAGCTGCACTATGGTCCTGCCGTCTCTGTTATAACCTAATACCTGCCTTGTCCTTCTTCCCCGCTAGGCTTGGTGTCAGGGGCCTCCGCGGGGTCACAGGGTCGGCGCACGTAGCTGCCGGCGAGTCCCCAGGGCGCGCGCCACGGGGATGGCTTTGGAGGAAAGGTGCGGTGGCTTGGAACTGGGGAGGGGGCGAGGGCCTCTCCTCGCAGCCTCGGAGGCTATGGCTGCGCAGGCCGGACGTGCCACTGGACGCGGGGACGCGGAGAGCGCAGCACCGCGCGCGCCCCTCTGGGCCCCGCGTCCCCGCCCCGCAGAGCTAGCTCCTCTGCCCGCGACCCCCTCCCCGCGGGCCCGGGGCGGGGCGTGGGCGAGGCCTGGCGGCATGACGTCACCCCGCCTATAAATCGGATGAGGCGCGGCGGGCCGGCTTTGTGGAGCGCTGCTGAGGGTGCGCCGGGCCCGCCGCGAACAAAGGAGCAGGCGCGCAGGGGACCGCACGCCCGCCGCCACCATGCCCGCCAACGGCACGGCCGAGGCGGTGCAGATCCAGTTCGGCCTCATCAACTGCGGCAACAAGTACCTGACGGCCGAGGCGTTCGGGTTCAAGGTGAACGCGTCGGCCAGCAGCCTGAAGAAGAAGCAGATCTGGACCCTGGAGCAGCCGCCCGACGAGGCGGGCAGCGCGGCCGTGTGTCTCCGCAGCCACCTGGGCCGCTACCTGGCGGCTGACAAGGACGGCAACGTGACCTGCGAGCGCGAGACACCCAGCGCCGACTGCCGCTTCCTCATCGTGGCTCACGACGACGGCCGCTGGTCGCTGCAGTCCGAGGCGCACCGGCGCTACTTCGGCGGCACAGAGGACCGCCTGTCGTGCTTCGCGCAGAGCGTGTCGCCGGCCGAGAAGTGGAGTGTGCATATCGCCATGCACCCGCAGGTCAACATCTACAGCCTGACCCGCAAGCGCTACGCGCACTTGAGCGCGCGGCCGGCGGACGAGATCGCCGTGGACCGCGACGTGCCCTGGGGCGTCGACTCGCTCATCACTCTGGCCTTCCAGGACCAGCGCTACAGCGTGCAGACGGCCGACCACCGCTTCCTGCGCCACGACGGGCGCCTAGTGGCGCAGCCTGAGCCCGCCACCGGCTACACGCTCGAGTTCCGCTCCGGCAAGGTGGCCTTCCGCGACTGCGACGGCCGCTACCTGGCGCCGTCGGGGCCCAGTGGCACGCTCAAGGCGGGCAAGGCCACCAAGGTGGGCAAGGACGAGCTCTTCGCGCTGGAACAGAGCTGCGCCCAGGTCGTGCTGCAGGCGGCCAACGAGAGGAACGTGTCCACGCGCCAGGGTGAGTGGCGACGCCGCCCGCCTTCGCCTTGCACAAAGCGCCTCTACCTCCCCCTGCCCTGCGGCCTCCCGCCCTTTCTCGTCCGCGGCGCTGCGAGCACCCCGAGCGGCGCCCCGTGCGCCCCAGCCGAGCTCGCCAGCCACCCCACCCCAGGACGTGCGTCGCGCCCGGGGGAGGGGACGAGAGGTGGGGCTCTGCCCATCTTCCGGCGCCGATGCACCCCCCCCGACCTGGCACTGGAGTGGCGGGTCCCCTAGGCCCCGCGTGGGAGCTGTCCCGTGTGCTACCCTCAAAGTCCCTGCTCCGTATGGGTCTCCCCGAGCGTGCTGACTCCCTGGGACAGACGGACCCAGCGTTCGGGAGCAGGCGCCCGTATCGGTTTTCTCCTGCCCCTCCCCCTGTCGGTGGGCCTTGTCCCTCCGGCGGCTCGGGGGAGGGTCGGAGCTCTCAAAGGGTGCGTCCCTCCTCCCCCGGGTCGCCTTCCGCAGGCGGGTGTGGGGGAGGTCAGCGGGGCCTTTGATCCCCGCGGGGTACGCCTCTAGCTCCCGGTCTGCCCGGCCCTTTCCCACCCTCTCCCACTGCCAGGCGGGGTCTGCTCTGCGGGGCGGTGGGTGGGGGCGCCCCGAGTGGCCGCCCTTTCCTCCGCCCCTCCCTCCGCCCCTGCCCCGCGCTCAGGGCCGCGGCCTTTGTGAGCCGGGGGGCGGGACGCCTCGCAGGGCCCTCCCTCGCCCCCTTTGTCCTCTCGGGCGCTGCAGATGGGGAAACCAGATGCACGCGTGAGGCAAGGCATCGGGGCTCTGTACGGTCCCGCGCCCCCGCCAAGCCAGCGCCCGGGTCCGGAACCCCCGCAGGAGGTGGCTTCCCCAGTCGCGCCTCGGGCCGGCCGGCGTGGCGAGGATGGCTCCCCGCCAGGCACCCCGCCCTTTGCCCGCCGCTCGCGGCTCCCTCCCTCAGCGCGCTCTCTGCCTTGCAGGCGGCCACCGGAGAGGGGAGACCCCAGCCCGGCGCCCCGGGAAGCTCCCTATCCTCGGGTGAACGCATACCCAAGGGCTCCGCCAAGAACAATTGGCTGCAACCGGATCCGTCTTCTCCAGGGGCATCTGGCCTGGCCATTTCGGACCAGCTGCACACCAGAAGCTAGCCCCCTGCTTCCCTTCCCCCAGACCCTCACCGCTGGAGGCTTTCTCTGACATCTGAGGTCTTCCCTATTTTGGGGCAGCCAGCAGACCCCACCTTCTGCAGGGGCCTGCAGGGATCTTGCTCCCTTTGGTAGGAGGTTGGCCTCAGCCTCTGGAGACAGCTAGATGGGAATCTCCTTGGTGGCCACCCTGCTGTCCTTGGGTTCTCTTGAGGAGGGGTGCTCCCCTGGCCTGGCTGTCCCCATATGGAGACCTCCCCAGGCCCTCATGGCTGTGGGGAATGGAGATGGAGACCTGGATGGGGTAATGGCAGCTTTTGCCTGTGCCATCTCTTCTCACTCATTCCCACTCTGACAGAGGGGGCAGTACCACTGCCATCTTACTGAGGAGCCTGTTAAGGCCCAAAGAGGGGAAGCCACTGGCTTAAAGTCACCCAGTAAGTAAAGAGCACATGGAACTGCGCAGGCTCTTATCTGGACCCCTGCTGCCTCCCAGGCAGCCACCATTTTCCCCAAGCAAATCTATGAACCTCCTTTTGGGCTTACTCAGTGCTGGATGGGGCTGCATTCCCACCCATTCAGCAAACTTTGAACTCTTGCTAAGCACTGGGGCATGAGTGGTGAACAAATGGTGGTGGTGGGAGGGGAGGCGGGGTATGTGTGTGTGCCTGGACCTTCTGGACAGACTTGATAAAAATCCAGTTTAGATGGAGGAGGTGGTCTGCCTGAGCAGATCTGAAGGGTGAATGGAAGATAGCATGTACTCAAGTGGAAGATTATCACAGGCAAAGGGAATAGCTTGTACAAAGGCCCTGAGGCAGGAGGAGCTTTGAAAGCCAGGTGTGGCTGGAAAGAGGTGAGCGAGGTGGGAAATGGGACTGGAGGGGACACAGGGCCCATGATGGGAGCTCGTCAGTGCAGAGACAGGTTCCAGGGCCTTCCCTGGGGAAGGTGGGGCAGAGCAGGAAGCCCTGGCTCTTGGGGTCATGGGTGTTGGCAGCCAAGATGAGCGAGCCTAGGCAGGTACCCTCTCTCTAGTAAGTCTTGCAGCATCATGATTGTGATTCAGGCTGATGAGGCAGGATGCAGGGGAGCTGGGGCCAGGAGAGGTGTTTGCTCATCTTTGAGTTTAAAGGGGGTGGACCTTGGGGGAAGGGCTTTGGGGCCAAGTTGGAGCTCAGCTGGCTTGGAGCTTGTTGTTCCAATGGTGGCTGGCCCCAGCCTTCCTGGGATAGGATTGCCGCCCAGAGGGTCACCCCCCACCCCAGCCTGGGGGCGGGTGTGAGAAGGCCATTTTGGACTCCCTGCGTGGCAAGGGGGCGGGGTCTGTGCCTCCACCACGTGTTGGGAACTGCAGGTGTGGAAGCTGAGGGTGTGAATCATCCCTTCAGGCCTGTACAGGCTGGGTCTGGGGGGACGAGGTGCTTCCTGCTGAAGCTGCAGCCTACTCTCTGCCCTCAGTTTCCCCATCAGTAAAGTGCGAGCTCCCTGGTTACTGCACCTCAGGCTGGCTTTGCCTCTGTGAGGTCATTAGAGGCTGGGCTGGCCACCAGAGTGGGGGTCCTGGTGCTACCTCATCCCGCATTTGGGTGGGGTTACAGTGTCAGCTTCTCCCACCATGCTCTTCACCTTTGGTCACTTGTGCCCTGTACTCCACACTCCGCCCAGGACCTGGCCTGGAGCTTGGCTCAAGTGCTGTTTCAGACACTGGGGTGCTGTTCAAGCTGGGTTTTGCAGGGTGTATAAGAGTTCTCCAGATGAGCCAGGGAATGGCTAAGCCAGGATAGAGGAGGGATTTGAAGGGGTCACAGAGCAGACTGCAAAAAGGGAGAGGGGGGAGGCCACAGGGTTTCCAGGTCCCTTCCCTAAGTGGGATGAGAGAGGGGAAAGGGATGCATATTTTGAACAAGCTCAAGGGAAACTCCTGAGACACAGCTTTGCTTAAACTAAGGCCTGAGAGCAGTGGGGAGCCATGGAGGGTCTTGGGGAATGGGGTGCCCCCTCTGGCCACTGGAGAGGATGTCTCAGCCTGGAGGTCGCTCCAGGGGACCCAGGGATATGTCTGCAGAAGGCCATTTGGACAGCTTGGGTGGCGAGGAGGTGGGCCTGGAGGGGCGGAAGACAGGCAAGGGCCTGAGGTGCCTGCTGTCCTTGTCACCCTGGCTCCCACTAGGGTGATGTGCCCGTGGGCTCAGTTGAGCAGCCTCCGCTTCCCAGGGCTCCTTAGGGTGTGTGACTCAGGGTTTCTGTGCTGCTGTTGCTGAAAAGAAAAATCCCAAAGAAAACCCGGTTCCCATAGTAACGCGGCTCTAATTAGAGACTTCAAGGCCAAGTGGGCCTTTTCCCCTCTGGGCTGGGCCTTGAGGCCAGGAGGGCCTGCTGGTTGGGGGACAGCTCTCTTCCCCCACCTCCTTCCAGGTCAGGTAGGAAGGGCTGGCATGTACTTGGCACCTGGCCCCCAAACCCTTTCAACATCCTGGCAAAATGGGAGAGAATGGACCCTTTTTACAGGTGGGGAAACTGAGGCTGAGTGAGATGGAGGCACTTGCTTAAGGGTGTCTGGTGCCCTTTTGGGTACCCTAGTGACCAGCCCAGACCTTTGCAGCCAACCAGTTCCAAGATGGAACGAAATCAGCTGATGGGGTCTGAGTATCTGAGCAGAGGATTTTACTGACCCTGGCTGAGCCTCAGTTTCTTCCTCTGTATAATAGGGTAGCATTAGTATTAATTCCTGGTGTTGCTATGAGGATGAAAGCCTGTGTATGTCAAGCGTACCCCCACCACTCATCCGTCCGTTTATCATACTGTGGAGGCTTGCTTGTTGCCGTGACACTGGAAGCTCTGCCATTGGCATTTCAAATACTAACAGTGTCACCCATGGTGGACAGGTTTCAGCATAGCTTCCAGGCTAAGACAAACTAGGAAGAAAGGCCTGGCGATCTACTTCTGAAAGTCAGTCAATGAAAGCCCCACGGATCACAACAGAACATTGTCTAATGTAGTGCTGGAAGATGAGCTCCCTGTGTTGGAAGACCCTCAAAATACACTGTGGCCACAGCAATGGACTTGAGCATACCAAATGATCATGACGATGGCACAAGACTGGGCAACGTTTTGTTTTGTTGTACTTGGGGTTGCCATTGGAGAACAACTAACAACAACATGTCAAGCCTTAGGTGCAGTGGCTGTCCTGGCTAAGCTGCTCAGTAACCATAGGTCTTCCTGCATTTGCTCTCGGGCTGGTAATCTCCAGGCTTATTTGCAGCTTCTCTTTTGCTGTCCCGTCCCCATCCCGCTTCCCCCAAACCCAGCCAAGCCCAGGGGAGTGTCCCCTTTTCCCTCTTTGTGGGAGCTCAGAGCCCCCCTGTCTTTTCTGCTGCTGGTGAAGGATGGAAGGGTTTCTCTCTTGTCTCTTCCCTTTCATCAGCGATCACACAGCCCCCCACACACTGAGCAGATGGTGCTGTATGGCCAGTGGGGACTGGGACTTCCCAGGGCAGGTGTCCTGGCCTAGACGGGGGAAGGGTGTGGCTGTGCTGCTGACTGACCCAGTGCTGGGGGTCTCCTATAGATGTACAGGGCCCTTTTGGGTAGAACAGGGCATGTGAGGAGGGGGCTACCTCCCTGGTGGTTCCTAGCAGCCCTGTGGCTCCTGCAGCAGTGGTGGTAGGGTAGGTTGCCCCATTTGTGGGGCCTTTGGCTGGAGGATGCCTGAGAAAGGGGATCCCAGCCCTGGTTCTATACGTGGTGGTGGCTCAGGTGCCCAGCGGGCCCCTCGCTAGCTTCTTTGGAGAGGGATGGTGGATGCAGCTCATATACAGGACCTGGGCAGACTTAGGGTGGCCACATCCATGAGTGCCCAGGTGGAGGGAGACAGGGTGTGGCAGGAGGGCAGAGCAGCCCGCCACAGAGGCCCTTCTTTTCTTGCTGTGTGACCTTGGACAAGGACACCCCCTCTCAGATTCAGCCTCTGTGAAGCGGGGTGACCATCCCTACTCTGTGGCACTGATGATGTGGAGGCGTGTGATGGGGTCGGGAGGATGCCGACATCCTCAGGCCTGTGGATGATGGTCGTAGAATGAAGGCTGTGGCCTCCTGGCTGACCAGCCTCAGTTTCCTCATCTGGGAAGCACTGTTGTGCAAAGTGGTGAGCCGGTGCTGGAGCGGGTGCGGCGGGCTTCCTGGTTGCTGAGGCTCTTAGAATCTGGGATGCTGGGGGAACACGAATTGGATGTTGATTGACCCAAAGGCCCTGCTTCCAGGTTATGCTGGTGGGAGGAGGGGTGGGAATTTGCAAAAGGATGTAGCTGTAAGAATGGCCCCTGCATGGGAGCAAAACCTGGGAGTGACCCCAAGTGTCTTCCGTTAGGGATCATATGGTCACATCCAAGGTGATTTAGTGATGTGAAACGTGTGAAAATATTATGGAGAAAAAACTGGTTTGCACAGATATACGTATCTGTCAGCTATATGGTGAATGTTGCTGTGAGCTGCTGTTGAATCAGCCCCCAACTCATGACAACCTCTTGCACAACATGGAAGAAAATGCCGCCTGGTCCTGCACCATGTCCACGATTGGTTGTGCATCGAACTGTTGTGATCCCTAGGGTTTTCACTGGCTGCTCGTCAGAAGTGGATCGCCAGGCCTTTCTTCCTAGTCTGTCTTAGTCTGGAAGCTCCGCTGGAACCTGTTGGGCATCATAGCAACACACAAACCTCCACTGATAGACAGGTGGTGGCAGACAGGTGGTGGCTGCGAAGGTGCGCTGTCTGGAAATCAAATCCAGGCCTCCCTCGTGGAAGGCAAGATTCTACTGCTGAACCACCACTGCCCCACTGTGTGTTCACATGTAGTGTATATCTGTACATGTGCGTATACATGTGTTGCAGATCTATATACAACCTGTCAGCATACGGTAGCATACGTGCACTATGGACAAAGCAAGTGTGCATCAGTATGTACAGTGGAAAAGACTAGAAGGGTATTTACCAGCAGTGGTTCTCACGGTGGGGGTAACACCAAAAACAAACAAACAAACAAAAAACCAAACCCATTGCTCTTGAGTCTATTCAACTCATAGCAACCCTATAGGACAGGCTAGAACTGCCCCCATAGAGTTTCAAGGGAGCGTCTGGTGGATTCGAACTGCTGACCTTTTGATTAGCAGCCGTAGCCCTTAACCACTATACCACCAGGGTTTTCAGGGATGGGAGGTAGGGATGAGGATATATATATGTGACTTCATGTCTTCATATTTATGCTTTCTTAAATTTTCTGAAAAGAATGGGGCTAGTTTGTGTTTTACTCTTTTAACCCTTACACATATACAGGACAGGAAGGATATACTGGTGTCTACCCTGAAACTCCCTGTACACTGTCCTGCCACCCTCGTTTCATCCAGCCCTTTGTTGGTTGGTTTTGGTTTATTTAAAGCACATCCTTGACATCATGTCATTCCATTTCCAAATGCTTCCATATGTCTCTCTAAAGAATGAGGCCATGTTCTTACATAACCACACCACCATTAGCAAAAAACCCTTAGTGTCTAACCCCAGGCCATGTGCCGATTCCTCCTCTGGGGCTCAAGAATGTCATTTCACAGTTGGCTTGTTTAAAGTTATGACTTCTGTGATCAGAAGAGACAGATGTAATGGCCTTGGGTCCCGTCTATGCAGTGGTCTCACCCATGTCAAGCCCATTCCTGGGCCTCTTGACTTAGAGGCTAAGGGGGTGTATCTCCTTTTGTGTTTTGGTATGTGAGGGTGGGGAATGGGGACCGGCCAGAATGAGCTGGGTGTTTTAGCGTCCCAGGGCTGCCATAACATTAGAACAAAAATTTATTGTCTCATGGTTTTGGAGGCTGGGAGTCTGAGATCAGGGCGTCAGCCCTGTTGATTCCTTCTGGAGCTCTGAGGGAGAATCTTGTCCTGCGTGTCTCCCAGCATCTGGCGACACCTGTGATCCTTGGCGTTCTTTGACTTGCAGCTCTGCCTCCCTCAATCTCTTTTGTTGTCACATCGCCGTATCCCCTCTGTGTTTCTTTGTCTCTGTGTCTCTAAGGACAATACTTAGATGGGATTAGGGCCCAACCCTATTCAATTATGACCTCATGATAACTGATAGCATCTTCAAAGACCCTATTTCCAAACAAGGTCATATTTCCAGGTTCTGTGGTTAGGACTTGAACATACTTTTGAGGGACAGGGTTCAGCCCACATAGTGGACATGGGGACCCCTGTACCACCTCAAGGGTCTCTCCACAGGTATGGATCTGTCAGCCAATCAGGATGAAGAGACTGACCAGGAGACTTTTCAGCTGGAGATTGACCGTGACACCAAAAAGTGCGCCTTCCGCACCCACACGGGCAAGTACTGGACACTGACGGCAACTGGGGGCGTGCAGTCTACCGCCTCCACCAAGTGAGTGTCCCCCAACCCCCACAGCCCCCCTTGCTCCCCTGGTTGGCCTTTCCTGCCTGGGGCGGCCCCCTGACACTGTCCCTTCTGCCCCCAGGAATCCCAGCTGCTACTTTGACATCGAGTGGCGTGATCGGCGTATCACCCTGCGTGCGTCCAATGGCAAATTTGTGACAGCCAAGAAGAACGGGCAGCTGGCAGCCTCGGTGGAGACAGCAGGTAGTAACCCCGGACACAGCCGAAGCCGCTGGCTCCCTGGCACTGCCCTGCTATCCTGGGGGGTCTGAACATGTCATGGTCACTCACCAACCCGACCTGAGGCCCACTCTTTCGGTGTCCCACTGTGAGGCTCACTGTCCCCCTCCCCCCCCGCCGGAGCAGGGGACCCAGAGCTGTTTCTCATGAAGCTCATCAACCGGCCCATCATCGTGCTCCGTGGGGAACATGGTTTCATTGGCTGCCGCAAGGTGACCGGCACCCTGGATGCCAACCGCTCCAGCTATGACGTCTTCCAGCTCGAGTTCAACGATGGTGCCTACAACATCCGAGGCAGGTCTCCCCCGGGCAGCACTGGGTTGAGGGGTGGCCCTGCCCACCCCAGACAGAGAGAAGGTGGGAGGCCAGCAGGCAGGGAGACAGGTCCCAGAAAGAGGGGGGTGGGCAGGCCTGAGCAGTGGGATCAAAACTTTGTGTAGGGAGGATCCCCAACAACTCAGAGGTGTCAATTTGGATTTCGAACAGCTTCCTGAACCCCATTCATGTGTCCAGCAAACTGGTAGGAGTAAGGGGGTGGGGATAAGGACCTTGCTCCCAGTTGGTCCCATTCGGAAGCCATGACTGAGGGAGGGGGCATTAACCCTTGAAGACGAGGAGGGGACCAGGCGCAGGGTGTGTGGGGGCGGCCTGACATGTCTTCTCCTCCCCAGACTCCACAGGCAAGTACTGGATGGTGGGCAATGACTCCTCGGTCACCAGCAGCAGCGACACCCCTGTGGACTTCTTCTTTGAGTTCTGTGACTACAACAAGGTGGCCATCAAGGTGGGCGGGCGCTACCTGAAGGGGGACCACGCGGGGGTCCTGAAGGCCTCCGCCGAGGCCATCGACCCCACCACACTCTGGGAGTACTAGGTGCCGCCCCGTCTTCCACCCCATTCCCACCCCATGCCCCACTGCCTTTCGGTTCTGGAGGGCTCCCCTGTTCCTCAGTCCCCCGCTAACTCCCTTCTCTAGGTGGGCTCCACAGTGGGTGTCCAGCCCCTTGCCTTTCAAACTGGAAACCCTGGAGAAAATGGTGCCCCCACCTGTTGCCCCTGTGGCTCCCTTGGGCGGGTCAGTGGCTGCACTGTCACCAGGGAGTGTGGTGGGTCGTGGGGTCCCTCTGCCCTCTCTTCTCTGCTGTGGGCAGGGCTGGCACCTCTTCCTTCTGACCTCAGATGACTCTGAGCCTTATTTCTCCAAAGTGGCTGAGAGAAGTGGGTGGCCGGGAGGCCCCCTGAGTCCCTGGGTGTGGTTGCAACTGGAATCTCCTGTCCCATTCCTGGAGCCTCTCCTTGCCCCTTTGAGGAGCCCCAACGTGCCCCAAATCTTCTAGCGGCTCCTCTGGGTGTTGTCCTGGGTGGGGCTGGGGGCCCTCAGCTTTGGCCCCCTTTGCACAGAGGGGCCAGCTCTGCCCACTGCATGACTGCTGCGGTTGGGCTGTCCGCTTCTATCTTGGATCTAGTCTTTTCTTTCACCCTGGCCTGACTGGAAGCAGAAAATAACCAAATCAGTATTTTTTTTAATGAAGTTTATTGCTGGAGGTACCCTTGGCAAAGCCTGGTTGTAGGAGTAGTCACCAAGGGCTGTTGGGGCTCAGATGGGTTGCTCCAAGTCTAGAGCCTCTGTCTCCACTTCTCCAAGGGACTCTCATCAGGCCCTTCCCCTCCCTCCTGGACATGGCTGGTCCCCCTCCCCGCCACCCCGGCCCTGGCCCATGTCCCCACCTGGTGGTGCTGGGCCCCCCTGCATCACGGCCAGAGTCCTGCGGTGGGATTGGTGCTCCACGTGTATGACTGGAATCTTCTGGAATCCTGGGGTCTCCCAGGTGGATCGAGCCAGTGCTGCTCTCCATGGGGTGAGCTGCCTGGGCCTCCTGGCCCCCACCCCACCTCGCTGCCCGCACCACCCCATCCCACCGCTGGTTTGTCAGCCTGTATCTCACTCGGGGTGTCTTGGTCTTTTATTTTTTGTAAGTGTCATTTGTATAACTCTCAACGCCCATGATAGTAGCTTCAAACTGGAAAGAGCAAAATAAAGGAACAAGAGTCCATAGCCCTGTAGCCCATGGTGTGCATCTTGGGGGTGATGAGGGGTGGTCGGGCCAGGTGGGGTAGGGCGCTGGCCCAGAGCTGGCCAGTAGGAGGCCTGGACATGGCAGGAGTGGACGTGGAGGGCTCTGGAAGTGTCTCAGAGGTCCACCCAGGTGCCATGGGGTGGCCGTGAGGGGGAAATGCCTGAACCTGGGGCTCCCACTGGACCACCCCAGTGTTGGCGAGACCTGAGCAGGAGTCTGATGGGGTGGGCCCCATGTACCTCTCGTCTCTGTACTTAGGATTTAGAATTTACAGATCATGTGAACAGACTAACAGAAGGACTTTTGTCCTCTGGCACATTCGCACTCAGGACTTGCTGGCACAGGCAGGTGCTGAGCACACCTTTCCTTTCTCCCATATTAACAGCAAGGAGCCTTGTGCACAGTCTGGAGCCCCCTGATCCTCTCATGCGCCACAGACAGTGGGCTTCGGATGTGCCCAGGGATGGGGTGGGCCAGCTCAGGAGGACAGGTCCCCATGGAGGCCCTGAGGGAACTGGAACCCAGTGGGCTCAGGTTGGAGGCCAAGGAGTGCCTCCATCAAACCCAGGCACCCAGGCCCAGGTCTGGGAGGCAGAGGAGAACATTGAGGAAGTTTCTAGACTTTCCTGGAGTTGTGCAGCCAGCAGGGGCTCCTGGGCCCTCCTGCAAGTCTGATTCATCCCAAGCATCCTGGGGATAAGGAGCCTTGGTGGCACCATAGTTAAGCTCTTGGGTGCTATCCAAAAGGTTGGTGATTCAAACTCAGACAGCTGCTTGTTTCCTGGGAGAAAGACTTGATGATTTGCTTTTGTAAAGATTATAGCCTAGAAAACCCTATGGGGCAGTTCTGCCCTGTCTGGTAGGGTCACTGTGTGTCGGAATTGACTCTATGGCACACAATAACATCCCTGGGGTGGGGACCACCTGCCCATTTTACCCAGCAGAAAATGCATTCAGAGCAGCAAGGACACAGTAAATGCTCCACAAGCAGGCAGTGACACCAGGGTGTCCCCCATGTCAGGTGGTACAGCGCCCCGGCCCTGCCCCTCCCGCAGGAGGCTCTCTCCTGATTGGCTGCCGATGACGATACCGGGATGTGGGGCCTGTGATTGGTGGTCCCCGGGAGCTGGAGTCCCGAGATTGACAAGGGCAGATGGCGGCTGCGAAGGGGGATGCAGGGCCCCAGCCGGGTCCCAGTGGCCAGCCCCCGCCCCCATTAAAACCAGGCCAGGAGCCAGAAAATCTCCATGACGTGAAGGAGGGAACAGATTAACCGTGGGAGACAATCTTCCAGGCCACGGAGGTGGGGACGCCCTGGAGGGGGCCCCCGCGGCGCCTCCGGCTGTGCCTCTGGCCCTCCACCGTGCCCACCTGGCGGAGCCGTGTCCTGGAGTGACGCCCTTCCCGACCCGCTTTCTCGAGCCAGGAGCTGATTCAGAATTTCATTCATTCTGCAAAAATGCAACGCGGCTTAGGGCGTCCGCCACGTGGCTGCAGGAGCCCCGCAGTCTGATGAGGGATGTGCTCCCACCGCCAGCCTGGCTTCCTGGAGGAAGTGTCCCTCATGAGCAGGAGGAGGACCTGGGCACGCAGAGAGCGAGGAAGAGCAATCCAGGCGGAGGGGACAGCTCAGCAAGGCCTGGAGGGAATAAGCGGCTGGGGCGGGGCTCGGTTTTGGGTCCCAGTTGATGCTGGGTCTGAGAGAAGGAGGCAGATTGTTTCCAGGTTCCCCTGGAGGCACCCGGACATCTTGGGGAAGATCCTGTACTCCTACAGACTCCGTGTGGACCCCCAGACTCACACAAGGCCCCCCACTTCCTGGCCTTTTCCGAACTTCAGGCCCCTCCTTCTGTCACAGCTGCTCCTTGCCCAGCTCCTGGGCTCGATATCAGAACTAGGGAGGGGGTTCCTGATCCCATGGGCAGCAATGTTGCTTTCTCAGCAATTCCCCACCACGCACGTGCACACATGGGAACCTGTACACACACAGGGACTTGTGTACTCACACGGGCATGAGTGCACACACGAACACGGACATGCACATAGATACGCACACACATCCACACTTGCACAAGGCATGTGCACAGGCATGCACATGTAAATGAGCACGTGTACACACATGCACACGTGTGCACATACACATGCTCACACAGACGTGTGCGCAAGCACACAGATGCACCCAGTGCAGCCCCCAGGAATGCCTTACTACCACAGGTTGCTCTCCACCTGCATTTACTTAGTTCCAGCCTCGGAGCCCACACTTTTCCCTGCCTCCAGCACCTGGTTTCCCCCCAGTTGTCCCAGACCCTGAGTCACTGGCTGTCTCAGCTGGGTCAAGGGACATCAGGAACCCCAAAGCCCTGAGGGTAGGTCTCCCAAAGCCTGAATGAGGGGGAGAGAATCCAACGCCCACTGCTAGAGGGCCCCAGGGGTCCCAGCAGGGCCAGCTGGCTAATCGTTGCTCAGTGTGATTTGGGGAGTCTAAAGGACCATGATTCAAAAAAAAACCATTCAATTAAACTTGTTAGAACAAAGAAAGGAGAAATGGGTCCTTCTCTGCTGTCTTCACTGGTATGGAGGAGGCCTGGTCAGGAGCAGGAATGGTTGGAGGCAGGGCGGGTGTGGGCAGGCTATGGTCTCCAGGATGGGATATAGCCAGAGTAAACAGGGCTGACTCCAGCCCTGGGCCTCCGCATTCCTGTCTGCTGTGACAGCTGAAGGTTCCTCAGGATGCCGCCTTGGGATGGGACACTCAGCCTGCTGGGGGGCTGTGACTATCACCAGTTCCAGGAGGCCCCAGGGAGCCCTTCTAGTGGGTAAGGTCCCCAAGTGCCTCTCCATGGGACCCCCTCCATGTCGGTGCTTCCCGGGGGACCTCTTTGGAGGATGCCCAAGCCCTGGCTGGGCCCGTCTCTCCAGGGTCTGTCGGCCTCTCTAGGAACTGGGGGGAATGAGAGTGGATCTCCCTTTCAAGTTCAAAGCTTTTCCCTCAGGTGTGACCTCTGAGGCCTGTCACTCACAGACATGTAAGCTGGGAGAAGCTGCCAGGGTCCCCTGGCTGCCCATCTAGATGCCTTGGGCAGCAGGAATCTCTAAATGGAGGGAGGGGCTCTGTCTGAGTGACCTGGGGCTGCCCTAACAAACCAGCACAAAGGTGTGGGGGAGGTGTTTTAATAACAGACATTGTCTTGCAGCTCTGGTGGCTGGGAGTCAGAGATCAGGATGTCAGCTGTGTTAATTCTGAGGCTCCGAGGGGGAGTCTGTTCCATGCCTCTCTCCCAGCCTCTGGTGGCCCCAGGCATCCCTTGGCTTTTGGGGCAGCATAACTGTACCATCACACGGCTGTCCTTCCTGTGTGTCCTGCTGTCTCTTCTTTTCGTAAAAGCACCAGTTTTGGGATTAGGACCCACCCTACTCCACTGACCTCAGGTTAACTGGTAACATCTTCAAAGCCCCTATGTCCAAACCAGCTCATGTTCACAGGTATAGGGGGGTTAGGGTTTCAGCAGATCTTTTGGGGGACATGGTTTAGTCCATAACAAGCTCTGAGACCCTCAGGAACCAAAGGGCAAGGGAACAGATGGGCCTCCCAGATTGGGCGAGACTGGAGGAAGGGATGGGGTGCAGGGCATTTGCCCTGAAAGCCAAGCTGCTTTGTGGGCCCCTGAAGGCTTCACTGTGAGCCTCCATGAGGCATGAATAATGAAGAGAAGAGACCTTGCTGCCCTGGGGGTGGAAGTGGGGGTGGGGGTGGGGGTGAGGGAGAGTCTATTTTCACAAGCCCGGGTGATGAGGACAGGGGCCAAGCTGGGGCCGTTCCCCCACATGTCACCCTCAGCCCTGGGCACTTCCTCCATGAAGCTCCCAGCTGTCTGGTGTTTCGGTTCATGTCTCTCCCCTGCTCCGGCCCAGCCAGGCCTGTACTCAAGTGAAGCTCAGTGATGTGAGCACAGATGACCGAACGGACAAGCCTTGGTGGCAGGGCACGGGGTCAACCAAGTGGCCTTGAAATCCTGATGTGGTTGGTTAGTGCAGCCCTGAATGTATCCGAGACATGGGGTGGAGGTGGGGCTGGTTGTGTCAGGAGAAAGGAGCCCCCAAGAAGCAACCCAGAGCCCACCTGGATGAGAATTCCAAGAGGTGACATCTCTGCTGACCATCAGCCCCCACTACCCAGCCAGTCCTGTGCAGGGCCCTCGACTGAGCACTTTCCACATCTTGTCTCAGTCAATGCTCAGCACACCATGAAGGAGATGCTGTCATTAACCCATTCACTGTCAAGCAACAGGGTTCTGGAACTTTCCCGAAGCCACCCAGCTAGGAAGTAGCAGGGCGGGAACACACCTGTATACACATATACACACATATGGATACCAAAGCCAAACCCACTGCCCTGGAGTTGATTCTGACTCACAGTGACCCTATAGGACAGAACAGAACCGCACCACAGGGTTTCCAAAGCTGCTATCTTTACAGAAGCAGACTGTCACATCTTCCCCTGAGGAGCACCTGGTGGGTTCGAACTACTCATCTTTTGGTTAGCAGCTGAGCACTTTAACCACTGCACCACCGGGGTCCTACACATGTATACATATACACAAATACATGCATACGCACACACATACACACCCATATATACCCATATAAACACACATGCACACAAACACATATACATAAACGCATCTACATACACACATATAAACCCCAAACCAAACCCGAGTCACAGCACCCATACAGAACAGAGTAGAACTGCCGCATGGGGTTTCCGAGGCACAGCTGGTGGATTCGAACTGTTGACCCTTTGGTTAACAGTCGAATACTTAACTACTGTGCCACCAGGGCTCCCACACACACACCTATATATACATAAAAAAAAAAAACCTATATATACATACACACACGTATATATATGTACACGTAAGTACACACACACCCCCGTCCTGACCCACCAACTCCCCATTTTGAAACAGCCACTGAGCCATCCGAGCACCAGATGTGCAGGGCGTGTTACCTGAGGTGCTGTGTGTGGTGGCCAAGTGCTGAGCACGCCTCAGTAGTCATCGGCAGGGGCTCGGTTGAAGAACTCGTGGCAAATCTCTATGCAGAAACAGCACGGAAACACACGGACTTTGGACAAAACCCTGATTGTTAAGGGAGAGAAGCAAGGGCAGTGAAACGTATGAAACAGCTTGTTAGCAGCCCTGAAGCCACCATCTCTGGGCACGGGTGGCACACACCGGTGGTGACAGGGGAGGACAACACAGGCCCCCTGGGGCGGAAGGCTGGGAGAGATACAGGGAGTGGGAAAACAGCCACCATTGATTTATGGCTTTCATCCTAATGAGTGGAACTACAAATACGTGAACCACCGGATGTGTGCAGAAACAGGGCCCGGGTGGAATGTGGGTAACCTGTCGGACATGCACTCACAAAGAATACATGTTAATAAAAGCTGTCCATATTGGGCAAGGAGACCCCAGGTTTTATGGACACTGAATGCTGAAGCGCAGCTGTCCCTAGAGCCCTCGGGCCCCTTCTCAGGCCAATTCCTGCTTGGGCCTGGCACAGGGCAGTGGCTTCAGGGAACCTGAGGTCCTGAAGTATGGGCCGGGGAAGGGGTGGGACTGGGTCTGCAGACTCTGTGGGTTCTCTGCCAAGGCACTTGGTGTTCTCCAGCCTTCTCCTTCCCCAGCCCGAAGCTCTGTTTGCACCCACTTCAGAGGGAGCTCTCAGGACTGACCTGCCTGAGGGCCCTGGAAGAGGGGCTCAGACTGCTACACTTTTTGGGATTCGGTGCCAAAGGCCCCCATAATCAGTCCCTTATCCTCGGCCTGGGCCTCAGGAGCTTGCCAGCAGGATGGGTGTGACAGAAGGCAGGTGGCAGAGGTGGGAACCGGGACAGCCCTCTCTGGGGTCAAATCCTGCAGCTGCTCTGGCCACAGCCCGCCAGGCCCTTGCGCTCTGACTTGGATGTTATCTTGGCAGACCTAATCTCTCCAGAGGAAACCTGGCACCATGCCAGCCCAGAACTTCCCGCCATAGCTCTGTGACTGACTGGCCAGCAGGCCCACCAGGCTGCCCGTGTGGAGATGAGACAACAGCAGAGTGCACTAACATTTATTTACAAAAAAATCCAAGTTACATATGATACAGTTTTTTTACACACAGTAGTTTAAACCCAACAGCTAGTTTATGCATTTTTACTACTGGAAGGTAAAGATAACCATTTTCTTCATAAACTACGTATTCATTTTTAGCTATTTTTATACAAAGTGACAAACATGCACTTTTTCTGGGTATTAACTCTTTAGCTATGTGCAAACACTACATCCCTCTCTCCAGTTTTAAGGCAAGTGGACTGTCGTGAGCGGTCTCTCCCTTTTGGGAGCAAGAAGGGCTGTCACTGCGTCCCAGAGGGGAAGGTGCAGGCTCTTGCTGTTTCTGGGATAAGGACCAAACTGGGTTTCCTGTCACTGTCACTGGCAGGTTTGTCAGGAGCTGCCCTGGTCCCTTCTGCCCCCAGGCCCCTCTCTCAGCAGCTCAGACACTGGATTCTGGGAAATCCCTGGCCCATGGGGGTGGGGCTGGGGTAGGTGGAGAGGGCCAGAGAATTGAGGCCTCACTTACTGTTCCTTCTCGTCCACGGGGCCTCATGCTTGTCTAGAGCCGGTGGCAGGGATGTTCCTGCTGGAAAAGGACCACAAAGGCAGGGCGCTTGAAGGGGCAGGAGCAGCTCCCTAGCTGCCAAGTGTGGCTGGGAACCATTTGAGGCCACCTCACAATGGACGAGCTCTCACTTGATCAAATACAGGGACTCCTCTTGGCAGGGGTTGGGCCCCATGCCGAGGGGGACGTTTATTCTGGGCACGGTGGTGGTAGGGCCACCGCTGGAGCTAGGCCCAGAACCAGCCAGCTCCTGTGCTCCTGCCCTGGGCCCATGAGGAAGGAGCCTGCACAAAGCAGCTGCAAGGCTGGGCGTGTGAGGACCTCAGGATATAGGGGACACTCCCTACTTGATGATGAACTGACTCCAGGTCCAAGAGGTCCCCTGTGGGCTCTTGGTGAGCTATCACCAGGTGGGCAGGGCAGGACAACGCTAGGGGCCAGCCTCCCCATCTGAGAGGGGTGTCGGTGGCACCTACCGCTCTCAGAGCTTTTCTGGGGGAAGCAGCAGGAACATGCTTTAGAGGTACTTAACCAAGTAATGACAAGAGGCTTTGTACTCAACTACTCATTCTCACCCCAAGGCACGCCTGTGGCACACACGATGTGTGTTGGAACCCACAGATGGCAGCTTGTCAGAAGGCACTGGTTACTTAGGCTGGCACCCAGTCCAGACAGCCAAGCAGGGCGGGACCTGGGCATAGGTGACCCCACGGGGAGCTGCTCTGAGCAGCCTTGGCCGTGCCCCAAACCCTCACTCCTCCCGGACGCCAGCCTTCCATCTTGTCCCCTCACCCCCACCCCAAATGGCCACCTGTCTCCAAAGCCCTCATCCTGGGGAAAGGCAGAAAGAACGGGTACCTCAGGAATTCTTTTTTCTGTTTTAATCCTTTAAACACACTGAAGAGGTTGGTGGGCAGCAAGTGAACATGGCAGGCGGGCCCTGGGGGTGGACTCGCTGCTACAACGCAAGCGCTAATGTCCCTGCTTCGTGCACCTCAACCCCTCCGGGCACCTGGTTCACCCTTCCTGAGGTCTGGGTGCGCATGCTCGCGCTGAATTCCCAGGACAAACAGCTGGTGCAGACTGTGGCAACATGAACAAGGAAGCTGAGGCAGGACAGCAAGAAACAATGTCTGCTGGGAGAGGACAAGCTTGTTCACAGTCGAGCATAAGGTCTGGCCTCTGCTCTGCAGTGGGGACACTGGAGCTCTGGAGGAGGCCCCACGTGTGGCTCAAGGGCCTGGCTTTGGGACACAACCATGGGGAATGGAAGGTGGCAGTGAGTGCTGCATGTGGACTGAGCGGAGACCTCTGCCTGCGCCCTCGTTCAATTACTGAGAGAATGTGAGGGAGCAAGGACCCTGGGTTGGCTGCTCTGGCCCTGCTAGCAGACACCTCTGAGGACCTTCGGGACACACAGTCCCCCCCACCCAAACCCCATGGGAAAAGCTGCTCGTTGCCTGGCTGGTGGCCAGAGAAGGCCACTCTGGGGCCACAGGTTTCTGCAGAAACACAGCCACCTCAAGTCAATGTGCCAGGACCATCCAGCCCCCTCAGCTGCCCAGTGTGGGGTGACAGAATTCTTAGTTTGACTTTGCAGAGACAGAGGAAGAAGCTCTAGCAGGCCATGGAAAATTGGGTTAGGTCAAAATGAGTAAACTGCAGTAAGACTTTCTTTAAACTACAGAACGGAGATTGTACCGTGAGGTGGCTCTTGGCTGGGGTCGGATCTGAATGGGTCAAGAAGATGAGGGAAAAGCCCCGGGAGGTTACGGCTGCAGCACCCTGTGGCCCAGGTGCTGGGGCAGGTCCCTGAGGGGATGCAGTCTGCAGCCCGCGTGGAGGGAGGGCCCACCAAACACAGGGCTCCAACGGGCTCACCTCAGGGAACAAGCATTAGGGGTGGTTGCTGGGGGGCCAGAATCTGGGTTTCTCGACACTGGTGCCAGCCCCTCACCCTCTTTCTGCTGAGCAGTCGGGGCTGTGCAGGGAAGGCCTCCATGGTTTCTGATTCCGAGAGGCAGCTTCTCCTGGCAGCGCCTCCCTGGTTGTCTGCAAGGGGCTGGGGAACAGAGGAAAACAGTGTCTCCGGGTCTCTCTGCAGACGACTTGAGGGACATGGCTGTGAGAGTGGCAGACCTCTTCAGGGAAAGGGTTTTGCTGCTGGAATACCCAGCCCCATCACCATGCATCCCAGTGAGACCAGAACAAGCCTGTAACTGGCGACTAGAGGCCCTGGCCTGCTCTGAGTTGAGCAATTCCAGAAGGCAATAGCCCTTCCTAAGAAAGGGGCAGGAGAAAGCCCATTGTTCCAAGGGCCAAAGCTGCCCCCTATTAGGAAGGCATCAGTGGAGGTCTCAGCCTCAGGAGCGAAGGGGAAGGGATCAAGTAAGGTCTTAAATGTCATCTCAACAAACTGTAGCCCCACACAGGCCAGAGGGACTGCTCTGGTCGGGAACTCAGTCCTGGTGGGCTGCTCCAGGCCAGGCGGGGAAGGGCCATGCCGTCAGAACCGGTGCCGAGGCTGGGGACCGAAGTGCATGGGCAGGTTGTGCTCCAGGGGTACGTTGATGGGGGCAAAGTCATAGTTGACCCGCATGTTGGGCAGAGGGGGCACGTAGGGGGCCGGGATGGGGCCCAGGTTGAGGGGGAAGTTGTTGAACATGGGCCGCACGGGTGGCAGGTGGAAGGGCGGGTGCACGAAGGCGTAGGGAGGGATCTGTGGCTGGTGCAGGTTCTGCGGGACAGGCCTCCGCAGGACTTCAATTCTCTGGACTTTCTCTGGAGGCTTCTCCAAGGGGGGCCCAATGCGTTTGAAGGTGTTCTCTGAAAAGGACATGAGGTTCAGTGCGGAAAAACAAGCTAACACCAACTCAGTTTGAAGCCAGCTTGGAAACAGGGGATGTGCGTCCTGACCACAGTCTACACCCGCCCAGAGCTGGGAGTGCTGACCGGTGTGCTGGGCGCACCCAACCAAGGGGCAGACGTGCCTGATGAGGTGCATGCAGAGCCCAGGGACCCGCTGACCTTCAGCGTCATCCTTATTGCTGGACATAAGAGGGGAAGCTATGAAATGATAATGCTGCATACACCATACAATGCCAGCACAAAGCACACACACCCACACCCACACCCACCTGCATATGCTCACAAGTGGCACGCACATCTGCACACACTTGTCACATCAAGGAAGCAAGCACAGTGACCCCTCCAGGAGTGCTACACTCCAGAGCAGTCACCCTGGGGTGGGGGGGTCACACACCGATTCCAGCACAGAGCAAGGAGGGTGTGGGTGGAAAACTTTCCCTTAGAGCCAGAGACGGAGGGGACTGACAAACACCATCCACTTCTTTAACCTGCAAAGGATCCGGCCAGGCCTCTCATCTCTTCAGTCAGGTTTGGCTTCTAGTTACTTCCTAAGCTTGGCCCACCACTGGACCTTCCTGGCATCATGGAGATACCATCACTGTATGGCCTCACCCAAAAGGGAGCTGTACTGTGCCCTGGGTGGTGGCTGAGAGGGTGCAGTCATGTCTGTGGCCACCTAAGGGGAGGCACTCCTGCCCTCTGGGCTACCTGACCCCTGAGGCTGGGTCGAGTGCTGGCATCTCCAGGGAGCCTGAGTGGTCCCTTGGTCTCCCCCAAGTCCATGCCGTAGCCTCTGAGGCTCACACAGGCAAGGGGCGGTGTGGGGACCCCTGGGCTGGGCCTGGTGCTGGGGGTAAACTTGCCTCCATTCTTTCTCTTCTGCTCCTCTTCAGCCTCCTTCTGGATTTCCTCAATGAGCTTCTCATCGTCTTCCTAAAATAAAAGCCATGAGATGACTGAGCTTGCTGACAACAGGATGACTGCAGTGCTTGTGCCTGGTGGTGACAGCAGGTGAGGCCAGCTGACCAGGGGCTCGCAGCCTACGTAACACTCACTCCCACTAGCCTTCACCGGCTGGTCAGCACGTCCAGGAAGCCTGTCTGAAAGGCTGGGACAGAGGCGTCCATACACTGGCAGCTGTTGGGGCTGAGCTGGGCTGAAGGCCGCTGGGTTTACTAAGCTGTTGGCAAGCAGAGAAAGGGCTTCTGCCGTGGAGGACGCAGACGGACAAAGGGCTTTAGGAGAGGTGAGTCTGGTGGGCCAGCCCTGAGACGTTTCTGGTACTGAGTCTGCAAGCTGTGAGCATAGCAGACCTTTGTGCAGAGCCTGGCCAGTCCTGCTGACTCCAACCTGAGCTAGACAGATGTCCTCCCAGGAACCACCGACCCCCAGACCTGGCCTTAGTTCCTAGGCCGTCATGGGCTGTAAAGCCATCAGAGAGCGGCAGGCCATTTTAAGAACAATTCTATGCCAGACCCTGCCATCTCCCTCCCCAGACTCAACTCATCAAATCTGCTAACTCTGGGTTTTTCATGCTGATCTGCGGTTCTGAGTGGTCGGTGACGTTCAGGGAAGTTGAGATATGAGTGTAGGGCCATACAGGGGCATGTGCGCTGACAAGAACCCCTTGAGCCAGAGGAAAGCATAATGGCCTTGATTATAGGACGGGGCAGTGGACAGCTGGCACAATTACCTAGTAAGCTCTGAGTGTCACAGCCGACAGTAATGAGTGATTTCACCACACAGTTATGAAGATGCAAGGATCCCGGAGTTGGGAATTTTGTTCAACACGTGCGTCCTGAGTACCAATGGGGCTAGACACTGTCCTAGGTTGACTGGTTAAACTCCTAGTCAACAATGAGATGGGAAGTCAAACATGGAATGAATGTATTGTTATGTAACACACCCCTGTCTGGTAGATAATGGGATGTTAGAACAGAGTTCCTGGAAACTGCGGGCTGTCAGATTAGCAGGATCAATACCTGGAGACTCTACTTAATTCACTCTCCTTCTCCAGGCCTCCAACAGCCAGTGACGAGTTTGGACTGCATGGTCTCGAAGGCTGCTTCCCAACACTAACATCTGAAAATTCTTGTTAAAACCCCAAGTCTTTCACAGCAAAAAAGCCTCACCTGGCCAGAGGCTCTGAGCGAGGCAAGGCAAAGAGGAGTGCTCTGAATCAAGTGGCAAGAATAAGCTCCCATCAACCATTTCAGAAGTTGCAAAATGCCGGGCACATCAGAGAATCATAAATCTGGGAAAAGCCCTGGTGGCATCTTATCCATCTCCCCTGTACTGCATAAAAATTGCCCACAAAAACCCCAGGACATGGCCCTCGAGCCACTTTGTGAACACTCTAAAATGGGGAACTGACCACCCTACAAGTTCATCACTAAGGAATCAACAGAGACAGCTCCAGTAACTCAGTCACGTTTGGTGGACACAGTTTAAAGGTCTCCATACGACCATGAAGTTTTCTTCTAATTGTCTAGATTAGGGGCTAAGCTGCTTCTTGGCCTTTTGGCTAAGATCAAGGGTAGACTGCTATGCACTGCCAAGTCGATTCTGACTATAGCGACCCCATGTGACAGAGCAGAACTGTCCCATAGGATTTCCTAGGCTGTCATCTTTATGGGGCCCACACGTCTGTCAGTTTGTCGTACTATGCTGGCTTGCGTGTTGCTATGATGCTGGAAACTATTTCAAATACTGGCAGAGTCATCCATAGCTGAGCTTCCAGACTAAGACAAACAAGGAAGAGGGCCCTGGAGGTGCACTTCTGAAAAAATCAGCCACTGAAAACCTTATGAAGAACACCAGAATATTATCTGATGTAGTGCCGAAGCAGAGCCCCTCAGGTTGGAAGGCACTCAAAACACGACCGGGAAAGAGCCGCCTTCTCGAAGTAGAATCCACCTTAATAACGTGGATGGGGTCAAGCTTTCGGGACCTTTATCTGCTGATGTGGCAGGACTCAAAATGAGAAGAAACAGCTGCAAACACCCATTAATAATAGGATATGGAATGTACAAAGTGTGAGTCTAGGAAAATTGGAAATCGCCAAAACCGAAATGGAACGTATAGACATCGATATCCCAGGCATTAATGGGCCGAAATGGACTGGTATTGGCCATTCTGAATCGGACAATCGTATGGTCTACTATGCTGGGAATGACAAATGAAGAGGAATGGCGTTGCATTCATCATCAAAAAGAACATTCCAAGATCTATCCTGAAGTATGACATTGTCAGTGAGAGGATAATATCCACATGCCTACAAGGAAGACCAGTTAATGGGACTATTATTCAAATATTTACGCACCAAACACTAAGGCCAAAGATGAGGAAATTGAAGATTTTTTATGAACTTCTGGAGTCTGAAACTGATCAAACATGCAATTAAAATGCACTGATATCACTAGTGATTAGGAATGCGAAGGCTGGAAACAAAAGAGAAAAAACAGTAGTTGGAAAATATGGCCGTGGTGTGAGAAATGACGCTGGAGATGGCATGACAGAATTTTCTAAGACCAATGACTTCTTCATTGCAAATACCTTTCTTCAACAACATAAATGGTAACTATACACATGGACCTCGCCAGATGGAATACAGATGAATCAAACTGGCTACATGTGTGGAAAAAGACAGTGGAAAAGCTCAATATTATCAGTGAGAAGAAGGCCAGGGGCTGACGTGGAACAGACCATCAACTGCTCATATGAAAGTTCACGTTGAAGCTGAAGAAAATTAGAGCAAGTCCACAAGAGCCAAAGTATGACCTTGAGTGTATATCCCACCTGAATTTTGAGACCATCTTAAGAACAGATTTGACACACTGGACACTAATGACTGAAGAATAGTTGTGCAACAACATCAAGAATGTCATACATGAAGAAAGCAAAACGTCGTTCAAGACAGGAAAGAAAGAAACGACCAAAACGGACGTTAGAATAGACTCTGAAACTTGCTCTTGAATGCAGAGTAGCTAAAGTGAAAGGAAGAAATGATAAAAGAGCTGAAAAGAACATTTTAAAGGGTGCCTCAAGAAGGCAAAGTAATACAATGAAATGTGCAAAGACCTGGAGTTAGAAAACCAAAAGGGAAGAGCATACTTGGTTGGCATTTCTCAAGCTGCAAGAACTGAAGAAAAATCTCAAGCCTCAAGTTGCAACACTGAAGGACACTATGGGCAACATATTGAATGACATAGGAAGCATCAAAAGAAGATGGAAGGAATGCACGGAGTCACTGCACCAAAAAGACCTGGTCAACATCCCCTCATTTCAGGAGGCGGCATGTGATCCAGAACCGACGGTCCTGAAGGAAGAAGTCCCAGCCGCACTGAAGGCAGTGGGGAAGAACACGGCCCCAGGAACGGACGGATACCAACTCACATGTTTCTACAAAGGGATGCAGTGTCGCAGGTGGTCACTGATCTACGTCCAGAAATTCGGAAAACAGCTACCTGGCCAACTGACTGGAACAGATACATATCTGTACCCATTCCAAAGAAAGGTGACCCAAAGGAATGCTGAAATTATCGAACAATATCATATGCAAGTGAAATTTTGCTGAAGATCATTTAAAAGCAAGCAGTTGAAGCAGTGCATCAACAGAGAAGTACCAGAAATTCAAACTGCATTTAGAAGAGGACGTGGAATGTGGGATACCATTGCTGATGTTAGACGGATCTTGGCTGAAAGCAGAGAACACCAGAAAAATGTTTACCTGTGCTTTACTGACAAGTCAAAGGCATCCGACTGTGTGGATCATAACAAATTATGGATAACGTTGTGAAGAACGCAAATTGCAGACAGCTTAATCGTGCTCATGAGGAAACTGTACACAGACCAAGGGGCAGTCGTTTGAACAGAACAAGGGGATACTTCGTGGTTTAGAGTTAGGAAAGGTGTGAGTCAGGGTTGTATCTTTTCATCAGGCTTGTTTAATCTGTATGCTGAGCAAATTATCTGAGAAACTGGACTATATGAAGAAGAATGGGGCACCAAGACTGGAGGAAGACTCGTTAACAACCTGTGACATGCAAATGACACAGCCTTGGTTACTGAAAGTGAAAATGACTTCAAGCACTTACTGACAAAGATCAAAGACTACAGGCTTCAGTACAGATTATATCTAAGTATTAAGAAAACAAAAATCTTCGCAATTGGTCAAATAAGCAACATCATGATAAACAAGAAAAATATTGAAGTTGTCAAGGACTTCATTTTACTTGGATCCACAATCAACACCCATGGAGGCTGCAGTTGAGAAATCAAATGCTGCATGGATAAATAAATTATGGTATTTTCACACAATGGAATACTACACATTGATAAAGAACAGTGAGGAATCTGTGAAACATTTCATAACATGGAGGAACCTGGAAGGCAATAAGCTGAGTGAAATTAGTTGCAAAAGGACAAATATTGTATAAGGCCACTATTGTAAGAACTTGAGAAATAGTTTAAACTGAGAAGAAAACATTCTTTTGTGGTTTTAAGAAGGGGGAGGGAGGGAGGGTGAGAGAGGAATAATTAGATAGTAGATAAGAACTACTTTAGGTGAAGGGAAAGACAGCACAAAATACAGGGGAGGTCAGCACAACTGGACAAAACCAAAAGCAAAGAAGTTTCCTGAATAAACTGAACGCTTCAAAGGCCAGTGTAGCAGGGTCAGGGGTCTGGGGACCATGGTTTCAGGGGGCATTTAAGTCAACTGGCATAATAAAATCTATTAAGAAAACACTCTGCATCCCACTTTGAAGAGTGGCGTCTGGGGTCTTAAACGCTAGCAAGCAGCCATCTAAGACGCATCAATTGGTCTCAATCCACTGGGATCAAAGGAGAATGAAGAACACCAAGGACAGAAGGCAATTATGAGCCCAAGAGACAGAAAGGGCCACATAAACCAGAGACTACATCACCTGAGACCAGAAGAACTAGATGGTGCCTGGCTACAACCGATGACTGCCCTGACAGGGAACACAACTGAGAACTCCTGAGGGAGCAGGAGAGCAGTGGGATGCAGACCCCAAATTCTCTTAAAATTCTCTTAAGACCAGACTTAATAGTCTGACTGAGACTGGAAGGACCCCGGTGGTCCTGACCCCCAGATCTTCTGTTGGCCCAGGACAAGAACCATTCCTGAAGCCAACTCTTCAGACATGGATTGGACTGGACAATGGGTTGGAGAGGGATGCTGGTGAGGAGTGAGCTTCTTGGATCAGGTGGACACTTGAGACTATGCTGGCATCTCCTGTCTTGAGGAGAGATGAGAGGGTGCAGGGGGTTAGAAGCTGGCGAAACAGACATGAAAAGAGAGAGTAGAGGGAGAGAGCGAGCTGTCTCATTAGGGGGAGAGTAATTGGGAGTGTGTAGCAAAGTGTATATAAGTTTTTGTGTGAGAGACTGACTTGATTTGTAAACTTTCACTTAAAGCACACACACACACAAAAATCAAATGCTGCAAAAGATGTCTTTAAAGTGTTAAAAAGCAACGATATCACTTTAAAGACTACGGCGTGCCTGAGATTTTCAACTGCCTCGAATGCATGTGAAAGGTAGACTACAAATAAGAAAGACCAATGAAGAATTGATGCCTTTGATTTATGGTGTTGGCGAAGAATATTAAACATACACCATGGAGTGCCAGAAGAATGAACCAATCTGTCTTGGAAGAAGTATAGCTAGAATGCTCCTTAAAAGCACGGATGGCAAGGTTTTGCCTCACATACCTTGGACATGTTATCAGGAGGGACCAGTTCCTCAAGAAGGACATCATGCTTCGAAAAGCAGAGGTTCAGCGAAAAAGTAGAAGACCCTCGACAAGATGGACTGACACAGTGCCTGCAACAATGCGCTCAAACATAGCAACGACTAAGGATGGCGCAGGACTGGGCAGCATCTTGTTCTATTGTATGTGCACAGGGTTACCATGAGTCGGAACCTAGTCAATGGCACCTAACAACAATCTTTATGGGAGCAGACCACATGGTCTTTTCTCCCACAGAGCTGCTGGGTGGGTTCAAACCACTGATCTTTTGGTTAGCAGCCAAGTGCTTAACTGCTGTGCCACCAAGCTTCTTAAGGGTAGATTAGGGGCTGGCAAACCTCTCTACTTCTGTGCTAGTGGTAGGGCTGGGAAAAAAGATTAGAGGAGGAAAAAAAAAAAAAAGAAAATGAAAGAAAAGGAAGGTGAGCAGAAACCCTGGCAAGCAGGAGGAGTGGCAGCTCTCCAGGTCTCAGCTCAGAGTCTCCAGGCACATTCCCAACCCTCTAACGTTCCAACCTTGTCACTTTGCCTTCATGACAGGGTGTCATAAAGATGGAAGGAGATGAAGCACAGAAAGCGAACCCCCGTTACTAAGGGGCAGAGAAGCTGTAAAGAACAGGAGGGATGAAGATTCTAGAAAAAGGAGAGGTTTCAAGAAAAAGTGCTAAGAGACTGGGAAAGACCCTCACACTTCTATCAGTGGCTCCTTCATGGTATGAGCAAGACAGGTTTGCTGATTCTAGTCACTTATGAATTGTAACTTTAGTCCACCATGGTGATCACCATCATCTCACCCCCTCTACCACTGCCACCATCACCTGAAGGGGGGGGTCACACTTACTGCAGAACCATGGATCACTTTTATATGGCCTTTCTAGCCATGGTCTTATAATTCTCACCAAATGATTAGGTGGGACTATGCAAATAAAATGCTTGTGGCCTACCTAAGAGTTTGGACAGCTTGTTAATAATGCAAATAAGTTGCACGGCACGCTTGTGGGGATGGAACCATGAAAATAAGGTATATGGAACCCTAATAAGGAGACTGGTCGGTTTTGTCATCTCTCTAAGGCTTAAACTGAGCCATCCCAGAGATGGAAAGGGGAGACCTCACTACCACCAAGAAAGAAGGGCCAGGAGTAGAGCACATCCTTTGGATCCAGGGTCCCTGCACTGAGAACCTCCTAGATCAGGGGGAGGGAGGGAGGGAGAGAGAGAGCGCACTGTAACATGAGACAGCAAGCAGCAGCAGCAGCAGCAGCAGAACCAGGAGACTGGTGCGAGATGGCATGTAGGCTTCCTGGCCCACAGAGTGAGGCAGCTACAGTGGGTGTGTTGATCCAAACAGTATGAGCTGAGTGCCTTTGGGTCGAGGCTTACTGGTGCAGTGGGGTGCCTCTAGGCACTTACTGGAAGAGCTAAAGAGCTTTGTAACACTTGCCTGAGCAGGGAAGAATGAGGTCAAGGGCCAGAGAAAGCTCTGCCTGTGGGCACGGCTGAGAAGAAGCTGTCCTGATCCAAGAACTGTATCCTGAGTCATTCCTGATCCTGGATTTCCTGTTACTTCCCTAATACACCCCACAATCATGAGTATCATCTGTGAGTTGTGTGGCCATTGCAATAAATCATCAAGCCCAGCAGAGAAGCAGAGAGTGCCATGGGAGGGATGGCTAGTGTCAGAATTGGTAAAAAGATTGGAGGGTGGAGGTATGTTTGACTTCTACCTCACAAGGATCAGCCTTGGGCTGATGATGGTGAGTCTCTCTTCCTGCCCCGGTGAAGTTAGATGAGGTCAAACAATGCTGTCGCCACACCGTTTTTGTACCTATCAAAATCCCACTTAGGGTATTCCATGGCACTGGAAGGTACCCTGGAGATCACTGGCCATGGCGAGCAAGGACCCAGGCTCTATCTGCTCCATGGTGTCACTCAAGTAGTCTCCATGAAGAATGTCCACAGGAGACACCAGAAGGTGCCCCTGCCCTGCTGCTTATTTGATTTCAAACACTGGGGTACTCATTCTTTCACCCCAGGAAGCCTTACATGCTCCTGTGCAGCAGGCACCATGTGGATGCTGGACACATGGCCAAGACCAAGGGAGATCAGCCCCTCCCCAACCCGTGGAGCTGGCATTTTTAGGTTGTGATTACAATTTTGGCTGACATTCCACTTGGAAATGGAAAATTTCACTGTTTTAAAGGCTCACTCTCTCAGACTCTCTCATGATACTTCTGATGGGACAAGTAAAGCAGGAGGGACAAGAGTGCCCCTGCAGGTGGGAGCACACAGAGCACTGCCTGATTGTCACCAATGTTACCTGTCCTATAATAAGCCCAAACATTCCTGACAGAAGTTCGCCACAGAATAAATCCAAGTTAGATCTCCTCTAGGGTTTGGGGGTGGAGTGGGGTTCTGAGCTTATGGCCCTGGACACCCAGCAGCCACATCCATTCGTGTGCAGATACCCATGCTGCATTCCAGGTTCCTTCCTGGAGAGGAGACACCTCAGTGTCCTTAGGACACAAAGCCAGGTTCCCTGCCTTCCGAAGAAAGCCTCCCTGAGCCTTTGCCTGGTCCTTCTTGGCATGGACTGCCCTCCTGACTTGGTGAGTGGACTCTAGGTCATCTGTTCTCAAGTCCTCTCTTCTCCTGGTAGGTGCTGTCCTTGGGTTCTAAATGCAGCCTACATCTCACCATGAAGTGCTGGCACTCAATGATTCTGAGAAATGATTTTTACCATAAATCCTAAGTGTCAGTTATGCCTAGAATATGGGTTAGACAGCTCAGACGTCTACTATTCCCAACTGGCTGGAGTCACAGGACGCTGGAACTAAAGCAGTCTTTTGTTTTTTAAAGAAAAAGATTACATTTTTAGCTAATATGTTTGACTCCACTTGGGGTAGAAGTTTCTTCTACAAGCAGTTTTCCCATTTTTAGTTCCTCAAGTCAGTAGTAAAGACAGTGAAATGGGAACCTAACTTGTTGTGTAAACTTTCACTGAAAGCACAACAAAGTATTATTAAAAAAAAAAAAAAGTAAAGACAGGTTTCAGGTTTGATTTTGAGTTTAACCACGCAGACTGGTCCCTCCTCAGAACACTCCTTGGGTTTGGGCCTAAGTGACAGATGGGGGCTGCTGAATCCTTTCTGGAGGAAGGTTCCCATGAGAAACATTCTAGGCATCTCCTGAGTACAACTCACGGTGAATAAGAACGCTTGTCAAAAAGGCTTGCTATTTTGCAAATCTAGAACACACGTAGGCTGGTGGAAGGGGGAATGCCAGGAGGAAAGAAGGTGAGGAGAGGCTAGAGAGGAGTAGGTGAACTCACTGCCCCCCACTTCGTCCTCCCTCCACGCTCCAGGGGGAGTCATGGTCCACGAAATGCAGGCACTGTCCACAATGAGGTACACTGAGTTATACCTTAAAGTGGCGCTGGTTTCCGATGGAGAGGCTGTGAGGTAATGGGAAGAGCTACAGTTTTGCGGCTCCCCAGGCCAGTGCTATCCCAGACCTAACCTGGCATTTATTTATTCCTAAAACAGGTTTTGCTGTGAGAAGTAAATGACCTCTTCTAAAGCGTCAAGGACAGTGGTAACAACGGTGGTAGGCGACACTGACTGGGCACTCACTATATGCCAGGCTCTGCTGCCAGTCCATGTACTTGTTTAATCTCCTTAACAACTCCAGGAGTTGGGTGCTGTTCACTAACCCCCACACCACTGACGAGGAACCTGAGGCACAGTGAGGCTCGAGTCCCAGCAGTCTAGTCTCCAAGCCCGAGTGCTTAACCACCAGTTAACCACACGCTCTCAGCCACAGAAACCACCCAGTCGTGAACTAGAGTCTCGGGCAGAACTCTGTCCGCCTGGCCTGTACACTGTGTCAGAGGGGACTATTTTTAGTTTCTGTTTTATCCTAGAACCAGTGCATCCTACCCTCTTTGAAGTACAATAAGGCTCTTCTTTCTCTCTGTGATGGGTAGAGCTCAATTCCTCTGAAACCTTCCTTTCTCCACTAAATACAAGATGTGAGAACGGGGCAACGCAAGGAAGAACAAAACATCTCTGCTCAAGGAGGTGAAGAGTCAATAAAGCAGAGAAAGGGCCACTTCCCTGGCAATTTTTAGGCAACAATTGTTATTTTCTTGGGCTCAGTTCTCCCAAAGTACAGGTGCCATCTCTTACAGGGTCCACTAGACAGGCTTCAGCAGGCTCCCTAACCACAGGGTGCGCAGGGAGCTCTGAGGGTGGTGGTGCACATACCTTACCTCTTGGGCCAGAACCTGATGTTTCAGAGCAGGGTCCGTCACTGAAGCACAAAGGACTGGATGACCCACTGTGTAGCTAAGTCTCCAATTCCCGTGACCCGGTGCAGTTCTTATTACAGCTGTAGTCTGGGCCCTTCCTGAGGAGGGGAACCAAACCTTCAGCATTTCCTTGCTGACACATCTTCTCAGGAGGCTACCAACGTCTTGAATACCATGGGACCCCATAGAATTCTCTTTTTCTACCCTCTTCTTGCTACACAAAAATAGGGTTTTTATTTCAGGTACATTAAAGCTCTTTCATTTAAAAAAACTTCTTTTGATGCTATGTGTTTTCACTAATTATGGCATGCTGATTCAAAGATCAATGTGGAATTTTTGATATGAGCTATGGATTTTGAGATATATGATCTAATAATATAAGCCACCAATAAGGCAAGTGGCACTGTGGTGCCACTGATCTGTGGTATGACAATACAGCAATAAGAACTAAAAAAAAAAAAAATAGTTTATTGCAAGCACTGTTCCACTGGGTTACATGGGGGAACCTCTGGTTTCCCAAATGTGACACAGAAAAACCAAAACAAACCCATCAGGGCCCCTCAACTATCACACAGGAAAGCCACAATCATGCTTGCAAGCCTTATCTCAAGGAAGTAAGGGAAAAAAGGCAAAAGTTTACAAAACACATCCAGGAAGCATCACCTAATAGAATGCTCAACCTACATAATAAGGAGGCTCCAACTCTGGGTCCACTGAGCTTCAGGCATTTCAAAAGGGACCCACCTTGATGTTAAATGCTTTAGAACTGGAATAACGACTACCTGTGAGGAAACCCTGGTGGTACACTGGTTAAGAGCTATGGCTGTTAACCAAAAGGTCGGCAGTTCATATCCACCAGGTGCTCCTTGGCAACTATGGCGCAGTTCTACTCTGTCCTATAGGGTCACTATGAGTCGGAATCAACTCGATGGCAACAGGTCTGTTTGTTTCATGAGGTCCGGAGGCATTAAAAGTGGCTGGTATATAGTTATATCAATAAAAACAAAAGGGTTAAAAAGTATTTCCCTTCTTAATAATTAAAATAGTATATATCCATTGAAGCAATTTTAGGGAGAAAACAAAACAAAACAAAACACAATGACAAAAAGAGGGGGGAAAGAAAAAACCCCACCTGCAATTACTCCCCAGAGACAACTGCTGGGAACACAGGTGTGTTTCCCACTGGCTGTTCTGTATTGGCGCCCACATGCTCAGAAGGGATATGGAGATGGTAATTGACAGGCTCTCCATGCGGGGCAGTATCCACAGCTGCCTTCTGCTTTAGCTCACACCCTTCTTCCCAGCACGGGTCGGGGGTGGGGGTGAGAGCTGAGTGGGGGATCTTACCCATGAGGAAACGGAGGCTCAGAGAAAGATCACTAGATGGTAAGGGATGGGTCAGGACCAGCTCGGGCCCAGCTGCTGCCTGTCCTCTGCTCCTGGAGTCTGGGCTTACAGAGCCTAGGCTGGCCGGCAGTCAGTTGGGACTGGGGAGCTTCAGGGTGACCTGCTGGGCCCCTCCACCTACTCTGCCCTCACTAGGGTTGTTGGTGAGACTGAAGCCGCTTGAGGCCTGTGCCCCTCTGCCCCCTCCCCTGTCTGGGATGGGCGGGAGGTTCAGGGACACAGCAAGACTGCTGGGTGTCTACCACTGGGATGGATATCCCCAAGGGTCCCAGGAAGCCACCACTAAGGGTGGCGGGGACCCTTCTAGCAGTCCCCTCCCTGGCCTTTAGCATGGGTGTTCAAGAGGGGTCGAGCTGTCCTGGATCAGTTCCCTTCTCTGCTCTCCTTCAAGCCCCTGTGACCTTAACGAACCCATTCAGAGCGACACACAGGCTAGTTCCTTTCTGACAAGCCAGGCTAGGTGGACATGGAGGAGGAGACACTGGTTAGCAACCAGGCTGTCCAAGATGGGCAGGGTGTCAACAGACTGAGTGTGAAGAGACATTAGGCTGAAGTAGAAGGGAGACAACCTGCACCTCCTATTGCTGCCCACAGCCACTCTGAGAGGGGACACAGGTGAGGAGCCCAGTGCAGGGAGCAGGCGGCACCCACTGACACTGCCCACAGATGCAAAGTTGAGGGCAGAGCGTCCCAGCAGTTGTAGACAGAGCTTTAAATAAAGACCAAGCTGACTGCAACTAACACGGAGGAGGTTTTATTTCCGTTCTCTGACTTCCTTTGAGCTCAGCAGGATGCAGGCAGTGCTGGGCCTGAACCAGCTGACTGAACCAGGGACACGAGGGCTTCACATGGAGGGGGATAAGCACAAGCAGAACGTGTGTGTGTGTGTGTGTCCGGGGGGCAGGTCCAGCCTCTTTAGAAACACATCGGGAAGGTTTCCAACAAGAAGAAAGGAAAAAACCCAATCCTGTAACTTGTCCCTCATGACAAAGCCCTGGTAGCCCTGCCCAGGTAGCGGGGCCTGGACAGTAGACAGTGAAGGAAGAGAAACTACAAGTGGTTAAAAGGGAAAGAGAATCATTTCACAAATTAGGTATCAGCATTAATCACCAGTCATAGGCTGGTAATTTCCCAAAATACACGTTTGTGCACTTGGCACAAAGATGTTCTTGCAAAACCTCTTAACTACTTTTTAGCTGGTTTCTCCAACGTTCCCAGTCACCAGGCTGGCAGCCTATGGCCTGCTTCCTGTGAACACGGAGAAGGGATAGGAGACTGTTCTTGCTATAACTTCTCCCCTTAAAAAGCATGTCAACCGCTGCCCCCATCTCCCTGGGATTGTGGGGGTGGGGCTCGGATCCAGAGCAGGCCGGCCACAGCTGTTGTTAATAAACTGGCAATGATTTCATGAAAGGCTTCCCAAGAGCTGAGATTCAGTTTCAAATTATTCCCAGATCAGCTGCAGATCGCCTGAGCAACACCAGACTCAAACTGCCTCCCCTACTGTCCCCCTGCAACAGGAAATGGGGGGGCTGGCAGAGGGGAGCACTTGGCCCACCATATGCTGTGCAGCTGGGCGGAGCAGCCCCCACAGGGCAGGACGCTGTGCTGGGGGTGGGGAAGATGCGCCAAGCCACACAGCCTCCTGCAGGCAGCTCCAGAGATCACAGACGCCCAGCATCCAGCACCTTTCTGAAGAGGCGTCTCCTCCAGAGGGGGCTTGAGGCGTGGTAGAGGGGGAGCGGGGGCCTTGTTTTGACTCCAGTCAGGGTCAAGTGCGCCGCCTGTGGCTGCTGAAATTGGCTGGGGAAGATGTGTACCAATAGTCCATGTTTACTAGACTGAGGAGACGGGCTGAGCCCTGCCTCCTATCCTCCTTGTAAAGCTCTTCAGTGGCATCTACACCCAGTGTTGGGTCGTTAGGGTGGCAAGACCTGCCACGCCCTTCTACCGTTCCCAATCTGCCCAATAGTGATGGAGCCAGGTGAGGGTCCTGGCCCTCTGAGAGGCCCTCTGAGAGCCCCTGGTTCAGGGAGACTGTGTGTCTGCACCACTGCCACTATTGCTCAGAAGGCCTAGGGCTGTGCACAGTAGAAGGTGGCCAGAAAATGGTGTGCAGTCTGCCTTTGCCAAGTTTAAGGTCCTGGCTGAGTGGCCTGGTCTCTCTGAATCCCACTTTCCCCGTGTGCGGGGGGATGGGTGTTGTAAGATCACACTCCAGCTGGCATCTGCTGCTCTGCCACACAGCCACCAAGAGACAGCAAGGACCTGTGCTCAGTGTTGGTGATGGCGCTGCCACCACACTCACTCAAGAAACACTGGTGTTTACACAGTGACCAGAAGCCACATGCCGAGGCCGTAAGAGCTGCTGACTAAGGAAGCTGGTGATGGGCAACACGGGGTTCCCGTCACTGTTTTCTTTTGAAAAAAGTAAACTTAAAAAGCTAAAGAAAAAATGATGAAGCCAAAACTTAGCCACCAGCCCAAAGTTTGGTGTATCTTTCCTTACCAGGCACCCGCCTTTTCCTCCTCAGTCCTCTCTGAACACCCTTCTTTCACCCCCGCCACGTATGCCTTTCTCTGGCTGCTCAAACAAGGGCCACAGGTGCCCAGTCCCCTTGCACAGGCCTTGGCCTCAGCAGGAGGCGCTCGGGAATCAAGGCTGTGCTCCCAGACAAGGACACTGGCTCTGGTGGTGCTGGAGCACCCAGGGGAGGGAGGGGCTCTGTTTAATACGCCCAGAGGACAAACCAACCCAGTGCTACCATTTACTGGTCACAATCTTCAGCAAGGTTCCTCCTTGGTAAATCTGGGCTGGTACCATCTGCCTTTGGGAGCTGTCCCAAGAATCAAATATATTAATATACATAAATGCTAGGTTCAATCTACTGTGGGCTTGGGCAAAGTGAGTAAGTCTAACCAAATGGCCAGGCCTCCCGAGTGGAACCAAACTGTAAACTGGTTGTAAAAGCCTCAGGGTTTTAAGTGAGCGGGGCATGCATCAAACTCTTTACTGCAAAAAATAAAGGCTTTGTAGAAAACAATTCTCAGCGGTTTCTCATAGCCAAACCCAAGGCAGACACAAACTTAGCCTTGTATTTACAGAGAACATGCTGTTATGATCCTGCCATATTTCTAGAAACCAGACTGTGGACAACTATTCTCATGGTGACTCCTAACGGTCACATAAAGACACATCTCGGTGAAACCCAGCTCCTGCCCCCTTGGGCCGGCTCACAACCACAGCAAAGACGCCAGATATTTGCACTCTGACATCCTAGGACGCCTTTTCATACTGCAAAATCATGTTTGCTCATTTGTGGGTCTAGATTTAGGCTTTGAACGCTGCCCCCAACCCGGAGAACTGTTTGCTTCTCTGTCCCCCTTGCCGTCACCTCCTCCTCCAAAAAATATATATTTTATAAAACTCTTGGTTGAATCTTTTTGGCTTACATTTGACAAAAAATGTCTGGCTTTAACAAAGAAGGTAAGATACTCTTCACAATGTCCACTTTCTAACAGGGAGCTAGTCCAGTTTCCTGAGCCATCTCTAGTCATTAAGGATGAAGACTCAGTCCCTCTCCAGCCCGCGTGGGGACAACTCCCTCACTGACAAATGCGCGCTTCTTCTTCGCCGGCCTGGCGGGTTAATGAAGCCAAGAACAGCTCGGGTGACAGTGCCTGCTTTGTCTCCCTCGCTTTCTGAATGGCTTTGTGTTCTCAGAAGCCCCAACAGATGCTGGGCTGGAATTCAATCGGTGTCCTGGTGAGAATCAAGGAAACTGGGCTGATTCCGGACACAAGAACCTGCTCTGATGGGAACGGGACGAATGGAACAAAATCTCCGGCTCTGGCGACCAGAGGAAATCGGAGGCATCTGCGTTTGCCTGGCCTTCCTTTCGTTTGAGCAAATACAGAACTTTTCTGAGGCAAGAAGACGATGATACAACAAGAAAACAAGATGGCAGTGACAGCACCCAAACAGGGTGACAGGCCATTAGAGACCTTTATAATCAATTCCATGTATGGGAAGAAAACAGAGGTGGCAGGAGAAGTAACAAGAGTAAGAAGGAAAAAAAAAAAAAAACAACAGCGCAGAGGATACGCTGGACTGTTAGGCGGCCTCCCGTGCGGTAACTCCCAGCCTGCTGTTTCCAGAGTGGTGAAGCGCAGCTCTAGGAGCACTATTCCAGCTGAAGGAAAAGGGTCCCTTTCCTCTGGAAGCTCTCGGCAGCCATCCCTGGGCCCCACTGGAGGCGGCCAGTCGGCAGAATTCCCAAGGCCTGGGAAAGTCTGTCAGCAAGGGCGGCATGCATTACTTCAGGGAATGCCGCTCCCACTGCGGCTGCACCCACCCTCCCTCGGCCTCCAGGAGAAGAATGCCACCGTCTTTCTATTAAGAAAAGCCCTCTGCTGTGTTCACAGATTTCCTGTCACTGGAGAAAGGGCCTCGCTCTGTCCTCAAGCCTAGGAATCTGAAGCAATTTCTTCGATCCCTCAGTCCAACTGCCCACCCAGTGGGACGGAGGCTGTTCCTTGATTCAACATTCCTGATGTGCAGACAGCTGGTTTCCAGAGAATGTGCTGTGTTTCAAAACTTTAGGTAGTTCTGAGGATTAGGGACCATTTTTTAACACTGGGCTGAAGGTGGCCACCCTGCTGCCCTAACACCTCTTGTCAGCCCCCCTGGACACGTTCTGCACCGGAGGTCAGAGGCTGTGGCTAACAAGACCTCTCCTCTGGCTGGCCTACAGAGTGTTTTAAAGATATTTGTATTAATAACTTATCTTTAAAAATCGGAAGATTTCACATCAAAGTACAGATTTCCAGCTTCTCTGGAAAAACTTGAAGACATGGTAACTCTGAGCACAGTCCCTTTGATGGGGGCCACACAGTGGCTTGTCTGTCACAGTCCCCACCATCCTTATTGTCTCTTGTGCCTGATCCATTGCATATTCACCCATCACTCATGCCTCTGGGGTAACATGGGTTACCCCATGCTCTACATGCTGCTGTATTCTATGTATAAACCACTCTCTGTCTTTAAATATAGATATACAGCATCACTTTCTGTAGCTGTATGATATTCTAATGTAAACATATACAATAATTTATTTAACACATCTATTTCTTGAAGTATTTACAGGTGGTTTCTAAATTTACACAATTCTAACTGACGACCTGTTTTGCAGATACGCCTTTGTGAACATGTCCAATTACTGCCTTAGGATACATTTTTTTTAGTAGGTGGAGCTGTTAGCTCAAGGGTATACATGTTAAAATTTTGGATTTGCACTCCCCATCTGCCCGTCACGCCCATTTATATCCCCACTGACAGTGTATGAGAACGCTGCCCTCCTACAGCCTCACCAAGTACGGGCGGGTATCGCCCACCTGACAGGTGCTTCTTCGTTTGCGTTTATCTGATTATTAGGGGGCGGCTGATACAAGACTCCAACAGACTGGTGCTGGGTAGAAAAGCCGGTAGCTTTTTATAAGCTTTCTTGCCCACTTGTATTCCTTCTTTTTTTTATTCCCCTGCCCATTTTTGGAGTGAAGAGATTAAGAATTGACCCCCAACATATTATCTTCCCTTCTTCCATAGTAATAGGGTTTTTAGCTGGATCCATGATAACCCAAAAGAAAGACAACGTGCCCTAGCCTCTTGCAGTTGGTGAGGCCATGTGATTAAGCTCTGGCTAATAAGAGCAAAGCAGCAGTGACTTCTGGAAACATTCCCTCCTTAGTAGACAGCTAGGCAGGTTCTTTGCCCCTTCTAACTCCTGCTGCCTGAGCCCCTTCTCAGACCATGACCAGACGGGAATTTTGGCTAGACATGAAGGACGGCAGAGTGGAAAGCTGGAAGCCATGGGTCCCTGATGATTTCATGGGCAAACGTGCTATCCCATGCCTGGGCTGTTCACCTCTGTCTGTATTCATGAGGGAGAAATAAACTTCCATTTTGTTTAAGCCACTGCTGTTTTGGGGCTTTCTATTATTCACAGACAGATCGATCCTTATTAATACAGGGATGTTTACTGATTTCTTTTGAGTTATATTACGCTTTACATATTAAGAACATTAATCTGTATCTTAAATGTTACAACTATTTCCCCAGCTTTTCATTTACCTTTATCTTTGTTTACAGTGCCCTTTGCCAAAGAGAATTTAAATATTTTTGGCCTGACCTTGATTTATTTCCAAATGATTACCAATTCGCAAAAAAACTGTTATTGAATGTCCTCTCTCCCCCACATAGTAGCCAGTATGATCTGGGAACCGTAAATCTGGTCAATTTAACTCCCCTAATTACAGCCCTGCGATGCCTTCTCATTAAACTTGGAGTGAAATTCTGACCTGAACCTGTGCCAGCCTCTCCTACTTCCCTCCACCCAGCTCTCTACCTTCAAGCCATTGTGGTCTTCCTTCTGTCCCTCAAACAGGCCACACTGGTTTCTGCCCATCTAGCACCTCCTCACCACATAGGCCTCACTGCAAATGTCCCTCACAGGCATGCTTTCCCAGATCATGCAATCTTAAGCAGGCGCCCCTCCTCCGGCTCTGGCCATCCTACCCTCATACTTCCTTTGTAGTACTAACTAGTGAATGACTCTATTATTTCTCCAGTGATGTGAAATGATATTTTCATCATACAATAAACTCTCATGGGTGTGTTTCTGGGGCTCTATTTTGTCCCTTTAATCTATTGTTTACTTCAGTATTATATACGTCCACATGGTTTTGATTAGTGTAGCCTTATAGTAAAAATTCGTCTCATTTTCAAAACCTTCTTGACTAAACTCAACATTTATCCATATAAGCATTATTGTAAATTTTCAAGAAAAAACAAATCCTACAGAGTTTTGATGGGAACTGCATTATAGTTCTAGATTACTCTGCAGAGAAGTGACCTCCCTGTAATACGGCCTTCCCTTTCAGGGACAAAGTATGTTTCTCCTCTATGCAGGTAATCGTCACCTGACCCACGTAAACGCTGAGAAGTGACTGTTTATCACCAGGCTGTCTCCAAGGTCCCTTTTGGGCACTTTCTCAAGACCTTTCACTTGCTCCAAGTTAGTAAGGAATTCTGTTATACTGAAGCAGGCGTTCTCACATCCTGTGGCTTTGTAATACATTTTACTATTTCATAGAACAAATCTTTTCACATATGACACAGTTATTCTCCCAGGTCAACTTAGAACTGACTGTGATGGCTTCAAATTTAAAGATTATTTTAAGAACTGGTAGCTATCTAATATCAAAACGTATCTAAAAACAAAGCATATTTCTCGACATGTCCAAGTCTCTTTACGCCCTTCAAGAGAGCTTATAGTTTTCTTCCTGTTTCTACGTATTTCTTGTTAAAATTCATTTCTAGAGTATTTCATGATTTGTATTGCTACTGTGAAGCCCCAGGTGGTGCAAATGATAAGCGCTTGGCCGCTACAGAAAGGCTGGAGGTTCAAGTCTACCCAGAGAGGTGCCTCAGAAGACCTGGCGATCTACTTCTGAAAACTCAGTCACTGGAAACCCTCGGGAGCACAGTTCTACTCTGACACACGAGGTCACCATGAGTTGGAGTTGACTCGATGACAACTGGTTTGTTTTTGTTATTGCTACCGTATGAATGATACGATGTCCCTTTATTTTGTATTTCGCTATCTTTCCAATGCTTCTAATAGCTTTCTAGTTATTTATATTTTTCTAGTTTAAAACGGTAAATTTCCCTTTCTTCTTTAAATGTAAGAATGATTAAAGCAGTGTCTGACACACAGGAGGTACCCAGTAAATATCAGCTATTACCTTCTCCAATGTTTATGCCTCTTATCTTCATCTCTCAACTAATTTCACTAACTGGCAGTTTCAGAACAAAATAGCAGTGATAGTCTCTTCCTTGACTTTACTGGGAAAGGTTCTATGTGTTTTCACTATTAAACACATGCAAACAACTATTTTAAAGTAGGTTTTAGACTTCATTTAGGAAGCATCCTTCTGATACTGTTTTTAAAACTTAAATCGTTACTGGATATTTGATTTTATTAAAATGCCTTTTTACCAGGTGAAGATATCATGTAGTGAATTATATTAACAGAATTCTTAATATTAAACCATCCTTGCATTTCTGGAATAAGTCCACCTGGTCACGGTTTCTATTTGCTAGGATTTTAAAGTGCAAATTCATAAGTTAGGCCATGACTACGTTTTTTTTTTGGTCTGTATCTGTCAAGGATTTGTTACCAGCGTTATGCTGGCTTTATACAAATACATGTAAAACTTTCCTCACTCTTCTACGCTCTGGAATATTTCAAAGGACAGAACATTCTTATTCACTAAAGGACGGAAAGAATTTATCGGGGCATGCAGCTTTCTGAAGAGTAGCTTTCTAATTACTTTCTCAGTATTTCCTGGCTATCCATCTATAGAATCTGCTATCTTTTCATGAGTCAAAATTCTTACAAATATACACCGTCTTCCTGGATTACACTCACTGATCTGCCCTCTCCCCTCGATGCACGCATGCACTCACAGTGGGGTCGGTCCAGAGAGAACATCTGGAGCACTCCTGGCAAGGGGCTCCTGGGGACCGAGGGTGCTGGCAGAAATGGTCGTATCCGTTGATAGACACTCGGCAGAGGTAGCACATTTGGGCGCCGCAGCGGCAAGACATGCGGTTGCAGCCTTCAGATTTGATGAGGCCGGTTCCACACTTGTGGCATTTCCTAATGCGGGCAGCAGTCATTTTTTCTTCACTAAAAAAAAAAAAAAAATCATGATTGTAGATGGCAGGAAAGATGAAGAGGCAAGAAAAACATTATGGCAATTAAGTATTCATTCCTTTCCATATATAATGATTGCACAGCCTGCCCTTCTGGAGTTGGAGAACTGGGCTCAAAGTTTATCAGCTCTATGACCTTGGACAAATTACCCAACTGCTTGGGTTTCCTTATTTTTTTAATAGGAAAAAGTCAGCTTTCTGAGTGTTTCGAGGGTTACAGACAGGACATTAAGTACTGTGGCACAGTGCCTAGCACTGAACATTTAGCAAAGGCTTGCTGTGTTTGTTAAAGGGGTCCCTGTAGGCTTAAGTTTGAGCAGAAAAACGAAGGTCTTCCTAAAGAATGTGTTACATACACAAAGCTGGATAGCTGGGAACCAGGAAGCCAGAGTCTTCGCTACACATCTGTCTTAGTTATCTAGCGCTGCTATAACAGAAATGCCACAAATGGGTGGCTTTAACAAACAGAAATTTATTTTCTCACAGTTTAGGAGGCTGGAAGCCCAAATTCAGAGTGCCGGCTCTAGGGGAAGGCTTTATATCTCTCTGTTGGCTCTGGAGGAAGGTCCTTGTCTGCTTGAGTGTCTGCTCCAGGGTGATCTCCATGTGGCTTGGCATCTCTCCTTCCCCATCTGGCTTCTCTTGCTTGCTTGTTTAATCTCTCTTTTATCTCCAAATACATTGACTGAGACACACCTACACTAATCCTATCTCTTTAACAAAGAAAACCCATTCCCAAAAGGGATTATAATCACAGGTATAAAAAACCAAACCTGTTGCCACTGGGTTAATTCCAACTCTTAGTGACCCTATAGACAGAGAACTGCTCCATAAGATTTCCAAGGAGTGGCTAGAAGATTGGAACTGCTGACCAACTGGTTGGCAGCCGAATGCTTAACCACTACACCACCAGGGCTCCACCACAGGCATAAAGGTTAGGATTTACAAAACATATTTTTGGTGGACACAGTTCAATCCATAACACCACCACATGGTTTTGAATACTTGGCTTGGAGGTGGGGTAGACAGGGTTGGGGGCAGTCCAATAGCCAGTATGCCTTTTTCCCGGCTGGCAGAGCCCACCTCCCATGACAGAAGTTGACGATGTCAGAATCTCACATTCCCAGACTGCCTGCCACCAAGGATGGGCATGTGTACAACTCAGCCTGGCCAACGGGAAGCCTGCAGGGAGGATGCTGATTCCAAAAACATTTTCACTCATGTGGAGGGGAAATGACTAAAGAGTCAAAATGACAAATCTTGGTTCTTTGTCAAAAGTGGACAGTGCTGAATTAGCTACACCCACAGTGTAGCTCTGTTCATAACTCCAAACAAAGATTTTTCACCTTGGCCTACTGTTGTCTATGTCTGTTGTCATCTGTGGAGCTGAACTCCTGCAGGGAGAGGCTGTACCGCTGGACTACTTGGCATGATCCTGACAGAAGGGAGTCAAGAGACTAGGGACCAGTAGAAAGGGCCCAGAGGGGGACAGTCCTGAAACTGGGTCTCTTCCAACCTCCTCTGAGCATGTCTTATCCCCTCAAGTAGGAACCCAGAGTGGTGGCCAGGAAGAACAGCTTCAGTTTTTACAGCCTGTAGTGGTCTAGATACGAGTTCAGATCTGAAGACCCTCTCCTGAAGCTGAGAAAACTCAGCCTCCTTCTTCCCACTGCTTTGTTTTTCTACTAAGTAAAAGAGCAGCCAGGTGAGTCTGGGGGCAGGCAAATGTTTTAAATTATTAACATTTACAAGACTATTCTAGAATGTTCCTTAGAAGCCAGATCATGTGTATAAAAATAGCAAAAATGCATTAAAAAAAATTGGCTGGTATTCATTCTCGTCTCATTTGTGAATGGTCCCAAATGAAGGAAGGCAGATCCCCAGCTTGGAAAGAATCTAAACCTAGTTCAAGTTACAGAAGAACAAATGAGTTCTCAGTTTTGCTGAACCGGAAACACTGTCAAGGAGACAAAGTTGAAATAAAGCAAAATTTATTAGTGCCAACTTCATAGTATAGAAAATATGTTTGTGATTTTAGTTACTGACTGTGAGGACACTTCCCAATGCTTCCTGTTATGACTCACAGGGTTCGATGAAAAAGTTTCCAATATGAAAGTCTGTGCCCAAAACACAATGCCAATTTTACTCCTGCACAAACATGCTCTGTAAGAGCACTCCTGAGACTGAGACGTGGCTGTAAGCTGGAGCACGCCGGTCGGCTGGCTGGGGCAGGCTGCTTAGGCTGCGGTGTGTGAGAGTAGTGGTTGGAAAGAATCCTGGCTAAGAAGTCCTTTCCAGAAGGCTCAGGAAGGAGGGTGCTTTTGCTTACTCTGTTCTATCAAGCTGTTTGTCACCCATGAGAATTAAAAATGGGTGTTGGGCGGGGGGAAGAAAAGGTACTTCTCAAGTGGATGGAGAAATGGGCTTTTGCATTCAAACCAACAGTACTACATAGGGCCAGTATGACCCTATACTTAAGCTGAATGGCCCCATACCAAAAGGATCGCTAATAGGATGCAGTGACCCCCCCGCCAACCAGTAACACAGAAGTGCAAAATGGGATAGGGGAGAAGTCAGAGATGAATCTTTTACGGGGTGAAGATGGTTTGGGAACTACTAGATTCTGAACTTGCAAGAAACAAACAGCTCAGGAATGACTTCTGGCTGGAAGTGACTCCACAGGATGTGCTCCAAGGGACAGGACGGGAAGGAAAGCCTGAGCTGCAGCTGGGTCTGTGGCCTTGTGTGCAAACAGGAAGGCTCATTGCCTTCCCTGACACTACCAACCCTGACCCCCTGATTTCACGACTGTTTGTTCTCACCACTACGTTGGGAACTCCTCTTTGGGAGCTGGCTTTAGATCTTCTGGCGTATGCTTTTGAAATCTTACGAGGCTTTCCTTTTTGAGTGTGTATTTATTATAGTGGCACACACAGTATTTACCACTTTAAAGTGTACAATTCAGTGGCATTTGCTACCTTCACAACGCTATGCAATCACCACTACTATCTACTTCAAGAATATTTTTATCCCAAAAGGAAATCCTGTATCCACTGATCAGTTACTTTCCATTTCCCTCCTCCAATCACCTCGCAATGACTAATCTGCTCTATATCTCTATGGATAGGCCTGTCCTGGATATTTCATATAAATGGAATTACATTTATGTAAGAAGCCTTTTATGTACAGTTTCTCTCACTCAAGCATAATGTTTTCAAGGTTCATCCGTGTTGTAGCATGTATCAGTACTTCATTCCTTTTTATGGCTGAGTCACCTTCTATTGTATGGATACACCACATTTTGTTTATCCATTCATTAGCTGATGGACGTTTTGGTTCTTTCCACCTTTAGGCTATTGTAAACAGTGCTGCTATGAACATCTGTGTCCAAGTTTTTGTTTGAACACCTGTTTTCAATTCTTTCGGGTATATACCTAGGAGAAGAATTGCTGAGACATATGGTAATTCTATTTTAACTTGTTGAAGAACTGCCAAACTGTTTTCCACCATTTTATATTCCCAGGAACAATGCATGAGGGTTCCAATTTCTCCACATCCTTGCCAACACTTACTATTTTCCTTAAAATAAATAAATAGATGATAGATAGATAGATATAGATTAGACAGATAGATAAAGATAGATAGATGACAGATTAGATAGATAGATAGGTAGATAGACAGACAGACAGATAGACAGACGATAGATAAATGGCTATCCTGGTAGGTGACATCTCATTGTGGTTTTGATTTGTGTTTTCCTGATGGCTAATAGGAAACACTGGTGGTGTAGTGGTTAAGAGCCACGGCTGCTAACCAAAAGGTCAGTAGTTCGGATCCACCAAACGCTCCCTGGAAACTCTATGGGGCAGTTCTATTCTGTCCTATAGGGTTGCTATGAGTTGGAATTGACTTGATGGCAATGGGTTTATGTTTTAATGGCTAATAATATTTGGCATGTTTTCATACACTTACTGGCCATTTATATATCTTTTTTGGAGCTATACCTATTTAGATCCTTTGTCCATTTTTAAACTGGATTATTCAACTTTTTATTATTGAGTTGTAAGAATTCTTTATATATTCTATATAAAAAAAATATTCTATATACAAGCCCTTAATTAGATATATGATTTACAAACATTGCCTCCCATTCTGTGGGTTGCCTTTTCATTTTCTTGTTGGAATCATTTGCAGCACAGAAGTTTTTAATTTTGATAAAGTCCAATTTTTTCTTCTGTTTCTTGTGCTTCTGGTGTCGTATCTAAGAAACCATTTCAAATCTAGGTCATGAAGATTTATTCCTATGCTTTCTCTAAGAGTTTTACAGTTTCAACTCTTATATTAGGTCTTTGATCCATTTTGAGTTAAATTTTACGTATGGTGTGAGGTAAGGGTATAACTTCATTCCTTTGCATGCAGAAACACAGTTGTCGCAGCACCACTTGTTGAAGAAACTATTTTCCCCCCATTGGATGGTCTTAGCACCTTTGTTGAAAATCAATTCACAATAGATATATGAGTTTATTTCTGGACTTTCAATTATATTCTATTGATATGTCCATCTATCCTTATGCCACTGCCATACTGTTTTGATTACTGTAGCTTTGTAGTAAGTTGAGAGCTGTAGCCATCTGTTTGTTTAGTGATCTGTCCAAACTATTTTTGCAAAAAGTGCATTCCTTGTCATGGGTAGTCACTGAAGTCTCTTCTGTTATCTCAGTGGTCAGCCAGTAACTAGAGAGAGGTTTCCCTACATGTTTGGAGCCAAACAAACAAATGGATACAAAAAAAAATGTTCTCCTGGTCTTTGCAGATTGGACTGACTGTGATTTGGGACACTCCTTAAATCTTAGCCAGGCTGTTTACAACTCTTTCTTAGCCTTCACTTCCTGCTTGAACAGCATCTAAAGATCAACAGGAGATTAAAGCTTAAGGTCTTCTCAAGTCCTTTCTGAGCATGCTTCTAGCCCTGGGCATGAAATGCATTTTAGATCCCCTGGTCTACACAGGAGCTTTTCAAAGCTCCCATTCCCTCATGCACCTCTGTCCCGAGCCTCTTCCTTTTCAATATGTCTATTGCTCGCCCCACTGGTTATCCCTTGCCTCAGGAAGCTGTGGTTAGTATAAAAAACAAAAAAGGCCGACGAGTGGATTCTGACTCACAGTGACCCTATGAGTTTGTGGTTAGTGTATATATGTGTGTGTATATATATATATATATATATATACATACACACATACACATATATACCTTTAAATTCTTTTGACAAAAGCTGCTCAGGGGGCTATTCGGACCCTGAGAAAATCCGATGGTGGGGGGGAAGGGTAGCAGGTGTGAAACAAAAGTAAACCTACAAGCTGATTCCTCAGGTCAGCAACCAAACCAAAAAACACATTGCCACTGAATCCATTCCAACTCATAGCAACCCTATAGGACAGAGTAGAACTGCCCCACAGGGTTTCCAAGGCTGTAATCTTTACAGAAGCAGACCACCATGTCTTTCTCTCACAAAGTGGCCGGTGGGTTCAAACTGCTGACCTTTTGAGGTCGTCAACAGAGAGGTCAAAACAATCACGATTCCTGTTGCTGTTGTTGTATGTGCCGTTGAGTTGGTTCTGACTCATAGCGACCCTATGCACAACAGAACGAGACACTGTCTGGTCCTGCGCCATCCTCACAATTGTTGTTATGCTTGAGCTCATTGTTGCAGCCACTGTGACAATCCACCTCGTTGAAGGTCTCCCTCTTTTCCGCTGACCCTGTACTCTGCCAAGCATGACGCCCTTCTCCAGGGACTGATCCCTCCTGACAACATGTCCAAAGTATGTAAGACACAGTCTCGCCATCCTTGCTTCTAAGGAGCATTCTGGTTGTACTTCTTCCAAGACAGATTTGTTCATTCTTCTGGCAGTCCATGGTATATTCAATATTCTTCACCAATACCACAATTCAAAGGCGTCAACTCTTCTTCGGTCTTCCTTATTGATTGTCCAGCTTTCACATGCATATGATGCGACTGAAAATACCATGGATTGGGTCAGGCACGCCTTAGTCTTCAAGATAACATCTTTGCACTTCAACACTTTAAAGAGGTCCTTTGCAGCAGATTTACTCAATGCAATGTGTCTTTTGATTTCTTGACTGCTGCTTCCGTGTATGTTGACTGTGGATCTAAGCAAAATGAAATCCTTGACAACTTCAATCTTTTCTCCGTTTATCATGATGTTGCTCATTGGTCCAGTTGTGAGGATTTTTGTTTTCTTTATGTTGAGGTGAAATCCATACTGAAGGCTGTGGTCTTTGATCTTCATCAGCAAGTGCTTCAAGTCCTTTTCACTTTCAGCAAGCAAGGTTGTGTCATCTGCATAATGCAGGTTGTTAATGAGTCTTCCTCCAATCCTGATGCCCCGTTCTTCTTCATATAGTCCAGCTTCTCGGATTATTTGCTCAGCATACAGATTGAATAGGTATGGTGAAAGAATACAATCCTGACGCACACCTTTCCTGACTTTAAACCAATCAGTATCCCCTTGTTCTGTCCGAACAGTGGCCTCTTGATCTATGTAAAGGTTCCTCGTGAGCAAAATTAAGTGTTCTGGAATTCCCATTCTTTGCAATGTTATCCATAAATTTGTTATGATCCACACAGCTGAATGCCTTTTGATAGTCAATAAAACACTGGTAAACATCCTTCTGGTACTCTCTGCTTTCAGCCACGATCCATCTGACATCAGCAGTGATATCCCTGGTTCCACGTCCTCTTCTGAAACCAGCCTGAATTTCTAGCAGTTCCCTGCTGATATGCTGCTGCAGCCGTTTTTGAATGATCTTCAGCAAAATTTTGCTCGGATGTGACATTAATGATATTGTTCTATAATTTCCACAGTCCATATTCCCCCTTTTGACACCAGCAAGCTGCACCAGAAATGTGGGCTGCTGTCCCCATTGCTGCCACTATGCTGGGGAGTGGGGGGTGGTAGGTGATTAAGTAAAAACACCACAAAACTCTTACCAAAATTTAGCAGCTTCTCCATTAAAGGAGTGCTGATGGTGTAGTGGTTAAAGCACTTGAATGCCAACCAAAAGGTTGGCAATTCCCCACCGTACGCTCCAGGGGGGAAAGATGTGGCAGTCTGCTTCCATCAAGATTTACAGCCTTGGAAACCCTATGGGGCAGTTCTACTCTGTCCTACAGGGTTGCTATGTATGGGAATCAATGCAACAGCTGTGGGTTTGGTTTTTTGGTTTTCTTCATTAAGCACTCCCCCGGTGGTTTTAAGTTTATTAGACTCCAAAGATCAGGAAAAGTTGATTCTGACAGTTTTTGCCAGGTTAATAGTTGCTTTACCAGAGAGATGGGCTGCTGACTTCCCTACTTTGCCATTTCCAGTGACATCACTCTTTTGAGTGTCTAGTTTTTGAGAAGACTCAAAGTTTGTTGAACAAGGTTACTGACTTGACACGGCCACAGCAGAAGCCTTCATTTTCCTTCACTCCACATCTTACCCTCCTGATTCTCTGTGTTCATTTGTGTAGTTCTGTCACCCAAACTAGAAACCTGAGTCATCCTTGACTTCCTTCCATTCTCACCTCCCATATCCAATCAGCCACCAAAGTCCTGCTATTTTACTTCTTAAATTATTTCTTAAGTCCATCCCCTCTTCTCCATCCACAAGATCATAGCTATAAATTTAGGGCCTTATAATAGAGTGACTTGGACTTAACCCCGGACTTGCTTTCCTTAAAGCTATTTACCATAGAGCCATCAAACAATGTAACTTTGGCCATGCCATTAAATTGCTTAAAAGCATTCAGTAGAGGGACCAGACACTAGGGACCTCTTGGTGTGATGTAATAGGAAATGCACAGCATCACCTATTCTTGCCAAAAATGTTGATCGTGAATCTAATGAAGCTTTTAGACCTGAATTCTAACTTACAGGAAATACAAGGACAGAGAAACAAGTTAAACGACACCTTGAGGAAGGAGCCAAATCCAGAAGTAAGATACACTACAGGTCAACTGTCTTTGGTCTGTTCACAATTAATGGGCCTTGTCTGGATCCTGACCCGAACAAATTGTAGTGCACAATGAAAGCTATTTTGAGACAAGTGGGGAAATTTGATTGTGAACTGAGTATGAGATGTTATCACACACAAAATGTCAATTTTGTTAATAGTTCTATGTAAGAAGAAAACATGCATATGGAAGTATTTAGGGATGAAATGACATGCTGCCAGGGATTACATTTGCTTTAAAATACAATAGCAATTTCAAAGCAAGTAAGAAAAATGTGATAGATGAAGCAAATATGGCAAAATATTAATAACTGTTGGGGATTCATTACACTATTATTTCCATTTTTGTGGATACTTGGCAATCTTCCTAAGTAAGATAATCAAACAAAGAAGCTGTAATGGCTTTTCGCTACTGACAGGTCAAAGTCTAAGTTTCTTAATATGCCATTCAAGGTGCCAAGATTTAGCCTCTGGTATCTCTTATGCTGCATTTTATGATTCGGCAACAACAAACTGCTTATAATTCCCCGTGTGTACCCTGCTGTTTCTTGTTTTTGACACTTTGGAACTGGTAGGATTACTTGGTTCGCAGATCCATGGAGTGAGGGCTAGATGGTAGAGAGAAGCACATGGAAGCCCCTGGAGCGCTTCCTCTCTATAAAAAATAATGCCAGCTTCCTGTGGGACTCAATTTTGACACTGGCACTTCCATCAAAGATGCAGAGGTGCTGATTCCCACACACCTCCTTTGCTTCCCTGTTCAGCCTAAACAGGAGAATGGGTCTTGGAGAAGAACAGTGCATTACCATAAGCCTAATCAGGTGCTGAGGCCAATTGCAGCTGCTGTTCCAGATGTCATTTTTTACCAGAGCAGATAAACATAGCCCCTGGCAACTGGTATGCAGCTACTGATCCAGAAAATGCTTTTATTCTCTGCCCAATAAGCAGAGAATACCACAAGCCATTTACAAAGACCTTGATAATCTGTCATCCAGCAGGACAACATACTGGTCTGCTATTCAAATGACATGTCGATAGAGCCTGGTGAATAGGAAGCTGCAGTTACTCTAGGATGTATCCTATGTAAGGTACACTCATGCCAGAAGGTGGGAGATAAATCCCTTGAAAACACAGGGACTTGTATTTGCTATGAAGTTCTGGGGCTCGGGGGTGTGTGTCAGCATATCCTTGGCAAAGTCAAGCACACATTGCTGCATGCTGTATTCCCTGCCGCTAAGAAGCAGCCCAACACTTGGTAGGCCTTTTTGGATTTTGGGAACTACAGTCTACATTTTGTGTCTACCTTGGAGCTAGGTGTGGCCACATGACTAAGTCTAGACCAATGGGTATGAGCAGAAGCAGTGGCTTTAACTTCTGTGTTACTTACAGCTTAAAGGCAAACTGCCTGCCCTGGTAACTTGTCTCTTTCTTTCTCCACTCCTAGGGGCTGGACCCAGTCACAATCATACAGATGAGGACTATACCTCGGGGAACGGGGGAATGGTGAAGCAGTGAGAAGGAACCTATGCTCCTGAATGACCTTGTGGGACGGATGTGCCTATCAACCCGACAAGGCTGGGTGGTCTATTTTATGACAGAGAAATAGGCTTCTGTAGTATTGAAGCCACTGTATTTTTGGGTTTCCCTTCTACAGAAGCTTTGCCTTTAACTTAAACAGCAATAAGTTACCATCTGTAAAGCGCTCAGCCACATAGGGAGGGCTAGATAAGCAATGATTCTTATTATGCGATCGCATGCTTTTTCATTCTGGAGGCTGGTAATTCTACTTAGTATCTGAGGCCACCAGTATCCTAATCTAATTAAAATGTGTTACTTGCTTATTTATCTAGACAATAAGGAGAAGAGGGACCAACATTTACTGAATTCCTATGTGCCAGGCATTTTATACAAGTTATATCTGACTTTCAGCATAGCTCCATGAGGCTGCAGAGATAAGGAAACAGGGCTCCAGGATTAGGTCACTTCCCTAAGACCATCCTAGACTGGGGTGACTTCAGAGCTTGCTGGCCCCACAATACACAACTGCTTCCTGTGCCAAAAAGACAGGGCTGACTTGGAAGTTGAGAAGTGTTTGGTAAGCCCCTCTGAATAATGTTACTCACATAGATGTTCGGTACTTGATGTCGTCTTTCTCAGCCAGCTCTTCACAGGTGAGACCATTGTGCTCTTTCCAGAGTCCCTGACACTTCCTACAGGTTTCCTGGGGATAAAGAACAGACAGACAGACAGATCCTGATGAGTGGACGCTACGCAAGTTTATGTTCAACAAAAGAGAAGGCGAAATGAGCCTTACTTGGCCTGGGTTCGTTCAGACGCTCTCTTTCCCTCTCAAGCAGGGGGTTTTTCTAAAGAAATCGCCAAATAGAAGAGGTGAAAATCATTACAGGAAACCGTGGGGAAAATTTTCTCTGCTCAGATGAAAAGGAAGAGTCATACCCATCTCCCAATTTGTACAAAGCTTTCTATAATGCCAGGGCCACCCGAAAAAGCCACATTAAGACAGATTTAAAGTAACCTTGGGTTTTTAAAAATAAAATACTATGAGCTGCTTGAGGGCAGGGTCTGGATCTTATTAATTTCTGCAAGCCCTACACCCAGGATCGGGCCTAGCACAGAGTAGGCACTTTTGTTGACCTGAACTGCAGAAGGGTCTACGCTGGGATCAAGGGGCCCTAAGGGAGAAATTCCTCAGTCATCATTACTCACACACATGGAGGATATCCTCCATAGCTTAGTTTTGTTTTTAAACATGGATTAAAAAATCACCACCTTTATTGTAGGATTCTTCATAATTTATAAAACATCTTCATATGTGCCAAAAACTATCCCACGTCACCAACAAGAGTTTACTTAAGAGTACCTATAATATGCTAGGGATTAGGGCAACATGGTGAGCAAAACAGCCTTGGTTCGTGCCCTCATGGAGCTCACAGTCTAGTGAAGGAAAGAAAAGTGAACCTGATGACCACAGACAGAAATGGAAAATCACAACCCTAGTAAGAGCAATGATGTAAGAAAGGGTGTCATGGGCTTTAACTGGGGGTCTGATCCAGTCTGGAGAGATAGTGAAGACTTAGGAGCTGAAAGACGAGTCAATGAGAGCTAGGTGAGGGTGTCCAAGAGAGGACAGGTTCTAGACCAAAGGATGGTGAGTGAAATCTCTGGTTCCCATGACTGCACAGTCTACACAGGGCCTTGTGGGGTGTCACCATCAGTATGACCTTTGTTCGAAGACTGATAGGTTTTAATTATGGAAGTGACAGGATCACACTTGTGATTTTAAAAGCTCATTCTGTGTGGAAAACAGGCCGGTGGGAAGAAAGGGTGGGAGTGTAGAAGGCAGAAGACCGTTAAAAGTCCTCCAGGAGAGAGACACTGGGGCTTGGGTGAGGGAGGTGCGTGGCCAAGTGAAGAAAGTTGACTGATTTGAGAGACATTTAGGAAGTAAAACTGGCAGGCCTGGGGATGGCTCGGCCGTCAGAGTGAACAGGAGGGAAGTGTCAAGGACAAAGACTAGGTTTCTGGTTTGTGTAACCAAAGAGAAGGGTGACACTTGGGGAGATGTGAATAATGGAAAAGGAGGACAGGTGCTCAGATGGTGATTTGATTTGGCAGTGCTGACACAGAGGCGGGACACTCAGAGGAGATGCCAGGCAGGGAGTTGGGTAAAAATGTTTGACACTTAGAAGGGGGTCAGGCTAGAGAGTCAGGACCAGGAGAGGTACCACAGTGTATCTTCACATCACTTCTTGATATTTCTCCTACAGCTGTATTCTCACACTTCAGATGATATATATACAAGGTAACAGTGTTTAATAGGAAAAGATTAAAAATGACATCTGTCCATCCATACAGTGAAATATTCTAGTCATTTAAAAGAATAAGGCAGTGCTTCAGAGACTGTTCTCGAACTTTCCCTAATATATACTGCTAAGAGGACTCTTAATAAGGCACAGAATAGTAGGGATAACATGTGACCATTTCTATGGCAATGCGTGTAAGCATATAACCATGTATAAAACATACCTGTAAAGACACCCAAGAATTGGTAATACTGTTTGACCCCGGGTGGCCAAAAGGCAGGCATCAGAGACTTTTCATTGCATGTTCTCTGAATTTTATACTCTGCAAATATGCTACCTAATCCAAAAACCAATAAAATTTAAAAAGAATGAAAAACAAAACAGGCGCTCAGGGAGACGAAAAATTAAACAACCATTTGGTGGGATGCTGTAAAAAGGTTTTGATCAATGGGTAGGGTAGAGACAAGCTCAGCTGAGCTTCTATATTTAAATAACGTCACTTCCAAGGGATGTTCTTTGGTCCATGACCCACACCCCATCAGTAAACAGAGACTAAGTCAGAAGTGTACTTAATTCTCACCCACCCAAATGTACAGCAGCATAAAACCAGTGTCTAAAAGATCTTGTGCTCAACTATTCTGGGAAAGTGGAGGATAAACAACAGTTGGAAAGTAGATGAGCTGGTATCTGAATCCTAACCTGCACAACAATACCTTACCCAACCCCAGAAGAGCAGCTGAAAACAAAAAGTGGCATTTATCTAGTGCTTTGCAGCATTTCTGGCAAGTCATAGTTATTAATTTATGGAACTTTCTTCACAAGGGAAGAAACCCATTTTCTAGGTGAGGCACAGGACCACGAGGGGTCACTATGAAGCCACTGCTCACTTTCAGCATCACAGTGGCTCCAGTGTAGGTCAAGATGTGGGTTTTCAGCCAGGGTTCTCCTCACGGAAGGGCCCAGGGGCCCCAGAGAATAAAACCAAAATGCCTTCAGAAGAGACAATGTAGCTAGACACTGAGACCCGCAATTAAAATGAGGTGAGCAAATCCAGGCCAGGCAAATTTTACACGGGGAGCCCCCTCTTGGAGACATACCCTCTCTTTTAAACATAGCGTGTCTGGTTAAACTGCAATGCTCTCCTCAAACACAGCTAGGCTCTGTCCTAAACCCAACACAGGCTTAGATGATGTGAGGCAGAAGAAACGCTCTTCAATGCTGATTTAAAACAAAGATAATCATTCCTCAAAGCAGGGTTATAAGAAAGTCCACAGGACCAGACTGGGAGGCAGAGTACACGTTGACAAGCAGCTTCAAACTGGAAAGGACGCTCACAGCCTGGGCTGCTACCACTTGCATGCACTTCCAGTACCAGGAAACAGCTGAATTCACCATCATCAAAAATGCAACAATGAAGGCAGCACCTTCCTTCTCAACCAGGAAGCAGCTTCCACACTGTTAATGTACTAGGGAGTGGCTGCCAGTCGGCGTTCTTTGTGACATCGTGGGAGACTTCTGGTGAAGTTTTGTGATGGCCCTTAGACCTCAAAACACTAAGGTCTTCGCTTCGTAACAAAAGGAGACACTCACCTCTTCAGTCTCCCTTTACCCATTTTCAGCTGCCAGCATGGTCTTTTACTGGCAAAGCAGAAGACTAAACTCAGTTTCTTCCTATAAAGTTTCCTCAAAAACTGAAGGTAATATCCTAGGTGGTCACAAGTCTAGGCAAGCAGGATTTCCTTTCAGGCCTAGAAAGGTACAGTAATCTGCTGGCAAGGCTAACAACCCAGAGGAGACGGAGCCAGGAGGCCTGAGTCACCTGAACCTGCCCACTTTGAAGCCGCTTAGCCCCTGGGCACCCTGGGTATTACTGACTTGACTTCCAGCCCCGTCTCAGAAGTGGAACACAGCAGAAATATGCTCACTTATTCCTGAGCGGTTCCTCCACAGAAACTTCTAAATTCACTCTTCAGGGGTGAGGTGCTAGCATAGATCAGGGGCCTGAGGCTGTCAAATCTAAACTCCAAGACTCCAGCTCTACCTGGACAACTTGGGACTCAAAAATGGCTAGGCCGTAAACCCCCACAACTCTTGAAGTGAAAGCTGAGGATCAGGTGCCCGACTGCTCACCAAGGTGCCCACCTCGTCGTGGGCGTCAGGCTACATGTCTTCCTCTTGTGAAGTGTTGCCATCGCTCCCCAGCCCCAGGCCCGAGTGACGTAAGGACAGCAGCCAGAAAGTCCAGAAAGACACTGACTCTAAGAAGGGGAAACAAATACTGAGACAGATGCTGGAATCTTTGAGAATAAACGGACACGAGGGTCGGGTAGGATCAGGGGGCTTTCCTTCCATTCTCTCTGAGAACGGCTATTTTCTCTTGGGCAAGGAGACACAACACCTATCAGCTGAATAAGGCTTGGTCCTGGCCCTCAAAAAGCTCCATCTACTGAGGGAGCCAGGTATATGAGCACACAGAGTTAAGTGTAATAGTCAGTGTACACACACGTACATGGGGCAAAGAGAGACAGCAAAGAGGGGGAAGGGGAAGTCAGACAAGGACGAGGAGGTGACACCTTCACTGGATTGAACAGAATCAGCATCCTGAATGATGAAGACACCCACGTCATCAACCAAGAACTTCTCCCACCTGGAGCTACCGGACTGTGCACTGCCTTTCTCACCTACGAGAGTCACTGTATCTAAAACTTAGAACCAGACCCTCATATCAACAATATTTCCACAACTAAACATATTCAATATATTAATACTTCAGTGAGCACAAAAGGTCTTTATATTGTTAACTACCATTATTTTAAACGCGTCCACAGGGTGGGGCCCTGCTGTACAGAACTTTCCGGACATGAGAAGCACAGGGGAGGTCTGCCCAGGCCTGCGCTTTAGGAGGCTTCAGTGGAAGACAAGAGGCTGAGACGAAGGCAGACGACAGTCGGCAAGGGAATGGAATCACCTATGGAAGAGAGGGGCATCCAAGCAGTGGGTAGGAACAGACTGCGAGAGGGTGAGGGAGGCCTGGAGTGGTTTCTAGGGTTCTGACTTGGGCTCCTGGCGTGGCTGGTGGAAACACTAACTCAAGAGTGATGCAGGAGGAGGGCAGGAGGCGGCAGGGAGAATGGGATTGTGTTAATTTTAGCCTAGTTGTTCTGTTGACTCACTCGCCCATTTGCTCTCCCGCTATTGCGGAGTTTCTGTCATCTGCCAAGCACTGTAATAGATGCTGGGGATGCAGCAATAAACAAATTCGACGCAGCTCCTATCTCCTTGGAGCTCATGTTCAGTGCTGAACACAGATATTAAAAAAAAAAAACAGAAATACACAGTTACAACCATAAAGGAGCATTTCAGAGGAAAAGCAGAGGGTGCTGGGAGTGTCTAACGACAGACTGAAAGTAGACAGGGGACTAGGAAAGGCCTACGAGGATGTGGCCGTGAGGCTGGGACTTGAACGGTGATCAGGAGTGGGCATGCCTGGGGGAAAGGGTGTTACAGCCTGTGCGAGGGCTTTCGAGGGCCCGGAGGCCGCCGGAAAAGCTCAGGGGAAGCGGGTGTAGCTGGAGGGGGGTGGGGGGAATGGGACAAGAGGAGGTCAAGGGTAGACTGAGGCTGTCTGTAGGAGTTTGGATTTTATCCTCAGTGCCATGAAACCAGTGAAAGGTTTGGAAGGGGTGGGCACATGGGAAGTGTGATGATTAGATTCACATTAAAAAAAAATCCTTCTGGCTTCTGCCAGAGTAGGGACGGCTGGCAGGGAGCAGGACCTTGCAGGAACCCCCTCTCTCAACTAGGCCAAGTAAGTATTTTCTAGGGAGCAAACCCTAGAAGCCTGGGTTTGATTCTTGGCCAGACTTCCTCAATAGCTCTCCACAAGACAGGCCTCGACTTGATTCCCTGACCAATTTGGGCCCAACACTAAGCCTAGCAGGAGAGAGGGCGCCCTGTGACGGATAAAGGCAACCGGCCTATCTTTTCTTAAGAACAGAGGACTATGTGTTCCTTTATGGCTTAAGAAAGGGACTTTGCTATTATTAAAGTAGGTGGTTCTGGCTCTTTAAACAGCTTTCCTGTTGTAGTGTTCCTATGTAGCAGGTGGAACACCGTCCGTCCACCACAAGGGTCTCAGCAGCACACCTTTCCACGTGTCCCCGGAGCACTGGCTCTAGGGCCCTCTGTAGGCTGTCTTTTTGAGATCCAAAGATGAGCCGCCAGGTGCTGAAGATGGGTCTATTTTCTCTGATTGGAGTGCTTTATATACATGCCTTATTCCATCTCGACCATAAGTCTGCAAGAGGGTGTTGAATTATTCTTTTTTTTAAACAGACGAGAAACTGGAGGCTGAGAGAGGCACAATAACTTCGTCAAGGTCGCAGAGCTGTGAACATAAATCTGTCGGATTCCAAACCCCACTGCTCTTTCCATTTTATTCTCACTGCATGTCAGCGTGGTGCCTGCTGGCAAGAACAGACCATTGTCTGCCGGAAAAGGCAAGGGCGTGAGGCGATGAGACGAGCCCTTAGGTTACAATGGCCACCTTGTCTGAGGAAGCCCAGATGAACGGCTCAGCAGGGCTGGCACAGCCAGGCGTCCAGGCGTCAGGGCCCCGGCCCCCAGCTGCAGCTGTGCTGGATGCTGAGTCCACGTGCTTCCTGGAGAGCTGGGAACGCCCGTTGAGAGGCAGGCTGGAGCAGGATACAACCTGAGGACTCCGTTCCTAGGGGAGCTGAGAGGAACCTGCTAATCAGAGTCATGTCAGATTGCAGATCCTCGAGGAAGGCGCTGTTCCTGCCACCTTCAGCCAGTTGTGTTGGCTGGAGTAACAAAGGGAAGTATATTTTTAGATTTCCATTACCCAAATAAACAAAGACAGGCTCAGTGGAGCTTTCCACACCAGAACCAAGCCATCAATGACTTATCCACTCCTTCAACTTAATTAATCCACTCCCTGGCCCTTAATCATAAATATCTGCCACTCAGTTCCTCGGAAGTGGCCAGGAGTATAAGCTATTATGATTTGCTAATTATGCTGCTTGAGAGCACCATCATCCCCCAAACTGCTGTGGGTCAAAGTTTTGTTCAGAGAGATTCTGGAAATGGAGCCACTTAAATGCCTGCACTGAGAGGAATCAGCATTCTTGCTTGACCTCCCTCCCCCCCTTCAATAGGTTACGTCCTAAGAGCCAACCATCCGACCAGGCTCTGCCCTCAGTAGGGGGATTGAAGAACAAAATTAAGTTCCTGTCCTTTCAGTGGGGACACTTCACCTGGGCGGGAGTGTACAGACCACAGATAGGTGAATGTACATTCTGTGAGGGGGTGAAGGGCACTGGAAGGAAAGCAGGGCAAGGTGAGGTGACAGGCAGTGTGGACAGGGAGCGGTTGCTATTACATCGGAGAAGCTGCTGGCACTGGCCTCATGGTGTCCTGAGCCCGGCGCCCGGGGCGGGCTAGTCGGCCTCCTGTTGCTGGGTCCACTCTCTGTCTGGACAGTCCTTTCTCTTCCGGCAAACACTTCCTCCTCAGTTCAAGGCTCATTTCCAATACCAGTGGCTCTGTGAGGCCCTTCCCGTGCCCTGGACTCCAGAAGCGGCTGGCTCACACTTCTGGGACAGCACCCTTCCTAGAGTCTTGCAATGATCTGACTGCACCACACTAATCCGGAAGCCAAGCTCTTCTTTCGGCAAAGAATGCCCTGGTGATCATTCCGGATGGGACAGAGCATCCAAAGACATTTCCTGAGAGCCTGTTTGGCTGGTTCGTGGGTGCACTGTGGAACCAGTAGGCAGAATCTTGAACCTCAAGGGGCTTCTACTCAGCCACACTGGGGTCTCAATTATCTGACCAGACCAGGGGCTAAATGGAGGAAAAACTACAGAGGCAGAAGCTGGCAGGACAAAGCACATTCTTCTCCCCCCAAGGCCCCAGCCCACTCCTGGGGCTTTTGCATTTTACGGGAGGAAGAGAAACATCTTAGTATACCAATCCCCTACCCAAAAGAACGTGATGTCCTCCCTCTCAGGTCTTTATAATTATGCAAAAAACAATGATGATTTTATGAAATACAGATTAATTCATGAGCGTTTAAGTCTCACAGACGCAGGCTATGTCTTTTTCATCTGTCCCTTTCTTGGGTCCGTAACTCCACCCCATCTACTACATTAAATGGCAAAGAGCAGTTGCTACCAAGTAGCTAATGACCAAATTGCTGCAGACGGCACTGAGAGTGTGCTGCACGTATTTCACTATACAGCTTCTCTGTTAATTTTCTCCTAGAGCTGCAGTATCTGTGAAATCGGTATCTCTTTTCATTTACAGGAGGAGCTTCACAAACTGCAGCCCCTGCAAAAGGGTGCCCCAAGAACCCCACTTTCAGAGGAGTCGGCAGTGACGACCTGCGTGCCCCAGCTTTGTCCTTCTCGCCACTCGCCCCCCCCCACCCCCAAGCTACTACCCCAGGACAGAGCCCAGCGTCCTCCACCTTCTCTCCATTCTCTTCTGGCCCCACTCCATGGAACAAAGACAGTCCTCCCTGCCTGGATCCCAATTTCTTGAAGGACAAACACAATCTTCACATTAATTCTTTTAATGACGTCTTGGAATAAGCCCATTACATCTCATCTCTCCAAGCTCTCCTTCCAGATGTCCCTGTCTTTCCCTCAAAGTAAATAATTTCTCTGAGGCAGGAGAACTTTGTATTTCTATACGCAGAATTTAGATCTGGGCCTGGCCAGGCCAGCGTTCAGGAAACCCGGCTACCCCCTCGTTGTTAGCCGCTGTTGAGTCGATTCTGACTCACGGATGCCCCATGTGTGCACAGAACTGCTCCACAGGGTTTTCGAGGCCGTGACCTTTCAGAAGGAGACTGCCAGGCCTATCTTTTGAGGCACCTCTGGGTGGGCTGAACCACCAAACTCCATGCTAGCAGTCCAGGCATACCTGTTTGCAGTACCCAGGGACTCCTCCACACACCTTAGCACTAAGGAAAAGGACTTCTTTGGGGACGATTTGATACTCTTATTTTTTGTTGGTCATATGTACATACACTAAATAATAATAAAAAACCCACTGCTGTCGAATCTATTCCAACTCATAGCGACCCTATAGGGCAGAGTAGCACTGCCCCATAAGGTTTCCAAGGAGAGGCTGGTGGATTTCAACTGGCAACCTTTTGGTTAGCAGACAAATGCTTAACCACTGCGTCACCAGGGCCCCACACTGAACAGGGATTTAAAAAACTGTGTGCACTAGACACGCCCCCTGCTGTTTCTCAGCACAGAAGCAGACCCTGGAAAGAGAAATCTCTTCCTCCAGCAGATGAGAAAGAAACCAGCACTTCTTTCCCCTCAGATCAACCAGGATTAGGTGACAAATTGGAATGGGTGGCATCAAATCTGGTTTCTGTGCTAATGCTGCCCCCTAGGGGCAGAGAGCGACAGAGGCACCAAGACAGTTGCTGACCTTCCCTGGCCTGTCCCAGGGAGAGAGCTGAATATTGAGGAATACTGATGGGAAAAGCCAGTCACATCCTGCCACAGCACCTGTTCATTATTACACTGAGAACCAGGGCTTCCAAGATCAAGTGGGATGGCAATTCTTTCTGGAATAAAAGTTCACTTTTACCTGTATCAGAATAACTACAAATAATATCAATTCCTCCAGAGTAGTCAAACACTGATGATGGCTTCTTCTGAAAGCCCCTTTAGCAGGATCACTGTGACTATGTCAGAGACAGCCAGGGCCATGCTGAGAGGTGGACATGCATACAGGAATCTGTACAAACACCTGAGTTCCTGCTGTGTACTCCTAACCATCTGGACATTGGGCAATAAGGCAGTGAGCAAACAAAAACTCCTATTTGCAGGAAAGTTAAATAGAGGGGGAAATGGGGGAAAGAAGAAACATTAAATATGTAAAATACATAGTAAGACACATGATTACAAGTGCTAAGAAGAAAAATTAAGGAAGTGCTTGGGTGGAGAGAGGGAAATGGCTCACAATTACAAACTGGGTGGTCAGAGAAGGCCTGAGAAGGCATATTTAAGCAAAGACTCAAGAAAGGTGAGGCAGTAAGCCTTGTGATGAGGGGAGGGAAGAAATCCAGGCAAAGGCCCTGAGGCGGCAGGTGGTGGTGGGGAGGGTTAGGGTTAGGGAAGTTGAGTAAGAGCCAAAAGAAGTAGGGGTGGGGTCCTAGAGGGCCTGGGAGGTCAAGATAAGGGCTTTGACACAGGCTCCACGTAAACAGATACAGACGTTAAAGAGGAATCTCTCCATAAAGGCTCTGAAGGAAGTAACCCCTCTGCCGGCACATTTGTCTTCCAACCCACGCCCCACAGGGCCCTGGGTCCCTTCCTGCCTCCATGGGGTGTTCAGGTGCTTCTCACTGCCTAAGAGCGCGGGAGGGCAGTGTCCTTGTGACCAGACCTCACCTGATTCTACCACTCCCAGCAGATGCTCAATAAAAGTGAGGCACCAAAGTCACTTACAGCCATAATTTTTAAACCATGAACCTCAATTCATTGGTGGGTTGTGAAATCAATTTTGTAGATTATGTCCAGTGGGGTTTTTTTTTTTAATGGAACAGAAAATACTAGAATGTATTCTATGTAGTATTTCTTTTGTAAAACTATTGTTTTGATTATACACAGACACATATGTATGTTTTTGTTTTGGTCTCATCGGGAGCTATTTGGTTGATGCCAACTCATAGCGACCCCATGTCATAGAGTTCCCTAGGCTGTTATCTCTATGGAAGTCGACTGCCATGTCCTTCTCCCTCAGAGCCCGATGGGTGAGTTTGAACTGTCAACCTTTTGGTTAGCAGCTGAGTGCTTAACGGTTGCATCGCCAGGGTTCTTCATGTATTGGCTTTAGGGAAAAATGTATTTCTTACTATAGGTCACAGTCAAAAAAGCTTTGGAGCCATCGCCTTTGGATTTATTCATTCATAACTGAAAAGGTTTTCTGTGAAAGTGTGAGAACTGCTCTTGAAGTAGGAACTCCCAGGGATTCCTGTGAGAACTGAAAACGGCCACATCTCTGGTTACGCCGGCAGTGCTGTTTCCAGTGAGGAAAAATGCCCGAGGATTGCGCAGGCAGGCCTTCAGGAGGCCCAGTGAAACAGCAATGTATTAGGAAGTGGTAGATCTAGTAACAGAATATTTCAAACTGTTAAAAATAAACACGGCTGTAACTTGGGCAAAATCCAGCCCAAGCAGACCTTGGCGCCTCTGTTCTGCATGGCAACCCCGCGGCTTCTTGGAGCTGCACTGGCAGTCTCAGCCTGGCAGCACACTTGGCTTCTCCCTCCACTGTCACCATGCCACCACACCCTCAAAGAGAGGTTCCAGATCTCAGGAAAAAAGACATGTCTCCTACAACATGCTTATGTCCTCCATCTACAGTTCCTATGTTAGCTGATGAGGGCTGACTAAAGGCCCACCACAGCCCTGAATTTGGAGAGAAGTCACCTCCTCCTCCAGAGTTAAAACCAGTAACTCCACATACTTACTGGGGGGTGATGAACAAGTACAGAAGTGCTCAGGGAGCAAGACCGCAAAGTCACATGGTAGGCGTGGCTGCTGCCTCCTCCCCACCCTACACAAAAGTGTGACCTGGTTATGTGAGGTGGCCAGAAAGCAAGAGGGAGCCAGGCCTGGCCAGCTCACGTATCACAGTGCTTGTCCCAGCTCCAATCCTAGAGCTGTGACAACCGGCCATAAGGTGACTAGATTCCAACCCCGGCCTTAGGATGACAGCTCAGCCTACCTCTCGGAAGTGATGAGGGCCAACCAGAGTGCCAACCTGGCTGTTCTGTAACTGAAGGAGTGTGCCCGTTTCTCTCTTGTGGCGTCTATCTCCCTCTTGCGGGTTGTTAGGGCCAGCCCAGCCCGAGCTTAGTCCTAGGTGCTCTGACAAAATATAGTCTCTGGACTAGTCAAGTGTCAGACCAAACCCCTGACCCCAGCATGCAATCACGCAAGTACATAAGAATCATGGCTGCTTATAAAAGATGCCACCGATTCCAACGCTGTGGTCAGGTGGCCCCAGAACCGGCATACAGAAGGCCTCTCGGAACACTGCTGCAGATGGCTCACTGGTGACACTCTGAGAAACCTTGTCCAGAGGACTGCTTCCCTGGGAGGTCCTGGCCTTAGCAGAGACTGGCTTGCCTCTGGAACCCTCACAGCTATCCCCTCAGTGGTCTGATTTCCTACTAAGGGAAGAGCAGATCAATGTTCACTAATCTCCCTCCCCCAGGAAACTGCCTGGTTTCCTTTTATGCATTCCTGAGTAGAGAGACCATTCTTCTTTCCCAAAGTCTGAAAGAAGGTCTTCGGGACGCACTGCCTGCTTTGACTTTGGCCAAGGTCTGATGACGCTCCACAAGTTAGAAAAGCAGCAAGCCAGGCACTGCCACCTGCCCTGAGACACCTGTAAGGTGAAGGCAATCGCAGCAGTTCCTCCACCTGCACCTCTGGCCACAGGTTGGGAGGTTTATATAGCTGGGCCTAAAATAGATTGGCCCTGGAGATGGGAAGGTGCCACTTAGCGCTGCGCACAGGGTAGGGAGAGGCAAGGAGACATCATAACGGGCTCAGCAGAAGGCTGGTTCTAAGGTGTAAGTGTAGGTTCAGGTTCAGCAAGAGAATTCAGCTTCAATATTTTAGGGCATTTTGTAAAGCTGGCAGTGCTAACTCATGTACCCAGGGCCAAAAAGAGTCTATGTAGTCTCACTTGAGGTTTACAACACCCCTCCACGCACAGCAGATAGGACTTCCCATGAAGGTTTGTTACCTAGTCTTTTCCTTACAGGCAGAAGTTTCCAGAGAGGTAAACACCCTTAGGCTAACATCTCCCTATAATTACTGAGGCATCCTACTTGCTTTTCGCTCTGGTCATGTCTTGTAAAATCTGATACAGAATTTCTGTCATTTTTGCAGTCCTAGAGGAGATATGAGCAGTCTCTGGTAGTGCAGTGGTTAAGCACTCAGCTACTTAACCAAAAGGTCAATGGTTAGAACCAACCAGCTGCTCTGAAATACGTGGCAGTCTGCTTCCAAAGATTACAGCCTCGGAAACCGTACGAAGCAGTTCTCTTCTGTCCTATAGGGTCACTATGAGTCAGAATCGACTAGAAAGCAACTTGTTTTAGAGTGATATGAATCCAAAGTCCTGCCTGGTGCTGGGCTTCCTGAAACCAAGAGAGATACAAGTAACTGGCTCAGCTCTGAGCTCCACTCATTCAATCACCAGGTAACACTCAGATGAAGCCTTGTTCAAATTTTGTTAATTATCGGTGGGTTGGAATTGCAACACTCGTGATAAAATCACAAGTTAGCAGCAGCTTCCTGGAGCCACAAATGTCAGCTGGAACTTACAAAGAAAGGAATTCTTAGATGGACATCCAAACGGAATGTATCGCCACTACCTTTCTGGTATTGCTGGATTTAACCGTTTGGTGATCCAATCATTTTCTACTTTTAATTTTTTGTCGATACCATGTGTTTTTACTAATGGAAATTAGTGAAATTTAATGCTGATTAAAGGACCAATTCGGAATCTTTGTTATGATTTACAGATTTTGACACCCATGATCTGGGATCCCATATGTCCCAGCCGACGCTGGATGTAGTAAATCTTACCCACGAGTCAAGGGAAACCCTGGTGGCATAGTGGTTAAGTGCTACGGCTGCCAATCAAGAGGTCAGCAGTTGAAATCTGCCAGGTGCTCCCTGGAAACTCTATGGGGCAGTTCTACTCTGTCCTATAGGGTCACTATGAGTCGGAATCGACTCGATGACAGTTTTTTTTTTTTTTTTTTTGGTTTTTATATAAGTCAATGATCAAATCATTAAAAAAAAAAAATTAAATTTTATTTCTTGAAAATTTGTAAGATGAGTAAAAAACATGAAGACACCTGGCAATGGCTGCACATACATTTTATTCTAGCCTCCTTCTTCTTAGCCTTTTTATTATTTGCCATGAAAACTTTTCAAAATATGGTACAATGCATTCTTCCTAACTGCAAAGGCAGTACTTACAGCCCAAATAAATAATGCCAAGGGATTTTTTTTATCTCAGGAAAATTACAACTACAATGCATTCTTCATGACTGCCAGGGAGTAGCACTTACAGCCTAAATAAATAAAACTAAAGGAATGTGAATCTCAAAAAAATTATCACTACTCTGTACTCTTCATTCTAACAAAAGCAGTTCTGATAGCTAAGAAGCAGAAACAGCTGCCCTGGAATATTGCAGACCTGCTCACGGTGACGTTTTACACCTGCTACATGCGGAAGCAATGACTGGGCTCTAAGACTGAGCTGCCTCCTCAAAGGAGAGATGAACCTTAATGATGTGGATGGAGTCAAGCTTTCAGGACCTGTATTTGCTGATGTTGCACAATTCAAAGTGAGAAAAACAGATGCAAACACCCATTGTAGAAAAGAGGAAGACCCTCAACAAGATGGACTGACAGTGGCAGCACACTGGGCTCAGGCGTAACAATTGTGAGGATGGTGCTGCATGGCGTGATGTTTTGTCCTGTCATACGTGGGGTCGCTATGAGCCGGAACCGACCTGACGGCACCTAACGAGATTGAATGCGGGGTAAGAATAACTTACAGGAGTTTGAGCCTCTTGAGAAGTACCACTGCAATGCACTATTCCTTGTTGCAAAAGCATTATTTACGGTTCAGGAGCTAGAAAAGCAATCCTGAAAGACCGCAGAGCAAAACTCAAAAGCAGAGCAAGGAGCCAGTGACAACTTGGAAACAGCAAATGGCATCAGGCAGAAAATGCCACTACGACTGAATGAAGACTTAAAAAGAAAAAAAAAACCTGTTGCTGTCAAGTCGATTCTGGCTCACAGTGACCCTATATTCTTGCGATAAGTAAGTTCTCAAGAGAACACAGTCACTGAGAGCATAGCGAGGAGGCTATTCTCACAAAAATAAAGGCAAACCAATCAGAAGTTTCCCAAATGCACATACCCAGGAGCCATCACCTAACACACTGCTCATTCCATACAATAATGAAGCTCCAACTCTGGGTTCTTGAGTTTCGCGCATTTCAAAAGGATCCCACCTTGAGGCTAAAATGCCTTAAAATCAGCTGACTTGCCTTCACAAAGAATTCCAGGGGCGTAAAAAGTGGTTGGGATACAGTACATCCCACGAGTCACTAAAGGGTTTAAGGCAGGTATTTGTGGTGCAAAGGGTTTGTGTTTGACTACCAACCTAAAGGCTGGTGGTTCAAACCCACGCAGCGGCACCATGGAAGAAGGGCCTGGTGATCTCCTTCCATAAGGACTACTGCCAAGAAATCTCTATGGAGCACTTCCACTCTGTAACATGTGGGGTTGCTATGAGTGGGAATTGATTAAATGGTAACAAGTTTATTCATGCTTGAAAGGGTATGTATAGAAGAACACAGCTTCCGTATAGTTATAAAACTGACGGTTTTATTTCACACGACCACATTTGATACTGAGACTGGATAATGGTTTCTAGACAACTAGGGAGCAGGAGAACAGGTCCGTGGAAGAAGGCAGAGGAGGCAAACACCGAAGGAGAGTAATAAGCTGGATGGGGAGGGAACGTTCTTCACGCCATCTCCCCACAGTGGCTGCTTTCTGCACCTGCGCGTCCTCTTGGTGACATCTGTCCCCTATGCGTGTGCTTCACCTGCTCCTATCTTCTTGAGGCCCCCACCCCTCCCATCCTGCTCCTTCTCTGGTGGCATTTCTCCTCTCCCTCCAGACTGGCCTTTCTGAAGCAAGACGAGCCACCGTGGGCCTGCCCTTCCCTTCAGAGTGGCCTCCACTCCTCTTTCTCGGGCCCTCACAGCAATGCGGTTGCTCTAGCTTCCTTTTCCTTGCTGTCCCTGAGAAAGACATACAGACATGTTTTGTTGCAAAGATTTTATTACTTGCCACTCTTAGGGAACAGGCTGGAGATAAAAACGACTTACAGGAAGTCAGTTTTCAGATACTGCTTTTTTTTTTTTTTAAGTAATGGTTTCTGAGCTGGGGTTTTGGGTGCACTTCTGGGCTGGTAACTGGAAAGTCCCAGTGGATTTCCTTCCGTTTTTATTTTAAAGCTCACTCGCTCTCCCACCTGCTGCCCACAACTCCTCTGACAAGAACATAGTCAGCATGAGGTGGCGGAAAGAGCAGAGCACTGGCGATTTGGACAACCCGGGTTTCAGTGTCTCAGTTGTGTCACTGCTGTGTAACCTGGGCGAGCTGGATGGCCTCTTCTCCACAACTTACTCTTCAAAGCTCGCCAGAGCAGTGCAAGGGTTAAATGAGAAAACACAGCCCCTCAGGTCCAGCCCCCCTGGTCTGGTGCTACGCTCTCTGCAGGCTGTCCCTGCTGTACCTCACCACTCCCGTCACCTGTATTCTGAACCCTAACAATGAAAGCATCTGCAGTGAGCCTGAAGTTCCCTGTGGCTTGGTTTATATACCTCCATACAGTGGAATCTGGGTGCCTAACTGTCTCTTTTTCCCTCTATTTTGCTAATAACGTTTATAGGGCAGAGTCCATGCTGACATCACCATTTAAAATATTTCCTAAGCGCCCAGCGGGGGCCGAGCAGAGTGCCAGGTGCTGTCGGCAGTCCTTGCAGTTACCATTATCGTGTGCTCTCATCAGGCTTCAGAGAGTGGGTGCTCCTGGGTAAGAAGGCCTAATCCTGCAGCTGGGGACCGCCACAATTCCCTTCTTGGACTGCAGAGCACCACAACGCTCTTTCTTTATAGTTCAGGGCCTTCCTCACTGCCAGGGACAATAGAGGCAAAGTAAAAAAACAAAACAAAACACAACTGAGCCCCGGAGGCCCCTGTGCCTCAGTGTCCCCCCAGCACTGAACAGACCTCCCTTATTCTAAGTGAGAGCCACGCCCAAGGCCATGGTCAGCTCCTGGCAAGGGGACTGGGGCCAAAAGGGCCACCTACTCTCAAGGAATTTTAGAATGGCTTTTCTCCAAAGGGTTTAATGTTGTCCTGAGTTCTTTGCATAATGAGGTAACAGAATCCTCACTGTCTTGCCAGGAAGCAAACAGCAGAACAAAGGTAAAGCAAGTGAAGGAGCATGGTTACTTCTGAGCTCTACTGTCCACTTCAAAGGAGCCCTGTTGGCGCAGTGGTTAAAGTGCTCAGCTTTGAACCAAATGGTCCATGGTCTGAACCCACCAGCTGCTCCGTGGGAGAAAGATTTACAGCCTTGGGAACTTGTGGGGGCAGTTCTATCCTGTCCTACAGGGTCGCCATGAGTCAGGAGTGACTCGATGGCAGTGAGTTTTGGAGTGCACTTCAAAATGTAATCATTCTGTTGTGGTACTGGCTGAGGTGGTACCGTAACATGGCGTTTAATTCCCATCAAGCAGAAGGGCTACCCGGCTTGGTGATGTGACAGCAATTGATAGTCCCTTTTCTCTGATGCTCAAAGGAAGGCACTCTCCTTGACCTCAGCGGGGAGGTCAGAGTTGGGGGGCAGAGTTGATACCACCCCTGATGCGCCATTTATACAGCATTCTCATAAAAAAAGAATTCCTTTTCAGAGACATCAACAGGGAAGGTGAGCCTTCAATCTGCTGCACTTCACTACTGAGACGTGACAACAAAGGAGCCCTCTTAGGTGCAGGAGAAACAAACAGATCTGACGCTCAAAGAAGGGAGGAAAAAATGTTGACGTGACGTGCAGTTGTTGTTGGTTGCCAACTTATGGTGACCCCCGTGTGTTTCAGAATAGAACTGCTCCTTAGGGTTTTCAAGGCTGTGACCTTTTGGAAGCAGACAGCCAGGCCCGTCTTCTGAGGTGCCTCTGGGTGGGTTCAAACTGCCAACCTTTCAGTTAGTTGTCAAGAACTTAACCAACTGCGCCACCCAGGAAACTCAATAGGGGAACATCAAGAAATCCCAGTGGAGGATCCCCTGCTTGGAAGGCACTGAAACAGGAACCTGGGCACTGACCCCAGAACAGAAACGCCTCCTGATAAACAGGGAGGCACACTACTGTTCTTCCAGCACCTACTGCCTTCCTTCTCCCAGGTCACAGGCTCCGGCAATTCCAATTAGGCTGTGACTTAGACACAGCTTTGTTATGGGCAAGAGTGCAACAGGATTTGGTTAGCATGCTACCCACTTGATGCCTCCAGACACTATTATTCTTACACCCCTGCTCATGTGGCCATGTGGCTCTTTATCGGGTTGAAAATAAGTCCTCTCCCTGGGTGTATCAGCAGTTTCATAAATGGTTTTTAGTTCTGTGAGATATAATACTCTAAAGAACATTAGCCAAAGCTTAACAGTATTTTAACCAAGGCGAGTGGCTATGGATGTTCCCTGACGAACATCTAGTCCATGCTACTCAAAGGATGAGCAGCACTGTGTCCACCTGGGAGCTTGTTAGAAGCTCTCAGGCCCCACCCCAGACCTACTAATCAGAACTGCAGTTTTTCAAGATCTCCAAGTGGTTCTGATACACAAGTAAGCTTTGAGAAGCCCTGACCTCTTTTTACACAGGTCTCAGTTTTTGCTAGTCCTGTGATACCTTTAGGAACCCTGGTGGTGCAATGGTCAAGCAGCCGTAAAAGGTTGGTGGTTCAAAACCCACCAATAGCTCTCTGCAGGAGAAAAGACATGGACGATTTGCCTAGAAAACCCTACGGGGGCAGCTGTACTCTGTCCTATAGAGTTGCTACGAATTGGAACTGACTCAGTGGCACACAACAACATGATACCTCTATTCAGGGAAGAAAAGACTGGACAGCCAGGGTTCTTTGGAAGACCGATATTTGCTACTGGCAACTGTAGGGACGTGACTATATTCACAGTCCATTCTTTTCAGCATGACTGTAAGGACTGGCGGAGTTTACTCAGTGTTTATGAAATCATTCCATCTTGCTTCAAGAAAGACAATCAACTGACCAGAGAGTGAAGTGACAGGAAGGGTCAGTAGTGAAATCTGCTACTATTCCTATTTGTAAATCAAGACCTAAACTTCATATCAAATTTGCCAAATACTATTGTTAAAAATGAGACTGTGGATAACACATTTTGGGAACAGAGAGCTTCAGGACTGCACAAACGGTCTACACTGAACAAACACGTGTGTGCACCTGACCCATAGTGGGGGCTTCTCATGGGCTGAGAATGACCCAGCCATGCACATTGAGGAAGGAGTGCAAAACTGATTTCCCGATGAAGAAAAACTGTCCCTTACGTTCTCTTTTGCTTACTCTTGGATTTAAATTTTTGGAACAGTTAGTACTCAAGTATAAATCAAACCTTAGGATCCCACCAGCTCACAAAAGGCATGTCTCCACCACTGTGGTCCCAAAGCAAGCTTACCCCCCACCCCCCCAGCTTTTCCACTGGTTTCTTCACATCTAACAACCCAAAGTGACCTTTAGAAGCAAAAGTGCAAGCTAGGTGTCGTAACACAGCATGCTGCTAATGTAACTTCCCTCTCCTCTTTTTCAAGCTTTTGTTTTCAACTTTAATCCACAGTGTTGATTCTCAGTTCCAGGTCTGAGGCCTGCCCAGGGGGAACTTGGAGTGCTGGCCATATAAGGAGCCCATCTGTAGCCTTTTTCAAGGGCAAGAAACCGCTGTGGTCAAGTCCCCTTTCTAGTCCCTCTGCTAGAAGGTCAGCACTGATTTCAATGACCTGCTTGGCCTCTGGCAAGTTGCCAGAGGGGTGGCAACCTGCTCTGGTGTTTGCTAGCATCTTTCTTTCCACCCTTCTTTCCTTACAGCAACTGCTCAAAATAACACAGATGGACAACAGGATAAAGCTTCACCAGGGGCAACCTGCCCTTTGCTGGGCTCCCTGCGCTCTGTTCCACTCAGGCTCGGCAGTAATTAAGACATGCCCTCGTGAAGGCTGTGTAACTTGAGAAACACACAGGAGACACCCTTGATAATACGTGAATGGATTTTTCTTTGGCTCAACCATAGGCCCAATTCTAACTGTTCCTGCTTTATGTTACTTTGCTAGCTGAATCAGACATGCTAGAAAAGAAGCGCCATTCATTTGTGGACTTCAGTGAAAATCAAACACTACATGCTGGTGGATTCTTGCATGTACTGTACGCTCTGATCATCTTCATACACGCTGGAGACTTTCCAAGTCATTGTTCCTAGGGGAACAGGTGGAAAATGCATTGTAGAGACTATGACCAAGTCCAAAAAACCAAGAGTGCTATCCATTTACTTTCCATGCACACACAGCTTCCTGGGCACAACTCCCCTACTTCCATGTTTCCTTTGGGGGAAAAATAACCTTGCACTTCCGGCAGTCCTCTCCCTACCTGACCCTGGCTAACTGGAAAAGGCCCTTGTGAAAAGAGTTGTCTTCTCATAAACCAGACACCATCAGGGTGTTCTAGAAATAGTAGTGTCTCCCCCTCATAACTCACTCATTCGTTCAAACACACATTCCTGCCAGGGCCTAGATGGGTATCCCTGGGTTTCTGCTCAAGGGTTAGCTGGTAGTGGAGGGGACAAGGAAGCTGTCAGGGTCACATAGGGCCCTGGGTGCTGAGTAAGGAGTAGACATCACCTGCCAAGGCCATCTGTACAAAGGAGAGGGTCTAGACAAGTCTTCAAGGCTGAGGAGGAGCCATCCAGGTGTGACAGACACACAAGCATGGAGATGCGAGAACACCTGGCTAGGGCAAACCATATGTGGCTGGAACCAGGTGCTGGGGAAGGAAGAGGTACAGGAGGAGGAGATGGCAAGGCAGACAAATGCAGGGGAGTGCACCTGTTCTAAGGAGTGTCTTGAGAGCAATGGGAGCTGCCTGACAGAAGGTCTTACACAGGAAACGATGTGGTAACGCCTGGTTCTAGTTCTCGGGAGAAGGGACTACGAGGCAAGTGGGAGCACCCTTGGCTAGGAGGAGAGAGGGGCTCCAGGTGAGCAGCCACTGGGCAGAGGATGGATTTGAGAGTGCGCTTAGGGACCAATGGAAAGTAGAGGGGACGGGGCTGAGAGAAGGAGGAGGGGTGTGGGTCTGGGAGCCTAGGGAGGTGAGATGCCAAGGCCCCTGGGGGCCTGTGGAACATAGTCCTTGAACATTGCCAAGGAGCTCCACTGGGCAGAGGGATTTGTATTGATCTCTCTGCGTTCTTGCTCTTGACCTCTGGGGAACCTGGGAGTCAGAAAGTCTACAGAAGTAGAGACTCCCTGGACCTGAGCTGCAGGAGCCAATGTTTATAGGCTTGGGGTGTCTTAACTGAAGATGTAGGGTGGTGTCTACTGTCCCTCCACCATCAAGGATGGCCAGGGACATGCATGTGTGGTACGACTGTCTCCTCCACTCTTACTGGGACCCCCGAGACCATTTACCGAACAGTCTGTTGCTGAGACATACCTGTTCTCTACGGCACCAATGCTACACCCCTGGGCAGTACTGCACCTGGCACCAGCAACAACCCAAGTGCAGAAGGCAGGTTTAATAGGGTGGCCTTACTGAGATTCCTCCATGGAGGCCTCTGCTGCCTGCCTGCAGGGACCACATGAGGTGAAAAGGACAGGGAGGGCAGTCCAGGTGGAAACATCTTCATGAACAGGGGCAGGCAGGTGAGTACTATCAGAGGGCAAGAGGAAGGGGCCAGACCGGAGACAGCGTCCATAGTTGGGTTCTAGGCCACTGTAGGCTCCCATGGGGGGGAACATAAAGGAAGAGCCAGGCTGCCCTGACATCGAGGGCCAACGGGAGATGAGGAGTCACTGTAGTAGGGGCCAGCCGAGGAGGCAAGGCCACAACCCAAAGTGAGTGTCTGGACCAGGTGAGATGGGAGAAAGGGAGGGTCTTAAGAAAGCCCACCACTGGCTGGATTCAGGACAAAACACTTCATCATCACAGTCTGTGAGAAAAACGTGCTACTGGGGATATCACCCCTGTTAGGACTGTGTCAAACAGGTGGGGCTGCTCACTTCTTAGTATAAGCAGATATAGTGGTGCCTTTAGGGCAAATGCAAATGTAACATGGTTAATGTTTAAAAACGCTAGCTTCATCTATAACCAGAGTAGAAATCCCACAACTTAATTAAAAGGTTAATTTTTAATTCTGAGATAATGGAATGGAAGGCAGTCATTCTAGAACACATAAACAAGGTACAATGCATAAAGTGCCTGTGACATGCTACTTAGCCTGCAGGGGCTCATGACACCCCATTATTCCTCATCCTGCACAGACTCCGGGCTCAGTGACAGACAAGACCAAGGCTCCTGGAGGTGAACTGGCTCTCCTGGGCTCACATCTCCACAGGCAGAGGAAGACAGGCAGGAACTGTCGTGCAGACCTTAAAATGCAGAGTCCTATCTCTGCTCAAGTTCTTCTCATTCCACGAAAAGTTCACTTCCTAAGCTCCCTACTTAAAAATGGATGCAAATTTTAGCACAAAATAAAGCTGATGGTGAAAGTGTTGACAGCAGGTGCAAAAAACACATATGACTTGGAAACAAGGCAAGCATGGCCTGGCAGAGGGGCTGCCAGCGGGCCTCTCAAAGCACTTGGAGCTGTCTGTACTCAAAGGCAGAGGCACAGCCCCCCAGAGCCCTGCAGTCCTGCTGGCCTTAAGACAGCTACTGCGACTCAGGGCTCAGAGAGGCCATGCGCCAGCCAGAGCACGGGCTACGTACGTGGAAAAACACGGTCTCAGGCCGGAACCAACGGGTCCATCCTAAAACCCTGATCTTATCCAGAGGGTGGCATTTCAGTCTAATAACAGCAGGGAAAGGAAGAAAACATGCACAGATGCACAGCACGGTATGAACTGTGACATACAGAAAAACCTCCAGCCTTCCTTTGGATTCAAGGTATTTCCCTCTAGCCATTGTTCCCACCGCCGTTTTCAAGGCTGACCCTGGTTCCAGACCAGGTGTGTGTGCAGCTGGGGCCCTCAAAAATGGGACCAGTGAAGGCCGGACATAATCTCATCCAAGGCCCACAATTCCAGCAGGCAGGATGATTGTTTCTTAATAACAAAACAAACCCAAAGCAAGCCAAACCACATCAAATGATCTTCTTAAAAAACTCTAGTGACCTAACTTAAGTAAAGGAAAATACCACCACAGAACACACACATGCAGGCGCATGCACGCAAACACACCATTAAAGTTTTGGGGGCACTGTGACACACAGCTTAGGGTGCAGAAAGCTGAAATGACTTTGTTATTGGTCTTGTTTCTGAACTGTCAATGTGTTCATTTCAGAGAAGATACACATTACTTAAGGACTACTGACCACTTGCTTCTATCTTGCTTTTGAATATCATATGCCCTACTGACTGCACGGGAAGGAAGTGCCACCTGCATTCACCAACGGTGGGCACGAGGTAAAATAACATATTATTTTGACTTCCTTGTTATTTTCCCATCCTATTCACTATAAGGAGCCCTGGTGGCACAGTGGTTAAGAGTTCGCATGCTAACCAAAAGGTCAGCAGTTTGAATTTACCAGTCGCTCCTTAGAAACTCTGGGGCAGTTCTATTCTGTCCTATAGGGTGGCTATTGGTAGGAACTGGCTCAACGGCAACGGGTTTGGTTTTTGGTTTTCACTATAAAGGAGAAAAAAAAACGAGAAATTTAGAAATAATAGATTCAGGCCATAATTCAAATGCCACTTTCACAGCTTTTGGTAGATTATTGTTGTTAGCTGCCCTCGAGTTGATTCTGACTCACGGTGACCTCGTGTGAACGGAGGAGAAACCGCCCCGTAGGGTTTACAAGGCTGTGACCTTTTGGAAGCAGATCACCAGGACTGTCTTCCGAGGCACTTACAGGTGGGTTCGAACAGCCAATCTTTCAACTAGTAGTTGAGAGCCTGAACATCTGAACCACCCAGACACTCCTTGCATAGTTTACCATATAATAATAGTAAGCATGTATAAAGGCACTGTTCTAAGTATTTTTCACATAATTACTCATCCATGTATCTTTTACACCTACAATTAGAATGATAACACTGGAAAAAAGTTTCACCAATCATGAATTCTGGGGTTCAGCGCCTGCGGGGTGAACCTGTGTTCCCCCACTCCACAGACTGGATGGTCCCGAATGTGGGCTCTGAAAATCCAAGGAAACTGAAGAACCTACAGGGGCAGGCTCATGCAGGTGGGTACCCTTCGAGTTACTGAGTTAGGACCCAGTAACAATTGGGGTGGGGCGATACTAGAAAGAGAAACAGCTTCTTGCTCTCTTCTAGCTTACTGCCGAGGCCAATTCGTTTCTATTTTACACACGATGGCTCACAACACAATCCTATTCTCCCGCCCCCCATCCCCACCACCCCTGTAAGCTCTTCACCAAACAAAAGTACACAGAATCCTATCAGAAGGTCACCAACTTCTGTAGCTAGAGCTGAATCTTGGTGGCGCACTGGCATGTCCTCCCAGCTCAGTGATGAGCACATGTACTTACCAGAAAGCACCCTGCGGAGCCAGAGGGCTGCGTGCCAGAGGAAATCTGCAGACACTCATGGGCAGCCAGACCCAGGTCATCTGTGAGGCTCTGCGGCCCTCTGCTGGCTGCCTATTTTAACTGTGGTTCCACCTAAACCGACCAGAAAATCTCCTGCAGAAACGTTCCCCATTTCACTGCCGCCTACCGGCGTTCAATTTACTTACAACGCCCAGATGCACCTCTATGTTGTCAGAACCCCTGTAACACAAATATTTTACCCACATTTAATAGGTAACAGAATCGCAGAACGTGGAAGCTATGACAAGCCTTAGGAGGGAACTGACACCATCAAGGATATGGAGGGCCACAACTCACCAAGTCTACACCACTGACCTCTTACAGACGGGAAAGCTGACATTCGCTGAGACTAGTGGGATTGGGACCCCCATGTGGCTCTGGGCTGGTCTGCATATTCCACCTCCATCACTTATTAAACGGTGACCTGGGAGAGCAACCACTCCTCTCCAGGCTTTGGTCTTCTTCTCTATAAAAGGGCTGGGACAAGGCTGCCAGGTGAAGGAAGCGACACAAGCGCATTGTGAGGTGCTGGGCACACAGTCATGCTTAATGAGTGTCAGCTTCTTCACTGGTGTTCACAGCTGGGCTCCTGGGCCTCCTGCCCATGGGGCCCTACAGCGGTCAGAGGGTTTGAGAGGCTGCTCCTCACACTGACTAGCTTGGAAGGGAGGAGAGTGAGAGCTGATCCTCTAAGTTAAAAGGCAAAGGGAAGCGGAGAGAACAGAGAAAGCAGTAACTGTCAGGGAGCCGAGACACCATGTCTGCGGAGACGGTGGAGGTCCCCGGGGATGAGCAAGCTGAGAGATCACATATCCGGAAACTCAAAATGGGGAGAATTGTTTTATCAGTTACCTTCGACAACCCTGATCACATAAAGGACTAGAACAAGGGAGCCGCAAGTGCCTAAATGAAAAGATTATCGAGTGAGGTTACAAAACCTAGGAGCAGGAGAGGTCAGGCACAAAGGAATGAGTAATAATAATGGCTAACTTTACTGAGTGCTTATGGACAAATTCTTTTTTTTATGGACAAAACACCTTACATACATTAAGTCACGTCATTTTCATAATAAACCCTAAGGAATGTGCTATTATCCTCCCCATTTTTACAGATGAGGAAACTGAGGCAGAGAGCAGCAAAGTGGCTTGTGTAAGGTCACAGAGATAACAAACTGTGGAACCGGGGTCCAGAACAGGCTGTGTGGTTCCAGCAAGCCCTTGCTAAGAGCACTGGACTGAGAGTAGACAGTGGCAGGACTTTGGGCAAATTCTTTAGCCTCCAAATGGTGCCCAACAAGGAAAACTGTTGCCCAGCCAACCCCACGAGAGGACATGTTGTGAGGAGGCAATGGGAGCATGTCGATACCTAGAGAGAGCAGCACTGAGTGTGACAAGGTTGTGAGTAAGCCAGGAGAACTTGGGGGAAGGCTCTCAGAAGCAGGGGAGCTGACCAGATAGATAACCCCTTGAGAGTCCTTCCTGCCTCCTGTTTCTGGGTGTCTAAGTATTCACCAGGCTCGCAATTATCTGATAAGGCCGAGGCTCCAGCTGCTATGGCAACAGACCACAAAACCTAACTGCTGAGACCAAGCAGGTGAAATGTTTCCATAGTGGACTCTGCCAGTGGAATGTGCTGGGGCAGGATGCAATACACGCCCCCACCCCCAACTGTTGAGAGTGTGCATGCTTGTGTGAATGTGTGCACTTTTAACAAGTGGTCTTATGGGAGTAAGAGAATCTTCAGAATTGCCCTACGGAGGGTACAATTAGAGTCATCAGACCATCATGCCTGAACCAAGCAGGCTGGGCCTGCTCTCATCCGCCTCATGGCTAAGCTCTGACAAGCTCTGAGCTGTCTCTGTGTGTCTGATCTGGCTGAGCCCAGGCCCCATGTGGGTCCCTGTTGTCTCTGCCTGGAATAATCTTCTGAACAAAGTTTGATTCCATCATTCCTGTGTTTACTAACCTGGGTGCACTTTCATTTGCTACAGGAACAAGGCCAAGTTCTTCAGCACAAGGGGCCACACCCTTCACAGCCTGGCTCTGAAGCCCCCAGCCTCATCACCTGCCACAGTCCCAGCCACCCCATCTTCTCGGTCCACCCTGGGACACACACACTCCTCTCTCATTTAGTACACTATGTCCCTTCTGGAATGCCGCTCCTTACTCCCCTGCTCCTGCTTTCCTGATGTAGCCTTCAAGGTCCAATACTAAAGCCACTTCTTCTGTGATATTCCCTTCAACTTAGTAACTTCTAACTTAGCATACTTAGTAATTTCTTCTCTTTGCCTTTGCAGAAAGCCGTCCTTCCTCTCTCCACAGCCCAGGCCTCCCCAGGCCCTGAGTCTCCTCCAGGGCAGGCACAGTGTTCTCTTCTCCCTCCATCTCTGACCCCTCCCCTAAGCTGTTGTTAGGTGCTGTCCAGCCACAGCGACCCCATGTGACAGAGTTGAACCACGCCACAGGGTCTTCTAGGTTGTAATCTTTACAGGAGCAGATTGACAGGTCTTTCTCCCATGAGGCGCCCTGGTGGTGCCGTGGTTAAGAATTCAGCTGCTAACCAAAAGACTGGCAGTTCAAATCCATCAGCTGCTCTTTGGAAACCCAAAGGGGAAGTTCTACCCTGTTCCACAGGGTCGCTACGAGTCGGAATCGACTCAACAGCAACAGGTTTTTCGTTCTCCCATGGAGTCACTGGGCAGGTTGGAACCGCTAATCTTCCAGTTAGCAGCTAAGCACTTAAATCGTTTGCATCACCAGGACTCCTTAGCAGCAGGCTTGTGCATCTAACTCAACATGTCCATCTGGATGTCTAAAAGACTCACAAACAAATATGTCTGAATACCCACAGAACGAGTACCATCACCCTGTGAAAAATGGACGCCAAACCACACACTAAAGAGACAGCATCACCTGGGGGGCAGAGCTGGGATGATGGGGCACCACAGGGACCTGTGTGACCTGAGCAAGTCCCAGCCGCTCTGCTTCCTCATTAACGACAACAGGGGAAACAAGGGCCTTGTAGGACTTTTTTAAATGAGAAGATACATGTGCTCAGTAAAGGATGTTGTGCGCCGTCTGGTCAATTCCAACTCATATCGACCCCACGTGACAGAGCAAAACTGCCCCATAGGGTTTCTAAGGCTGTAATCTTTTTTTCTTTTTTAAGGTTTTACTTTTTAAATTTTTATTGTGCTTTAAGTGAGAGTTTACAAATCAAGTCAGTCTCTCATACAAAAATTTATATACACCTTGCTATATACTCCTAGTTGTTCTCTCCCTAATGAGATACCACACTCCTTCTCTCCATCCTCTATTTTTGTGTCCATTCAGCCAGCTTCTGACCCCCTCTGCCTTCTCATCTCCCCTCCAGGCAGGAGCTGCCCATATAGTCTCATGTGTCTACTTCAGCCAAGGAGCTCACTCCTCACCAGTATCTTTTTCTATCCCATAGTCCAGTCCAAACCCTGTCTGAACAGTTGGCTTTGGGAATGGTTCCTGTCTTGGGCTAACAGAAGGTCTGGGGACCATGACCTCTGGGGTCCTTCTAGTCTCAGTCAGACCATTAAGTCTGGTCTTCTTAGAAGAATTTGAGGTCTGCATCCCACTGCTCTCCTGCTCCCTCAGGGGTTCTCTGTTGTGTTCCTTGTCAGGGCAGTAATCCGTTGTAGCCAGGTACCATCTAGTTCTTCTGGTCTCAATCTGATGTAGTCTCTGGTTTATGTGGCTCTTTCTGTCTCTTGGGCTCATAATTACCTTGTGTCTTTGGTGTTCTTCAAACTCCTTTGCTCCAGGTGGGTTGAGGCCAACTGATGCATCTTAGATGGCCGTTTGCTAGTGTTTAAGACCCCAGATGTAACTATGTAATCTTTACAGGAGCAGATTGCCAGGTCTTTTCTCCTGCAGAGTAGCTGGTGGGCTTGAACTACCGACACTTCAGTTAGCAGTTGAGTGCTTAACCACTGCACCACCAGGGCTCCTTCAATAGAGGATAGCTGCTATTATTATGCAACAAAAAGCTATACATGTCAAAATGGGACTGGGGGTGCTCTCATTGTTCCTCACAACCTGAGGCAGGTGTTGCTGTCATCCTTACTTTATGTGTGATGAAACTGAGAGCCATGGTCACACGGGTTTCCATTTCGTTAACCACTTCCCTAGAACTTTCTAAGCAAATGCACACAAGAACTTTCCTTAAATCTTGTAATGGTGGAGAGGCCCTGGTCTCCACATTGGCCTTGCCATCTCTGAGCATGCACCATCCCTCTGAGCCTCTGTCCTTGTCTAGCAAAATGAGAGGAATCACTGGCAATACTTTCAGGAGGAGTAACACACAGTAGGTGATCACTAAACCATACAATTATTACTGGGGAAGTCGGAACTGAGTCAACAGCACCTAATAACAACAACATTTTTTGAGGCAGATAAAAGAGAGGCCCATGAAACGCTGTTTCCCAAGAAGGCAAAGGGTACTCAGGAGTGTCTTCACACCTGCAGGCTTCGGGCTGCTGAGGATGGCATCTGGTCTGAGCAGAGCAGCCACTTCACAGCCTCTGGCCCTGTCTGTGCAGGCTTGAGTTACCAAGGGGTCCTGAGATCCTTGAGAAAGGCAAACTGCATGCTAGATGCAGCCAGCTTCTGCTGCCAAACCTCTGTTCCCCCATCACCCCAACATCTCTGCTACTGCACACTCACTCCCCACCAGCCTTGGACAGGGAGCCAGACGATGACAGGAGAGTGGGGAACCCGTGTCCCAGGCTCGGGGCTGATGGGAGCTAGAGAAATCCCCCAGGACCATCACCTGCTGCAGATGTCTAGGCTCGAAGGCAGCTCCCCTTGCTAGGGCAGTGAATGTGGACAGGAATACAGTAAATTTTAACAAAATCCATCCTCGTCTGGGCCTCCACAGGCCCCTTGGTCTCCTCCATGTTTGGAATTAGATGGATAAAAGCCGAGATTCACATGAGGGGAGATGGGGATCCCACTCGTCCCCCTTTTGGGTTCCTATAGGGTCACTATGAGTCAGAATTGACTCAACGGCAATGAGTCTGGTTTTTTAGCACTTTGGCAGGCCTCTGCCTATTCCTCCTTCCCAGACAGGCCATTAGGATCTAAAGACCCAGGGTGTCAGAGGGGACTCCGAAATCTTTGGGAGAGCAGGACAGTAGAAATTGCTCTGTCACCTTTATTTTCCTGGATGCTAAGGGATGCATGTTGATACTTTGAAAACACAGTGCCCCACAAGATGAACGTCAAAGCCAAAAGAAAACCAAACTGGGTGCTGCTGATTCCAACCCATGGCAACCCCATGGGAGTCAGGGTAGAACTGTGCTCCATAGGGTTTTCTGTGACCTTTTGGAAGCAGATCATCAGTTCTTTCTTCTGAGGTGTCTCTGGGTGGATTCAAACTGCCAATCTCTTGGTTAGCAGCTGAGTGTTTAACTGTTTGTGCCACCCAGGGACTTCTGAATGTTACATAAAGGCAAATTATATTCTTTTCCTTTCCACCCAGACTGTAAAGACGAATTAGAGGTGAGGAGGTGGAGTAAGAAAGGAAGTAAAAAACCCAGAACTGAAGGCGAGAGAAGCCACAGTTCAGCCGCTCTCCTCTTGTACTCACATCCAGACCAGCATATCACCAAGGCTGCAAATATCTATCTCAGAATTAAATCAAGTTAATCTTGAGAAAAGAGCTTTAAATATTCAAAGCCCCATTAATCCTGATACCTTGTAATTAATTATGTATGTTAAGAAGGCTTGAACAAACACAAGACATTTTCAAAATGTGAATTCTTTACGTTGTAGTATTGTAATGCACTTTCACATACTGACCTTGTAAAAGGGTGGAAAACTATGTAAAAAATCCCGTGAAGCGCATGCTGTAAAAACATGGCAGAAAAAATGCAGATACAATCTCAGTCCATACTGAGCTTCCAAGGAATGTGCCCGGGTAAACATCTCCACTTTTACGGCTCCACACGATTTAGCCAATGACGGCCTCTACTTGGTTTGAACACTCCCTGATCTCTCTCACCAGGTCCTCAAGGGGCTGCTCACACACACCTTGGAAAAGTCCTTTGCTTGGAAAAGTACTGGAGCCCTCTTACGCTTACTTCCTTGTTAGAACACATCTTTCCATCAATCTCCCAGGAATGACTGTTTGGTAATCAACAATTAAAAAGGCTGCTCACCCAGCATATCAGGTGTCTTGGAGGGAAAGTATCTACCTAGTCTCCCATCTCAGTAATCCAGTGTATTTCTCAAAAGTCTCAAGGAACCCTACTGCTGCCATGTGGTCTCAGTACAGCTCTCGACTCCTCAGGTTATAAAAAAATTTTTTTTTTTTTATTAGAGCCCCCAAAACACCTTACAACCACCCCGAGAGTAGTGTGTACGTTTTTCTGATGAGGAAAGTTTGGTCAGTGGATTAGTTCAGAGTCTGCATGTCATCCACTTTCTGCTTAAAGCTGCTGGTCTCAGGAAAGGCTGCCCGATGCTGGCCAAATCACGTACAACGTGCTCAAAATGCTTGGCTCTATTAGAACTGTAGCTTACACCAACTATTTCTTAAAAAAAAAAAAAAAAAAATGTGGTCTGGGTCAACTGGCATGACAAAGTTTATTAAGAAAATGTTCTGCATCCCACTTTGGTGAGTGGCATCTGGAATCTTAAAAGCTAGTGAGCGGCCATCTAAGATGCATCAGTTGGTCCCAATCTACCTGGAGCAAAGGAGAATGATGAACACCAAAGACACAAGGAAAATATTAGCCCAAGACACAAAAGGGCCACATAAACCAGAGACTCCATCAGCCTAAGACCAGAAAAACTAGATGGTGCCTGACTACCACCAATGACAGCCCTGACAAGGAACACAACAGAGAGTTCCTGATGGAGCAGGAGAAAAGTGGGGTGTCGAACTCAAAAAAAAAAAAAAAGGAGAACTTGTACTTGTGGTATTTGTGGTAGTGGAATTTCACCTATGGAAGATCTTAAAAGATAGAAACAGAAGCCCTGGTTGTTCGAACTGGACGAATTACCATGCTCAATGGATGTATCTGTCAGTAACACTGGGTTCAAAATCAAAACTGAGTAATGAAGGGAGCATGTGGGATTTTTCTGGAAATCAAAGAAAGAGTTCACACAAACCCAGCTCTTGGATAAAGATACTGTACAAGGATTCTCATATTGGCACCATGGACCTAAGTAAAATCTTCAGTTTCTTCTAGGTTCAAAAGTTGGTGCCAAGCTCCTCTGGCTCTTGCAAGACTCTGAGGTGAGTGGATATCACTTCCGACAAGGAAACCAAGTGACCCATTGATATCATTCCAAATCCCCCGATACGAGATCACCAGGGCATTAGGCTTTTGTTTACTTTCAAAGCCCACAGGTGGGGACGAAAAAGGAGTCCATCCACATCCACACGGATTTACAGGCTAACAGCTCTCTCTCAGAGTTCTGCAAGCACCCTCTCCTTCAATCCTCAGACAACCAGAGAGACAGAAAGGTATCATCACACCCATTTTACAGATGAGGTAACCAAGCTGCTAACAGATTAAAGGACTTGTGTAGGTTACACAGATTATGTCTAGAATTCTTACTCTCACACCACCATTAACATCCTATCACACTCTTTCCTCTATGTTTTCCAGTGAGAAAAAACAGCTGTCCTGATACTTTTACTTGTGCTTGACAGAAGATAGTGGATTTTGGAAATGAAACTAAAGAGGAGATTGCAGCAGTAAATAAACATTAGAGGAATAAACACATTCAGTGAATAAAGTCTTTGTGTCCTGTATACTGATTCCATTTGCCAATTGAGAAAACCTAAAAAGCTTACTTTCGTATCAAAGTTTTTGCCAAGGGAATTTCATTTACTGTTGTGTGCCATCGAGTTGATTCTGACTCACAGAGACCCAAGGGACAGAGGAGAACTGCCCCATAGGGTTTCCTAGGCTGTAAACTTTACGGGAGCGGATCGCCAGGTCTTTTTTACCACGGAGCAGCTGGGTGGGTTTGAACTGCCGACCTTTTAGTTAGCAGCCAAGTGCTTAATCACGGTGCCGCCAGGGCTCCTTAAATTTCACTTACTCCTACACAATTACAAATAAAGTCCATGACACAGCTCTCGGTCTACCACACTTTAAGTGAATAAAATGGAATTCAATCACTAGCTGCATCTCTAAACTGCATGAAGCCCTGCCAAACATTCCTGGAATAGTCACAAGAGCATTCCTAACAGAAGACACTCCTGCTTCAAGGCCTGGATTCCTATGGCTGGTCGGTGAACACCCTGCCTTCACTTTTGCTGTTAGAAGCCCAGGACTGGGTAAAACTGAAAGGTATTTCCAGCAGTCATTAACCTTCTCTCAATTATTCTCATATTGAGAAAGAAAGGAGAGTAAAAATCTATAAAAAGTTTAAGTAGACAATAAATGAAGCCAGGTAAAAACTATGTAACATGACAGCCATTTCTAAAGCTAACTCTTCAGACAGGGATTGGACTGGACAATGGGATAGACAATGCTACTGCTGAAGAATGAGCTTCTTGGATCAAGTAGACACATGAGACTATGTGGGCAGCTCCTGTCTGAAGGGGAGAGGAGAGGGCAGAGAGGGTCAGAAGCTGGCCGAATGGACAGGAAGAGAGAGTGGAGGGAAAGAGCGTGCTGCTTCATTAGGGGGAGAGCAATTAGGAGTATATACCAAGGTGTTTATAAATTTTTGTATTAGGGTCTGACTTGGATCTGTAAACTTTCACTTAAAGCACAATAAAAATTTAAAAATTAAAACAAAACTAAACTATGTAACAGTACACACTTGCATATCTAGAAACTATTAAGAAAGAGCCAAGGACCATTAGCTGGCTCATTCCAAAGAGACTGAATGACAAGGGAAAGCGCTCACCTAAAACCTCAAATCTCTATACTGAAGTTTAAAAAAAAAATTTCTGTTGACACCAGTGGAGGGAGTGGGGGAGGGGGGAGGAAGCATGTACATGCTAAGTATTATGTCCTTGCTGCTGTGTGCTGTCAAGTCAATCCTCACTCATTGCAACCCTATAGGGCAGAAGACAACAGCCCCATAGGGCTTCCAAGGCTGTAACCTTTACTACAGCAGACTGCCACATCTTTCTCCCAGAGCTGCTCGTGGATGTCAACTGCCGACCTTTCAGTTAGAAGGTGAGCACTTAACCACTGTACTACCAGGGCTCCTTAAGAAGTATTATAGAGCAGTATAAACAAAGAGTGAAATTCCGCCTCTCATCTCAAAGCTCTCCATTTTGGAAAGTAACAGATATTAGCAGTTTGTATTTCTTTCTAGAAAAAACTTACACATGTATTTAACAGATATATGTTATAAGCACATACAAACCAAAACCCAGCGCCGAAGAGTCGATTCCGACTCATAGCGATCCTATAGGACAGAGCAGAACTGCCCCATAGAGTTTCCAAGGAGCGCATGGTGGATCTGAACTGCCGGCCCTTGGGTTAGCAGCCATAGTACTTAACCACTATGCCACCAGGGTTTCCAAGCATATACAAAAGGGAGCAAAAATATCACACTCTGTTCTCTTGACCTTGCTTTTTGCACTTGACAGCATATTTCTTGGAGAGACTCCCCTGTGAGTACTAACAGGTCTATCTCATTTTTTGCAAAGAGGTTATGCACAATGTTGTTGATGACTTTCTAGCCCTGAGCAATTCTCAGTTTATCTCGTTCACTTTCTTATCAATAAAAAGGTTGTTTTTGCTAAAGTCTGACACAGACAGGCTCCTAGATGATGACAACAGCCGGCATTACTGAGCAGGGTATTGTGTTCTCTAAAGTGAAGTTTAAGAGATGAGAAATTTCAAAGAACTGAATAAAGGTAATAGTCCGCTTTCCCCAGGTGGGTCTGAGATGTTCGTGGCATCTATGACCCTACAGTGGCTCCTTCCCTCAGCGAAGCACAGGAAGCCAAACCTGTAAAATGACAATAAGCTCCCGATAAGCTGCACCACCACCAGCACCATGGTGGCCACTTGGAGAGCCCAAAGCCCTGGTGATGAAAGGTATCAAGTCCAGCCCAGAAGGCCTGGCAGGCTTGCCTCTAGGAGCTCCTTCGAGGTCAAAGTCCCCCCAAAGAGCGCGGCTCCTTCCCACAGGCACTTCCACAGTGCTGCCAGGTGAGATATGAGAAAAGCGACAAGGGTTTACTTTCAGTTTTGAGGACCATGACTCACTCTCTCAACTATGGCCATATTTGTTACATAAACTATGGCTGTATTTGTGAAATGTATATGCGTGTATATATATATAAAGGAAAAGAGAAAAGCAGAACATCTCAAGGCTAGGAGGCAGGGCCCCTGAAAACCTAGGCCCTTTCAGTACTACTGTCAAGTGATCAACAATTTCTCACTTTCATGAAGCTGGTTTTTTATCCCCAAGAAATACTTAAGTGTGTGTTCTCTCAAAACGGCCTCTCCTGCTTTTTCAACAGTTAAAAATATTATTTCAAAGTCATTTTCATTTTCTCCTGGACTTTCTGTAAGTGGAGTTTCTAAAGCATGAGGAATTTAAAGTTTCAGGGCTATAATACCATAATTTAGACAAGCAGAGTTTAAGAAAATGGTACCAGAAGTGGGCAGGCAGGCCACGTTTATAGCATTCAACTGTATCACAGTCTACGTACATCTATCTCTGAAGGCCCTTTTACTTCCAGTTCCTCTAGAAGATGTGGTCGGGGTTCCTCAGAAGCTGGGTGAACTTGCAGTCATAGGCCACTCTGCTAAGGCGTCCCAGGTAACGTTAAGGCCTGGCATTTATCCATCGCTGCCACGGAAGGCACGGCTCCTGCCCTGGAAGCACATACTACTCCACTCTCACCACATGGGGAGGTGTCCCTGGCTCCTCACAGAAACAGCCACAGCACCTTCCACCTTGCACGTCACTGTCAGTGTGCTCACGTGCCTTGCACATATGTTTGTAATCACCAAACAACCCTACACAGTAAGCGGGGCTGGTACTAGTATCCCCATTCTACAGAAGCAGCAGCAAGTGCTGAGAAAGGCACTGGGAACTGCCCATGGCTGGTCAGAAGCAGAATTAAGACCAGAACCTTCTCTTCTGACGATGCTCCCTAGCGCTCGGGCCGCCGGATATGTTGCAAATTAGGTAAGTTCAGATACATGTGACGCCAGGATCACCCCTGACCTAGCAGGCTTACACCTCCTGGTAATGGGTGTGCACACATGTAACTGGAATGTGGGGGGCTGGACGGCTCACCCACACACCCAGCCAGCGTGCCAAGGCGGGGTGGACCTCCCTGAACTGCCTTTCCTCACGCAGTCCTCCTGGATCATACTGCTGGCATAAATCGCTTTGTTTTCAAAGGGGCTATTCCTCTTGAACGAGAATTCTGTCATGTCTTTAAGTTTTGATAGAAATGAATCTCTCCTCTACCCATGTATACAGATGGCAGCCTAGGATGACTCACGGGAAGAGCGCCCTCCTCCTGCCCCAAGGTGTTCCACTGTGTCTGCCCGTGATGGCAGGGGACAACCCACCTCCACCCAGACACACAAACTGAGCCGCTCTGCCCAGCAGCGGTATTTTATTGTTATGACACCGTCTCGTGAGCCACTTCATTCCCTGCTCCCTACTTCTCGGTTATAAGCGGTAATTAGTAATGTCAGTGTTCTGGCTGCATCACTCCTGCCCCATTAATAATACAAGATAGGATGAATGCATAAGTGTACAACAGAGGTTTCAAGGTTAAAAGCAGTAATGGAGAAAGCTACGGGGGGAGGGGGGCAGCAGTGCTGCGGTTGATAGAAGAGGAAGTCTGTGTGAGAGAGGCAGGCAAAAAGAGGGCTTATTAAAGCTGTTCTTTAAAAAGCCAGTTTCTCTTTTGGGGCAATATGTATGGTGACACACCTTCTCAGAGTCCTTGGCCACAGTAAGTTCAGTGTTATTCTGGGATGCATGCGTATCTCCGGCCGCCTGGCAGGCACTGGAGAGTTACCAGTGTATGAAATTGAGGTCAGAGGGAACGGCACCAGTATCTTTCAAACATATTTCCGGTGTTTTAAATGACTTCCCTTGTAAAAGGCAATGCCTGCTTGTTCAGCAGAACTGGTGCCTTCCTATTTAACATTTTTACAGCTAAAGTCAAGACCAGTAAGATAGAGCAGGCCCCGGCTTGGCAGCCAGGCACTCCTTCTTCAGTGGAAGACACAGAAGACTTCATATCCTTACCACTGCCTTATCTCTCCACAAAGCTCCACACGCTGTGTTTCCAAGGGGGTTTCAGAAGGATTCTTACATTCCTCCATGGAGCTTTGTAGAAAAAGGGAACAAAAGGAAACGCGCCTGCCAAAGATGCCTGGAAAAGGATTAGTTTGGTTACTTGTGAAACGTGGAGGTGGGGGAGGGGGCTACCGACCCAAGGTGATGGCCACCTGAGCACTTTAGCTGATTACATCCTCCACGGTTTCTTCCTCACAGAGAAGGATGTACTGTGACATCGTTTCCTCGTCCCTCACAGACCAAAAGTGAACTGTTTTACACATGAGCAAAGCAACAACTCTATCTGCTGGTTTCACAAGCCAAATCAGACATCTTTCCAAAGCAGTCACGGCAATGCTTGCGTGGCTCAGCCCATCCTTGCTTGTTAGTAAGGCACCTTCTCTGTGGGAGAGGAACCAGCTGGAAGCAGGTCTCTGGCTGGCTGCACGCTGCCCACAGCTCCTGAGTGTCTGCTGTCAACAGGCTCCTTCTGCAGAAAGGCAAGTGGAGAGAGGCAGGTCTGCCGAGTTCCAGTGCTTTCCACTCAGCACAAAACCCGTGACCTCATCTACAACCCAAGACAAAGTAAAATACTTCTTTTTAGGGCTGTAAAATAAGTCCCAGGAGCCCTGGTGGTGCATGGTGAAACGCTCAGCTGTTAACCAAAAGGTCAGTGGTTTAAGCCTACCAGTGGCTCCACAGGAGAAAAGTCCTGCTCTTGTAAGGATTATAGCCTAGGAAGCCCAGTGGGGCAGGTCTACTCTGTCACATGGGGTTGCCCTGAGTCAGAATTGACCCCACAGCACACAACAACAACAACAACAACAAAACAAGCCCCACAGGGAACCAGGAGAAATACGTACGAGTTTGAAAATACAGAAACATATTTGAAAAATTACTTTTCTTTCTTTTCAAGTTCTCTTGAAACAAACAAAACAAAATAAGATTCTTTGCTTAAAACTTCAGAGCGCTGACTGGGTTGACAAAAACAGGTGTGATTACTTTTTTGACTGGACGAGTAAGACACTCTTCCTCCTTCTGACCCTCAGTGATCCTCCCCAAACGCAAGTAACTGCTCCCAGTTTCCTATCTATCCCTCTAAATGTATTTTATGTATATGTAAACATACAGAACCTTCTCGTCCCCCTAATGCCCAGATGCAAGCGTACTATACTCACAGTTCCACATCTTGCCTTTTTCATACCATGTATCTTGGGCACGGCTCCATAATACCACAACTGGACCCATGTCATTCTTTTTCATTCTATGGCTTATGCCAGAGGTCAGCAAACCACAGTTCACAGGCCAAATCTGGCCCACCACCTATCTTCTGTAAATGTAATTTTACTGGAACACAGCCACATTCGTTTGTTTATAGTTACTCTCACACTACACAGGCAGAGTTGAGTTGTGACAGAGACTGTGTAGCCCACAAAGCCTCAAATATTTACTATCTTCCCCTTTATAGAAAAAACTTTTTGCTGAGCCCTGGTATATGCCACTGTATAGATGTACCAAACTGTATTTAACCTGCTCCTTGATGATGACCATTTAAGTTGAAAATGGGTATCTTTAAGAATAAAACTGAACTCCTGAAATGTCGAGGGGCTTTAAGCAGGATGAGGAAGGAACCAGCAGGAACCAGCAAGGAAGAAGGCAGCATGAAGCACCCAGGCTTAAAGAAGGAACTTCAGAGTGAGCTCTAAGCCCCCAAAGTGTCACTTCCTCTTTTTGGAGGAAGTAAAGAGGCGAACAGTATGTCTTTTGATAAAAGGAAATTCCCCTTTGCTCTATCAAAGCTACTCCCTGTGTCTGTGCTTTTCTAAACTAAGGCAAGATTGCTGAAGCATACTGTGACCAAATTAGGAAGCAGGCAGGCTGAGGGCTCTAAGCTGGTCACCACACAGCCAGGAGGCCTAGGCATGCGCAGACAGTGCCGGACGATGTGGGAGAGATTCTTGGTTCAAGGAGGAGAGGCTATCTGTTTGAGAAAGCTTAATGATGATGAACAATTGTCCTATGAGACAAAATTCACCTGCTGCTGCTCACAGAATGCAACGGCATCCACAGGGAAGAGCATGTGGAGTGCAGAGTGGAGATGGACAATTCTGGGCATTGTTCTGTTTATTTCAAGGACGGTGAATGTTTTGGGAAGGACCAGGGGAAAATGTACCAGTCAGATCTTTCTTAGGCTAAAGCACTGTTTTACACTATAAAGAAAAAAAATTTTTTAGAAAGGTCTTGGAAAACAAACAAAAAAAAAATAAGAGTTGTGTGTAAACTCTCCATTTTGAGACTGCCTGCCCAACTGCTTCATCTGCCAGGATGTTGAGGTTTTAAACTAATCCTACAGCTTCATAACAAGGTCTAGGGAGGGGGTACTTTAGTAATTCACACCGTGCTGCTTTCAGTAATTTCTAAACGATGATACTCTCTTTCAGAAATGAATTCTGAGTTAACTTTTGATTCCGAACCAATGCGCCCAGAGTCCATTCTGACCACCAGCACTATCTGGGCAATGAAACGTAACCTTGAAAATCCTTGCTTCCCTCCCAAATTCCCAGATCAGCAAGATTCCTGGACACACTCGATTCCCTCAGGAATGTGCCCGGTTCAGTTCCAGCATCCATTATGAAATCAGACATGCAGGTAGAGCTAACCTGAGTTTCAACAATGAAGGAATTCTCAGTTCTTTATAAGAAAAAACTTCAAGGAAGCCAGAGTCTTAGTTACCTAGTGCTGCTATTACAGAAATACCTCAAGTGGGTGACCTAAACAGGAATTAATTTTCTCACAGTTTAGGAGGCTATAAGGCTGAATTCAGGGAGCCAGCTCTAGGGGAAAGCTTTTTCTCTCTGTGGGCTCTCAAGGAAAGATCCTTGTCACTTTTCACCTTCTCGGTTCCTTGGAAATCTCACGTAGCATGGCATTTATCTTCCCCCATCTCTACTTGCTTGCTTTACTGCTTGTTCAATCTGCTCTTTTTATATCTCAAAAGACACTAACTTAAGACACACCCTACACTAATATGGTCTCATTAATTTAACCAATTCCCAAATGGGACTACAACCACAAGTATAGGGATGAGGATTTATAACACCTGTTTTCGGGGGACACAATTCAATGTGTAACTTTAAACAAGAAGCTGTGGGCACCACTCTGGGCTCAATCTGAAAGCCTGCTCCACCCAAGGTCTCAGAGCTGGAGGTCCATGCCGGGGCCATGTTCTTAACACAGGGCTCCCTGCCAGAACACACGGCCAGCTAAAGCAGCCTTCTCTTTGCGGCTGGTCAATCTGGGCTGCACTGATATCCCAGAACCCCTCTAGTTGCAGGAGACAGGAACTACTCAGCCACTGTCTCCAAAGCGCTCTGGTAAAACAGCTAAGTGTTTGCTTTCTGCATACTCCTGTACTGATTCTGGGGAACATCATTTATTTATAATCACCTAAAGGGCCATGAATTTTACAAGTAGCCCTACAAAGACTATATACTTTTCAGAAGACCCTGGTTGACTACCATGTAAACCCACCAATTAACAACTGTACTAACGTCAGCAGAGGTTTCTACGGCTCACCTTCAGTGGAGTCAAACTGTCCACTAATGGATCACTGGGGCATGTACAGGTTACAGAGTTGGGCCAGGACCCAAAGTCCATCCAGAACCAAAAGACTGAAGTTCAAGGATTTCCCCAAGTGGTATGAACTTGGCACTTAACTTCTCCAAGGTCTTTCTGCATCAACAAAACTGCGGTGTCTGGGTTATATGATCTCCCAGGTCCCCCTCCCACCCCCCCCAATAAATCTAACATCTACAACAATTACAAATCAAGAGAACCAACTGCTGCCAACTGAAGAGTCACTTGGGCACGCTCAGTGCAGTTCCACGTAATGGGGTTTGTGCTACCCATTTGCACACCCCCTGCCCCCAGATGACCATCAGATGTGAAATGAGACACAATTCTGTTCTGACCTCAGCGTCCCCGATTTGATGGCTCCACACTGCCTCCTACTCCCTGTTTTCCTACTGATGTTGCTGCCCCGAAGCAGAGGCTACAGCAAGCAACGGAGGCTCAGAGTGGGGCTGCTGTCATCACGACTGAGAGCACAGCTCTCCCTTTCTCTCTGCTTTCTCACCGCAGTGCAGAAGGCCCACAGCTACAGACAAGTCTTGCTGCCCTTTTATGGTAGAAAAATGAATTGCATGCCCAGCGGTGGAGCCGAGAGAAATGACAGAACAGAAAGCTGTCATTTGTTGTGGTTTTGGCAGCAACATAATAGTGTTCTCCCCTCAGCCACCTTTGGATGGACGGGCTCATGCCAGGCACTCATGAGGGAAAAGTCAATGCCCAGCCAGGCTGTTCCCAGATGCAGGCCCCCTTGCCTGGCCTGGGAACCCATGTGTTTCTTTATGAACAGCGTCAGCCTTTAGTTGCATGAAAAAGCACTTTTTACAAAACAAGGTGTAAAAAGGAGGTTGCGTGGGTTCCACTGGAAGGCCTAACAGAGGTGACCCAGAAAACACTGTTCCAACACGCAATCAGAATGCATCCCAGAACAGGTATGATTTTCTTACACGACAAGGCCACTGAATTGGAGCTGGGCAGGGAGCAGGACACATCACCAAAGAGGGGCTGTGGCTTATTGCGCCCAGTGCAGAACGGGCCTCTCTCCCCTGTGAGGCACAGGGGACAGGAAGCAGCCACTAACCCCAGATACATGCATTCTCCAAGAAGACACCAGATACCCACGGCCCTGTGGTAATACCACGCGGCCTTCACTTGTTTGCATTCCTGTCAGGCCTCCCAACATCTGCGTAAACACTTCGCAAAAGGGGAAAGGCGCAATTCTCTGTGTGCCCGTCAGAGTTAGGGGAATTAAGCTGATCTAAAAAAAAAAAAAAAAGAGAGAGAGAAATTACATTTATCCAACATGTTTCCAGCTGGAAAACAAGACTTCTTAAACGGGTGGAAAAAACTTGTACTGGTTACATGGTTCTTCCATCTTTAAATGACACAAGGAGTAAGAGTCATAGCCCAAAATCTACTGGCACATGGACCTATACCAAAGCAGCAACTGCCATGTGACCTGGCAAGTCCCTGCTCTCCTGCAGCAAGTGATGCTGTCACCTGTACCAGACCCGCCCCTGTGGTGCCCCATGGAGGCCATGCCGCCCCAAGGAGGAGGTGGTCTCTGGACATACATGCCTGAAACAGTACCAGCCTCTTCCTCAACCACCTCTGCCGTTGCTCTTGGCTCCCATTACCTTTCCCCTCCACCACCACTAACCCCATCACCAGAAAACTGTATTTTCTTCAGGTCAACCTAAGCCACCTAGGTCTTCAGGCGAATGGGAGAGAATCCCACCAAATACGTCGAGCACCGTGCATGTGGGCCGTGGGAGCAGAGGATTTGCTGACGGAGGACTTTAGTAGCACCGTGTGTGCCCAGGTCTCGGGTCGGGAGATTGATAGAAATGACAAGCTGTGATAACCGAAAGGACAAGACGTTCCAGCTCCCAGCGTTCTGTCGGCTCTCCCTTCGCCACCCCCTCTTTCCTTGCTCTACAAGATCCACCCCCTAAAACAGCACTTTGGTCACATCGTCCCTATGCTAAGCCTTCGAAAGCTTCCATCGTCTCCAGAGTCAAACTGACCTCCCTTATTCTGCTTGCAAAGCCATCTAAAATACGGGGTCTCAGTATTTTCCCAGTCCTCCTTCCTTCTGCAGACAAGTGTCTACTTGCTGACCCTGCACACAGTTTTGCTCCCATCATTCCCTGACACCCACCCATTTAAAGCCATAAGGGCTGAGTCAGGCTAAGACCCAGCCTTTTATGAAGTATCTCCTCGTCGTGCCAAACCAAAGTGACCCTTCTGGTCTCCTGAAGCGGTCATCACTGCTATCTCACTATTTCACTGTCGGCGTATGAGCCTCCCCCACTGATCTCCCGCCCCCGGATCTTAAGCTGGGATTGTGGCTGTCCCTCTTTATATTTCTGCTGGCAAAGCAATGCTCAATGAATATCTGCTGAACGAATGAATGAAAGAACCAATGAATGACCAAATTCTGACCAAGGCAGTTATGTGCCACCTGTCCACCCCAGCCTATGCCAGGGGAGCAGCTCGTGAACATGTGCAGGGTGGAGGACAAAAGTGTCAGGGAGGGTGAGGGGCAAGTCTCTGGTCAGCTTCTCCTGCACCACGGGAAGCAAAAGGCTTTTAAGAAGAAGTGGGTGCAAAGAAAGAACAAGGATGTGTGAATGAGCTTCCATGGTGTCCACAGCCATGATGACAGAGGGTATAGGTGACAGAGGGTGTAGACAAGTAAGGGTGCTTGTCTGGAGAAGGGACACAAGCTAGGAAAAAGGTCGGATTAGGTCTGAGCAGCAGAATTCTGATGGAAGAAGGGGAGAAAGCAAGAGGACACGCTTCAGCCAGAGAGGAGAGAAAACACTGCGATGGGCCTCATGCTCTTGGGGCTGGGATTCAGGTCAGCTTCTCAGACACAGGGAGCCTTTGAATGCAAAATCCTTTTCATATGAACTTTTGATGGGAAACCAACTGAACGGTACTTTGATGAGGCTACAGGGATTTGATCTGAGATACTTCCTTAGCCTGTTTCTTTTTGAAAACCACATGCCAACGCCTATGAAAGACACATGAAAGGCCATCTGGTCTCTCCTCCGCCTTGAGACTGCCTCGCACACAGGTCATCCTAGAGAGAGGCATGTTCTAGGCCATCCTGGCACCTCCGGGAGGCCTTGGGGCAAGGCCCCAACTTCTTGGGAACCCCCTCACGGGTTACAGTGTGCCTAGCAACTCACCTTGGAATCTTTATGGTAGTTTAAAGTCTGTTTTCTCTGTGAAGCTGGAAAACATCAGCTCACCACCACTCATACAGAAACACCTTGTACAAATAGAGAAACTACACGCATAAAGCCCCCCTCTAGGACCTTCTGTCCTTCCACAAATATCCACGGACATTCTCCTATTACGTTACAAGTTTTCTCATCTCTTAAAAAAATGATCAAGCCACAAAATATTCAAGTAAATGTCTTTTTTAGTTCCCAACAGTGATGCACCCTCAAGACAGCAAAGCAGTTAAGTGTGTGCGCATGTGCATAAACTTTGGAGTTAGACCTGGGTTCTTTTTATTGTGGAAAATTTTAAGCATATACAAAAGTGGTCAAAATAATATAATGAGCCTCATGTACTCATCACTTGTGTTTAATAAACATCAATTCATGGCCAGACTTAGCTACACCTACTCTCCTGTTTCCTCTCCTCCAGTACAATTTTGAAGCAAATCTCAGATTAAACATCACTTCATCTGTAAGTACTTCAGTTTGTTTCTCCAAAAGATCAAAGAGTCTTAAAAACAACCCAGCATTCCAAAATCAGACCTAAAAATACAGAATGATAAGTTAAGGAAGCCCCAGCTTTCTGTCCTGGTACTATTGCTTAATAGCTGTAGGACTTGGAGCAGATAGGAATATACACTCCCCAGTATGCTGCCTAAAATCCAGTAACACTCCATGAGCAGGCATGCTAGGATCCAGTCTGTCCTAACCATGATGCCAAACTCCCAACTCAAGACATCCCTGCTGTATTTGCTCCGACCAGCAAGCCATTCTCTGGTGGAGTCACTCACTAACTCATTCTGCTCCCCACCCCTAACCTTCGCAGACTAGATTTGTTTCTCATCATCACTCAGCATTACCAAAGTTATTCCGAGTCCTGATTCCTGGGGGCATTACTGTGGAGTGCAGACACAGAGCACACAGTTGTCATCTAGTTTCAAAGGCAAGAGCGGGGAGGGTGCCTTGCTCTGACACACCAGAGACGGGGCAGTGGGTCCTCCAGGTCTCAGCGGCTGACTCCCTGCTGTGCAGAACCCTGGCTGTAGACCCATACATTTCCTAGTTATGGTCTGTGAAAAGGGCGCATGGCCTTTGGGGACTGAAGACTTGACAGAGGTGGTCCTTTTTCTATCTTTGTCTCAAAGGCAGAAGAGGGCATTGAGGAGTTAAAGACTGTTTACGTTTCTCAGCTGCCACATAGCAACTGGAAAATGACCTTGAACTCGACAGTAAACACAAGGTTCCCACCCAGCTGCAGCTTTTGTCCAGGCTTTGCGTGAATTTTGCTCAGTGCTCCAAATGTCCCTCTTTGCTATCGTTTCCCTTCCCCACATTCCTCCTCGCTGACAGATGCCCATGGGGATATGGGGTGTTTTCATGCTTGTGTTATTGCCATAGCAACAATTTCTCTTCTACCTGGAAGGCTGGAAACCCTGCAGTGCTCTGTGCTGAGAATGCAAAGTGGGACACGATCGAGCTGCACTTACACGCACACACACAATTTCTCAAGGACATCACGATGAGAATCATGAAGACAAATTAAGATGCTGACGCCTGGTAACGCACAATTAACGTAAAGAAAAAAGAGATAAATCACTCTTCACAGAAAGACATTTTGTAGATAGTAATTTTTAAGTGATTTTTAACATAAGATTTTTAAAGACTTTAAATCAAAATGCATCTTTCTCTCGCTGAGGCCACAGGCACAGAAAAATGCCACTAGATTATTTGAATAAAACACATAAAGGCGCTAAACAAGCAGCTTGTGGTTTCCAGAAAGAGAGGCACTCGAAGCTTGCAACTCCACAGTCTGTGAGCAGGGTGAGGCGGTGGCAGGGCAATGGCTAACTGGTGGCTACAAAAACCATGAAAAAGGGTTAGGGTTTCTGTTTTAGCAAAATGCTTACACGAACGGCTGCTAAAAATTTGCAGAGACTTTTTCTGTAAGTGCTATATAGACAGTTTATTTTAGTAGACACGGAAAAAAAAAAAAAGCCAAAAAAAGAGGAGAACTGAGGAGACCACATCCACAATGACAGTAAAAGGTAAGGTGCTGCCTCAGAGTAGTGGTGGGGGAGGCAGTGGTCAGGACCCCCTGTAAAGGTGGGCGCCCTCCCATTAATACAAAAAACCTCACAAACTAGTACCCATCCGGGAGATGACCCACGGGTTTTGATCTTCACTTTGTGACTGACTCTCAGGTCTCCAGCCAAATCTCTTGTCCTTGTTGTTTCCAGGCTTTTCTGGCACTCATCTTTTGGAATGTTGTCCCTGAGATTCTCAATCCCTCTGAGATGAGGCACACGACGGGAGGGGGGCAGTGGCATTGACAGCCATGGCCCTGGGGAACAGCTGCCCCAGACGCAGGCGTCTTCCTATGCAGTCCTCTAGGGGGCACAGGTCCTTCTCTGCGCTTGACTAAGGTTGGCTAAGAGCTGGCATTTCTTAAAGAACATACTGTTGAGCTAAACATGTGGCTTTAAAACTCTATCCCCTTTATGAGAGGTCAGCACAAGGGGACTAAACCAAAAGCAAAGAAGTTTCCTGAATACAACCGAACGCTTCGAAGGCCAGAGTGTGTGTGTGTGGGGGGGGGGGGGTAGGGTATAGGGACTTTGGTTTCAGGGGACATTCACGGCAATTAGCATAACAAAACGTCTTAAGAAAACGCTCTGCATCCCACTTTGGTAAGAGGTGTCTGAGGTCTTAAAAACTAGCAAGCGGCCATCTAAGATGCATCTATTGGTCTCAACCTACCTGGGGCGAAGAAGAACAAAGAACACCAAATACACAAGGTAAATATGAGCCCAAGAGACAGAACGGGCCACATACAGCTTGAGACTTAAGAACTAGATAGTGCCCGGCTACAACTGATGACTGCCCTGACAGGGAACACAACAGAGAATCCCTGATGGAACAGAACAGTGGGATGTAGATTTCAAATTCTCATAAAAAGACAAGACTTAATGGTCCAACTGAGACTAGAGGGACGCAGAGGTCATGGTCCCCAGACCTTCTGTTAGTCCGGGACTGGAACCATACCTGAAGCCAACTCTTCACAGAGACTGGACTGGACTATAAGACAGAAAATGATACTGGTGAGGAGTGAGCTTCTTGGCTCAAATAGATACATGAGACTATGTGGGCAGCTCCTGTCTGGAGGCGAGATGAGAAGACAGAGGGGGACAGGAGCTAGTTGAATGGACACCAGGAATACAGGGTGGAGAGGAGGAGTTCGCTGTCTCATTGGGGGAGGGCAGCTAGGAGTACATAGCAAGGTGTATATAAGTTTTTGTACAAGAGACTAACTTGATTTGTAAACTTTCACTTAAAGCACAATTAAAAAAAAAAAAAAAAAAAACTCTATCCCCTTTACACTGTAGCATTTCGAGGACCTAGTAAGAACTGTCATGTGTGAGCATATGATCTGAAAACTAAGATAAGTGAAAAGTCATCTTTTGCTTCCCCAATGGGATTTTATACTGGGCCACTGTGAGGGAACTCCTTGCTCTTGGGGTGGCAGACTTAACAAAACTGGAAGGAGCTCCTCCCTTCTAGGAACTCCTCTCATCACCCAAGCCCACACCATACCACCCACTGTCCACCAACTGTCACCCTAAAGTGAGTAACGACCAGTGATACGATGTGCTAGGCCCTGGACTGAGTGTCTCACCTACATCATGCCACTTATTCTTCACAAAACTCCAGGAGGCAGGTACAACTGCTCCATTTTACAGACAAAACAATCACAGTTCAGGGGCATGATGTCTTTAGGGCCCAACGCCACAAAGTGGAGGGGCTGGAATTCATCCGTTACCAGCAGGTCCAACATTCAAGCCCTGGTCTTAACCACTGCAGACGGCCTCCCTGGCTGCAGGTAACTTACTAGTGAAGCTAAACAAAAGCACTGTCCCAAACAATGCTGCAAAGTAGGAACCTGAAGACTCTTCTTTTGCAACTGGACAGGAGCTGCTGTGATTTGTTTCCTGGGAACATGGTGACATTGTAACTGTTGAAAGCAGCATCACCAGGGCTAGGAAAGGAGACTGGCTTGGGTGGACAAGGCAGAGCACTGCCATGGCCTGGGGCTGAGAAGTTGGCAGACATCACCTGAGGCCACAGGTGCTGCCAGATATTTGACTCCTCAGAGCTGGCTCTGACAGCAGAGCCTTCTAGGCTGTCTAGGCTCTGAGACCCAGTCAGGGTGACGGGCACTCAACCACCTGCCATGAAAGTCAGCCTGCGAGGTTTTCAAGTGGAGAAATCCGAGAGTTCAGCAACACACAGTAGGAGACAAAATGGCGGTGCTCACAACAGCCCTTTGCTGCCTCTCTCCTCCACACACCCAGGCAGGGCGCCAGGTAGAAGCAGCTGGTTTCACAATTCAGTGTCCAATATAAACCGATGAACTAGATGAAATGCAGGAATACAAACTTTCTGTAGGGCTGAGGGGAACAAAATAAAATTCTTAACCATATGTGGCATTTTAACTCATGTATATTTTTTACCTTCCCTATTTCCTAGATATCTACCTCCCTTTTAAATAATCACTGCAGACAACAGAAAACATGGTATTTATCTGACTTTTAATGTGAAGGCAGTGTGTGAAGAAAGGGAATCAAGATTTGCCTTTTGTTGCTTTTATTCTTCTTGGGACAAAACAAAACAGACCCTGAAATAACCAGGTTTTATACTCAGAGCGTTTTAGGCACTGTAATGTCGAGCAAGAGAAGTGCATGCATGCGTGTGCGTGTGCGTGGGAGTGATTATAAGCCAGAGTCTTTCAGCACTGAGAAGCCTAGGAAGAACAGGTCCACTACGCTGGTTACTACGGGGGATTTTAAAATGTAGAGACCGACAAAAACATTGAGACAAAATAGAGTGAGATTCTGTTACCTTGTTGCTTTGATACTTCTGCAGGGACATGGTTTGGGGTCCTCCCCAGACAGTGTTTTGGGACAGGGGCTCCCCGTCAGGTTCTGAGTGCACCAGGTTAGCCGCGGCTTCATCATTTACATCACCTGACTTAAGGTCTCAGCGTCCACTTCTTAGGGTGCTGTGGAGACCAGAATGAGCTAAGGGTTTTGTGAGCCACCTGAGGAATGCTCCACCTGCTGGGGAGCATCACAGCCTGAAGCTCTTCAGCCTGAACTACCACGGCTCTAAGGAAGTGGCTCACCTTTACGGAAGTCAGTGCAGTGCGATGAGTTGCTTTTATATGGCCTTTCTCACCGTGGTCTTGTGATTCCTACAAAAACGATTGGCGGGACTATGTAAATAAGGTGCATGGAACCCCTGTGGGGGTGGGACCATGCAAATAAAGTACATGGAACCCTAATAAGGGGATTGGTCAGTTTTGCCATTCTGCTACGCTTAAAAAAAAGCCAATCCTAGACCAGAGGGGAGACCTCACTACCACCAAGAAGAAGAGAGGGGAGTGGGTTATGTCCTTTGGACCTGGGATTTCTACTGAGATCCTTCTAGACCCAGGAGACAAAAAGTGAGAGAGAGCTGTAACACCTGAGATGGTGTAAGATGGCAAGAAAAGGCAGCAGCAGCAGAACCAGGAGATAGGTGTGAGATGGCACAGTGGGCTTTCTAGACAACAGAGCAAGAGAACTGAGTGCCTTCTGGCAGGAGGGTTCCTGGTGGAGTGGGGTTCCTTCAGGCACTTGTTGGCTAGACTCTCCGACCACGGAGTGGGAGAATGGTGCACCTTCGGGCTGAAGCTTGGTGGAGTGGGGTGCCCCTGGGCACTTATTAGAGGAGCTAAAGAGCTTTGTAACACTTTGTAACTCTGTCCGAAGCAGGCAGAGGCTAGGCCGAGGGGCCCAAGAGCCATAGAGAAGCCTGCCTGCAGGCATGGCCGAGAAGCTGTCCTGATCAAAGAATTGAATCCTGAGTCATTCCTAATCCTGAATTGTAATCTATTACTTCCCTAATAAACCCCGTAACTGTGAGCATAGTCTATGAGTCTGGGTGGCCACTGCAGCAAATTATCAAACCCAGCAGAGCAGCAGGGAGTGCCGTGGGAGGGATGGCTGGTGTCAGAATTGGTACCAAGGGTGGAGAGAGGATGTATCTGACCTCCACCTCATAGGAATCAGCCTTGGGCTGCTGATCTTGGTTTTCCTTCCCCCTTGTTAGAAGAGATCAGACTCCCATACACCGCCATTTTTTACAGTTGGGTAGGTCACCTTTCACGCTGAGGAACATTCACACCACCGTACTGCTCTTGCTGACATCAAGGATAGCACTCCAGTGAGCAAGCCCTTGTTTGAGGCTTTTGTTATCCAGACATTTAGTTCTTGTCAATGCCACTTCCGGAATGAAGGCACTCCCTGGTTGCAGGAACAAGAGACTCATGCTTCACTCATGTCTGGATCAACGTAAAGGCCTGTGTCGGTGCAGGAGCCCGCTCACAGGGTGGGGCCTAGAGAGAGCACTACAGTGAGTGGCAGCCCTGTCTCTCACAGCTGGAGCTGCTCAGGCACCAACAGCTGGTACAGGTGTGTTGAAATGTTCTTCACGCAGCCATCCAGTCACCATGGCTGCTGCAGATGCCTGCTTTTCAGCAATGAACCTGGTCACTGCAGATGTTTTGATTACATTCCACTGCCAGAGAGTCAGTCATACTGAATGTCACAAAGGCTAGGGTGGAGACTGGAAAGGGTACAAAGTAGGGAGGTGAGAGAGAATAAAGAGAAATAAATACCAGAGACATGCAGTTACACAGCCACAGTCACACCCTCGGGCTTTGTACGGAAGGTGCCACACTAAGTGTTCTCACAATTATCCTGATTACAGTCGCACCCCCAAACGGTCTCATCTCCTCAGCACTCGCTTTGTGAGCGCTCCTAAACCTTCACCTCGTGGCCTTGGTTCACTTTCTGAAAACCTCTACTTACATACCTCTGGGTTTATGTAGCCAAGTTATGGTTCTACAAGGGAGGAAAAAGATTCAATAAATTTCTGACCCTACCTAGGAGTAAATCTTCCAGAAACATCACTTTCAAATTGCTTTTTATCTCACCCTCTGCTGTCCCACACCAAACATTCGATCTGTTTCTAAAAGCAGCACTGAAAACAAACTGATGAATTCTTTATCTTGGAACCCACGAGGGAGCTTGGGGCCTTGACAAAAGCATTCCATCGTATCAGAGAAACAAAGACTCACTCCCTGTTTTATCAAAGACAGAGCCTCTTATTCTTCAGGGATTCCAGGCGAATCATTCCAGGCACGCCATCCCTCCTCCAGATAACGAATTAATATTAACTCCTCATCTCCAAGTGATAAGTTCCTAGAAATCAAACTGGAGTTCCGATTACTGGCAAAGACTCTGCAACAAGGAGGCAGATGCCCTTTGCCTCACGTGGGGCACAATTAGTTATATGGCTCATTTCTTAAACATTAGGAATCCTCAAGGATTAGTGGTTGGCTTACCCATCTTGCTGAGGAGGAAGAATGTCAAGAGAATTTGCACAAGTGAGAAAAGTAAAAACACTGCCATCTGCTTCCAAGGCCATATTTTGCTGACATGCATACTTTTCAAATGCCCCAGACTAAAGAAACAGCAGTCACCTTTCCTCACGGAGTATCAGTGCCATCTAGTGGCGACTCTCTGCAGGCTCATAAATGAAGACCAGCTGACTGGCATTGTAAGCGCTCCCCCTTTCCTTTCTAACGACACGGTGGGCACTTCTCTGTGACCTGCTTGGCTGGCCGATCCAGCTCCATGTGCTGTCACTGTTCAGGCTTCCATGAGATGCAGTTTTTACCTTATTTTCCATGGTGCTTCCAGCCAAGCACCTGCAGACCTGACCCTAAGCAGCAGAAAATGTGTCTAGAATGTGAACGTGACCACTGCGGATGAGAGTCAAGTTCCAAAGCACACTAACCGATAAAGCTCTACTATGTATTCTCTTCACTTTAAAACAGTACCAAGGGACACGAATAGATTCGAATGAGTGGAAAGACACACTCTGAACTTAGACAGCAGCAGCCAACATTTTTAAGGTAATACTTTTCCTAAGTTCACAGAGAGATGTGATTCTAATCAAGATGCTAACAGCATTCTTATTTACTTATTTTTTGTGCTTTAAGTGAAAGTTTACAATTCGTTTCTCATACAAAACATACATTGTTATATGACCTTATTTGCTATCTCTATAATGTGACAGCACGCTTCTCCTCCCCACTCTGTGTTTCCTGTGTCCCTTCAACCAGCTCCTGTCCCTCTCTGCCTTCTCATCACGCCTCCAGACAGGAGCTGCCCACTTAGTCTCAGGTAGCCACTTGAGCTAAGAAGCACACTCCTCAACAATATCATTTTATGTTTTACCGTCCAGTCTAATTGTTGTCTGAAGAGTTGGCTTCAGGGATGGTTTTAGTTCTGGGCTAACAGAGAGTACAGGGACCTTGTCTTCAGTCCCTCCAGTCTCAGTCAGACCACAAAGTCCGGTCTTTTTACTAGAATTTGAGTTCTGCACCACAGTTTTCTCCTGCTGCATCAAGGACTCTGTTGTGTTCTCCGTCAGGGTGGTCTCCGGCTGACGGAGTCTCTGGTTTACATGGTCCTTTCTGTCTCTTGGGCTCATATTTTCCTTGTGACTTTGGTGTTCTTCATTCTCCTTTGCTCCAGGTGAGTTGGGACCAACTGATGCATTTCAGATGGCTGCTTGCTAGCTTTTAAGACCCCAGATGCCACTCACCAAAGCAGGATGTAGAAGATTTTCTTAATAAACTTTGTTATGCCAATTGACCTGGATGTCCCCTGAAACCATCGTCCTCAGACCCCATCCCCTGCTACTGTGTCCCTTGAAGTGGCTAACAGCATTCTTGAGCCCCTGTGACATAATTCCTAGATCGCCCCACCCCAATTTCTGGTGCTCCCTGTTGGGCTCCCCGGCCTCTGCCTGTTCCCAAGGGCACAACTGCTTTTCATTCTTGATTCTGAAATCTTTCTCCAGCCTAGACTGTCATTGTGTTCTTAACCCTAGTCACTTACCAAGCATTTTCTAAGCACTCACTCTGTGCCGGACATTGGGAAAACATATGCATCCTGGACGTCCCCATGCATCCTGGACGACCCCACTCTCAAAACTCAACATGTCCAAACGGAATTAATTTTCCCTTGTCTGAAATCATTTTCTGTTCTATTTCCAATTTTATGAGTAACGCCATCTACTTAGTTACCCCAACCAGAGAAACTTGAGTCACTTTCCTCATCCTCACATTCAGAGTATCACCACCTAATCCTATCTCTATTATTCTTCTCCACACCCAGAGTTCTGGTTCTCATTATCAGCCGGGGCAGGCTAGGTTATGCTGTCGGAACAAATGCAAACCTTAGGAGCTTACAACAAAGATTTATTTCTCGTTCATGCTGTGTCTCCACCTCAGCAGAGGGAAAAGACCCACGGTGCTTGCTCTTTTCCCTCAAGTGACTGCTCTCACTTAACACCCACATTGCACTGGCCAAAATAAGCTACCTGGCCATCTCCAAGTTCAACAGGGCATGTACAGTCCTACCACAGGGAAAGCAAAGTATCTGGTGCATCTGCCTAATGTATTAAGAACTTCTGAAAAACTCTCACTGATGTTTCAGGTTGGAGGGTTCTCGAGACACCTGGATGCTGTCTCAGACCCACGTGAGCCTCACAGCTGTCTGGAACTGTCTTTTGAGAATAATAGCCTCCCGCCTCCTCTTTTACCTTCCAAATTGTATGGCACTCTACTAGGAAATGTGGTTCCCAGCACCTCCTTCCACAGCAAACAGATCTCCCTGACATCACCTCCACCCAAATCAGGGCTGCGTCCAGACTCCTCAGGATGGACTTCAAAGTCTTGCATGGTTTTGCCCAATCAGCTCATGAGGCTACCCCTTCTTACTCCTTGTACATCATGGGCTGCTGCTCCATGGGCCTAGAACATCTCTCCATTTTCACTGTACCTCCCACCCTTTCATCCCTTGCCTACTGCCTCCTTGCCTATGTGTTTTAGCTTGGGCGGCCCCATCCTAGGCAAGCCAGTGCCTGACACACTGCGAGCACAGAAAACAAAGTTACTATGGTTTCTTAGTTCCAAGATGCCAGAGGCTGCTGGAACAACTGCTATAGCAATAGCCTGGGGCGGGGCCCAATTTTTAAATGGCTACATCAGTTTTAAGAATGCATCCAATTCCACACAGAAATGTTAATGTAAAAATCAAAAGGAGCCAAGTTTTAGCTCATTCATTTGTTTATTTTCTTCCTTCTTCCCCACTCTCTAACTTTATTCCTCCATAAGAAAAAGATATTGCCATGTTTGACTCCAATGATGCTGTTTTAGAACACGGTTTAAAATTTACACGCTCGTCTAGGTAGATGCCAATATTAACTAAAAACTGTAAGTGGCTTATAAACAGGTGACAAATTTTAAGACATTCTTAGTTCACAGGGTAGGAGCACAGCTGAAGAGTGAAAAGATTTTCAGAAGTGAGGTAACCAGATAGCTCTTGTCTCATCCAACAGTCAGTTCTTATAAGGAAAAGAGTTATGTGAATCACCTACCAGACTAGGTAAAGATGCCACAATGATGCCTAGTCCTTCAGTGAGAGAAGCGGCGTGTGGACTTTGAGAACGGTAGGAAGTGGGTGGGGGTGGGGATTTGAGTACAGGGTAGGAAGAAGAACCAGCAAGAAAAATGCTGGTGCGGCAGAAGAAAAACAAAACCTTCACATACATTCTTGCATCTGCCCTTATAAGAAGAGAGCCCAAAACAGACACTCAGAGCTTTGTGGCTCTAATTCCACAAGCAGCCCACATCCCTGTAACCACGTCAACCACTGTTCGTTCGCAAAGTACCAATCTTCATTTTCGTTCATGAAAAGGCAAGCACTCAAATCCTTCTCCTGGGTCCACTTGCAGATAAACAACAATTACAAACAACTGACAACTGGGCCATTAGGGCAGCCCGAACTAATTGTAATTCGGACACACACGTAGGAAAAAACTTGTCTCCCTACCTTTCGGCAGCGAGGATTGGGACAGCTGAACCTCTTCACATCACTGTCCAACAGTGCAGGAAAGCTACAGGAGGGACACCTAGAGTCGAAGAGCAGATTTGTATTTACCTGCAACACTTGAGTCTGATTAGGTTCCATGGGACTGTTCATACCAAGACAGGGTTTTGAGTTGGACAGCCATATTGCCTTTTTTTTTTTTTTTAATTTGTACGAAAGGCTCAGTACCCTTCCCTCTTTTAAAAATTTTATTGTGGTAAAATACATATAACAAAAACAGTTGCCATTTTAACCACTTTTAAGTGTACAATTCATTTAAAAACAAAAACAATAACAAAAAACAAACAGTTGCCATCAAGTCAACTCTGACTCATGGCGACCCCATGTGTGTCACCGTAGGACTGTGGTCCGTTGGTTGTTCATGGCTGACATTTTGGAAGTAGATCACCAGGCCCTTCTTCTGAGGTACCCCTGGGTGGACCTGAACCTCCAACCTTTTGGTTAGCTGTGAGCACACTAACCATTTGCACCACCCAGGGACTCCTCACTAAAATTACATACTTCTTTCTTACTCCTTGGTTTTCATCAAACATGGAGAGAACACCCCTTTGTGCTGGCTCTCATCACAAAATACAGACAGCATCCTGGGGGCTGGCTCAGTGTAAAACACTCAATAATCACACCCTGTACCTTGCTGAGAGAAGGTCCCCTGGTGGCACAGTGGTCAAGAGCTTGGCTGCTAACCAAACGGTTGTTGGTTCAAACCCACCCCGAGCTCTGCAGGAGAAAGGCCTGGCTTTACGTGAGAGAAAGATCTGCTCCCACAGAGATTACAGCCCTGGAAACTCCATGGGGCAGTTCTACTGTCACATGGGGTCACTATGAGTTGGAATCAACTTGATGGCACCCAATAACAGCAGCCTTGGTGAGACCCCCTGGCACATGTCATTTTTCCTCCAACTCAATGGCCAATGGTTGTACCTATCAAAGATTAAGAACCTTCTAGGGAATGTTGATAAAAATTTGAGCTGCAGATTTCCCCATCAATAACACTATCCTTTTTTGTTTTTCAGCAAGAAATGCCAAGTGATCTAGAAGTCATGGCTTTGCTAAGGAATTCTCATCTCCTGGTGGAAGTGCTCAGGTGGTCTTCAGGATGGGGAGTGACACCCTGATTCAGAACAACATGATGGACGAACCCCGGACTCTGAGCACTCACCTGACGAGCTCATCAGCGTAGGCTGCGGCAACCTCTTCTTCCGCTTTCCGCTCGTAGTATTTATACAGGATGGTTTGGGGAAGCACCTTCTCCAGTTCACTGGTCGGGAAGGAGCACGTGCAGCTCCCTTCCATGCAGCTGAGCTCGGACTGCAATGAAAAAGGAAAATTCAACCAATTTTCCAGAACACAATCTCAGTGGTTACATGCATTTTCAACAGGAGGCAAATAGGTGGTTAAAAAAACAGATTGTGAGATGGCAGAGTAGAACTCTCTCTGGACCCTCTTCTCTGAAAATGATCACAATCAAAACAAGGAAATCATGAAGCAAAAACACCAGCTCCATCTCTGATACCACTAGATGGCCTCGATCAGCCCAAATCACAATACGTGAAGAATGTGAGACAGATGGAGGGAGGTCACAGTTCAGTGTCTACTTTTAGTAAATGCTCCCAGAGGGCTTAAAAAGAACCTGCCTGGATTCTGCTGTTCTTGGGTGGAATGTTCTATCATTGTCAACCAGATCCTGTTGGTTGATGGGTGTTAAGTTTTCTTCTATATCCCTGATGATATCTACTAGTACTACCCATTTTTGAAAGAGGGGTGTTGAAGTCTCCAACTATAATTGCAGATTTGTCTATGCCTCCTTTCAATTCTATCAGTTCTTGCTTCATGTGTTCTGCAGCTCTGCTGTTTGGTGTACAGAAATTTAGGATTGCTACGTATTCTTGGGAAACGCTAGGGGCACAGTGGTGAAGTGCTAACCAAAAGGCTGGCAGTTTGAATCCACCAGGCGCTCCCTGGAAAGTCTATGGGGCAGTTCTACTCTGTCCCATAGGGTCGCTGTGAGTTGGAATCAACTCGATGGCAATTGGTTTATCTATTCTTGGTGGATTAATCTTTTTATTACTATATAACATCCCCCTTTATCTCTGGTAATTTTCTTTACTCTGAAAGTTTTTGTTTCTGGTTTTAATCCATTGTGCCAATCTGTCCTTTATTATTAATTACATATGAACACGTGAGGTCTTTAGTCTACCATCTTATGGCTGTTTGTTCCCTGTTTCCAGGAAGAATAACTTACTATATTAACCTATATTTCCTACTTTCTGTTCTCCTACCTTCATTCCCGATATTACTAGGAACATGTTACTTTCCTTTTTTTTTTTTAAATCATTTCCTTTGTGTCTTGAAGAAGTTTCTTTTACCTATTTTTCTTTAGTGAAGAACGGCTAGTGACAAATTCTCTTCATTTTCCTTCCTCTGAGAATGTCTTGATTTCACCATCATTCCTGAATGATAATTTGCCTGGGTATGTAATTATGGGTCCAACTTTGTTGTTCCTCTATACGTAATGTGTTGTATCTCTAGCTGCTACAAGAGTCTTTGTCTTTAGTGTGCAAAAGTTGGATTAAGATGTGTCTGAGTATAGATCTCTTTGGACTTATTCTGGTTGGGTTGCAGTCAGCCTCGTCAATCTGTAGGTTTATGTCTTTTGCCAAATTTGTGAAATTTCAGTCATTATTTCTTCAACAGAGTCCCTGGGTGGTGCCAACAGTTAACATGCTTGGCTATTAACCAACAGGTTGGAAGCCTCAATCTATCCAGAGGTGTCCTGGAAGAAAGGCCTGGTGATCTATTTCTAAAAGATCGCAGCCACTGAAAACCTTACAGGGCACAGGTCTACTCTGACATACATTGAGTCGGCATAAATCAGAGTTGACTCGACGGTAACTCATTTACAGAGTCCTTAGATGCTGCAAATAGTTAATGTATTCTGTTGCTAACCATAGGTTGGAAGTTCAGCGCTACCCAGAGATAGTTTGGGAGAAAGGCCTGACAATCAACTTCCGAGAAATCAGCTATTAAAAACGCCAGAGAACAGTTCTACTCTAACACATGTGGGGTTGCCATGAGGTGGAGTCGACTCAAAGGCAACTATTTTCTCTTCTTCCATTTATTCAAAAGTTTTTTTAGCCCCACTTTCTCTCTGCTTTCCTTCTGGGACTCTTATGACACAAACATTAGATCTTCTGTTGTTGTGCCACAGGCCCCTGAGGCTCCGTTGATTAATTTTCATTCCATTCACCGAATTTTTTTTTTTTCCTCTGCCATCTCCATTCTTCTATTGAGCCCACCGAATGAGTTTTCATTTAGGTTACTGTATTTTTCAGTTCTAAAATTTCCATTTGGTTCTTCTTTAAATCTTAGCTGAGACTTTCTATTTTTTCCATTTGTTTAAAGCTAGTTCGTAAATTGCTTTTTAAACCGGCTTATTTTTTTGTTGTTGTTTTTTGTTTTTATCATAAAAATGCCTCAAAGTCCTTGTCATGATGTCTTTTCTCATTCAAGTTGAGATTTTCCTGGTTGTTAATATGATGAGTGGTTTTCACTTGTGTGGTGGACGTTTTAGGTATTATGAGACCCTGAATCTTATTTAAAATCTTCTGTTTCATCAGGCCTCCAGTGAAAAGGTTCTGGTGAGGGAAGGAGGGTACTGACCCTCTACCACTGATGGGGCGGCGGCGGTGGCGGGGGTGGTGGTGGTGGTGGTGGTGATGGTGGTGGTGGTGGTCATAAAAAATTCCAGGCTTTCCACTTGGCCTTCACTGTAATCCTGGAGTGGTGCTGGTGGATGTCCAGACTCCCCTTTGGTCTCTGCTAAACATCATGAGGAAGGGGAAGAATGCCTAATTCCTTCTGGGTGGAGATTTTAAGTCCAGGTTCTTCAGGTGGTCTCCACTGACACCATGGCAGTGGAGGGAAGAGGGGGGTAGGGAGGGGCACCTCTACTGCTGGATAGTGGTGTTTGAGGTTTTCTCATGGTTACATTCACATTTGGCATTTCAGGCAAGAATGCCATAAAGGTTATACTGTGCCCTTCCCAGGACACCACACCAGGGAGGACAAGATAGAGATGTGTCTTATCACTGGTGATCTTAAAAAGACCACGGTCTTAACTACTGCCATTAGTTTTCTATTGCTCCTACAACCAATTACCACAGACTTAGTGGCGTAAAACAATACAAATTTATTAATTTACAGTTCTGTAAACTAGAAATCCAACCCAGGCCTCACTGGCTTAAAATCAATGTGTTGGCAGGGCTACATTCCTTTTGGAAGATCTAGGGGAGAATGTACTTCCTTGCCCTTGCCAGCTTCTAGAGGCTGCCTGCATTCCTTGGTTCATGGCTCTCTTCCGCCATCATCACAGCCAGCTCTCCTTCTTAGGTCACGTCACTGTCATCTTCTTTTCTGTCTCCCTCTTCCACCTTTCAAGACCCACTGATTTCTTGGGCCCGCCTGGATAATCTCCCTATTTGACTGGCGACCTTAGTTCACCTTTGTCACGTTCACAGGTTCTAAGGATCAGGACGTAGACATGATTGTGAGACCTTTATTCTGCCTACCACAATCACTATGTAATAACTGTTCATCAGTTATCAACTAAACTAAAATTGACTTTATAATAATTGATATTATATGAGGTGAATATTGGTTGGGTTTTGGTAAAAAGCAAGTTTGGTTTTTAAGTGTTCATTAAGACAAAACAAAACCAAACTCCTTTCTACACTGTGTAATGCTGGTGACTTCGGTGTTATATAAAGCCACTCATTTTTATTCAACTATAAGATGCGTAAAAACATTTGTAAAAACATATCATTGCTCTCTGATACACTCAAATAGGCTGCAAAGTTTTCTTTTTCAGTTCATCCTTCACTGTGATTACGAACAGGAAGGTAAGTGAAGCGTGCTTCTCTACATGAGGGCATGGAAGCACACCGTTCTCTGAGAAGAAATCTGCTGCACTCATGATCACACAAATCAGGGCAAGTCTAGGAAGACATATACTTAGTGTACCTTAACAGAGCTCACTTCAGCCCAAAAAAGGCACTTTCGAGACATTTAAACTTGTATATAAACCTGGTGTCTACAGACTCTGTGAATGTTTCCTATGTAAGGAGATATTACACACTTCTTACCTTTCCAGACCCAAAGACTGCCTCTTGAGCGTATCTGATGAGACACTCTTTGCAGAACAAGTGAGCGTCTGCACACTGCGTCAGCTCCTCAAATGGAAACTCCCCATAGCAGCAGCGGCACTCGATCAGTTGACCATCCTGCAGGCCATCAGAAATACAAATAAAATGAGGCAGGGGGCAGTTCAAGTAGGGGGCAGTTCAGGTAGGGGGCAGTCTTGTCTCTACCCCTCCCAAAGGCATCCTAAGGTAAAAAGCATCTCCAGAAGCCATAAAACAAGGAAGAGCTGTTTTGTGCTGTATTATCTAGCTCAAGATGCTAGTACAACATAGCTAGCTAGCACTAACCCATAGCTAAAGACAGCAAGATTTTCATACTTCCCATATTCTTTGGAGAACTATTTTTTGGATATTAATAATAGAGTTTTATATGCCTATTTAGGAGTGCTGGTGGCCTAACAGTTAAGCGCTTGGCTGCTAACCAAAAAGGCTGGCACTTTGAACCCACCCAGCAGTTCTGTGAGAGAAAGACCCAATGCTCCACTCTTGTAAAGATCACAGCCTACGAACCCCATAGGGCAGTCCTACTCTGTCACAGAGGGCCATATATGAGTTGAGATCAGCTAGACGGCACCTAACAACAACCTAAGTCCGTTTAAAATTACATGCTATATACCTAACATAATACATTAAGAAATACGTCTTTTTGCTCCAAGCTTATAATCATGAAATAATGTTCTTCAAACCACCCTCCTGCACCTTTGACATCTGTGTTTTTGAGTCATCACCGTCTGGCTGATCCCATTTGCTTTCCTTATGTCTCGAACTTTTTGTTTTATTTGGAGTAATTCTTCATATAAAGTTACCATATTCATGAATTGCAAGGTGCCAGCAGTACTATCATACCTGTAATTAGATGCTAGATATGACTGTAAAAGTCAGGAACCAAGAGGTACAAGAGATGTTACCCAAAAAAATTTTCCAAGTTGAATTTTTCTCTCCTAGTTGTAAGACAGGAACACGAGGGGGTCAAGCACAGCAGGTCAAACCTCTGAGAGTAACGTACAGTTTATCTTAAGGGACTACTGATAGTTGATAGTTGCTAACAGAAGCAGCAGCCTCAAGCAGCCTGAGAACCAGGAAATTTACTCTTTTTATATTAACTGCAATGATCAATCCAGTCACTAACCTATTCTTAACCACATTAGAAAATGCTGCTACGTAAGGATGTAAAAAACATACAAAAAAGTCATCTGGCCTCGAGGTTGGACACAGCTCTCAGTTTAACTGTACAAGTGATACCTGAGCTCCAAATTTTCTTCTAAGAGTCTCCCTAATGGATTCTAGAAAATGCTCTTTAACAGGAACACCTCTATCGTTACCTCACCTTCAATTCTGGTGTCAATTAAGAGGGACCATACTGGTTCAGGAGCCCTGGTGTCACAGTGGTTAAGAGCTATGGCTGCCAATCAAAAGGTCTGTAGTTCAAATCCACCAGCCGCTCCTTGGAAACCCTATGGGGTAGTTCTACTCTGTCCTATACGGCCACTATAAGTCAGAAACAACTCGACAGCAACAGGTTTGGTTTTCGTACTGGTTCATGTATCAGCAGATCAAAAGGTGGTTATACATGAACATATCTGCCATCAAAATGCTGAAAAATCTGATGAGAGGGAACAGCCCAAGAAAATACCCAGAATCAATGAAGTAGGTGAGATTTCAAACTACCTTTTGATATTGTTCTTCATTCATCTGCAAGGCAAGCAAAAAGTCTTCATGCTGAGAAACAAACAAAAAAAGAGTTTCTTGTAATAAAGACACACATTTAATAAAGATGCCACATACCATGTAGTACTTATTTCCATGAACATAAAAGAACTTTATTATTAATAATCATTTCCTCAGGGGTGTAGTTTAGTAGTTTAAAAAGCTACCCGAGAATAAATTTAAAATGGATCAGAGAACTAAATGGAAAAATGAAATCATCAAGTATTACAAAACATGGTGAAATTTTTCTTAACTCTGACTCAAAGTGCAGAAGCACTAAGGGAAGAAACTGACACAAAACACTTCCGAATAGCGAAGAATACCATAAGCAAACAAAAAAGCCAAATGTCAAACTGGAAAAAAAATACTTGTAACTGATACCACGAAAGGATAATACTGCTAACAGATAAAGGGCTGCTAAAACTTAAGAGAAAGATCAACAAGCTGACAGAAAAAGTGGTAGAAGATACAGAGTTCACACAGAAGAGGGAAAATGACTTTTAAAAGTATAACGTGCTTAATCTCACTCCTAATAGGACAAAAGCAAATTAAAAACACAGTCAGATTAGGATATCATTCCATACCTACCAGAAAGGGCAAAAAAACGAACTTTGACAACATGCTTTGTTGAAGCTGTGGGAAACAGACACTCTGACATTCTAGTGAGAATACAAAATAATACAACCCCCAGAAACACGCTCGACATCAGAGCACATCTTCCTTACCTCTGCCATCTCTTTGATTTTCTGCTCATAGAATTCCTGCTCTTGTTGCACGGCTGGAAGAAGGGCACGTCGGTCATATGATCTACAATGTCGCCGTTTATTTTCCAGAAAGAACATCCTTTTTTCTATTTTTCTATCACCTAGAAGATATAAGACAATCCAAAATCATTCAGACAACTGTTGCCAGGAATCTAGGCCAGCCTCTCAGTCTTCTGCACTCTGGGCCCTCCACTGACCGCATTACTCTCCTATAGCACTGACCCTTTGAGAGATCCAGGCTCCTTATCATTCCCTGAACCTACCAGGCACGTTCTGACCTTCAGGTTTCCTCTCCCCTTGCTATGCTCCAGTTGGAGTCTCTCCACTGATCTGTCAATTCTGAATAGTGCGAGTATACCCCAACTCATTTTCCAGTCTACTATTGACGGATATTTGGGTTTAGTTCTGGGTATTATGAATAAGGCTGCTTGTAGCTGTCTACTGGTGAACAAAGGTCCACACTTCAGTTGGGAACGTATGAAGGAATGGAACTGCTTGATGATCTGCGGTGTAAGAAAACAGTGCCAGTCTTCCAAAGTGGTTGTACCAATTTACACGTCCCTCCACCAAGAGTGTAGGTGAGTTCTAGTTATTCCACATTCTCAACAAAACTCGGTACCATCAGTTTTTAGTGCCATTCTGGTAGGTGCAAATGTGTTTGTTGTATGTACGTGTTTCACCTTCCTATTTTGATGTTTTTGAATACACAGAACAGCTGAAAGAGTAGAACCTAGATTCACAACAATAAATAACATTTAGAATAACATAGCAGGCTTTGTAATTGATCTGTTCAGGTTTTCTACTTTTTCTGTTGATTTGGTAACATATTTTTCTAGAACCTGCCTATTCCATCTAGAGTTTCAATTTATTCACAAAGATCTATTTTTGGTAAACTCTTGATTTTTAACAATTTTTTCCCTTGCTCATCCTCGTTTTTTAAAAAAGTTTTATTCAGAAAACCAGTTTTTGGTTCCCCAAGTGTGGTGCAGTGCAGTGTTTAGGAGAGCAGGCTCTGAAGTCAGACTGCCAGGGCTGGAATCCCTCCCTGCTCAGTTACTTACTGTGTAATCTCTGCAAGTTCCATAACCTTTCTGTGCTTCAGTTTTCTTATCTGTAAAATGATGGCTAATAGCACATACACCCCCAAGGGCTATGTGAAGTGTAAATGAACTAATTGACATAAGGCACTCAGAACAGTGCCTGGTACATACGAAGTGCTCCCTCAATAGATGTGAATATCATTATGGTTTCTGCTTAAGTTTTTTAAAAGTAATTTTTGCTCTATGATTTTCTCCTACTTTGTCTTTATTCAGTTCTTTTCCTAGCTTCTCCCATTAAATTCATAACCTTTATTTTCACTTCTATTTTTTAAACAGATGAAATTTAAGCTACCAATTTTCCTCTATTTCTTTGGCTACATCTCATGAGTTTTAACGTATTTTTTAATTAAGTTTCTTATTCTGAGGTAGCTGTAGATTCACATGCAGCTGAAAGGTTCTTGTGTGAACACAAGTTTTCAGTTCCCTGGAGTAAATGCCCAGCAGTGCAACTGAACGGGAGCTGCAGGTTTAGTTTTAAGAAAATACCAAACTGTTTCCCTGGTGGTGGCGTCATCTTACTTTCCCACCAGCAATGTACGAGTGATCCAGCTTCTCTGTATCCTCACCAGCAACTGGTGGTGTCAATTTTTATTTCTGCCACTCTGAAAGGTGTGTAGTGACACCACGAATGTCCACAACAGCTTTATCTGTAATAGCCCAAAACTGGAAACAACCAGACGTCTTCCAATGGCTGAATGGGTAAATAAATTGTGTGGCACCTCTGTACCATAAAATGCTGCTGTTGCTGGGTGCCACTGAGTCAATTTTTGACTCACGATCACCCCTTGTGACAGGGTAGAACTGCTCCATAGAGTTTTCTAGGCTATAATCTTTATAGGAGCAGATCTCAGGTCTTTTTCCCACAGAGCCACTGGGGGGGTTCAAGCTGCCAACCTTTCAGTTAGCAGTTCAGTGCTTAACTGTTATGTCACCAGGGCTCCTTATGCCATGAGATGTTCCTCAGCAATAAAAAGCAACAAACTACTGACAAATACAATGATATGGATGAATTTCCAGAAAATAATGCTGAGTGAAAAAGTGAACCCCAAATGGTTATGTACTGTATGATTCCATTTATATCACACGTTTGAAATGCAAAATTATACAAACGGGGAACAGATTAGTGGTTGCCAGCAGTTGCAGACAGCGTGGGGACTGGAGGGAAGTAGCAACATGAGGGATCCTTGTGGTGATGGAAATGTTCTATATCTTGACAGTATCAATGTCAATGTGCTGGTAATGATATTGTACTGTAGGTTTCTAAGATGTTCCACTGGGGCAAAATAGTTAAAGGGTGCACAGGGTCTCTCTGTACTCCTTTCTGCAACTGCACAGGAATCCACAATTACCCCAAAATAAAGTCACAGACTGTATCATTCCATCTAAGTAAAATGTCCAGAACAGGCAGATCTAGAGAGACAGAAATTCATTAGTGATTGCCTAGGGCTGAGCGAGTTAGGAGAAATGGCAAATGACTGTTACTGGGCACAGGGTTTCTTTCTGGGGTGATGAAGATACTCTAAAACATTGTGACAATGGTTGTACAACTGTTTAATTTCTTCATTCTGGTGTGTATGCCTTTTATTTCCTTTTCTTGCTTTATTGTGTTGGCTGGAACTGCCAGTACTACGTGCAACAGCAGTGAATAGAGGACATCCTTGCCGTGTTCCTGCTCTTAAAAGAAAGGCATTCAGACTTGTATCGATGAGTGCAACCTTAGCTAAAGGTATTGCATAAATGTTTTCAAGTTGAGGAAACCTCTCCCTCTATTTCTGAGCTTTCTGAGGTTTTTTATCATGAACGGGTGTTGAATTTTATCAAATGCCTTTTTTCATCAATTGATACAATCATGTGAATTTTCTTCTTTATATTAGATCCGGGCAACAAACCCTTGGTCATGGTGTATAATTCTTTTATATATTGTTGAATTCTATTCCCTAGTATTTTGTTAAGGATTTCTGCATCTACGTTTACGAGGGATATTGGTCTGTAGCTTTCTTTTTTGGGCTGTTTTTATCTAGTCCTGGAAATACTGGCTTCCTTAAATTAACTGAGAAGTGTTCCCTCCTCTTCTATTTTCCAGAAAAGGCCGTAGAATTGGTGTTAATTGTTCTTTAAATGTTTGGCAGAATTCTCTAGTGAAACCTAGTAGGGTTGGAGACTTCTTTATTGAGAGATTTAAAATTACGAATTCAATTTCCTTAATGACTCTAAGGCTATTCAAATTATTTATTCCTTACGCAGTTTTTGTAGTGGGTGTGTTTTGAAGAATTGGTCCATTCGTCTAAGCTGTCAAGTCTGTGTGTAGAGCTGCTCACAATAATTCCTTATTACTACTCTTTTGATGTCCGTAAGGTCTATAGTGATAGCCTGCTTCATTCTTGATATTGGTAGTTTCTGTCCTTTTTTTCCCCCCCGTCAGCCCTGATAAAGGTGATGTGTAATACACTTCAGTTTACGTTAAGAGGATTGTGTAATTATCAACACACAGGACCATACAAGGGACCATGGAGGAACGCCCTGTTTCCCTCTTGTAGTCAAGCAATGTACAACTCAAACAGCAGTGTTTGGATGAAAAAGAAACTGAAAAGGTAAAAAACAGGATTCCTGGAACAGCTGAAGGATTCTTAGCCTATGTGCTACCTAGAAAGGCTCTGTGCACCTCTAAGTCACAAATATTAAACTATTTAAGTAAAGGAAGTGTATTTCCTATTTCTCACTTCCAGTGTCCTTAAAGATGATCTACTAAGTGTAAGATAAGAATCTGAATCTAAAATTAAAGAGTTATACCTGAAATAATGGGCTAAAACTAATAAGATGACGTTTACAGGGAAAAACGTCAGATGTAGCAAAACTGAGAGAGAAAGAGAGAGGTATGTGACTTACAACCACTGTGAGTGAAAAGACCAAGGCTTACTGTGAGCCAACAGTGGGACATGTTTTGATTTTAAAAAGCTAAACCCTGGTGATGTAGTGGTTAAGTGCTTTGGCTGCTAACCAAGAGGTTGGTAGTTCAAATCCACCAGGTGCTCCTTGGAAACTCTATAGGGCAGTTCTACTCTGTCCTATAGGGTTGCTATGAGTCAGAATCGGCTCGACGGCAGTGGGTTTGGTTTGGTTTTTAAGGCCTTCTTAGTCTGTATGCATCGGAGTCCAGATGCTAAATCCCACTGGTGTCTCTACAGAACAGACCGCACTTGGAGCACTATGTCCAGGCCTGTGTACACCTAAACTTTCCAGATACTGACAAGTAAAGAAGACACAGAGAAGGACAATCAAGAAGGTGGAGAGGGAACAGATAAGACTCTGAGTCACTTCAGAGGAATGAATCAAAAGCATGGCAGGAAATTTCAGGAAGGTACATTTTGACTTGATATAAAGGAAGAACTTTCTAAAAGACACAGTTAACCAACAAGAATAGACTGCCTTGCAAAGCAGCACTTTCCTTTCTCCACCGCTCAAAGTCAGAAGCAAAGAACCCATGACTATATATATCAGGATTCTTGGTCTAAGTTGTGGATCCATTCATAGCTGAATGAAAAACTGCCTACGCACTGCCCTTATTTTTCTCATTTTGCTATAGACCAGTAAAGCAATAGTGTTAGAACAGCTGTTCTCCACAGCCAGCTTCAGGGACCTGCAGGATCGCAGCCTAGATGCTATCAGATCCCGAAGAACTCGTACATCCAAATCCTGCCCAACTCTGTAGTCACCTTATGGACTTTCTGTTTAGTCACACATGACATCAAATTATATAACCAAGTACAGATGGAAGAGAAAGACAAACAGGAGAAAAAGAAAGGGAGAAGATACGGATATTTATAAAGTTACAGCAAACTCTTTTCTTGAACACAAGCAACTCAGATGGAATTTTTTTGTAAAATCCAACCATTTTACCTCTGGAAAGGGCTTTCAGCAGTTATCAGTGAGAACAGAATTTTTAAATAAACGTGGCTACTGAAGAGCTGTCTGTTTTTTCTGTGCAGGAGCCCACTCTGTAGTGAAACATCTCAAAGCCCTCTCTCTCAGGTGGTTAAGTGATCCTCTGCGAGAAGCAGTCAGCCACTAGTCCGGAAGGATTTTACTAGTGATAAAACTAATTCTTATCCAACCTTCAAGACCAGTTTTTTTCCCCCTAAGCTTGAGCGCTGCCCCGAACACTTTCCTACACACGAATTCTCTGGCACTGTACAAAATGTTTCTGTCATAGTGTACTCTAAACAGGAAGAAGAGAGTGGCAACTGTAGCCACTTTCTGAAGGTTGTGATGTGCAGTCCAAACAGTTCCTGTCAGAACTACTCCCCTGAACAAGCTCGCCAGGGCATTCCGTAAACACCCTATCACTCAGCCTCATCTACCAACTGTGCAGGACAGGGCTTAGGTTTTACGTCACAGCTTCAGACAGTGTCAGGAACACTCACGGTTTGCCATTACCTTGTTCAAATTTGAAATCTATGTAAGAATATTGATTCATTTCTTTTCTCTTTTTTCTTTTTCCACTGGTTTCTGGCGATAGCTCCTGCCACTTTTTAATGGCATCAGAAAAGGCCTAAAAATTGAGAAAGGGAAAGGTTACCACCGCGAATAGAAAACAAGAACAAGTGAAACCCAGGCAATCCCCAAATCTCATCTCAACTCCTAGTCTCAGCTATTTTTCCTGCATGTCTTCCCAGAAACAGGCAGCAGCAAAATCAATAGGTAACATGCCATAATTTTCATTCTCTTTCGTAAACTGTTACAGTGGCAGAACCAAAATGCTTACTGACAGATTAAAGGATGATAACAAGAAAATAAGAACCGTCCAAGCTGTCCTTGAATAAAAACTGCTTGCCGTCAAGCTGACTGTGACTCATGGCAACCCCGTGTGTGTCAGAGCAGAACTGTGCTCCACAGGGTTTTCAACAACTGATTTTTCAGAAATAGATCACCAGGGCTTTCTTCTGCGGTACCTCTGGGTGAATTCAAACCTCTAACCTTTCAATTAGTACCCAGGTGTTTAACCATTTGTACCACCCAGGGACTCTGCCCTTGATTAAGTACAAGTTAAATCTGAAATGACAGTAACAAATGTACACTGAATGACATTCTGTAGGCAGACCCGACGTGGTGCCTCTCTGGTCAGTGCTCTCTTCCATTCTCCACTGACTTCCTTTCCTCGCACTCTTCTTCACTTTCACCCACATCCTATCTTTCTACTGCACGCTGGAGTTTAAAATTCTCACAGCAGTAATCATCCCTTTTCTTCCAGACCTTTCAGCCTCTCCCTCCTTCCTAGGCCTTTCCAATCAGCATTTAAATGTACTCGAGCCTTTGCCATTGTAAGAAAAGAAAATCCTCCCTCCCTTGACTTCTTCCCACTTTCGGCTATCAGCTCCTCTCCATCTTCTTCCTCTTTGTAGCCAGACTTACCTGAAGGGCTATCTATCTCATTTCTTCACCTCACCACCCATGAGCATTTCATTCCCCCCTCATCTAGCACCCAACCCCTCCTTCCCACTTTGCAAAGGTCTAAATCCAAGTCCCATGTTTTAGTCTTCATCTTCCTCAACCTCTTAGCAGGATTTAATGATGTTGACCTCCTTCTTAGAACACTCTCCTCTTGGTTTCTATGACACCGCTGTCCTGGTTTCTCCTTCCTCTGCCTGCTCCTTTTCGGTCATCCTCCTCCACTTGATCTTTGATGTTGTATGTTGTCAGGTCGATTGTGCCTCATAGTGACCCTACAGGACGGAGTAGAACTGCCCCATAGGGTTTCCAAGGCTGTAATCTTTACAGAAGCAGACTGCCCTGGAGCAGCTGGTGGGTTCTGTCAACCTTTTAGTTAGCAGCCAAACGCTTAACCTCTGTACCACCAGGGTTCCTTACTTGATCTTTACATGCTGGGAGTTCCTCAAGGCAGGAATTTTGGCCCTCTTCTCACCTGATATCCTTCGAGGTGACCTCATCCAGGCTGGTGAGGTCACCTTCCACATGCCGATGATTCTCATATCCTCTCTCCAGCTCATACTTCCCTTCTGACCTGCAAACCTTGTCCATTCAACCACCCAATGAATTGTTTTTACTTGGATGTCACACAGGCCCTACTCAGCGTGTTGGCAATTCAATGTGTCCAAAACTGAACTCATGGTCCTCTCCTTCCACACCAGCTTTTACAGTATTCCTCATCCCAGTAAACAACATCACTATCTTCCATGTTCCCTTCGCCTGACTCCTACTTATATAACACAGAGGCTTAGGATTAAACATCACTTGCTCAGAAAGGCCCTCCTGGAGCCCCTTGGTTACTTTTCTCCTGTTATATCCTTTCAAAGCACCAGTATTTTCCTGTCAAAGTACTAAGCACAGCTTTGATTATATACTGATTTGTTTGACTCTCTGCTTAGTGTTATCTTCTCCCAGACTGTGAGCCTCTGCGGGACAGAGGCTGTTACCACAGTGCATGGTGTGTCCTCCTTAGCAACCTGCATAGAGTTTGCATTTAATACTCATTTGGTGCATGAAGGGCTGGTTACAGGAGTGTGTGTGTTTTTTAAGAATACTGCTAATAAACACATCTGGAGTCTGTTTATCCTAGAGAAGCACCTGATACAATATATACCCAAGGTGAAAAGCTAACAAAAGAAGTTAAGTATGTTAATCACAGAGAGGAAAGGATTACCTGTTCACCTTAGATCTGCCCCCTACTCCTTCCTTTTCCCAACTCCCAGATCTGGGAATCAGAAGGGAATTTTTACATATGTGCTAAGCACTACACTTGGAACTTTCTATTCTTTATCTCATCTAACTCTCACAATAATCCTGTGAAGTAGGTATTATTTATTTTACAGTAGAGGAAAGCAAGGATTAGAAGTAATTTGCCCCATGGATTAGAAAGAAGTTCAGTAAAAGCTAGGATTTTAACTCAGACCAATCTCAGAACTAAACCTTTTTGACAACATCACACTGTCTTCACAGATAGATTCACTGGCCCAGAGCTCAATTCATCTGCTGCCTTTCCGCCTCTCCTATCAGTGTATTCCATGGCTGCAATACCTCCTCCCCTGCTTTCTGGTTTTTCCTTCTGAAATTCCCACTACCCAAGATGTCCACCCACAAACTCTTAGGCACCAATCTTAAAGTCACATTTTTGCGCTCAGATGCAAGGCTACTGATTTCTACCAAGTTTCATCTAAAGGTAAATTCTCTAACCTCCCACCAGGGCTATTTACAAAAACCCACATAGGTAAGCATGACAGGTATTATAATTTACATTTTAAAAATTAGTTCATCGAAGGATAGATATCACGTATCAGCAACTAATGAAACTGGGATGTGAACTCAGCTCCTGAATGGTAGTCTAGTGGTTTTTCAACTACTCCATACTGCCATTAAAACTTAGAGACTCCTGACAAGGTTACCTTTTAAATACTGTTTCTACCTATCAGGAGAAACGCCATATCACACTAACACTTCAGCACAAATTGGTACTTCTCAAACTACCTTAAAACGTTGTCTACACATTACTTTAATAGTTGTACTAACAATTAGCACTTATTTTAATACTGACTAAAGTCTAATTAAGTAGACCAGATAAAAATCAGATTATAGAATCGGAATCCCTTTTTTGGAGACCTGCTAGTCATATTCACACGTAAGGACCCCAAAGGCACCACACTATGATTATTTTCTCTTGCCTCTAAGCCTTCATGCATATTGTTCCTCCGGCAAAAGTGTCTTTCCTTCCAGTCTCTGCTCAGATGACCCTTTCTCTATTTCTTCCCTAGCACGCTCCTCCAGCTCTACCCATTCCTTTTATGACACCCACCACACTGTGTTAATCACGCTTTTTAATCTCTCCAACCAGATGGAAAGCTCTTTGTGCTCTGCTGGTCCCAGCATCCTTAGGGTCTAGTCTGATAATGATCACAAAGTAAGCACTAACAGAGCCTAGTAGGAGGAACATAGGAACAACAGATGCTCAAGGAAAAACTGTCCTTTTGCTGTTATTTGGCTTCTGTCCCTCCAGCATGCTCACATTTCATAAATTTCAAGGTAATATCTACTCAATGTAATTAATTGAGAATCAAGGATATAGCTGGGTAAGATCCTGAGGACATCTGGGCCAGTGGCCAAAGTTCCTTTAAGGGATGAAGGACTTGGAAACACTATCAATAAGCTCTTTGATGATGAGGACACAGAAACTATGGACAGAGACTCTGGAGCTTGGAGGAGAAGTAAAGTCCAGAGACGGAGTTGGATCACCTGTACAGAGACAGACATGACAGTGAAAACCATGCAGTAGATGAAATCTAGGAAGCCCAGAGCAGAGACCCTGAGAATGGTAATAGATAGAGATGCTAAAGAAATGAGGGAGTTAAAAAAGATGGCCCACTCCACGAACATGTAAGCTCCACAAGGGAAGAGATTTTGCAGTGGTCACTGATGTTCCCAGTGTGTGGCCCAATGTTTGAATAAAAGAGGGAGGTCACCTCTGTAGCAGAATTTTCAAGAAAAATTCTGAGGGAAAATAGTTTTCAACCCAGGGAAACTATAAGACAAGTGTGAGTGTACAAACCAAGAATGAGAAAGTCAGCAGATCCAGAACCAGGAGAAAGGCAGAGGAAGTTCCCGCAATGATGCTGAGGGAGTCTCAGGATCACAGCTGTGCAGCAGGCGGAGGAATGGTCAGAACAGGCTGGAGGAGGAAGGCTCAGGAAAAAACTAACCCAGACTAATTGGTCTGCCAATATGCAAAACTGTAATGAGAACTATGACATACAGTTGTTGAGTGTGGGAGACTTAAAAACCCAAAACCAAACCCAATGCCATCAGGTCAATTCCAACTCGCAGCAACACTATAAGAAAGGGAAGAACTGTCCCATAGGGTTCCCAAGGCTGTAAATCTTTACAGATGCAGACTGCCACATCTTTCTTCCACGAAGCATCTGGTGGGTTCAAACCGCCAACCTCTGGATTAGCAGTCAACCATTTAACCACTGAGCCAGGGAGACATAGGGTCAAGGAAAAAAAAGCAAAGCAAATGAAAAACTGAGCCAAGAATTTTAACTCTAAGAAAAATAGCGAATTCTAGAAAGGAAACTACCACAGCACACTACTTGTGAACATTCCCACAGTCATAATGAAAACTCTGAAAACAGATTTAGCAAAAGCTGTGTATAACTACATCGAAAACATGAGTGTGTGCGTATGTGTCTATGTGTGTATAAGAGGTAAGACTAGAATCCTCACAGGCCATAAGAGAAAGCTACCAACAATTTATAAAACAGATGAACCAGCGACAGACTGACTTGATTTGTAAACTTTCACTTAAAGCACAACAAAAATTATTAAAAAAAAAAATCAAACAATCCAATCCAGAAATGGGCAAAGGCCTTGAAAAGACATCTCACCAAAGAGGTTATACAAATGACCAATAGGCACATGAAAAGACCCTCAACATTATTAGTCATTACGGAAATGCAAATCGAAACCACAATGAGGTATTACTTCATGCCCACTAGGATGGCTATGATTAAAAAAAAAACAGAAAGCAACAGGTGTAGGTGAGGACATGGAGAAACTGGAACCCTCATCCGTTGCTGGTTGGATTGGAAAAGGTACAGCTACTGTGGAAAACAGTCTAGTGGTTCCACAAAAAGTTAAACATAGAATTACTACACCATCCAGCAATTCTGCTTCTAGGTATATACCCAAAAGAACTGAAAGCAGGAACACAAAGAGATATGTGTAAACCAATGTTCGCTGCAGCACTGTTCACAGCAGCCAAAAGATGGAAACAGCCTAAATGTCCATCAACAGAGGAATGGCTAAACAAAATGTGGTCCATATATACAACAGAATACTACTCAGCCATGAAGAGAAATGAAATCCTCACACATGCTATGACACGGATGAAACTTGGAAACATCATGCTGAGTGAAAGAAGTCTGTCACAAAAAGACAAATATCGTATGATTCCACTTACACGTTTGGGATGATGGAAAAAGTTTTGTAAAAAGAGAATGGTGACAGTTGCACAACATTGTGACTGTAATTAATGTCACTGAATTGTACACTTAAAAATGATTAAAATGGACAATTTTATGTTATAAATATTTGATTACAATAAATTTTTACCAGAAGGAAAGAAAAAAAAAAAAACAAACAAACAGATGAACCAAACATAAGCATATGTCCATAAATACGGAGGTAAATAGATAAAAGAGTAGAGGGTTGCCTCTGGAGAGTAAAAGGAAAAGGATAAAGATGTGAGAACTTAAAAAAAAATTATGAATAAGCGTTTTAGCATTACTTCTGAAACTATGCAAAAGAATGTTTGATAAAAAGAAACATTTCCAGTTGTGACATTTAAGGCTTTATCTTTAAGTAATTAAAAACACTTAGCACTGAAAGAGCATTTTTGTCCCTAGAGAGCTTTATAAGCAGAAAAAAATTCCAAAGGCCTTAAAATACTTACTGTAGCTGCACTGGAGAAAAGGTTTACACATAGAAAAAAAACAATCTTTGATGGTTACCAGGGAGGGGAAGGGAAACCACTAACTAGACAGTAGACAAGTGTTAACTTCGGTGAACGGAAAGACAGCACACGATATAGGGGAAGCCGGCAAAACGTAACCAATGCAAAGTCACAGAAGTTTCCTAGACAACATTCAAATACCTTAAGGGACCAAGTTACGGGGGCTGAAGGCTGGGGACCATGGTCTAAGGGGACAGCTAGGTCAATGGTGCAACATAGTTCATACAGAAAATGTTCCACATCCTACTTTGGCGAGTACCATTGGGGGCCTTAAAAGCTTGCAAGCACCCATCTAAGATACTACTATTGGTCTCATTCCATCTGGAGCAAAGAAGAATGAAGGAAACCAAAGACACAAGGAAAATATTAGTCCAAAGGACTAATGTACCATATGAACCACAGCCTCCACCAGCCTGAGCCCAGAACTCCTAGTGGCCACTACTAGTGGCTACCGCCACTGACCACTGTGACAAGGATCACAATAGAGGTATAGTTGTGGGACAGAGCAGGAGAAAAATGCACAACAAAATTCAAATTCACAAAAAAAGACCAGACTTAGTAGTCTGACAGAGACTGGCGGAACTCTCGAGATTGTGGCCCCCAGACACCCTGTTAACTCAGGACTGAAGCCACTCCCAAAGACCACCTTTCAGCCAAAGATTAGCAAGGCCTATGAAACAAATAATAACACATGAGGAACGTGCTTCTTAGTTCAATCAAATAGACGAGACCACTGGGCAAACACCTGCTCAAAAGCAAAGATGAGAAAGCAGGAAGGGACAGGAAAACTGGACAGATGGACACGGGAACCTGGGGTGGAAAGGGAGGGAATGCTGACACATTGTGGGGACTGCGACCAATATCACTAAATAATTCGCGTATGAATTTTTTAATGAGAAACTGAATTTGCTCTGTAAACTTCCAACTAAAGCACGCACACACACAAACATTTAACAGTTAAAGCTTAAACCAAAAATATCCCCTTAAGTCTTCTTAAAACCAAACAATAGTTTAGTTTAACTAGTAAAGAATGTCTCCCTTGAGCATTGGCTCTTTTAAGAACTACCTAGATGGGATCAAATTGATAACAGCAACTTGAAAGATTAGATAGGAACCTTAGGGACAGTGAGTTTACGTTAATGGAGGAGGAACAACTCAGAAAAGGAGGGTAAGAATGGTTGTACAACTCGAAGAAGGTAATCAGTGTCACTGAACTGTATGCGTAGAAATTGTTGAACTGGTATATGTTCTGCTGTATACATTCTCAACAATAACAACAACAACGAAAGTTGGGCTAAAAAAACATGTACAACTGCACATACACAGGGCCCTGTGATACCGTGGATGCAGCAAAGCAGTGCAGGCCTGTCTGGGTCAGTCCTCTCTAGCTCAGGGCTGCGAGCCTAAGAAGGCTGCACCACCAGAGGGCTCCTGCCGTAACTTACTTTGCTCTAAGGACAGACTGTTTCAGGCAGTACTATGTGGCAGCTAGAGAGTAACTTAAATACAAAAGCCGGAAAGCTGATCTGTAACACACAGAAGTGTGAAGGATGGGAACAGAAACCTGACTGACCTAGGCTAGGTTCTTTATTACGGAATTTGTATGTGTTGTTAGCTCATTTAGTCCTGATAGCCATTATATATGGAAAGAAAACTGAACCTCAGCCAGTTTCAGACACTTGTTCAGTCATAGGCTAACAAGTGGCAGAAATGGAATTAAAATCGGGGGGTGGGGGTGGGGGTGGGGGGGATCAAACCTGACTTTGAGCAAGATTCTACATCTAATTATCAATATACAGATAATACAGAAGACAGAGGAACCAGTTAAATGGCACCATGGAGGTGTGACTGACAAAATCTAAACTCTAAAATCCTACAGGATAAACCTGATCTTTTGAACACGTAAGTTCCAAGAAAAAGCACGGGGGAAGAGAGGAGAGAGAACTTAGATATTAAATGACATTTAAGTGACACAAGCCATTAAAGAAAAAGTTTTTTTAACACATTCAGAGAAATCTGAACACTGGCTGGGTATTTGATGATGTTAAGGAACTACCGTTAAGTTTTAAGGTATGATAATTATATTTTTATGCCTTTTTTTTTTTAAAAAAAAGGGTCCTTACCTTTTTAAGACACACACGAAAATATGGATAAAAAAAAGAAATGTTTAGAATATGCTTCAAGATGAAGTAGGGAAGAGTACAGATGAAACAAAATTGGGCAAGAGCTAGTAATTACTGAAGCTGAATAACAGGGTAAATGGGGGCTCATTATAATACAATCTCCACTTTTATGTATGTTTGATGTTTTCCATTACAAAGGGAGGAAAAAATACAGGAAAATGTAGCTGTGTCTACGCAACGACAGGACTTTCCCTGAGCCACCATCACATCTGCAGATGTATATAGAAGCTGGGCTAATCTGAAATGTTTCTGGGAGCGTTTATGTTACTACACACTTGTCCATGTGACAGTCACTTTCTATGGTGAACAGCTCTTATCCCTGTTTGCACATAGCAGGGAAGAGTTCTAAGCTCTAACTGAGCGCATCCTGTTTTCCTTCTGCCAAACAGGATTTTTCTCAAACATCCCTCGATAATTCAAACAGCCTAACCCTACCCCACTGGGAAACCTACATATGTTTCTCAACTACCCAATACAAATTACCATTAAAAAACACAAAGGGCTAGAAATCTGAGGAACAGGACAAGAAAGGGATGAACAAGGACAACTGAGTAGCTCTTCAAGCAGAAAAAGCGTCCAACAGAATCATATAACTAAAGCTACAGAAGGAAGCTGAGGAGATCATCTGGATAAATCTCAGACTTTAAATAACCTCAGGTCTGAACAGTGTCTACGGAAGAGTCGCAGAATAGCCAGAAAACTCTGTTAACAACCCCTCCCGCAAAGAATGAGCGGGTTATACAATGATCAGTCTTTGGGGGAAAGAAGCATCTGCTAGCATCATTCCTTTCACTGGTCCCAGGATGGTGGCCCATCCCTGGGCTGGAACCTTACTAACGAGGACCGAGCTACCACCAGGCCACAGGAGCTGTCTCCTGCCGCTGCCCTTGTACTTTCATTTGGGCTCCTTGAAAGCTCAGAACAGGTGTAAAGGAACCACTGGAGCAGTAAAGATGCCAGACAGAACCCAGAGATGAAAACCCTTTCTGTCCTGTGGTCATTATTCTTGTGGGAGCTCATTCATTTTTCAACAACAGTATAGGCATTCTGTGTTTAACATGGCATATAAGATTCAGAAATAGAAAGCACTCACTCTGTGTTCCCTTCAGAGTAATTTTACCTAAAATTAACCCACAATTAGAAGTTTGTGGACAGTTGCCCTCATCTTCTGGCAATCTTCAGGTAAGTGTGGCTCCACCTTTGCTCAGTACAAGTCCACATTCACCTGACGTTCACCTTCCTTTAGGTAAGATCCAGTGGGTATTTTAACAAAGTAACTCCACAGTTTTTTGTCCTTTGGGAGAAAAGTCAGTGTTTGCTGGGAATCACCATAACTAGAGCAGGAGAACAGGATTTAATGGCAGCAGAGAAACCAAGAGGAGTAACCAAGGGCTCGGCTGGTGCTCACTCCTCTGTCCTGGCTGAGTGCACTATGAAATGGGCACTGTGCAGGGTATGTTATCACTAACAACCAGTACCTTTCAGAGCCTGGGACGGAGGTCTTTAACTGGTATCTTATTTAAGGACCTGGGGGAAAAAAAATTGGGAGCCACTGCTTTCAGCAGCTGCTAACTCTGTTCTGTGTCAAATCACCACTCACTGGACGCCATCATGCCCCTGGGCTCTTTACATACCTCACCTCAGGTAACTGACAGGGAGCCACCTGGGAGAAGGACGAGTGATCTGATGCTCCAAGTCAGGCAGCCAGTTGGGGAGGGACAGGACTAAAACTCATCTTTCCCACTCCAGCCCCCAGCATTTCACTGTAGAAAGGGTTACCCTCCATACCTCTAGGGTCAAACGACAACGTCTCTGATTCTTTTCATCCCACTCTTTCTCATCAGCAAATACCTTTGTCTATTTCTCTTTACCCTGACAAACTCCTTAGCTCTCTGCCATCATAAACCATCCTAATTTCCGCAAGCTGACTCTTCATTCTGTTTACACGGGAAGGCGCAGTCAAGTGGTGTGACCCCATAGGAAGCCCCGGGAGAGCACCTTTCGGGTGATTGCATAGTGTCCTTTGAGCTCATGCAGGGCCCACTTGATGTCCTGACTGCTGAGCATTTTGAAGTCGGCCATCAGGAGGTCAGCAGCTTGGATGAAGCAGCGCTGGTCAAGAGGAGTCAATTTAGAATAGTCAAAAAAGTCTATCTTAGGCAACTGCAACGAGAGAAGCACAAAACTGGTGGCAAGATAGTACATTTCCCAAGGGATTTCCCCGACGAGGGGGCATCATACAGAGAATCACTTACTGCAGAAAAGAATCTGGTTCAGAATTACTCTGTAAAGGAAGTTTCTAGCCTATGATACCAAAACCAAAAAAACCAAACCCAGTGCCGTCGAGTCGATTCCGACTCACAGCGGCCCCATAGGACAGAGTAGAACCGCCCCATAGAGTTTCCAAGGAGCACCTAGCTGATTTGAACTGCCGACCTCTTGGTTAGCAGCCGTAGCACTTAACCACTACACCACCAGGGTTCCCAGCCTATGACAGAGATGAGGAAATGGTGGCTCAGAGAAGTTAAACAGCTTGTCTGGAATCCAGTACACACAATATGTCAGGCATCTTCTTTCCATAAAATGCTCAGAAAAAAAACATTTCTTTTCTACTATGGAATATGTAAAAGACATAGTGAAACCAATCTGTGGGGAGAAGGAAGATCTAGCAATAGACTCCAATGGATTCAGTCTGAACTAATTTTTCATCACCATCTAACATACTAAATGCTAGTTCTCATCACAAAAAAGGACAGTGATTAAGGTTTTTAAAAATCAAACTGTTCACATCTTGATAAAGATTTGGTTACACAGGTATATGCAATGCACACAAATCTTACATCAAAAGAAAAAAAACTATGTTCAGATATTAACTCAGTTAATTAGCTTCACGCTGAAGTATTTACAGGGAAAGTGCATTAATATTTGCAATTTACTGTGAAATGTCTTGTAAAAAAGTACTGATGAACAGAGGCATGGAGACATGATAAAGTGGTTACAGTAAAATATGAACATTTAGTAGTACTGGTGGTACGTATATAGGTGTTCGAGGTAAAATTCTTTCAACTTTTCTGCAGGTATGGAAATTTCCATAATGGATTAAACAAACAAATAAACAAAAAGACCTGAAAAACCCTAAATGATACAAAGAATCTTAGCCAATTCTTGCTTTTAGGATTAAAAATATGGAAAATTTGTTTAATTCTTTGTGGGAAAGGGAAGACACAGTTACAACGAAAGACAGATGTTAAATACAGAATACAAAGTAGCTTAGATTGGAAAATCCCACAGAAGTATAAAACATATTCTGAAATCCTACTTTTCATGCTAGTCTTTAAAAATGTGCCCTGACAAGGCACTTTCTTCCCCTCCAGGAGATGAAACGGGCTGAACATTTCCAAGTAGAGAGAGCCAAAGAAGAGCATGACACTTGCCTTTGTCTCATCTTGGCTGGCAAGCAGGCTGCTGCTGGGGTTTATAAGGACTCTATCTTCTCTCTTTGGGTAATCTGGGTTCTCCAGAAGAAAATTACAAAGTCTGCAGAAACAAATGATATTACTCCCACACTGCTTCCAAACCCCACACCTGCCCACTGATTCAAATGCAGTGTTCAAAATAGAAAATCCCAAGTCACACATTACAGTCAATCAAGGAATTAAATTTTTGCTGCTCAGAAAAAATAAGCAAATAGACAAATACCAATGACATTGAAATTCTATTTCTGCCTGCTAGTTTAACAAGCAATGAACACATTGATGATGGTAGGCTCCTCTGAGGCTTATCTGTTAGTTGGGTGTCAATGTAATGAAGTCACTGAAATTACTATCCGTGTGTAACTGGAAAATTTAGATGAATGGTATCTACTGTGTGCCAAGAAAATTATGAAAAAATAAGGGACAGGAAAAAGTATTCACAGTCACAATTAAAAACAGCTTGGTAAGAGTTAATAAATGAAATATAAAAGGGCTTCTGCTAATTCATTAATAGTTTTTGTAACGCTATTGTAATATACGTCTCTATAAGCCACTTGAGTTACACTAAGTTTACTGAGTTCACTGCAGGCTGAATGAAGAGACCAGGTTTTGGAAGATCGGACTCTGTTCACACCAAACCCATTAGCCCCGTCTCTTTAGTATTATTACAAAGTACTTCAAGGGTAAGGATACAGACAATAAGGCAACACACACCCATCAGTCTACCTACCACCCAGACTGAATAAGCGGTTACTATCCTGGCTTTGGAAACTGTGGTGGTATAGTGCTTAAAAGCTACGGCACTAACCAAAAGGCCAGCAGTTTAAATCCACCAGCCACTCCTTGAAACCCCAATGGTGCAGTTCTACTTTGTTCTATGGGGTCACCACGAGTCGACATCAACTTGATGGCAATGGGTTTGGTTTTTTGGTTTGGGTCCTGGCTCTAAAGAGCCCTGGTAGTGCAGTGGTTGCTAATCAAAAAGTTGGCTATTTGAACTCATCAGCTTTTTCACAGGAGAAAGATGTGGCAGTCTGCTTCCATAAGATTACAGCCTTGGAAACTCTATGGGGCAGTTTTACCCTGTCCTGTAGGGTCACTATGAGTCAGGATCAACTCTACAGCAATGGGTTTGGGTTTTTTGGATCCTGGCTCTAAGGAGCCCTGGTGGCACAGTGGTTAAGCACTTGGGTGCTAACCAAAAGGTTAGCAGTTTGAACCTACCAACGGCTCTGTGGGAGAAGGATGTGGCAGTCTCCTTCTGTAAAGATTACAGCCTTGGAAAAGCTATGGGTAGTTCTATCCTGTCCTATAAGGTCGCTGTGAGTTAGAATTGACTTGATGGCAGCAGGTTTGGTTTGGGCTTTATCCTGGCTCTTCAACCTGTAACAAAACCAAACCAGGCAACAAATGGTCCACGTAGGATGATTCCACAGTGGTAAGGGCAGACCTGGAGGTGTGCGGCATTAGCCACATAGAGAGGCAAGCAAGCTTCTCCTTCCCTTGCTCCTGAAGACTCTTAAGGTGACCCCACCCCTTCTTAGGTGCCACACTCATATTTCTCACTTGGCTCCCTTCGTCCCATTTCTCTCTTGTCTCACTTGTCATTAGCAGGGTTGACAGTATTAAGACAGGAACAGTAAGACAGCTCAGCAGGTAAAGGATAGAGAAAAGGTCCCCATGTCCACCTGCTCATCTGACCAGGTGCCAGTGTTGTGGGACTACAGCTCCCCCAGGACCTCAGTCTCAGCCCCACCACAAAGCCCTCTACTTCTCCAGCCCTAGGACCAGTCAGAAGACTCAGCACCTTTTCTTGACCATCACTTCCAGGAGCCCCACATGCCTCTCATCTCTAAACTCTCCTCTTCCACATCACCACAGCCTGCCCAGGCAACTGGGACGTAACGTAAAAGGCCCAAAGTAGGAAAAATGCCTTTTCCCATAGTATAGTTGCAGCAAATGGAGAGACACCACCGACCAAGAATTCTGCGTACATTTTCCTTCTAAACCATTGTCTTCAAAGATGATTTTTGTCCTAGTATATACTGGTATAAGGAGCCCTGGTAGCACACCAGTTAAGTGCTCAGCTGCTAACCAAAGGGCTGGCAGTTCAAAACTACCCAGCACTACACAGGAGAAAGACCAGGTGACCTGCTACCATAAAGATTATAGCCTAGAACCATTCCCAAAGCCAACTCTTCAGACAGGGATTGGTCTGGACTATGCAGCAGAAAATGATACTGGTGAGGAGTGAGCGTCTTGGCTCAAGTAGACACATGAGACTATGTGGGCAGCTCCTGTCTGGAGGGGAGATGAGAAGGCAGAGTGGGACAGAAGCTGGCTGAATGGGCACGGGGAATACAGGAAGAAGAGAAAGATTGTGTTGTCTCATTAGGGGGAGAGCAACTAGGAGTACATAGTGAAGTGTCTACACATTTTTATATGAAAGACTGGCCTGATTTGTAAACTTCCACTTAGGGCACAATTAAAAAAAAGAAGAGTAGCTGCTGAGGCTGCTCATGGGATTTGGTTCCTTGGTTTGGAGGTCTAGGATCATGGTTTCATGCCACATCCCAGTTAACTGTCCTAAAAACATTTTAATTTGTTGTGCAGTGCCTGGGGTATTAAAAGCTTGCAAGTGGCCATCCAAGGCATAACAACTGGTCTCTATTCACCAGAAACAACAAAGGAAGGAGTCAGGAACAGAAGGAGGATATGGAACATGTGGCTAACCGCCTCCGTGAACAACTGCCTCCTTTGCCATGAGACCAGAAAAACTGGATGGTGTCCTGGCTACCATTATGGAACATTTCATCAAAGAGTCCACAGAAGGATCCTGATCAAAAGAGGCAAATTGCCGAACAGGATTTCAAATTCTTATGGACTCTAGACTTTCTGGAGCCATGGAGGGTACATGAACCCCTGAAACTATTGCCCTGAGATAACCTTTAAACCTTAAACCAAAAATATCCCCTGAAGTCATCTTAAAACTGAACAATAGTTTAACTAGTAGTAAAGGTCTGCCTTGAGCACCATGCTCTGTTAAGAACTATCTTTGCTGTTGTAAAGTACCATCGAGTCGGTTCTGACTCACACCAACCCTACAGGACAGAGTAGAACTGTCCCACAGGGTTTCCAAGGAGCAGCTGGTGGATTTAAACTGCCGACCTTTTTGATTAGCAACTGAGCTCTTACCACTACACCACCGGGGCTCCAAGAACTTTCTCTATGGGATCAAACTGACAACAGCAACTCGAAAGATTAGATAGAAATCTTAGGGAGCAGTGAGTTTACGTTAACGAGAAGGAACAACTCAGAAAAGGAGGGTAAGAATGATTGTTCTCATGGATAAAATTCTGTTCCCCAAAAATGTGTGTCAACTTGGGTAGGCCGTGATTATTTATATGTTGTAATCCTAACTCTATGATGTTAATGAGGTGGGACTCAAGCTACAGGATTGTCATACCTTGAGTCAATCTCTTTTGAGATATAAAAGAGAGAAGCAAACAAAGAAGAAAGGACCTCGTACCACCAAAAAGGAAGAGCTGGGAGTGGAGTGCATCCTTTGGACCCAGGGTCCCTGCACTGAGAAGCTCCTAGACCAAGGGAAAATTGATGACAAGGACATTCCCCCAGAACCAACAGAGAGAGAAAGTCTTCCCCTGGAGCTGGCACCCTGAATTCAGACTTCTAGCTTCCTAGACTGTGAGAGAATAAATGGCAGTTTGTTAAAGCCAAAAAAAAAAAAAAAAAGATTATAGCCCAGAAAACCCTATGGGCAGTTGTACTGTGTCACATGAGGTCACTATGAGTTGAAAATCAACTCAATAGCACCTAACCTAACAACATATACTGGTGTGCATTGTAGGTTATACAGCTCTTTGAGGGCTGACCTGAGGATCAATCATCATTTGGAATACCATTATCTGTGGGGAAAGCCTGGTGGCACAGTGGTTAAGTGCTATGGCTGCTAACCAAGAGGTTGGCAGTTCAAATCCGCCAGGCACTACTTGGAAACTCTATGGGGCAGTTCTTATCTGTCCTATAGGGTCTCTATGAGTCGGAATCGACTCGACGGCAGTGGGTTTGGTTTGTTGGGGAAAGCCTAGAGTTCCAAACAGCTCCTTAAGCATACACACCTGGACATCACTATAAACATGGCCTAGCCCCTCTCTTTCAAATCTATCTGTCTGTAAGAGTCTGGTAACAGTGCCTACCACATGCCAGTCAACTGCCAGGTACTAGAAATTTGGGGAAAGATGAAAAGGTCCAGTAGAAAAGACTAATCTTTGGCAGAATGGTCGTCCGTGGGTTAAGCCAGTGGTATCCCAGTGGGGACATGAAAGAGGATCTACTGGGGTGTTGAAAAAACACCAAAACTTCTATTTTTACTTTTTAATCTTATCCTTTAAAATGTTCTATTTTTATGTGTTTCCTAAAATATATGATATAGAAGTAGAATAGTAAGCATATGTTCTAAAAATAAATAAATAAATAAATAAATATTCTAGGGGTGTGTCTCTTACCAATTCATTTTAGATTTTCCATATGAAGAACTTCAGGTACTGAAATGCTTCAAAGTGGGAATTTTACATGGCAGAAATCAGAGGCCCTCACTTTGAATAGTCAAAATTCATTTATATTTTAATACTTCCTCTACCCTTACCAACAGAACTTTCCTGGAGGTTAAATGACATTTGGTGGGATAGATAATTAAAGACATGGCTTCCCTTCTATAGAAACAAGCTGCAACCTAATTCATTAGTATCTGCACCCTGGAACAAATGCAGTGGGGACACCTGCTGGAACTCAAAGGTGGCCCGCCTACTTACATTATTTCCTGCTTGATCTGGCCCGACATGTTAACAAGAAAAAGTGCTCCTGCGAAGTATTCCAACCTTTTTTTCCTCAGATAGAGGTTGCTGCTGTGATCCAATTGAAGCAGGATCACAATGTGAGTGAAAAGTCTTAGTTAAGCAGCCAAATAACAGACTGCCTGTCATCCAAGGGTCTCCAGTGAAAGGGTCCCTCCTGCTTGAAATGACCAGATGGTGACATCTAAAGGCTATTTAAAGGTAGCACATAAAGTGACTGAGAGTCAGCTACAACAAAAATCCCAGACTGCTCAACTCTGCTTTGGGCCTCATTTCTGTTCTGTATGAACAGCACTCAGTGAACCGCAAGTTCATGCTGGCCCCCACTTGCACACTTGGTAGTACTGGTGATTAGGACACCTTGGAGGACAGAGATTTAGTGTACTACCTCTTTTGCTAAATTTTCTAACATCTGTGCTAACTACTTGAAAATCTGATTAATTAGTTTCAGTACTCTACCATTCTTTCTTCTAAGAAATACGTACTTTCTCGAAAGAAATACAGCCAGAGTGCTCCCTGGAAGTGAGGATGGAGAGACTTCGTCTCACACACTTTGGACATGTTATCAGGGGGGATCAGTCCCTGCAGAAGGACATCATGCTTGGTAGAGGATCATCGAAAAAGAGGAAGATGCTCAATGAGATAAAGTGACACAGTGGCTGTTACGACGGGCTCAAACGTAACAGAGACTGTGAGGATGGCGCATGACCGGGCAGTGTTTCGCTCGGTTTTACACAGGGTTGCTGTGAGTTGGAACCAACCTGATGACACCTAACAACACCACCACCACTCTTCACAAATTTACAACTGTTTCACCTCTGCAGACTAGAAGGGGAGGAGAGTCAGAGGAAAAAGACTTATTTTGCATTCTGTACCCTTTGGGACAATTTTATTAAAAAAAAAAAAAAATTTTTTTTTGTAATAAAAACTAAAGAAATGCCTCCATCCATTTCTCCAAACAAGTAAGACATGTTCTGGTTGCAGAACACTTTCTATTACAACTGGGAACAAAATGGCTCTTAACATCCTGACCAAAACACAGGCAGTCTCAATGCTCAGAAACATCTAGACAACTTAATTCCATAACCATGCAGTATTCCACAAGGTCCAGAAAACAGCCTGCATATGACTCATGTTAGAACTCTTCTAATAGGATCATTAAAGAGACACGGTGGTATACTTACACATTCAAATCATAATAATTCTTCAAATGAATGATTTCCTCAATATATCCATTTGCTACATCTGGGAATCTTGCTTCCTGGAAAGGCATAAGAACATTGTTTATATCTCACTCACTAGAATGGTTTCAAACAGCAGGAAAAAACAGAATGCAAAAACGGTATCAAATGACTAAAGACTAGAATAGGCAGGTCTGCGCCTGGCTTAAAACTCAACACTAGGTTCCCAGGTTCACCTGTCTGCACAAAATACACAATCTAGAAAAGCCTTAGAGATCAACTTGGTCCTCTGCCCCCATTTTGTACATCCATTCTGCATTCATTCAACAAATATTGGGCATCTCTGCCCAGACAAAGGGACTCCAAAGACAAAGTACAATACAGTGCCTACCCTCAAGAAGGATACGGGCCAGATGAAAAGCCTTGGGCAAAGCAGGGTTAAGAGACTTAATCAAATACCAACAGACATAGCCATGCCTACTCTCTAGGATCAACGCTACCCAAGAAAACTTTGTAAAATGATAGAAATTATTCTATTCTGAGCTTTCCAATATGGTAGCCATTAGCCAAGGAGCCTAGGTAGCACAAGCGGTTTGCAATTTGCTATAACCTAAAGATTGGTGGTTTGAGCTCACCCAACGTCTCTGCAGGAGAAAGACCCAGCAAGCTGCTTCTGTAGAGATTACAGCCAAGAAAGCTCTATGGAGCTCAGTTCTATTCTGTAACATATGGGGTCACTATGAGTCAAGGGCTGACTTGACGGCGGTGAACAACAGCCGTTACAACCCCATGTGGCTACTGAGCACTTAAAATGTGACAAGTGCTACTAGAAGTGAAATTTTTAATTTTATTTAATTACAAGACATTCAAAGATAAAGAGCCACATGGGGCTAGTGGCTACCATATTAGGACAGCACAGCCCTAGATAATCCAGATCCACTTGCTTCAGGTATTTACATTTGGAGTCCACTCAAGACCTTCCAAGAAACTGTGAGGACTGTTAATAGGACAGCACGAGGGCACCCACAATCTGTAGCTAGAATCTCAGAGGACTTCTGGGGGTTGAGTAGATTAAGGAATCCTGATTCCATTTTTACATGTGTTCAGAGTTTTTTTTCTATTCTATATACCTAAATATATACCTCTTAGGAAAACCTTCGGGAAATCCACAAACACAATATTCCTTGTTTTTTTAAATATTTTATTGTGTTTTAGGTGAAAGTTTACACAGCAAATCAGGTTCCCATTTAACAATTTTTGTACAAATTGTTCTGTGACATTGGTTATACTTTTCACAAGGTGTCAGCATTCTCATTATTTTCATTCTGTTTCCATTGATCTAGTTTTCCTTCTCCTTGCCTTTTCATCTTTACTTTTGGGTAAATGTTGACCATTTGGTCTCATATAGTTGATTATTTAAGCGAGCATATTACTCACAGGTGATATTGTTCATTTTATAAGCCAATCTATTATTTGGCTGAAAGGTGACCTCCAAGAGTAGCTTCTGTGCCAAGTTCAAAAGGGAACCTTAGGGCAATAGTCTCAGGGGGCTCCTCTAGTCTCTATCAGTGCAGTATGTCTGGCCTTTTTTTTTTTAATTTGAATTTTGTCCTACATTTTTCTCTCATTCTATCTGGAATCTTCTATTGAGTCCCTGGTCAGAACGGTTGGAGAGTCTCTCTTTTTCCCCCACTAAATTTTATTTTCTTGTTGTTGTTGAGAATCTACACAGTAAAACATACACCAATTCAACAGTTTCCACATGTACAATTTAGTGACTCTGACTACATTCTCCAAGTTACCCTTCTGAGTTGTTCCTCCCTCATTAACCACACGCAATGTTTTTGCAGTGAAAGAAAACTCAGTAGATCTAATGTCTATAATTATTTATTTGGTAAAATTGAACTTACCGTTTCTTTCACTAATAATGCAACGAGTTCTTGATCTACTTCAGCAGCTCCTTGCCCCCAAATGTTTTCCAAATTGGGCTCCTGAGATCCTTGCAGTGGAAAGGCTGGCCCTGGTTCATCATCATCTATTGCTAGCTGTTGGTCTTCAAGTTCTCCTAAAGGATGGGCAGGCTGAGGGGAAGAGGGGCCTGGAATCCCATCCTGCTGGGGCTCTGGCCTTGGAAAAGCTGGCCTTGGGAAAGCAGGAGCTGGGGGTTCATGCTGATATAACAGTGGGCCCAGTTCTGCTTCAGGACGCCGCTCTCGATGAACAACCTGGCTTGTTCTCTCACGGGTCTCTTGGTTTAGAGGCTGGAAGTAAGGATGGTCTAACCAGCAGTCTTCCTCGATGGCACGATCATCTACTGCTGCAGCTGATTCTCCAAGCTCTGTCTCTGAGTCTTCAGATGACTGGTTTAGGGGGTCACTTTCTGAGTAAAGAAGGCTACTGTCTTCCAAGATGGCTTTTTTCTCTGATCCAGGGTTGACAATGTCATTTGCTGGTTGGCTATGACTTGGTCCAGGTTGGGGTTCTCTGCCTCTATGGCTACTTGGCTTAATGAATTCAGAGACTCCAGGAGGCCCAAGATCCAGAAACTCACCGTAGTCATCCTCAGAATCATCCTGTGCCCCAGAATTAAACAATGGGTTGTTACACACTGAAAAATAGCTGTTCATATCTGATTCAATTGCTGCTCTAGACTTTTTAGGCCTTTCTTCTCCCAATCTTTTCAGATCTTGCCACTGGGCAGCTGGTTTGATGAGATTGGGTCGTGATGTTTGAGGTTTATTTGTCTAAGAAAAAATGAAATTTTAATAATAATAATGGTCAATTTCTTTCCTATGTACTTACACTGAGTTTAAGATAGGAAAGAAATAAAAATAAAAACACCCCTTCAAATAAAACCTGTTCCTCACATTTATCTTAATATTGAAATTTGATTAAACTATACTAATTCCAAGAATCAATGTGGCCACACACAGATTACAGCTTGAGTTATAGTTTCAAGATAGGCCAGATGTCCTCCCTCGAGCTACTACAGAAAATAAAAATAAGGTGATGGAACCGCAAAGCAACATAAAAACCAACAGACTTATAAATAAAAAAACAAAGGGTACAACAGAAGAAATGGTGCCATTTACAAAAACAAGAGAAAGGAAAAAATAATCAGGAACAACCTTAACAAAAAATGTTTCAGATTTATATTAAGAAAAATTCAAAATGTCCTGGCTAAAGAATGTATAAGACTAGGCTAAATGGAAAGGCAAAACTTGTTCTTGGTCAGAAAGGGTCAAAATTATAAAGATTGTAAATATAATAGCAAGATCTGCTTTGAACTACACATTAATTATCAACTGATCTATCATTTAATTTTCTAACTAGAAAAGCTGACTGTAAACTCATATAAAAATATAAGTCTAAGAACATCCTGGATGATTCTGAAAAACGTAGATATGGGGAGATGAGCTCTATCTGATAGTAAAATGCATTATAACATCATAGCAATTATGACTGTGGACTAGTACAGGAATATTCAGGGTATGGTGCAAAAGTTCAGTACTGAAACAGACCAAAACAGCCCATTCTAAAACTAAGTGTCCTCAGAAATGTAGAAGAGCTCTTCTGCATGGCCCAATACCCACCCCAGAGTAGCTTAAGAATCAGACCACTAACTTGCAATAAAGCGTCCCCATGGGAAGTTTAAACAAACTCACTTCCGTCAGGATGACATCATCCAAGTCCTCTTCTTCCTGTTGCTGAGGGGCTGGGGTGACCAGCATCGGAATCCCTTCCTCATCAGAAGAGTCAGATATGGTGATGGGTCCATCTCTGAGACTGATCCAGTCTACAGGAAGGCGGAGAGCACTGTTACTGGGAGGCCAGCATAATCACATTCAGTCCACTAATTCAACTTTGGCCTGAAAAGGGTTAAGCCTAAAGCCAAGTTCATGGCTGCCTGTGCGTTAACTTACCTCCTGAAGCAGCACAGAGGCACTTCAGCAGTATAACATTATAACTTCAGCATTAACAGCCAGGCTTCCATGCTGGCCTTTAGCAATAATACATCTTGGGAATCGCTAGAGAAAACCTAACAATTACTAAGTTCAAGACCATAAACTTGTTCTTATAGTATGTTGGAGAATTCTACTGATAAAATTTGCTTGACCACCAATTTCTTAAAAAGTGGTATCATGCCCCCTGTCATCGACTGAACTGTGTCCCCTCACAATACGTGTCAACTTGGATATGCCATGGAAACCCTGGCGGCGCAGTGGTTAAGAGCTACGGCTGCTAACCAAAAGGATGGCAGTTCAAATCCACCAGGCTGTCCTATAGGATGTGAGTCCTAATTGACTGGACTTGTTGCCAATGGGTTTTGGTTAGGCCACGATTCCCAGTATTGTATGGTTGTCCTCCATTTTGTGATTGTAATTTTATGTTAAAGAGGATTAGGGTGGGATTTTAACACCCTCACTAGGTCCCATCTCTGATCCGTTGTAAAGGGAGTTGACCTGGGGTGTGGCCTGTACCACCTTTTATCCTACAAGAGATAAAAGGAAAGGGAAGCAAACAGAGAGGGGGGACCTTAAACCACCAAGAAAGCAGTGCTGGTAGCAGAGCTATGCTTTGGAGCATCTCCTAGTCGGGAGGAAGATTGATGAGAAGGCCGACAGAGAAAGCCTTCCCCTGGAGCTGACTCCCTGAATTTGGACTTTTACCCTACTTTACTGTGAGGAAACAAACTTCTCTTTGTTAAAGCCATCCACTTGTGGTATTTCTATTATAACAGCACTAGATGACTAAGACATCCTTTCAACCCATTTCTATTCCTCCCAGGTAATGGAAGACTGCTGTATTTAAACTGACAAGTCTGAGAAAAGTACCACTCGAAAATAACAAAATTTTCATTTAATATTTAAAATATCAAACTTGTTCTCTTTAAGCATTATTTAAGCAAACATATTTCAGTGTTTTAGCCTAACACCCACTGAGCATCTATGACAGCAAACAAATAAGTTTTCCTAGCTTCTTTTTTAAATATAACTAGAGTTAAACTAACCATCTAGATGTAATAATTCTGAGGCCTCTACTTTTATCTGCTCAAAGATGTATCATGTTAGGTATGAATTACTGGGTAACATGGACTTGTTTTTTTTTTTCCCTGCCTGGATCCATGGGAATGTTAAAGGATAGAATGGACGAGAAAAATAAAATGTCCTGGTGGAAAGGTTAAAAATTAAAAAAAAAAAAAGGGGAGGGGCATCATTATCATAACTTTTGAATTTCCTCTATTAAAGCTCTAATATTTTTCTCAATGTCTAATATATTTTACAGCACACCGCAATTTGAAGAGCAATCTAATATCAATCACAATTGACCCTTGGTATTTGTGGGGGATTGGTTCCAGGACCTCCAGCAGATACAAAAATCCATGGATGCTCAAATCCCTTACATAAAATGGCGTAGGTTTTTTTGTTTGTTTACATACCACAGGAATGAACAGTGTTTTGCTTTGAAGCAGAATACTAACAGTTGGGCCAGGTCAGGGCGGACACGTGAGGCGCTGGATCAAAGCAGACACTTTTAAGGATGGTGGCACCGGGCCCTCCTGCCACAGGCTGCCCTCCAAGCCAGGGCTCCTTCAGGTAAGAGATCCTGGTGACTCTGGACAGTCGCACATACACGGTGTAGAGTGTTAGGTCCTGGGCCTGCCAACTTTGTTGTCTCCTTCCGGACCCAAAACCTCTGCTGCAAACATGGTCCCTATATCCTTGGTCAGGCCAAAAAACACCCAAGCATAAGTTTGTGGCCCCATTCCTAGTGTCCTCACTTGTCCAAACTGTGTCAGGGTACAGCTGCCTCTGTCCCCCAGGAGTTTCTTCCTTCACAGCCACATGCCATTCCTCCAGTGCCAAATCCTGTCTAGCCTTATGCTGCCCTTCACAGTGTCCCCGGGCCCTTGAGCGCTTTCTTTTTGTACCCTGAATATTTTCAATCTGCGGTTGGTTCAATCTGCCAATGTGGAACCCAGGGATATACAGGGCTGATTGTACCTCATTTTATTTTTATAACAAAGCTGTGGTGATGGTGGCGTGGCAGTTTAAAACAATGAATGGGTCAGCCTGTGGGATCGAAAGCTGGACTACCTGGGTTCAATCTCAGCTCTATCACATACTTGCGATACGAGTTCTCGCAACCTGTTTAAGCACCCACACTGCCTTGACAGTAAAAAGAGTTAACAATGGTGTCAAACTCAAATAATTGTTAGGATTAACTGAGAAAACCCACATAAAAAGTGTACGTATTATTGGACTGATTTTCAAGTCCAATGCTCTTTTCACTACGTCACAGCTACATTTCACAGTGAATTAATAAATGTAACGAGGAACTGAACTCAGGCCCTGAAAAAGACATTATAAAGGACTTCCAATTAAACCTGGTAGAATGCATCCAAGTGATTATTTGCACTATTATCTCCTGAAATTCCACTAAAATGACAGTAAAGAAACTTTTTAAAAAGTATAAACATGCAAGCACACAAAAAAATAGGAAAGGCCATGACAGCAGGTGAGAGATTGAACAAAAATCTAGAAAATGGCATTACAGACAGCAAGTGATTCAGCAGAGTGGAGAATGCTGAAACCCAGAGGCTGCAGAGGGGAGAGTCACCCAGAAGCTCAATTTATGTTGCAGAATCCCAGAAAAGGACAGAAGCTGGTGACATATGGCACTTCTACAGGCAGGGACAAGAGGTGCTTCCAAGTCTGTATAATGAGTGATGAGAGTCCCGTATTTATTCCTCTACTCCATGTAGCCAGGTGACAACTGCCCACTCAAGCAAAAGACCATATGGTTTTGTATTTATCCTTCTTAAAGTCTGCTGAGTTTCTAAGATGTAAAGATTAATATTTTTCACCAATTTGGGAAGTCTGCCGCCACTGTTCCTTCAAATATTTTTTCTGCCCCCTTCTCTCTTTACTCTTTCTGGGACTCCCATTACGTGTACGTTGGTGTGCTTGGCTTCTCCTTCCCCCCATTCTTTTTACTTTGTGTTCTATAGATAGCATAATCTCAGCTGATGTATCTTCAAGTTTGCTGATTCTTCTGCCAGTTCAGTTCTGCTGTTGAGCCCCCTTAGTGAATTTTTCATTTTAGTTATTGTACTTTTTAACTTTAGAATTTCCTTTTCTTTTTTTTGAATGTTTTCTCTCTACCAATACCCTCTATTTGATCAGTCACTGTCATCATAACTTCAATTCTTTAAATGTGATTTTCTTTAGTTCTTTGAGATGCCTGGGTGGAGTAAACAGTTTATACTCAACTACTAACCTAAAGGATACAAGTTCAAACCCACCCAGCAGTGTCACAGAAGGCCTGGTGATCTGCCTCTGTAAAGACTGCAGCCAAGAAAACCCCATGGAGCAATTCTATTCTACAACACATAGGATCGTTATGAGTTGGAATCGACCCAATGGCAATGGGTTTGGCTTTTTGGTTTAGTCCTCTGAACATATTTTTAAGTGCTCTGAAGTCTATTTAGTTCAACAGCTGGGTTCCCACAGAGACAATTTCTATTGACTGTTTTCTTTCTCCCTGTGTATGGGTCAGACTTTCCTGTCTCTTTGTATGTCTTGCAATTTTTTGTTGAAAACTGGACATTTAAGATAATATACAGTAACAACTCTGGACTCTGATCCTCTTTCCCCAGGAGTGGAGGTTACTGTTGCTTTTCTTACTTTAGTAATTTATGTGGGCTTATTCTGTACAGTCTGCGTTGGCTATTAATGATTTCAGCTCAGTTTTTTGTTTTTTAATTCTTGTTTTTAAGTCTTGATTCCAAGGGGTCACCCCTGGGTCGGCATAAACTTAGTAGCCAGCCAATGACTGATCAGACATGTTGAAACACCTTCAGTCAATAAGGCCTCTATCCTTTGCCAATGGATCTGTGTGGCTTGGAAAAAGCATTCAAACTTCAGTCACTTTCTAAGCCTGTCCTGGCTTTTACTTTTTGCCTTATGGAAGCCTCATGTTCTGCCAGAGATGAACAACTTGCTAAAACCCTTTCAGGTCTCTCCTGCACCATGTGTACTGTCTTGGGTATGCAAACAATCAAGGTTATATGGAAGCTTATCAAGGCGCTCTTTGGCTGTCTCATTCCATGGATCTCCCTGCTAACTTTCTGGATGGACTATTGCTTGCCCTAACCAGTATCAAGACCTCAGGCTAGCTGAAATGTTGGCCTTCCCTGACTCTCACTAAGATTGGCTTTATTCTTGACATGCCCTGTGGACATGGAATTTTCCATGAACAGTCCAAACAGTGTCAGCCCCTTTTACTATCCATCTTCTGGGCCTGCCCAACTCATTCAGGTAGAACTTCCCCTCCATACTGAACAAAAAGACCTGGGTGGGGGAAGAGAAGGAGGGGATGAGAGTGGACCCAGGCTAAACCTTACCACAGACCTTCACTGTTCTTATCCAGACTCAGTAGACTTTCTTGAACAAATGCTTCTCAATTCTTCTATGCCTTTGGTCAATTTCCAATCCTTAAATGGTTGTTTTTGACAATATTATCTAGTTTTGCTGTTGCTTTCTGGGGACAGGATTTGCCAAGCCCCTCACTCAGCCATTCTGGAAATCCTACCTCCTGGAAGTTCATTCTAAAGAGACTATGAGGCAGAGAGGCTCAAGACTTGGGTACTCCAGGCATACAGTGACAAGAGAAACATACTCTGATTTCATTCCTCTGAACTTAAAACTTTTTTCCTGGATCAAAATATGGTCAATTTTGATAAATACACTGGATGCAGTATTCCATGCATTTCTTTATGTCAAGTTTGTTGATCATGTCTTTTTAATTTTTTATATTCATATAAATGTTTGTATGTACTTGCCCTTTCAGTTACTGAAAGAAATCTGTTAAAATTTTGCACTATGGCTGTGGATTCATCCATTTCTCCTTTCAGTTTTGTCAATTTTTGCTCGGTATATTTTGACGTCGTGTTAATAAGCGTACAGAGATTTAGAACTGTTGTAACTTCCCAGTACACTGACATTTTTATCATTATGAATTCTTGAACTCTCATAATTCTTCTTGCTAGAGTGTCTATTTTATCTGATATTATACAGATGTACCAGCTCTTTCTGTATTTTTGGCTATTATTTGCATGATATACCTTTTCTAACCCCTGTACCTTCAACCCTTCTTTATTTTACCTTTATTTTTTAAGCCTATTTTCACTGGGTATAGAATTCTAGGTAGGTAGGTAGAATACTATCGGGCAATTAAAAGTGAATGAATTATTGATACATGCAACAACATGAATGAATCTCAAAAAAATTTAGACTGAATAAAAAGAATTCAGGCACAAGAGTATACACTTTATAGTTCCATTTATATGAAACTCCATGATGACAAAAGACAGATCAATGGTTCCTGAGGCCAGGGTGGGGTGAGGATTAACTGCAAAGGGCACAAGGGAATCTGTACCTTGATTGAAATAGTGGTTATATGGGTGTATTCACTTGCCAAAAGTCATTGAACTATACACTTAAAGTATGTGCATTTTATTGAATGTAAATATATCTTAAGAAAGGTGATTTAAAAAGAAAAAAACTACAGCGGTTGTTTAATAAAAATTATCAACATGGCTAACAAAAACAAAACAGCTTTCTATGCTGTTTTGTGATGGATGCAAGGTATATATAACCTAAGAGAAATTTGTTTTGTCAGTAAATTTGACAAAAGGAATTAGCTGATGGCCCCCCAACACCGTTTCAGCTCAGTAATGAAGTCACTCCTGAGGTTCACCCTCCAGCCAAAGATTGGACAGTTCCATAAAACAAGGCTAAAGGGGCACACCAGCCCTGGGGCAAGGACTAGAAGGCAGGAGGGACAGGAAAGCTGGTAATAGGGAACCCGAGGTTGAGATGGGAGAGTGCTGACATGTCATGGGTTAACCGATGTCATAAAACAATGTGTACTAACTGTTTAATGAGAAACTAGTTGGTTCTGTAAACCTTCATTCATCTAAAGTACAAAAAAAAAAAAAAAAAAAAGGAATCAGTTGTTCTTAAACATTGTTCAGGGGTATTTAAGTCTCAATTAAAAAGCAATGACAACCACAGCATTAATTTGATATATGTGTTTAGAAAACTTGGAAATGATCATATATATAAAAGTTATAACTAAGATTTAAAACTTCCTGCATCACAATAAATCATGGCCACAATCACTACCAAGTTATGATATGCTATTGCTAAAATTCTAAAAATCATTATTTCTTTTGTATTCATAAATTGCATAGGTTGAGCAATTTTATTTATTTTGCTTGATTTATCTGCTTAATAAAATGTGCTCGATTTTAAATTCACTGAAAGCCAAATATAATTTACAGTCTGCTGAAAGAAAATCATCTTTGCAAGGCACAAAATATTCTGAATAGGGAAAAACCAAACTAGCGCAACCTCTTCCATGAAATTTATATTTGCAAACAATGAATACATTAAGGGTTCTTTCCTACTCATCAGCATATTTTTCCTTCAGCCCAAGTTTAAATGGGAATGAGGAATTAGGGAAATAGTTTTCATATATATTTAGAAATTTTATAGAATTGCAGGTACCTCTTCTTTTATCAATCAATAAATTTCCCCCCAAAATTAGCTATGAAACTGTTAACTGTAAAACAAAAGAACAAGTTTCCTAAAATTCCTCGTAAGGCTAAACCAGAACCTCCCAGCAAAAAAGAAATTAAGCATGTTATGGATCAAGAATGCTCCAGGAGCACCTTTAATATTTTTCGGTCGTACACGCCGGGAGGGCCTTGCTTGCAGCCACCATTCCTTCAGAATCAGAGAACTGCCACTGTTCCCATAATCCCAGGTCTTAGAATCTAATGACTGTGCATTTGTAGCTCTTTTGTGCTGGCGAATTAATAGCTTATCAATCTACATGTAATAGATGATTCTTAAACTTAAATCTGTGCCAGTACGTACCACCATCTGACACATATTCTAGTCTGAAAAATTCTTTTAAGTCCGATATTCTGAAGTCTAAAAATTAAATGTCTTGGGATTCTGAATAATGCAGAACATGTTCATTTCAAACAAGATCTAACTGTAATACTAAAAAGGAAAAGCAATGAGAAAAGGGAGAAAGTAAGAGTCAAGCAAGTGGCTCACCTTGACCCCGGTGGCAGTGAAAGCTGTTCAAGTGAATTACCTCTTCATTGCTGTTGCCCTCTGCCATTTTCAAATGCAGACGTACACCTATGTGCCTGCTAATATCGAAGCATGGTGACCAACTGCTCCAAAGGATCTGAAAACGAAGAAAACGGTACACTTAGAATCAGGGAGTATCAAAACTCTTCCCACATGTCTAGTTAAGGAAGCATTCTAAGCTTATGCTGAAAATGTCCTCAAACAAAAACCAACAAATAACTAAAAACACCTAGAAGTAAAAAAAAAAAAAAAAAATCTTTTTTTCTTTTCTTACTATATTTGAAGAGCCAAAGACCTGGTAAAGAAATTAATACCCAGATACAAACTGCATAACAAAAATCTGGCAGAGGACAATTCACACACACACAAAACTCAACTGCTCAATAAACAAGATGTTCAACCTCCCTAGTAATCAGAGAAACGGAAATCAGAAAATGAGACATGTTTAAAACCATTAGGGTAGAAAATATGGCAAGTATATGGGAAATGGAGAATCTTATACACTGCTGGTTTGGAGGGTAACCTGGTACAGGTATCCTGGAGGTTAACTGGCAATACTCAGTAAGTTGAAGATGCACATTTCCCATGATTGTGCAGCCCCACTTCTAGGTATATTAGCTAAAGAACCATGTACATGTGTGCCAGAAGGCATGTATGATATAAGATACGGACAAGGATGTTCACTACAGAATAACTTTTAATTTGAAATGATCTTTTTGGACATCAATAAAGGAATGGATAAGTAAAATTCACGCAATGATGCAACACGGATAACTGCAAATGTTAAGTGAAACTAAGCATGATTCCATTTTATATAAATTCATATAAAAATTTTAAATGCGCTAAACATATATTTAAGTATTAAGCTAAAAAATAAAATAAATTTGCATGGGAATGAAACTCACCAACTTCAGGAGAGTAGATATTTCTGGAAAAGAGGGATTGAAAAGGAACTATGGTCTGAACTTGAGTTACATAAAACCCTGTCATATAACTTAAAAAACAGAGAAGATTTAAAGCAAAGAGGGCAAAACATTAACATTTGTTAAATCCTGGTAGTATGTATACACTTTTCTGTATTTTTATAATCTCCTTCCTTCCCTTCCTTTTTAAAAAAGACACTGTGGTGCTAAAACCAAGTTATTACATCTCCTTGGACCAGCACTGGAAGTGAAACACACAGAAGTTAAGAAAGGGACTAAAGCTGCAGAATGGCTGGATTCCAAGGCTGAGAAACAGAGAGAAGTACTTAGGAGATGGGTTAATGCAGACCAAAAATACCATGCCTATTTTTTATTAGGGGAAGGGAAACGGGGGTTGGAGGGAGATTAACTGGGAAGTGGCGCAAAGAAATCTTTTGGGATGACAACATATTCTGTATCCTGACTGGTAGTAGTCACTAAGGTAAATAAATTTGTCAAAACTCACTGCACTGCACGCTAACATGGATGGATTTTATTTCATGTAAATTATATCTCAATAAAGGCTGTGGGAAAAAAAGAGACATAAGAACCAGCAATTCCACTCCTAGGTATATACCCAAAAGACTTGAAAGCAGGGCTTCAAACAGATACTTGTACATCAGTGTTCACTGCATTACTCACACCAGGCTCAGAAATTCCACTCCTAGGTATATACCCAAAGAGAACTGAAGTAAGGACTCAAAGATACTTGTACATGAGTGTTCACAGCAACACTATTCACAACAGCCAAAAGGTGAAAACAATCCAAATATCCATTAACAAATGAATGGGTAAGCAAAATGTGTATATACATTAAAAAAAAAAAAATTTTTTTTTTACAACGGATTAATCAGTCATAAAGAGAAATAAAGTTCTGAGACATGCTATGACATGAATAAACCTTATGCTGAGTGAAAGAAATCAAACACAGAAAGACAATACTTGCATGATGCCATTTATATGAAAATATCTAGATTAGAGGAGCCCTGGTGGTGCGGTGGTTAAGAGTTCAGCTGCTAACCAAAAGGTCAGCAGTTCAAATTCACCAGCCACTCCTTGGAAACCCTATGTGGCAGTTCTATTCTGTCCTATAGGGTTGCTATGAGTCGTAGTCGACTAGATGGCAAAGGATTTGGTTTTTTTGGTTATCTACAATGCAGACATGCATACACAAAGGTGTACAAGTACCAGGGACTGGGGGTAGGGGTGAATGGGTAGTTATTGCTTAAAGGATCCTGAGTTTCTGTTTGGGGTGATAAAAAACTTTAGGAAACAGATAGTAGTGATGGTTGTACAACATGCTGAATATAATTAATGTCACTGAATTGTATACTTCAAAACGGTTAAAATAGCAAACTTGGGTGTTATCTACATTTTACCACAATATAATTTTTTAAAAAGTTACAGATACATTAAAGGCTTAAATGTGTGAAAGGTAATTTTAGAAGAAACTATAGAAGGATGTTTCTTCCAAAAATTTCTTCTAAAATAGTTTCTTGTAAAAACTACCTTTAAAAAATTACCTACTGATTGGTTTAAAGTCAGGAAAGGTGTCCGTCAGGGTTGTATTCTTTCACCATACCTATTTAATCTGTATGCTGAGCAAATAATACAATAAGTTGGACTATACTAAGTACAGGGCAACAGGATTGGTGGAAGACTCATTAACAACCTGCGTTACGCAGATGACACAACCTTGCTTGCTTAAAGTGAAGAGGACTTGAAGCACTTACTAATGAAAATCAAAGACCACAGCCTTTAGTATGGATTGCACCTCAACATAAAGAAAACAAAAATCCTCACAACTGGACCAATGAGCAACATCATGATAAACGGAGAAAAGGCTGAAGTTGTCAAGGATTTCATTTTACTTGGATCCACAATCAACAGCCACAGAAGCAGCAGTCTAAGAAATCAAAAGACGCATTGCACTGGGTAAATCTGCTGCAAAGGACCTCTTTAAAGTGGTGACAGGCAAAGATGTCACCTTGAAGACTAAGGTGCCCCAACCCAAGCCATGGTATTTTCAATCGCATCATATGCATGTGAAAGCTGGACAATGAATAAGGAAGACCGAAGAACTGATGCCTCTGAATTGTGGTGCTGGCAAAGAATACTGAATATACATACCACAGACTGCCAAAAGAACGAACAAATCTGTCTTTGAAGAAGTACAACCAGAATGCTCCTTAGAGGCAAGGATGGCAAGACTGCAGCTTACATACTTTGGACATGTTGTCAGGAGGGATCAGTCCCTGGAGAAGGGCATCATGCTTGGCAGAGTACAGGGTCAGCGGAAAAGAGGAAGACCCTCAACGAGGTGGATTGACACAATGGCTGCAACGATGAGCTCAAGCATAATAACAACTGTAAGGATGGCTCATGAGCGGGCAGTGTTTTATTCTGTTGTGCACAGGGCCACTATGAGTCAGAACCAACTCGACAGCACCTAACAACAACAACACAGAAGGATGAATTTGGCTGCTAACCAAAAGGTCGACAGTTCGAATCCACCTGCCTCTCCTTGGAAACCCTATGGGGCAGTGCTACTCTGTCCTATAGGGTTGCCATGAGTCGGAATCAACCTGATGGCAACAAGTTTTTGGTTTTTATAGAAGGGGGAAAAAAAAAACTTGTTACCATTGAGTCGATTCTGACTCATAGTGACCCTATAGGACAGAGGAGAACTTTCCCATAGGGTTTCTAAGGAGTGGCTGATGGATTCGAACTGCCAACCTTTTGGTTAGCAGTTGAACTTTTAACCACTGCACCATCAGGGCTCCACAGAAGGACCAAAAAACCCAAAGGACAGAAGGATATATTTATGACTTTGAGGTAGGAAAAGATTTAAGAAATCACACATAAAAAAAAAGCATAAGAAATTAAGAGACTGGTAACACAGGCTTAAAAAAAGAAAAAGCTTCCATAAAGAAGGTAAAAAGTCGCAAAAAGAGCATATATGTGCGATATATACATACATGTATTCGTAATGCACGTACCTGGACAGAAAACTCCTACAAATCAGTAAGAAAACGACAGACAACCCCAAAATGAAAAAGAACTAGAATAAGCAATTCACAGAACAGGAAACTTTAATGGAGAATTAACATACAATGAGTGGCTCAAACTCACTAGGTAAACTCAGATTTCCAAAAGTTAAAATATCTTCCAATAATCAGTTGCTGGCAAGAACACAGAGAAGTGGGAACTTCACACATTTCCGCTGGGAGTGAAACTGGGGCAACCATTTTGAAGGGCAATTTTGTGCTACTCAGTTAAGTTGTCAACACTGACGACATTAAACCAAAACCAAACCCACTGCCATCGAGTCAATTCTGACTCATAGCGACCCTATAGGACAGAGTAGAACTGCCCCATAAAGTTTCCAGGGAGCACCTGGCGGATCTGAACTGCTGACCTTTTGGCTAGCAATCATAGCACTTAACCACTATGCCACCAAGGTTTCCATCATAACTCAACAATTCCGCTTTCAGGTATACAGTCAGGTGCATTTGAAATAAAGCTAGTCTAAATTGAGAGCTGCTGTAAATGTAAAAATAATAACCAGATTTCAAAGACTGAGCACAAGAATGTATAATTCCTGACTTACGGAAGGCGGGAATTCTACCACTGAACCACCACTGGCCTCCAGTGAAGCCTACACAGAGAAAAAAGAATGAACTCTTGATACAGGCGATAACGTGTCTGAACCTCAAAAACAGTATGCTGAGTGAAAGAAGTCAAAACCACAAAAGAGTACACAGTTAATACTCCATTTACATGAAGTTCTAGACCAGGAAAAACTGACGTATGGTGACAGAAGACAAGGGTTGCTTTGGGGAAGGGCAGAGGGTTGACTGTGAAGGTCAACAAGGGAACTTTTTCAGGTGATGGAAATACTGTACTTGTTAATGGAATTGTGGATTACATGGGTGTATGTATCTGTCAAAACTAATTAAACTGGACTCATTTCATTGTATGTAAATTATACCTCAAGAGAGGTTAGCGGTCATGGGGATTGAAGGCTTATAACATAGGTCTAATGGGAGTTTTAGAATGAGAATTGAAGGAATGCTGTAAAAGAATATTTGAAAAGATGATGGTTGAGATTATTTTTTTAGAACTAAAAAAATGAATCTTTACATTAAGTATATGAGCTAATGAAAAGTAGCAAAAATAAAAAATACAGACATCACATGAAGTAGAATGTCAAAATCATAAAAACTACCAGAGTAAAAACTGACTCCTCAGAAGCAGCAATTAATTACAGAAGATAATGAAGCATTATCTTCAACGAAATGAGAAAAAAAAATTGTCAACCTAGAATTCTATGATCAGCTAAATGATTATTCAAGAGTAAGAGCAGGATAATTTTTAGACATTCAAAGACTAAAAGAGTTGGCCTCCCAGAGACTCTTACTCCAAGAGGTATTATTAAAAGATGAACTCCATCAAAAAGAAACATGAATCCAGAGAAAATGGGTGGGATTACTGAAACAGTGTATAACACAGAAAATGGTGAAATAGAGTCTCAATTTCAGGTAACTGTCTTAGTTACCTGCTGTGATGGTTACAGTTATGTGTCGACTTGGCTGGGCCATGATTCTCAAAGTGTTCTGGCAGTTATGTGACAATGTAGTCATCCTCCTTGATGGGATCTGATGTGATCAGCCGATCAGTTGTAAGAGGAGTTTCCTCGGTGGTATCGCCTGCATCCAATACATATATGGGTGTGCTGGCAAAGCTCACTGGCTTGCTCTGGATCCTGTTTCTAGGTCGTCATCATCTGACCCCCGGTTTTTGGGACTTGAGCCAGCAGCCTGCCGTCGGACCTGCCAATTCTGGGTCGTCAGCCCTTACAACCACATTAGTCAGGAGAAACCTCCAACCGTTGCCTGACCCATGGACTTTGGGACTTGCCAGCCTCTAAAACTGCAAGAGCCATTTCCTCGAGATAAATCTCTCTCTCTCTAAATATATAAACACACTAAACTAGTTCTGCTTCTCTAGAGAACCCAGCCTAAGACACCTGCTGTGACAAAAACACCACAAATGGGTGGCTTTAAAAAAGAACAGAAATCTATTTTCTCACAGTTCAAAAGGCTAGAAGTCTGAATTCACATTATGGCTTTAGGGAGAGATCCTTCCTTATTTATAAAATTTATAAACCTCTAGCAAGACTGATTAATAAAAAAAGGGGGAAAAACTGAAACTATCATTATTAGTAATATAAGACACTGCTACAGATCCTACAGATAAAATGAAGAATATTATGAATAACTTTGTACCAATTAATATGAAATTCTGGATGAAATGATCAACTCCCTGAGACACAACTTACCAAAATTGACACAAAAAGAAAAATTTTAAAAATCTGAGTAGTTCCCTATGAAATAAATTAAATCAATAATAACCTTCGCACAAAGACCACTCCAGGCCGAGAAAGCTTCCTCAGTGAAGTCTCCAAATATTTGAGGAAGAAATGTAACTAATACTACAAAAACTCAGAGAACAGAAACAGAGGAAATGTTATTTCTCAACTCATTTTATGAGGCCGGCATAACTTTTGACACTAAAATCTGATAAGAACATTACAAGAAAGACTAACATCTCTCAGCAACAGAGATGCAAAAATCATAACCAAATCAATGTGAATTGCGTTATTAGAGTAAAGGAGAAAGGCCACATAATCATCTACCAAGATAGGAAAAAAAAGCATTAGCTAAAATTCAAAACCTATTCATGATGAAAAACTCTCAGCAAATGAGTATTAGAAAGAAACTTCCTTTATCTGATTAAAGGCATCCCCGAAGCCCTAGAGCAAATTTCATACCTAACACTGAAATGAGGAGAGTTTCCACCATTTCTTGTGAACACCATACTGGAGCCTGTAGCAAGTGCACTAGGCCAATAAAAAGAAATAAAACACCACGTTGAAACGAAGAAATAAAAGCATTATTTGCAGGTGACAAGACTGTGGTACTAATGCAAGGATAGATGGAAAAACAGAACAGATGGTTCAGAAACAGACCCACCTATATTTGGTCAACCACATGAAAACAAAGAGGCCACTGCAATGCACAGAAAGAACTGTCTTTTCAATAAATGCTGCTGAATCAAGTGGGTGTCCATATAGGGAAAAAGTGAATCTTGATCAATGCTTCACACATACCATACGTATAAATCAATTCCAGATGGATTATCAATGAAAGATAAAGCAATAAAAAATTGGAAGATAATACAGGGGGACATGATTATGTATGATTGTGTATGTAGTTGTATAGAGAGAAACCACTGGAATGAGTAAGTGAATTTAAGTCTTTAGATATAAGGCCAATGTACAAAAATAAACTCTATGTGTATTAGCTTCCTAGGGCTGCTGTAACTAAGTACCACAACAGAAATATCTCACAGTTCTGGAGGTTAGTAGTTCAAATTCAGGTGTTGGCAGAGCCATGTTCTCTCAGAAAGCTCTACGTGAAAATCCTTTTGGGCTCTTTCAGTTCTGGTAACCCCAGGTGTTTCCTGCTTGAAACTGCAGCATAACTCCATCATATGGTATTCCCTCTGTCTCTGTGTCTCTTCTCTTTTAAAGGAAGCCACTCGGATTGGATTGAGACTCATTCTAATCCAGAATGACCTCCTGGTAACTTAACTGATAACATCTTCAAAGACCCCATTTTCCAAACAAGATGGACTGACACAGTGGCTGCAACACTGGGCTCAAACAAAGCAACGATTGTGATGGAGCAGGACTGGGCAGTGTTTAGTTCTGTTGTACACAGGGTCCTGTGAGTCAGAAGCGTCTTGATGCCACCTAACAACAACCTAGGGATGTACTCTTAGGTGATAAAACTTTTCTTAAAAAAATCCGTAAGATGTGATTACAAAGTCAGAGTAATGGTTACTTTTGGGTGAGGAACCAGTTGTGACTGGAACACAACACACGGAGGGGCTGTGGGGACGGCTGCAAAGGTCTATAGCTTGACCTGAGTGGTAGACACAAGCATGTTAGGATAATTCCGTAATTTGTTTTGTGTGGTTTTCTATATTTGTTTTATTTTCAAATAAAAGGGTAAAAATTCAAGAACAAGAAAACCATCAGGTATTATGCACCCATGTAGTTGCTGAAATGAAAACCAAGTTTTGTCGAGGATTTGGAGCAATGAGGACTTTCATATACTGTCGGTAGGAGTATGAGTTGGAACAACTCCGCAAAAAAAGATACTTGGTCTACTATAGTAGTGTATGTTTATACCCTAAAAAAAAAAAAAAAAATTATTTTTTATTTTTTATTTTATGTTTATACCCTAAGACCCAACAATTCCAAGACTAGGAATGTATTTTATAGAAATGTGTGATTATACGGACCAGGCATATGTACAAGAATGTTCACAGCAGCATTATTTTTAAAAGCCAAAAACTGAAAATGACAGCAATGATGGAAATATATTGTGGTACGTTCAATTAAAACCTATACAACAATATAAATTAATCAATTACAGCCACATGTAACGGGTAGATCTTAAAATGTAACGGCTTGAGTGAAGAAATTCAGACACAAAAGAATACATACCGAATGACTATTCAGGGGGGAAAAGTCATTATAAAAAAGGCTGCCTCTGTGAAGCACTAGTTGAGGGTCAGCAGAGAGGGCTGCCATAGAGGTCTGCTGCTTTATTAAGAGTCTGTACAGTTTTATTTTTGAACCATGTCCTTACTTTACTTTGATGAAAATCAATAAATAAGAATCATTGTAGAAATGGCATATGTTTTATTACTTATATATTTACCACAATTTAAAACAAAGGCTCAAAGGAACAAATTATAACTACTATAAAGAGCCCTTTTAAGGAGCACTGGTGGCACACCATTTAAGTGCCTGGCTTAAGGTAGGAGGTTCCAAACTACCCAGCAGCTGTGCAAGATAAAGACCTGGTGATCTACTCCCGTAGTAAAGATTACAGCCTAGAAAACCCTACGGAGCACTAGGAGTCAAAACACCTAATGGCAACAACTTAGAGCCTTTTTAGTTTCAAGATCCTATCTGTAACCTACTCAGTCATTCAGCCCTTTTACTTCCTGAGAAAAATTTCATTTCTCTTTGCCCTCCTGGGAGTGCTTCAGAGGGGGTAGGCCCAGACCTTGGCTTCTCATTAAATGATGCCTACAAGAGTCAAATAATATCAGCATTTTCCCAAATTACAGAATGTTGCTGTTGGTGTGTTCCATCAACTTGATTCAGGCTCATAGCAAACTTATAGGACAGAGTACAAGAACCCGATAGGGTTTCCTAGGTTGAAATCTTTACAAGAGCAGATCACCAGGTCTGTCCTCCTGCAGAGTGGCTAGCAGGTTCAAATTTTTCAGTTAACAGCCAAGCTGTTTAATCAATGCACCACCAGGGCTCCTTACCTCCAGAATATAAAGTTATATATATGATATTTAAAAAAAAAAAACAAAAAACAAACCCACTGCAAAACTAAATTAACAAAACACACTATGCTCATGGACTGGAAGACTTAACATTGTGAAAATGCCAATACTACTCAAGGCAACCTACAGATATGATGCAATCCAAATCCCAACAACTTTAACAAAATGTAAAAACTAATATTCAATTTTATACGGAAAGAAAAGAAACCCAGAATACCTAAAACATCACTGAAGAAGAACAAAGTAAAAAGCCTCATACTTCCCAATCTCAGAACTTATTATACAGCCACAGCAGTCAAAACAGCCTGGTACTGTACACTGACAGAACACATAGACCAATGGAAGAGAATTGAGAACCCGGAAGGAAATCCACCCAGCTATGGACAGCTGGTCTTTGACAAAGGGTCGAAGCCCATTCAATGGTGAAGAGACAGTCTCTTTAACAAACGGTTCTGGCAAAACTGAATATCCATTTGTAGAAAAATGAAACAGGATCCATACCTCACACCATACACAAAAACTAACTAGAAATGGATCAAAGGCCTATACGTTAAACCTAAAACTATAAAGATCCAGGAAGGTAACAAGGGACAAAGCTCAGGGTCCTAATCTATGGCATAAAAACACCATCAAACATAACTAAAATGTACAAACAACAGAAGATAAACTAGATAGCTGGGACCTCTTAAAAATTAAATACTTATGCTCATTAAAAGACTTTACCAGAAGAGTAAAAACAGAACTGATAGACTGAGAAAAAATTTTTGGTAATGACATATCCGAGAAGAGTCTAATTTCTAAAGTACATAGTAAACTTCGATACTTCAACAACAAAAAGACAAACAATTCAATCCAGAAATGAACAAAGAACACGAAGAGACACTTCACCGAAGACGACATTCAGGTGGCAAACAAACACATGAAGAGATGCTTGTGATCATTAGCCATTCGAGATGCAACTCTAAACTACAATGAGATACCATCTCACCCCTGCAAAATGACAATGACCAAAAAAATAGAAAAAAACAAATGCTGGTGAGACTGTGGGGAAGATTGGAACTCTAATACACTGCTGGTAGGATTGTAAAATGGTACAATCACTATGGAAAATGGTATGGCGCTTCCTCAAAGAGCTAGAAATAGATATATCACACGATCCAGCAAATCCACTCCTAGATATATATCACAGAGAGATAAGAGCAGTTACAAGAACAGACATAAGCACACCCTTGTTCACTGCAGCATTATTCACAATAGCAAGAAGATGGAAACAACCTAAGTGTCCCTCAGTGAATGAATGGATAAACAAAATGTGGTACACACATACAATGGACTAATATGCAAAGGTAAAGAATAATGATGAGGCCGCAAAACATCTTTTAACATGGATGAATCTGGAGGACATTACCAAAACTCACTGAGTGAAATAAGTCAATCACAGACGGACAAATATGGTATGATACCATTTTTACAAAAAGTCAAGAATAGTTTTACACACAGAAAGCAACATTCTTTGATGGTTAACAAGGATGGGAGAAGTAGGGAGGGAAGGAGACTCACTTACTAGATAGTAAAAAAAAAAAAAAAGATAGTAGACAAGAGTTAATTCTGGTGAAGGAAAAGGCAATACACAACATGGGGTAAGCCAGCACAACATGACCCAAGTAAATGAAGGCACTGAGAGGTACACAAGACTAAAGGACAAATACAGTAATTGCTATAACACATACAACTCTGCACCAAAAGTAATACTGTTGTTAGATGCTGTCAAGTGGGTTCCAAATCATAGCGACCCTATATAAAACTGGAAGAAACAATGTTCAGTCCCATGCTATATCCTCACAATCGTTGCTATGTTTGAGTCCACTGTTGTAGCCACTGTGTCAATCCATCTCCCTGGGGGTCTTCCTCTTACCAAGCATGTTCTTCTTTAGGAACTGGTCCCTCCTGGTAACATGTCCAAAGTACTTGAGATAAAGTCTCACCATCCTCACTTCCAAGAAGCATTCTCACTGTACTTCTTCCAAGACAGATTTGTTCGTTCTTCTGGCAGTCCATGGCATATTCAATATTCCTCACCACCATAATTCAAAGGTATCAAATCTTCTTCAGTCTTCCTTATTGTCCAGCTTTTGCATGCTTACGAGGCAACTGAAAACGCCACAGCTTGGGTCAGGCACGCCTTAGTCCTCAAGGTGACATCTTTGCTTTGCAATGCTTTAAAGAGGTCTTTTGCAACAGACTTGCCTAATGCAGTATGTCATTCGATTTCTTGACTGCTGCTTCTGTGGGCATTGACTGTGGATTCAAGTAAAAGGGAACCCCTGACAACTTCATTATTTTCTCCACTTATCACGATACAGCTTTATTGGTCCAGTCATGAGGATTTTTGTTTTACGTTGACGTGTAACCCATACTGAAAGATATAGTCTTTGATCTTGATCAGTAAGAGCTTTAAATCTTCTTCACTTTCTCAGGAAGCAAGGTTGTGTCACCTGCATATCGCAGGTTGTTAACGAGTCTTCCTCCAATCCTGATGCTGCGTCCTTCTCCATATAGTCCAACATACCAACTAAGTAAGGTGAAAGGATACAACCCCGACACACATCTCTCCTGATTTTAAACCACATAGTATCCCTTTGTTCTGTTCAAATGACTGCCTCTTGGTCTATGATAGGTTCCCCACGAGCAAAATTAAGTGTTCTGGAATTCCCAATCTTCGAAATATTACCCGTAATTTGTTATGATCCACGCAGTCAAATGCCTCTGCATAATTAATAAAACACAAGTAAATATTCTTCTGGTATTCTCTGCTTTCAGCCATCATCCCTATGACAAGCAGAAATGATACCCCTCATTCCACATCCTCTTCTAAATCTGGATGAATTTCTGGCAGTTCCCTGTCGATGTACTGCTGCAATTGTTTTTGAATCATCTTCAGCAAAATTTTACTTGTTGTGATATTAGTGATATTGTTTAATAATTTCTGCATTCTGTTGCATCACCGCTCTTTGGAATGGGCACAAATAACGGATTTCTTCCAGCTGGTTGGCCAGGTAGCTGTCTTCCAAATTTCTTGACATAGAACAGTGAGCACCTCCAGTGCTACATCCCTTTGTTAAAACATCTCAATTGGTATTCCATCAATTCCTGGAGCCCTGTTTTTTGCTAAATGAAGGAAGATATACAAGCTGCACTGAGCCCAGAGTGGGCTGGGCTCAGTGCAGCTTGTATATCTTCCTTCAATACCATCCATTCTTGATCATATGCTACCTCCTGAAAGAGCTGAATGTCGACCAGTTTTGGTATAGTGACTGTGTATTCCTTCTATCTTTGCTTGGTGCTTCCTGCGTTGTTCAATATTTTGCCCATAGGATTTGTCAAAATTGCAACTCAAGGCTTGAATTTTTTCTTCATTTCTTTCACCTTGAAAAATGTCAAGGATGTTCTTCCCTTTTGGTTTTCTAACTCCAGGTCTTTACATATTTCATTATAACAGTTTATCTTCCTGAACTGCCCTCTGAAATTTTCTGTTCAGCTCTTTTACTTCATCATTTCCTCCATTTACTCTATGTTCAAAAGCAAGTTTCAGAGTCTTTTCTGACATCTATTTCTTCACGTATGATGTCCCTGACATCATCTCACAACTCGCAGGTCATTAGTGGTCAGTGCATCAACTCTATTCTTGAGATGGTCTCTAAATCCCAGTGGGATACACTCGAGGTCGTATTTTTGGCTCTCGAGGACTTGTTTTAATTTTCTTTACCTTCAACTTAAACTTGCATGTGAGCAACTGATGGTCTGTTCCATGGTCAGCCCCCTGGCCTTGTTCTGACTGATGATAATGAGCTTTTCCAATACAACATCTCCTTGCACAGATGTAGTTGATGTGAGCCCTGTGTTTTCCATCCGGTGAGGTGCACATGTATAGTCTCCATTTAAGTTGTTGAAAAAATGTATTTGCAATGAATAAATTGTTGGCCTTGCAAAAATCTATCATGCAATCTCTGGCATGGTTTCTACTACCAAGGCCATATTTTCAGCTACCAACCCTTCTCTGTTTCCAACAGAGGTCCTAGTTAGAATAGGAGAAAAATGTAGAACAAAACTCAAATTCATAAAAAAGACCAGACTTACTAGACTGACAGACACTGGAGGAGCCCCCCAACCCCAAAGTATCACCCTAAGACATGCTGTTAACCTGGAACTGAAGGCTTTCCCAGAGGTCAAAAAATAGACCGGCCTATAAAATAAATAATAACACCTGCGAGAAATGTACTCCCATTTGCCCAAAAGCAAAGAAGAAAAGGCAAAGAGGAGGAGGTAAACTGGAGAGACAGAAATGGGGGAGGCAGGGTGGGAATGGGGCAAATGCCGACATATTGAAGGGATAGCAACCAATGTCATGGAACAAACTGTGTATAAATAGTTGAATGAGAAATTAATTTGCTGTGTAAACTTTCACCTAAAACACAATAAAATGTTAAATAAAAAACTGTATAACAAAGTTATTACAACAGAACTTTCTGGCACTTATAACTGATCAAAGGTATCTCTATTGTTAAAAATTATAAACTGAAGTGTAAGTTTGGGTCTTTCGCTTCAATAATGATGATGAGATTATGTGTAACCAATATGGTATAAAGGGAAGAGGTTTGGTGTCAAAGTATGAACTGCATCTGTCATGGATTGAATTGTGTCCCCCAAAAATGTGTCTACCTGGTTAGGCCATGATTCCCAGTATGGTGGTTGTGTGGTTGTCTTCCATTTTGTCATTGTAATGTTATGCTAAAGAGGATTAGGGTGGGATTGTAATACTCTAAGGTCACATCCTTGACCCAATGTAAACAGAGTTTCCCTGGAGTGTGGCCTGTACCACCTTTTATCTTACAGGAGATAAAGGAAAAGGGAAGCCAAGCAGAGAGTAGGGATCTCATACCATCAAGAAAGCAGTGCCAGTAGAGGAGCACATCCTTTAGACCCAGGGTTCCTCTACAGAGAAGCTCCTAGAAGATTGATGACAAGGACCTTCCTCCAGAGCCAACAGAGAAAGTCTTGCCCTGGAGCTGGAGCCTGGAATTTGGACTTCTAGCCTACTAGACTGTGAGAGAATAAATTTCTCTTTGTTGAGCTATCCACTTGTGGTATTTGTTATAGCAGTACTAGATGACTAAGCATCTAATCAAGTATTTTACTTTTCCTTCAAATATCATTTTTAAAAAAGTATTTTGAACACTTAAATCCAATAGCCAAGTTTCTGATTCTTTCTTCTACCACAACTAGGTTCCTTCAATTTTACACTGGAAATCAAAGGGAAACGTGATTGAACCCTGGTCTCACCATTTAGTAGACAGGTGACTCTGGGTTAAGCTGCTTAACCTCCTGGGCCTAGTTTCCTCATTTGCAAGATGGGAATGATACAATTGCTTTAAAAATTGAGTTAATCTTATACACTGCTGGTGGGAATGTAACATGCTACAACCACTTTGGAAATCTATCTGGCGTTTTCTTAAAAAGTGAGAAATACAACTACCATACAACCCAGAAATCCCACTCCTCAGAATATACCCTAGAGAAATAAGAGCCTTTACACAAACAGATATATGCGCACCCATGTTTACTGCAGCACTGTTTACAATAGCAAAAAGCTGGAAGCAACCAAGGTGTCCACCAACAGATGAATGGTTAAATAAATTATGGTATATTCACACAATGGAATACTATGCATCGATAAAAAACAGTGACAAATCTGTGTAACATTTCACAACATGGAGGAACCTGGAAGGCATTATGCTGAGTGAAATCAGTCAGATGCAAAAGGACAAATACTGTATAAGACCACTATTGTAAGTTCTTGAGAAATAGTATAAACTGAGAAGAACACATTCTTTTGTGGTTACCAGAGGGGGGGGGAGGGAGGGAGGGTGGGAGAGGGTTATTTACTGATTAGTTAGTAGATAAGAACTACTTCAGGTGAAGGGAAGGACAATACTGAATACAGGGAAGGTCAGCTCAACTGGACTGGACCAAAAGCAAAGAAGTTTCCGATAAACTGAATGCTTCGAAGGTCAGCAGAGCAAGGGTGGGGGTTTGGGGACTATGGCTTAAGGAGACTTCTAAGTCAATTGGCATAATAAATTCTATTACGAAAACATTCTGCATCCCACTTTGAAATGTGGTGTCTGGGGTCTTAAATGCCAACAAGCGGCCATCTAAGATGCATCAATTGGTCTCAATCCACCTGGATCAAAGGAGAATGAAGACCACCAAGGTCACACAATAACTATGAGCCCGAGGCAGAAAGGGCCACATGAATTAGAACTTACATCATCCTGCGACCAGAAGAACTAGATGGTACCCGGCCACAACCAATGACTGCCCTGACAGGGAGCACAACAGAGAATCCCTGAGGGAGCAGGAGAACAGTGGGATGCAGACCACAAATTCTCATAAACAGACCAGACTTAATGGTCTGACTGAGACTAGAAGAATCCCAGCAGTCATGCTCCCCAAACTTTCTGTCGGCCCAGGACAAGAACCATTCCTGTAGACAACTCATCAGACATGGAAGGGACTGGACAATGGGTCGGAGATGCTGATGAAGAGTGAGCTACTTGTATCAGGTGGACACTGGAGACTGTACTGGCATCTCCTGTCTGGAGGGGAGATGGGAGGGTAGAGAGGGTTAGAAACTGGCAAAACGGTCACGAAAGGAGAGACTGGAAGGAGGGAGCGGGCTGACTAATTAGGGGGAGAGTAAATGGGAGTATGTAGTAAGCTGTATATAAGCTTATATATGACAGACTGACTTGATTTGTAAACTTTCACTTAAAGCACAATAAAAATTATTATTAAAAAATTGAGTTAAATATACATAAAGTGCTTAACATAATGCATGGCATATAGTAAGTGCTCAAAAAGAATATGACATTATGACAACTATCATTACCTGTGTAACAGAAAAGGCTATTTACCCTATAAAACTGTAGTAAAGATTAAATACAAAAACCATGTTGTTTAAGGCAAAAAGCCATCAACACAAGGGCTTTGTTACCACAAGTGTGTGGCTGTTGTTGTTGATCTCGAGTTGATTCTGATTCATAGTGACCCCATGCGACAGAGCAGTACTGCCCCATAGGGTTTTCAAGGCTGTAATTTTTACAGGAGCAGATCACCAGATTCATCTCCCACATGATGGGAAAGAGCTCACATTTTAATGGTCTGTTTTTTCCAAAAGCTCTTGACTACGTCTTGCACATAGCTGTATTCTCAGTGCCTAGAACAGATGCTGAATGAATGAATGAATGGCTTGAAAGAAATCTTCCTTTGTCAAAGACTGTAGTTGTTCATCATAGCCACGTAACCAGAATCAGATAGCACAAAAGAAGTGACAAATACCAGTTTACTAGGATTTTCTTCAGTTACAAAGTATCACCCACTATAAAAAAAAATGGAAAACAAAGGAAGTCAGAAAAAAAAAGAAGAGGGAGATAATCATCCATGGTTCTTGACCCAATCAATTTTCTGGTTTTCAAAGTTGCATATTTACCTCCATCTATAACTTTTTTTTTATAACTAGCATCTATAATTTTCCTTATGACCAGGAGAACCATTTTCTTCTTGTTTTTCCATACCTGTTGCTTCTCCATTTTTCTTCCACATGCCCCTACTGTAACACTACATAGTCTTGGGGTTTTGTTGTTGTTGTGTGCCGTCTAGTCAATTCTGACTCACAGCGACCCGATACATCAGAGCAGAACTGCTACAGAAGGTTTCCTAGGCTGTAATCTTTACAGAAGCAGATCACCAGGCCTTTTCTCCCATGGAGCCACTGGGTAGGTTCAAACTACCAATCTTCCAGTTAGCAACTGAGTGCTTAACCACTGTACCACCAAGGCTCCTCTAATAAATTTGGGGTAATTATATATTTTTTGCCTCCTTGTAGTTTGATTTTTCTATCCTAAAATTAACATTATTTATGTTAACTTTTAACACCTTAAATTAAAAATACACTAAAATAATTCAGCAAATATTCACTGTGGGCCTGCCAAATGGCATGTTATATATCACAGAGAACACATACAAAGAAAATCCAACATGGATCTTGCCTGACAGACATTGGAATCCCATCAGAAAGAAAAACTATGCACACAATTAGTTATACTACAAAGTATAAAGTCACTGGTACAATAAAATGTTATAGTAGCTTAGAAAGAGGCTCTGTCCAGTTGGGGGAGGGCATGTAGCCAGAGAAGGCTTAGCAGAGATAGCTGGATTTAAGCTAAGCTTTAAAGGAGGAGTAGGATTTGCACAGATGAGGTAGAGGACACTCCACAAGAAGCGAACAACCTGAACAAAAACACAGAGATCAGAAGTATACATGGGATCCAGTTTGGCAAATGACATGGTACATCAAGGTAAGATGACTGAGGTGGAATTTCCGGAAAGGCCTTGACTGATTACTAAAGAACTTGTGGCAGATTAAAGATGGCCCCATTTTTCCTGTTGAAAGCCAAGTGGTCTATATCTCCTCCCCCTGAATCTGGGCTGGCCTGTAACTGCTAGGACCACAAGATCTGAGCCAGTCTCAAGCTCAGCCTTTAAGAACAGCAGCTTCTTCCTAGAGCTCTTAGAGAGACCACTTGGAGAGGCCCTGAGACTATAAGGAGAGGGAAAGTGTGGGTTCAGCCCAGCCTTCCAGAGGTCTCTGAAAAGGGATGTGAGTGAAGAAGCATTTCCGAAGTGGACCCTCCAGCCCCAACCACCTCAGCTGACACCATGTGGATATCAAAAAAATTTCCCAATTGAGCCCTTTCCAATTTCCCAACTCACAAAATTGTGAACAAACTAAAACTGTTTTAAGCCACTAAGTTCTGAGGTGGTTTCTTATGCATCAACAGATAACTGAGACAGCTCAAACTTTATTTTCTAGTCAATGGGAAACAATGCAAAGAGAGTTGTATTTTCTTTTCATCTTTTTGCTGCTCATTTTGTATTTGCTGAGACTTTATGTTTTTATTTTGATGTGTAGGATTATTAGTTTCCTTTGTGATTACCTTAATATTTACCCTGTTTTTCTAAGTTCAAACCAATATTTTATTTCTTGATATCGCCTTGACTTCCTCTCCATATGAAAGCTCTATGACTACATTTAGTCCCTCTTTTCTGTTTTCATGTTGTCATCTGTTATATACTGACGTCTGTTTCTCTATTCTCAGCGTTTGAGCTCTGATTTATTTTTGTGACTTCCCTGTCTGTGTTGGTATCTGGCTGCTCTGTCCTGTGTTCTGGTCTTGGGCTGTTATCTGATGTTACTGATTCTCTAACTGGAGGACTCTTCTTATAATTGTGGTTTGGTTTTTACAAACTCCCTAAACTTCTGTTTATCTGGAAATGCCCTAATTTCGCCACCATATTTGACAGACAGTTTTCCTGGTTATGTAATTTTTGGCTGGAAATTTTTTTCCTTCAAGGCTTTCCATATGTCATCCCACTGCCTTCTTGCCTGCATGGTTTCTGCTGAGTAGTCTGAGCTTAGTCTCATTGACTCTCCTTTGTAGATGACTTCTCCTTTATCCCTAGCTGCCCTTAAAATTTTCTCTTTATCTTTGGTTTTGGCAAGTTTGATTATAATACATCTTGGGGACTTTCTTTGGGGATCTAGCTTATGTGGAGTTCAACGAGCTTCCTGGATAGGTACGTTCCCATCTTTCACCATATCAAGGAACTAAGTTTTCCTCCAACAAATCTTCAACAATTCTCTCTGTATTTTCTGCTATCCACCCCTGTTCTGGTACTCCAATCACTTGTAGGTTATTCCTCTTTACAGAGTCCCACACAATTCTTAGGGTTTCTTCATTTTTTTAAAATTCTTTCATCTGATTCTTCCACAAATAAGTTGGTGTCAAGTGCATTATCTTCAATCTTACTAATTCTGATGTCCACTGCTTCAATTCTGCTCCTATTGCTTTCTACTGAGTTGCCTAATTCTGAAATTTTATTGTTAATCTTTTGGATTTGTTTGCTATCTCTCTGTGGATTCTTGCAGCCTGTTAAATCTGTCATTATGCTCTTGTATAACCTCCTTAAGTTCCTCTGTTGCTCTGTCTGCATGTTTATTGGCTTGGTCTGCGTCTGATTGCCTTCCTAATCTCTTGAAAAGCTCTGTATATTATTAATCTTTTGAATTCTACCTCCAGTAATTCCAAGACATTATCTTCCTGTGGAAGGTTTTTTGGTTACTGTTTTGGTTGCTTGCTGAAGTCATCGTGGTCTGCCTCTTTATGTGATTTGATATTGAATGTTGTCTCCGGGCCATCAATAAGTTATTTATTTTATGTTTGCTTACTGTGTCCTAGCTTCTTGTTTTGTTTTGATCTGATATGCCCAAATAGGCTTCATGTGAGCTACTTTGATCATTGGCGTCTTTTAAGCTCTCACGTCCTGTCACCAGGCAGTCAGAGCTGTTGCTAGGTATGTGAGCCCAGATGTCCATTTACTCTTCTTGTGTGGATTCAGCTCAGGTGTCCAGGTTGTTGGGCACTGAGTGTGTGATGCAATCTCTCACCTACAATCCTAGATGGGGAGGGGGTGACTGGAGTAGGTACAGGTATCTGGCTGCAGTAGGGGGTCATGTGCTGAGCAAGGCAGGGGGCTGACGGCTGCCCCAGAGTGCCTGGGTGGAAGACATGTCCCTGTTCCCTAAAGCGTGTAGGTGGGTGGGTTTTGCAGCCAGACTTTGGACACCCAATGCTGTTGGCTGTAAGGAGTGGGAGGCACCACTTATTCTTGGACAGCTGTCGTAGGTGGCTAGGTAGAGTGGGTGGAGCCACCAGTTCACAGGCCCCTGATATGGGTAGGTGAGGACCCTGCTTAATGGGCAGGGCAGTGTCAATTGTCACAAATTTCCACTCCCCCTTAGCTGTTAAAAGTTGAAAATAGGCTTTGGGTATATACCCTGTTGTACTGTGCTAATGAGAGCCTATGCTGTTGAAATGGGCCCACACAGCCCTGGGAAGGGGTAAAAGTCAAAGTCCGTGGACCGCTTATGTCTGTGCCTAGGCAAAGGGGCTGTGCCTGCCCTGAGTTCCCAGCTTAAGGGAGCTGGCGGATTACTTTTTCCTATTTGTTAATTTGTTCCCTCTCCAAAGCTGGAAGAATGGCTCAGGTGTGCAACACATCCTACTTCCAGCCCAGGGGGCACAGCAATTGCTGAAGCTGAACCAATCCCGGAGCAGAATGGGGAGGGGACAGGTAAATGGGAGAGAGATACTTTCCAAGAGGAGAAGCGTTATTTTGATCTGCGTGGTAGGTTAGATGCTTGTACTTATCTTTCACCAATTTAGCACCGCTTCTCCCTGGTTCTGGAGGTTTGAGCTGACTCTCTGCCGCTCAGTTTCTGCCAGTATGAAAAATGCATCCCGAGTGCTACTGCTTGCCTCAGTATGTGCACACGCGAGCTGATCCAGCCTGCAGGGTGCTAGCCAGGTCAGGTCTAGCGAATCCTCACTGCTTCTGAACTGTCTCTCCCTCCCCCTGCCCTTTAGTACGACTCCTCAACTTTGTCTTTGATGTTCAAGGCTCCTAGGTTGTCACATATAATCGATTCACTTGTTTTTTCCAGGCTTTGTTGTAAAAGGGACCACAGGAAGCGTCTGACTACTCTGCCATCTTGGCCCTGCCTCCAAGACCTGTACTTTAGAAAAATCAATTTAGCTATAACGTATAAGACAGACTACAGAAGATCTAGGGGCAGAAATCCACCTCCAACCTCCCCTCAAAAAAAAAAAAAAAAGCCAGTGAAGTCTAAGCTAGAGGTAACATTAAGAAGGGGGATGAAAAATAGACAAGATACTGATTACAGAGTTAGACTCAATAGGATTTTTGCATATAACTGGCCATCAGGGCAAAAGGAAGAAAAGAGTCAAAGTCGACCGAATGTCTGGGATCCAGTGCCTGGAGGATGGTGACAGTATTAAGAAAGAAAAAGGCAGATGAGTTCAGAATGAGAAAATGCAATGAGGTGTTTATTTTAACACACAGACAAAATGAAAAAACTAAAATAAAAAAGCATCCATAATTACAGATATGGAGCCCTGGTGGTGCAATGGTTAAGAGTTCAGCTGCTAACCAAAAAGGTCAGCAGTTCAAATCTACCAGCTGCTTCTTAGAAACCCTATAGGGCAGCTCTACTCTGTCCTTTAGGGTCACTATGAGTTGGAATCCACGCAATGGCAACTTTTGTTTTGTTTTCTTTGTTTTGGTAATTGCAGACAAGATTAGTCCTGAATTTAAGCAGAGTTTAAAAGAGCTGTAAAAGTCCTCTTACCAGTGTCTTCCTACAATAGAAAGGTTCCAGACCAAAAACTGTATTCAAAACACAAGGAAAATATTAGACCAAAGGACTGATAGATCACATGAACCACAGCCTCCACCAGCCTGAGCCCGGAAGAACTAGATGGTTCCTGCCTAACACCAATGACTGTTCTGACTGGGATCACAACAGAGAGTTCTAGGCAGAGAGGGAGAAAAATATAGAACAAAATGAAAATTCACGAAGTAACACTTACTGGTCTGACAGAGACTGGAGAAACCCCTGAGACTATGGCCCACAGACACTCTGCTAAACTCAGAACTGAAACCATTCTTGAAGCCTACTTTTTCAAAGATTATACAGGCATATAAAACAAAAAATAACACGTATGAGGAACATGCCTCTTAGTTCAATCAAATATATGAGACCAACTCCTGCCCAAAAACAAGACGAGAAGACAGGAAGGGACAGAACTGGATGAATGGACACAATAAGCTCAGTGGGGAAAGGCAGAGAGTACTGACACACATTGTGGGGATTGCAACCAATGTCACAAAACAGTATGTGTAGGCCACCTAGGATACTCCACTGGTCTCACCTCTTTGGGAACAAGGAACTAATGGACTACATCTACCACAGCCTCTACCAGAATGAGAACAGTACAACTAGATGGTACCTGGCTACCACCACTGATGGCTCTGACAGGGATCACAATAGAGGGTCCTGGACAGAGCTGGAGAAAAATGAGGAACAAAATTCTACCTCAAAAAGAAAGACCAGACTTGCTGGCCTGACAGAGACTGAAGAAGCCCTGAGAGTATGGCCCTCAGACACCATTTTAGCTCAGTAATGAAGTCACTCCTGAGGTTTAACCTTCAGCCAAAGACTGAATAGGCCCATGGAACAAAACAAGACTAAAGGGGCCCACCAGCCCTGGGGCAAGGACTGGAAGGCAGGAAGGAACAGGAAAACTGGTAATAGGGAACCCAGGGTTGAGAAGGGAGAGTGTTGACATGTCGTAGGGTTCTTAACAAATGTCATAGAACAATGTGTGTACTAACTGTTTGATCAGAAACTAGTTTTTTCTGTAAACCTTCATCTAAAGTGCAAAAAGAAAGTGTATAAATTTTTGAATGAGAAACTTACTTGAGCTATAAACTTTCACCTAAGGTGCAATAAAATTTTTAAAAATTACATTAAAATCTTTAGTCGGTGGGCTAAAAAGCTGAAATACAATAGTAAGATTTTCTTTGTCAACTGAAAACTGGTTCAGAAACTAGGACAGATAAGTACATCCTCATCGATAAAACCAAAAAAACCTGCTGTTCTCAAGTCAATTCAGACTCACAGTGGCCCTATAGGACAGAGTATAACTGCCCCATAGGGTTTCCAAGGAGCAGCTGGTAGACTCGAACTGCTGACCTTTCAGTTAGCCGCAGAGATGTTAACCACTGTTCCATCACGGCTCCTCCTCATCCATACAGGGGAAAATCAATATTTCCAATGATCTTTACTTACAACTGAATCCTCCATGAACTTACAGTATACTGCCCCTTTCACCCAGGTACTGCCTACAGCCTCTACCCCAGCATGATTTCATACAACAGTATGTCATGGATTGAATTGTGTCCCCCCAAAATATGTGTCACCTTGGTTAGGCCATGATTCCCAGTATTGTGTGGCTGTCCTCTACTTTGTGATTTTCCTATGCATTAGAAATCATAATCTTTGCCTGTGGTGAAAAAGGGTTAGGGTGGGATTTAACACCCTTGCTCAGGTCATATCCCTGATCCAATGTAACAGAAGTTTCCCCGGGGTGTGGCCTGCACCACCTTTTATCTTACAAGAGATGAAAGGGAAGCAGCAGCGAGTTGGAGACCCCATACCACCAAGAAAGAAGCACCGGGAGCAGAACGCATCCTTTGGACCCAGGGTTCCTGTGCAGAGAAGCTCCTAGTCCAGGGGAAGACTGATGACAAGGACCTTCCTCCAGGGCCGACAGAGAGAAAGCTTCCCCTGGAGCTGATGCCCTGAATTTGGACTTCCAGCCTAGTTTACTGTAAGAAAATAATTTCTCTTTGTTAAAGCCATCCACTTAAAGTATTTGTTACAGCAGCACTAGATGACTTAGAAACACAAATCTCATCATGGTAGAATCAAAATCTTTTCCACAACCTACAAACACTGCTTCATATGACCCTCGCTGATATAGCTCATACCTCCTACCTCTCCCCCCACTCACCATTCTGCAGTGACAATGGCTCAGTTCCTTGAACATGCCATGTCCCTTTCCTCCCTTCAGGCTCTTTTCCCTGGCTTTTCTCTCTTCTTCACTGCCTCTCTCTGTGCCAAACCAACACTATTCATCCTTCAGTTTTTCACCTTAAATGCCACTTCTTCAGAGAAAAACCATTCCTGACTATCCCCTACTTACCTAGTGTTCACTCATACAATATCCCTTGCTTTTTCAAAGTATTTAAAACAATAATAATCATATACCTATTTAGGGTCTAATATCTGTCTTCCTTGCTAACACTTAAGTCCCAAGAAGGCAGGACCCTGCATCTTACTCACTCTCATGGCCTTGGGACATAGCACACGGCCTGGCACAAAGTAGATGCTCCAGAAATACTTTTTGATTAAATATCATTCATGGGTACAGTGGGATAATTAGAAGCAGGAACTCTGGAACCAAAATGAGCTCAAGTCCCCTGGCTCTGTCCTTTGCAAGCTGTGTGACTAGGTAAATTGCCATCAAATAGATTCTGACTCATGGCGACCCCATGTGTTACAGAGTAGAATTGCTCCATACAGTTTCCTTGGCTGTAATCTTTACATAGGCATATTACCAGGCCTTCCTTCCACAGCCCCACTGGGTGGGTTCCAACCACCAATGGGTAGGTTAGTAGTCAAAGACAAACCATTTGTGCCACCCAGGGGCCTCTAAGTCATTTCTCAGTGCCTTGGTTTCTTTCTTCCTTTTAAAAGTAAGGATAATAAAACAACCTACCTTACTGAGAGGATTAAAAAAGATAGAAAAACGCTAAATAGAAAAGTGGTAACTTTAGTGAAGGTTAAGTGTGCACAATACTGGGGAATCCAGCACAACTTGCACAAGGCAGGGTCACGGAAGCTCCACGGACACATCCAAACTCCCTGAGGGACAAAACTACTGGGCTGGGGGCTGTGGGGATCAGTCTTGCGGAATGTCTAGCTCGACTGGCACAGGACAGTTTATGGAGAAGATGTTCTACATTCTACTGTAGCGAGTAGCGTCTGGTCTTAAAAGTTTGTAAGTGGCCATCTAAAATACTTCACTGGTTTCATCCCTTTGGGAGCAAGTGAGAATGAAGAAAACTAAAGACACCTCTGACTGCTCTGACAGGGATCAGAGTGGAAGGTCCCAGACAAAGCTGGAGAAAAATGTAGAACAAAATTCTAACTCACAAAAGAAGACCAGACTTACTGGCCTGACAGAGACTGGACAGACCCCAAGAATATGGCCCCTGGATACCCTTTTAGCTCAGTACTGAAGTCACTCCCGAGGTTCACCCTTCAGCCCAAGATTAGACAAGCCCATAAAACAAAACTAGACTAAAACGGCACACTAGCCCAGGGGAAAGGACTAGAAGGCAACAGGGGACAGGAAAGCTGGTAACAGGGAATCCAAGGTCGAGAAGAGAGAGCGTTGACATGTCGTGGGGTTGTTAATCAATGCCATAAAACAGTATGTGTACTGACTGTTTAATGAGAAGCTAGTTTGTTCTGTAAACCTTCACCTGAAGTACAATAAAAATTAATAATAAACCAAAAATGTTAATATACGGAAAATGCTTAGAACAGTGTCTAGCACATAATTCACACTATATACTTTTCTCTATTATTACTACTAATAAAACTGAAGCTAAAAAAAACCAATCAGGTATGAAAGTTAGTTGATGTTCGAACTGCTGACCCTTTGGTTAGCAGCCGTAGCGTTTTCCCACTACACCACCAGGGTTTCAAATATAGTCTAGATTACATGATATATTCATAGTAATCAAACACAAGCTCACTTATTTATCTTCATAAACCTCCAGTCTCCCTGCCTCGTATCTCAACTTCCTCTACTGTATTTCTTCACAGAGGCTGCAAAGCTTCTCTTTGATTACTGGCTGATGCTGTTGTTAGGTGCCCTCGAGTCTACTGCAACTCACAGTGACCCCACGTGACAGAGCAGAACTGCTCCATAGGATTTTCTAGGCTGTAATCAAAAAAAAAAAAAAAAATCTTTTTTTTTTTTTGTCTTTACACAAGTTGATCACCAGGTCTTTTCTCCTGTGGAGCAGCTGATGGGCTCGGGTTCAACCTCTGACCTTTCGGTTAGCAGTAAAACACTTAACTGAGACAGAACCCCACGGTGCTGTGTTCTTTACCTGGCTTCCTCCCCCACAGTGCTGTATTGCAAAATAGTTCCCTTTGCTGGGCTCCCCCACCCAGCTTTGCATTTGAATCCTGCTTTTGCTTGGAGGGAAACCCCGGTGGCATAGCAGTTAAGTGCTAAAGTGCTAAGGCTGCTAAGCAAAAGGTCAACAGTTCGAATCCACCAGGTGCTCCTTGGAAATTCTTTGGGGCAGTTCTGTTCTGTCCTATAGGGTCGCTATGAGTTGGAATCGACTCGATGGCAACAGGTTTGGTATTTTTGGTTTTTGCTTGGAGGGGATCCCTGGTGATATAGTGGTTAAGAGCTACAGATGGCAGTTTGAATCCGCCAGGCACTCCTTGGAAACCCTACGGGGCAGTTCTACTCTGCCCTATCAGGCCACTACAAGTTGGAATTGACTTGATGGCAACGGGTCTGGGTTTGCTTGGAGGTTATACGTAAACCTCACTGTGCCTGCGTCGTATGATTAAGACTGTTGCGGAGGTAACCTGTATGAACTCCCTACTTGTAAACCCCTTTGAAGCCTGACTGTCCTTGGCGAGCAGTCTTGGCAGCAGTAGCTCCAACTGACTCCATTCCTTGTACAACAAAATAAAGGTGCCCTTCCTGTTCTCTCATCTCTGTCTCTCGTTTATTGGCCAATAAGAGTCACGCAGAGTAAGAGCCTGGGGTTTCCACCCAGTAACATAACCACTGTGCCACCAGTGTTAGGGGACTCTGGAGGCTGAAAACACCTAATTAATTACTACTCCACCAGGTATCAGGCCACTCCCAGTCACCTCCCCACCATGTCACTCACTTCCTCTAAGTTGTTATTCAGACCCTGGTGAGCCCTGGAAAAGGCTAGATCTAACTGGCTCAGAGTAGCCTGACATGCGCAGAGCAGGCCAGATGACTGACAACTGACCCTGGGCTGCCACGCGTGCTCAATAATGCAAGAGAACTTACGTCAAAGAACCAAAACACTCATGCCAAGGAACCAAAATCACCAGAAATGCATCATCGACAACAGTCGAGCCCACTTCAAAAGCGTTTGGTCCTTCGGCGGCTTCCTTGCTGAACTTTTAGCCCCGCCTTGTAATAAATAATCAGCAGAAACTATGAATAGGTAAAACCTCTAATGCTGCCTACCGTCTCCCTCCACGCCTAAATGAATATGTGTAAGAATAAATCGTACATTGCTCACGCAGATCGGGGAACTCAATCTGAAGTCGATACCTCTGAGTTCCCGCTTGCTAGCCTATGAAATAAACTCTTTCCTCCTCTCAAAAACAGGGACTGCGAGTTTGGCTTCTTGCACGTTGGGCACGGACCTGGATCCGTTGGTCTGGTTTCACCAAGACTCCTAAGTGGCTTACAGGATTCAAGAAAAGAACGTAAAGCTTCCATTTTACACTTATTGTACCCTTACCCTTTGCCGTTGGATCGATTCCGACTCATAGTGACCCTACAGGACAGGGTAGAACTGCCCTGTAGGATTTCCAAGGAGCGCCTGGTAGATGCGAACTGCCGACCTTTTGGTTAGCAGCCTGAGCTCTTAACCACATTGCCACCAGGGTTTCCACTTACTGTACAGTGGTGCAGAAACCCTGGTGGCATAGTGGTTAAGAGTCTGGCTGCTAACCAAAAGGTCAGCAGTTCAAATCTACCAGGTGCTCCTTGGAAAGGCTACAGGGCAAATCCGCTTTGTCCTATAGGGTCGCTATAAGTCGCAATAGACTCAACACCAAAGGGCTCGGTTTGGTTTTGGTATGGTGATGCAAACCACCCAGCAGTACCTCAGCAGAAAGGCCTGGCAATCTGCTTGTGTGTAGACCTGCCCCATAAAGTTTCCAAGCCTATAACCTTTATGGAAGCAGACTGCCACATCCTTCTCCCTTGGAGTGCCTGGTGGGTTTGAACCACCAATCTTTCGACTAGCAGCTGAATGCTTAACTGTTGTACCATCAGGATTCCTCCATAAAGATTACAGCCAAGAAAACCCTACGAAGCAGTTCTATTCTGTCACATAGAGTTACCATGAATCGGGATTCACTTGAAGCCAATAGATTTTTTTTTTTTTTTGGAAAATCCAAAATCTGGCCCCTGAGACTCTCCAGTCTTTTCCTCACATTCACTACCTTCCCCCCAGCAAACAGGCAAACAAAAGAAAACCAGAACAAACAAGGCTGTCTTCCTTCAGGCAAGTTGATTAAATTGAGGCCTCTCATCCAGTCTTCCCTCTCAGAACGGGGAAAACTCTTGGCTTAATCCAAGTATCCAGGACAACCTCTCCCAAGGCGCTTATCAAGACGCACTCGTGGCAGACTTACATCTAAATATCCGGCCAAGGAAACGTAGCCGGCACCTAAAAACCACTTGACTGAAGTTGCCTGAAGTTCATCTGAAGGTTCAACGCCGTGTGGCTGCCACGCACCGTTAGAAAACCTGTGTCCCAGTCCCGCCCGGCGCCCGGGCACAGCAGTGGCAGTAAGAGGATCTACCCACAAACACTGTGCCAACTTCCGCCAAGAGACAGACCCTCCAGAACCGGGTTAGAAGGCTGGAGCCCGGCGCAGCCTGCGGGCTCCAGGACTGGAGTTCAAAGTCACCGTCCGGCTCCCTGCACTCGCCCCGGGCGGCGGGCACTTCTTCAGACACCGCCTCCCGAGGCGCCTCCGGGCGCTCGAGAAAGAGCGAAGGGAAAGGACAGCGAACGCAGCGCGGTCCTTGCACCCTTGCGTCCGCGCCCGAGCGGTCTGACCGCGAAACTTCACCAAGTGGTCAGAGCGGCGGCGAGGGGTGTTCGCCCGCCGGCGCCCTTTGTCGCTCCCGCCTCAGCGACGGCCCCCACGCCCGGGCCACCTGGGGCGCAGTGGCGCCCAGCGCGCTCCCCGGCCCTGGTGGCCGCCCGAGCCTCGGGTCCGTGCCAGACGCGGCCCCTCACGGCCACGGCTTCCCGCCCCCGCCCCCACCCCCGGACCTCCCCTCGCCGCAAGGAGCCGGCCGAAGAGCCCGGTGCGCCCCGCCGCCCACACTTACTTGTCACTCAAGTCCTCGGCTCGCGAGGTGGGCTCGGCGTACTCTGCTGCGGCGGCTTTTATTCACACACGGCAGCAGCCTACGGCTCCGCCGCTGACGCCGAGGCCGCCGCCGCGCTCCTTCCGGCCCTACCGCGGCGTCACCTCGCGCCTGCGCACAGCGCCCCCTCCTGACTACTGACAGGAAGAACCATAGAGCGACGCTGGGTGCTGGGGCGGAGGGGCTGAGAGAGGGGACCATAGAGAGGGACGCCTATCCGCCCCTGCAGCCCAGTTCACCGTGTACGGAGTCTTGACTCCCCCATTAGGCGGGAGGACAAAAAGAAATGAGTCTCCTGCCCGCATGAGGGGGTACTGTCTCCCCACAGGTGGGACGGGTGTGGGGGTGGAGGGCTATGGAAATTGATGTCCAGCTATTTGCCCTGCTGCCTTTGGGAAGTCATTCATTCATCCAACAGATATTTTCTGAGGGCTTCCTGCGTACCAGGCAGTATTCTATGGTCAAGTGGGTCCCTGTCTCTCGAAGCTTATGTTTTAGCTAGCAAGTCAATAACTGACAAAGAACTAACAAAAATACTGGCTCAGATATAGGTGTTCAGGCAAAATACTACGAAGAAAAACAAAGGAAGAAAAAGGACAGAGTGATGGGAATAGATTGTGGTGAGGTGATGCCCCTCCTGAGGAGGGGACATTTGAGAAGAAAATGAATGAAGTGAAAGAGTGAGCCAGTGGTGGCCCCTGGTGGAAGAACATTTCAACCTGATGGTATAGAAAGGACAAAGGCCCTGAGATGGAAATACAATCAGTGTGTTCCAGAAACAGCAAGGATGCTAGTTGGCTGTAGTGCAGTTGAGTGAGATGGAGTGGGAGCAGATGAGGCTGGAGAGGGAGCCAGGAGCCAAATCACAAAGGGTCTTAATAAGGAATTTGGATTTTATTTTAAGTGTGACGGGGAGTTACTGAAGAACTCGGAACAGGGGCGTGAATTCATTTTCTTATGCTTTTCAATGATCACTCTGGTGACTGTGTGGAGAATCAACTAGAGAGGTAAGAGAAGCATGAAGCCAGTTAGGAGGCTATTGCAGTAGCCTAAATGATAAGGAAGGAAGGAGCCCTGGTGGTACAATGGTTAAGCATTCGGCTGCTAACCAAAAGGTCTACAGTTTGAACCCACCAGAAGCTCCCCAGGAGAAAAGACCTGGCGATCTATTCCCATAAAGATTACAGCCTAAGAAACCCTATGGGGCAGTTCGACTTGTCCTGTAGGGTCGCTATGAGTCAGAATTGATGCGATGGCACCCAACAACCACAAATGATAAGGTGATGGGAACTTGGACCAGAATGGTGAGGGAGGAGGTAGTGAGAAATGGCTAGACTGGGGATATTTTTAAAGGTAGAACAGACAGCAATGCTAGAAAAAGGAGCCCTGGTAGCGCAATGGTGAAACACTTGGCTGCTAACCAAAAGATTATCAGTTAGAACCCACCAGTGGCTCTTCAGGAGGAAAGACCTGGCCATCTCTCCCGTAAAGATTACCCAAACCCCAAACCAAAACCATTGCCATTGAGTTCATTCCAACTCATAGCGACCTATAGAACAGAGTAGAACTGCCCCATAGGGTTTCCAAGGCTGTAAATCTTTACAGAAGTAGACTGCCACTTCTTTCTCACATGGAACAGCTAGTGGGTTTGAACCACCGGCCTTTCATTAGCAGCCGACTGCTTAATCACTGTGCCACCAGGGCCCCTTCTATAAAGATTACAGGCTAGAAAACCCTATGGGACAGTTCTGTTCTGTCACATTGGGTCGCTATGAGTCAGAATTGACTCAACAGCACACAACAACAATGGAACTGAGAGGGACTTGCAGATGGATTGGGTGTGAGGTACGACGGAAAGAAAAGAGTCAAGGATGACTACAAGGGTTTTGGCCTGAGCAACTGGGTAAATGGTAGTTCCATTCACAAAGATGGGAAAATTGGAGAGAAACAGATTTTGGTTAGGGGTACGGAGAAGTAAATATGTTTTGACTTGTTAAGTTGCCAGGCAGTCATTCAAATAGCGACGTCAAGTAGGCAATTAGATATGAGTTTGTAGCTTACAGGGGACAGGAGATCTCAGAGGCTAGGGATTTAAATACGTGGCACAAACGGTTTGTGCCTGACTACTAACCTAAAGGTTCGCAGTCTGAACTCATCCAGTGGCACCACAGAAAAAAAGGCCTGCTGACCTGCTTCTGTAAAGATTATAGACAAAAAAACCCTGTGGAGCTCAGTTCTACTCAGTAACAGATGGGGTTGCCATGAGTTGCAATCAATTTGATGGCAATAGGTTTTTTTTTTTTTAAACATAGATAATATTTAAAGCCATGGAATTTGAGATATTTATACCTAGAGAATGGGCTAGAGGAGAGAAGATAGCTGAAGACTGAGCCCAGGATCACTTCAACATGTAGCATTTAGGAGGAAGACACTGAGAAGCAGGGGCCAGTGAAATAAAAGGAAAAGCAGAAGAGGGTAGTATCCCAGAGGCCAAAGAAAGAAAGTATTCTGAGAAGTATATTAGTTTCTTAGTGCTGCCGTAACAAAATATTACAGATTGGGTAGCTTATAAGAAGAGAAATTTATTGTCTCTCAATTCTGGAGGCTAGGAGTCTAAATTAGCCTGTCTGCCAGGCCATGCTCTCTCTGAAGTCTCTAGGGCAAGATCCTTTCTTGTCTCTCCAAGGTTCTGGTAGTTCCAGGGATTCTCTGTCATGTAGATATACCTTCACGTGGCCATCCTTCCTCTATCTCCCTGTGCCTGTTATCCTCTTTTTAAGAACACCACTCCAGTTGGATTACGACCTATCTACTTCAGCATAAGCTTATGTTAAGTGGTAACACCTTCAAAGCCCTTATTTCCAAGCAAGATCACATTCACAGGTACCGGGGGGTTGGGTCTTCAATTTATCTTTTTAGGGGACAAAATTCAATCCATAACAAGAAGGGAATGATCAGTGATGCCAAATACTGCTCACAGACTCAATGGAATGAAATCGAGTCTCAATGAAACAAGAAAGAGGACATTAGCTGAGTGTAAGACCAGGGAAAGGATCTTTGAGTATGTGGGGGAAAGAGCGGAGAGTGAAATGAATAGCGGAATGTAGGAGGCTTGCTGGGCCTGGAGTCTTGTGATGATAGGTTTAAAGTGAGACCAGATAGCATGGATACAGATCTTTCTCCTCCAGCGACCTACTCAGATGCAGAGGAAGGGAGCTGAGAGACAGGAGGCATAGTCAGAGAGAGGGATGCTTGAAATGGAAATCTTTGGAGATGGTGCAGTTGTTGGGAATGATGAAAACTAGTATATGGCTATGAGAGATGGTGCCTGAGGTAGAGAGAGGTCCAGGTCATTGCAGGCGAGGGCATCAAGAAACTAAGAAGCCTGGGTGTAGAGAGATCATTTAACAGGATGTTAAGATACCAAAAATGAGGGAGAGAAAGGAAGAAAGCCAGCAAGACAGGACCCAAAATTTTCGATGAATGGGAAGGAATGACCAGGAGGCCAGCAGATGGCTGTAGGAGAAAGATAAACCAAAAAACCAAAACCATTGCTGTCAAGTTGATTCCAACTCTTGGTGACCCCATGTGTCACAGAGTAGAACTGCTCCATAGGGTTTTCTTGGCTGTAATCTTTACAGCAACAGATCACCAGGCCCTTCTTCTGTGGCACCACTGGGTAAGTTCAAACTGCCTACCTTCAGATTAGTAGCCAAGCACATGTAATCTGTATCACCCAGGGACCTAACAAGAAAGAAAGAAGATAGTATAGTCTGATGGCATGTGTGTGCCAAATAACTGAGGATTCAGTTGTTTATGGATTGAATTGTGCCCCCCAAAAAGAAATACGGAAGTCCTAACTAGTATTTGTAAATCTCTCTCTACTTGAGAACAGGGGGTGTCATGGATTGAATTATGTCCCCCCAAAAAATCTGTGTATCAATTTGCCTGGGCCATGATTCCTGGTATTATGTGACTTTACTACATGTTGTAAATCCTGTTAATAAGGGAGAATGGGTGGCAGTTGTGTTTGTGAGGTGGGACTCAACCTACAAGATTGGATTGTGTCCTGAGGCAATGTCTTAAGGTATGAAAGGGAGAGGTGAGCAGAGAGATGGGGGACCTCATACCACTATGAAAGCAGTGCTGGGAGCAGAGCGTGTCCTTTGGACCCAGGGTCCCTGCACGAAGAAGCTCCTAGTCCAGGGGAAGACTGATGAGAAAGCTGACAGAGACAGAAAACCTTCCGCTGGAGCAGACTCCCTGAATTTGGACTTTTTAGCCCACTTTACTGTGAGGAAATAAACTTCCCTTTGTTCTGTTATAGCAGCACTAGATGACTAAGACAGAGAGTTTCTTTTGCTATGTTAATGTGGGCATACCGGAGTAGGGTGGGTCCAAAACCTAATCACCTCTGAGTGGTGTCTTATAAAAAAAAAGCAGAATAGACAAAGACACACTGGAGGAAAACACCATGTGAGGACCTGTCTACAAGCAAAGGAAGCCAAGGACTGCCAGTAGAAACTGGAAGAGAGGCCCACCGAAGGAATCAATATAGCCAACGCCCTGATTTGGACTTTTAGCCTCCACAACTATAAGAAAAAAGTTTCTGTTCTGTAAAGCCACTCACTTGTGGTATTTTTTGTTACTGCAGCACTAGGTAACTAAAACACAGCTATTTGTCAGTGTTGTGGTTTTGTTTTGCTTTGTTTGAGGAAAACAGCAATGCATCACCTTCTTCAGGATGGTGGATCGTGGCTTAGGGTGCCTTACATGGGAGAAAGCCACTACTTGGGAGGGCTACAGGGGAAGCAGTGTCTTAAGGGGACAGTCTTACTTCATTTAAGGTGAAGGCTGTTCAGAGAAGAGGGTGGAGGTATTGGGATTTTAGTGATGACAGACCATGAGTTTCAGAGGGCTAGGAAAAGCTTGGAGGGTAGACAGGAGTGAGAACTTAATATAGAGACTTATCTAGGGTTGGGATCCTGGGATGATCTGGAGGGTAAAACAGGGCCATTAAGGCTGACAGGATTACCCTTCGTGATGGCACAGGGTTTGCAGTAGGTCTTCTTGGCCTTGTGTTTCTAAGGCCTAAGCCCATTGGGGAAATTATGTTAAGTCTTATGCTGTCGTTGTTATTGGGTACCTGTGAGTCGATTCCAACTCATAGTGACCCCATGTGACAGAGTACTGCCCCAAAGGGTTTCCTGGGCTGTAATCTTTATGGGAGAAGATTGCCAGGTCTTTCTCCCACAGAGCTGCTGGGCAGGTTTGAACCACCAGCCTTTTGGTTAGCAGCCAAGCACTTAGCTCTTTGTGCCACTGGGACTCCTAAGTGTCCCAGAAAACCAAAACCCATTGCCATCAAGTCAATTTTGACTCATAGCAATCCTACAGGACAGAGTAGAACTGTCCCACAGGTTTTCCAAGGAGCGGCTAGTAGATTTGAACTGCCGACCTTTTAGTCAGCAGCCAAGTTCTTAACCACTACACGAAGTGTCCCATAGGTAGACTTTAACACAGAAGGTGCACATTTTGAGGGGAAAATATTAAGTGATTTTTTTCCAGAGATGAGTAGAAAGAATCTTCTGGGCTGGAGAAAGGAAGAGATAGAGGGAAAATGATGGAAGTGGTGATGATAGTGGGTCCAAAGGCAGTGTCGAGGAGTGGCAGCAAAAGGCTGGAGGGAAATGGCTATAAGGTAATGCATCCAGGCAGGCCATGCCTGGTGGTGTCATGAAAGTGGCCACAGAGAGCCACTTGATGTGAAGAAGCCAAGGGCACAGGAGCTAAGATGACCCATGGCCCATGTGGTTGACTGCTGGCTTAGAGCACATAGGACAATCAATGGACCATCAGGTGCCCTATGAGCAGGTAACCTAAGTGCCACATGTTTTCCTTCACCACCTTGGTACCACCCAAACCCTATGTAATGTAGACATATCCCTGGGAGGGAAACAGGGTGTGGGGGGCACTGAATTGCCTGGGATTCAGGTTCTGGCCTCTCTGTGTATTTAGAGCTCAAATTAAATGCAGTCATACTAAATTGAGAATTAGAAAAGTTGTATTTTCTGCACAAAGGTGTTTAAACCTTGAGATTCACTCCAACCACACTAACAGCACTCAGGAGGTGAAGGGAGCAGGGAGGAAGGGAACATGATAGGGTCAGCAGGAGGGGACTGAGGGTGGTCCACAGTTGGTAAGTGACATAGCCAAGTCACACAGCAAGTCAGACCACAGCAAAGTCCCCTGACCTCTCCTTTTTATCAAGATGCCACAGCTGAGCCCACACCCTCCCTCTCAGAATCACAAAACAGCAGAGCTGAAAGGGTGCAGCAGTTCCCAAACCTCAGACATCCAAGCAGTTCCATCACGATGTTTGCCTAATCAATTTTATCACCTGTTAGTAATAAATCTTTTTCTTTACAATGACCAATTTTTTCATTAAAATACATATTTAAAAAGAAAGCTTTACCTGACTACTGGAAATAGCAAACAAATTTCATGTTCCAAAGCAGAAAGTAATCATGAAAATATTCAATGAAATAAAATGTTAATAAATTTAAAATGTATATTTAGAAGAAAGAATCCTAATCAAAAGGGAGGAAATGAGAAACAGAATTTCAAATTATTTTTCTTTCTTTGTTGTGCTTTAGGTGAAAGTTTACAGCTCAAATGAATTTCTCATTCAAAAATTTATACACGTATTGTTTTGTGACATTGGTTAAAATCGCCACAACATGACAGCACACTCCCCCTTTCCACCCGGGTTCCCTACGTCCATTCGTCCAGTTCCTGTCACTTCCTGCCTTCTAGTCCTACTTTTCAATAGGAGCTGTCCACTTGGTCTTGTATATTTGATTGAACTAAGAGGCACATTCCTCATGTGCGTCACTTTTTGTTTTATAGGCCTATCTAATCTTTGTCTGAAAAGTGGGCTTCAGGAATGAGTTCAGTTCTGGGTTAGGAGGGCGTCTGTGGAACTGTGTTCCTCCAGTCTCTGGCAGACCAGTAAGTCTGGTCTTTTTACGTGAATTTGAATTTTGTTCTACCATTTTTCTCCTGCTCTGTCTGGGACTGTCGTGATCCCTGTCAGGGTGGTCACTGGTGACAGCCGACGCCACCTAGTTCTGGTCTCAGGGTGGTGGAGTCTCTGGTTCATGTGATCCTTTAGCCCTTTGGATTGATATTTCCTGGTGTCTTTGGTTTTCTTCATTCTCCTTTGCTATACGTGGGATGGGACAAATAGAAGTATCTTAGATGGCCGCATGCAGGCTTTTAAAACCCCAGACACTACTCATCAAAGTGGGGTGTAGAACATTTTCTTTATAAACTTTGTTATGCCAATGGACCTAGATGTCCCCTGAGACTACGGTCCCCAAGAACAGGCCCCAGCTACTCGGTCCCTCAAAATGTTTGGACGTGTCTAGGAAACTTCTATGCGTTTGCTTTGGTCTGGTTGTGTTGGCTTCCCCTGTATTGTGCATTGTCCTTCCCCTCACTGAAGTTGACACTTGTCTACCATCTAGTTAGTGAATCCCCCTCCTGCTCTCTCCCCAGTCTCAGAACCATCAAAGAATGCTTTTTCTGTGTGTAAAATTTTTCTTGAGCTCTAACAATAGTGGTCTCATACAATATTTGTCCTTTTGTGACTGACTTATTTCACTCAGCACAATGCCCTCCAGAGTCATCCACATTGTGAGATGTTTTGCAGACTCATCATTGTTCTTTATCGACGCATGGTATTCCGTTGTGTGTGTGTACCATAATTTGTTTATCCATTCATCATTTAGGTCGTTTCCTTCTTTTTGCAATTGTGATAGTGCTGCAATGAACATGGCTGTGCATATGTCTATTTGTGTGATGGCTCTTATTTCTCTAGGGTGTATTCCTAGGAGTGGGACTGCTGGATCCTACGGTATTTCTATCTTTTTAAGGAAGCACCATATCGTTTTCCAAAGTGGTTGTACCATTTTACATTCCCACCAGCAGTGCAAAAGAGTTCCAATCTCCCCACAACCTCTCAACATTTGTTATTTTGTGATTCTTTGGATTAGTGCCAGTATTGCTGAGGTGAGACGGTATCTCAGTGTAGTTTTGATTTGCGTTTCTCTAATGGCTAACGACTGCGAACATTTCCTCGTGTGTCTGTTAGCTGCCTAAATGTCTTCTTTGGTAAAGTATCTATTCATATCCTTTGCTCATTTCTTAATTGGATTTTTTGTCTTTTTGTTGTCGAGGTGTTGCAGTATCTTATAGATTTTGAAGATCAGACCCTTATCAGATATGTCGCAGCCCAAAATTTTTCCCCCGTCTGTAGCTTCCCTTTTTACTCTTTTGGTGAAGTCTTTTAATGAGCATAAGATGTTTGATTTTTAAGAGCTCCCAGTTACCTAGTTTCTCTTCTGGTGTTTGTACGTTGTTAGTTACGGTTTGTATACTATTTATGCTATGTGTTAGGGCCCCTAGCATTGACCCTATTTTTTCTTCTATGATCTTTATCCTTTTAGATTTTATATCTAGGTCTTTGATGCATTTTGAGTTAGTTTTTGTGTATGGTGTGAGGTATGGGTCCTCTTTCATTTTTTTACAAATGCATATCCAGTTCTGCCAGCAACATTTGTTAAAGAGGCTACCTTTTCCCCATTTAATGGACTCTGGGCCTTTGTCCAATATCAGCTGTTCATAGATGGGTAGATTTACCTCTGGGTTCTCAATGCTGTTTCATTGGTCTATGTGTCTGTTGTACCAGTACCGGGCTATTTTGACTACCGTGGCTGTATTATAGGTTCTCAAATCAGGTAGTGTGAGGCCTCCCTCTTTGTTCTTCTTGTTCAATAATGCTTTACTTATCCAGGGCCTCTTCCTTTTCCATATAAAGTCGGTGATTTGTTTCTCCATCTCGTTAAAAAATGCTATTGGAATTTGGAACAGGATTATATTGTATTTATAGATCACTTTTTGTAGAACTGACATTTTCACACAGGATTTCAAATTCTAATGGACTCCAGACTTTCTGGAGCAATGGAAATTGGATGGGCCCCTGAAACTAGTGCCCTGAGATAATCTTTAACTCTTAAAACAAAAATATCCCTGAAGTCTTCTTAAAAACCAAACAATAGTTTAGGTTAACTTGGAAAAAATGTCTGCCTTTAGCATTATACTCTTTTAAAACCATCTATATGAAACTCTATGGGGCAGTTCTACCCTGTCCTATAGGGTCGCTATAAGTTAAAATCAACTTTATGGCAACGGGTTTGGTTTTGTTTTTTTATACGGGATCAAACTGACAACAGCAACTCAAAAGATTAGATAGGAACCTTAGAGGGCAGTAAGTTTATGTCAATGGGGAAGGAACAACTCGGAAAAGGAGGGTGAGAATGCTTACCCAACTCGAAGAATGTAATCAATGTCACTGAATTGTACATGTAGAAACTGTTGAATTGATGGATGTTTTGCTGTGTATATCCTCAACAACAAAATAAACAAAACTAAAAAAAATTATAACTAGAGAAAACAAACGCATGAACAACAACAAGTAAAAATGAAATTTACAGCAAGGTGAGAAATGTATAACCGAAAATGAGCTTCTTCAGGAATAGTTTGTGATTCATCACAAGTAAAGGAATATTTATCTGCTCCGTGGTGTTTTATCTAAGGGAAAATTGAAGTTCTATGTCATAAGGTGATTCATTTTTAGTTTTAATGTTGACCAGCATACCAAGAGTGAGAAAAGACAAAAGATATCTGCCTGCAGATTAAACTACTGTCAATTTCTGCAAGTGATGTTTTGATAGTTTCCTGGGAAGAAGCATGGAAATTCCATCTATAAAAATTCTTATCATCTGTACTGGACACACTTTCACACAGTCATGGCAGAAGGTGTGGGACATATGCCTACCAGCGTGCCACGGCCATAATTCATGCCTTCTCTGTGAGGCCCATCATCACCAAACCCAAAAACTGTTGCCATACAGTGGATTCCGACTCATAGAGACCCTACAGGACAGAGTATAACTGCACCATGGGGCTTCCATGGAGCGGTTGGTGGCACCCAAGCTCTTAAACACTGCGCCCGCCACCAGGGCCCCTCCCAGTCATCACAGCACTACTTTCTTTTCTGGTTTCAGTTATTTTAACATGCACGGAACTTGTAAAACCATTTACAATAGTGAAGGGTAGGTGTTATGCACAATTTGAGCCTCATCATTATGTCCCCAAGAGCTGCAGGTATTGCCACTTTCATTACCTTTATCTAAATGGTGCTGTGCCGGTCTCGTTATTAAGGAAATCATTCTTGAACTCTGCTTGTAGAAGCAGTAATCTTCTGCCATTCTGGCTCATTTTTTTTTTTAATCAACGTTATTGTAGTGTAATTTGTATACCTTACAATGTATTGTTTAAAATGTACATTTCTATGAATTTTGACAAATTTATATACCCATGCAACCACTACCACAATCAAGATAGAGATCTTTTCCATCACCGCAAAACACTTGTGCTCCTTCCTAGTCAACCCACCAGCCCCATCCCTGGCACTAGGCAACCATTCATCTGCTTTCTTTCTTCTACCCACCACTGCCCCCCCCCCGACCCCAGCAAAAACACTCCCCTGCTCTCCAGTCGATTTCAACTCACACGACCATATAGAACAGACTACAACTGCCCCATAGGGTTTCCAAGGAGCAGCTGGTGGATTCGAACTGCCGACTTTTTGGTTAGCGGCCAGACTCTTAACCACTGCCACGAGGACTCCGAGAGAGCGCCTTTTAGTTGGCCTTGGCGTTTGCCAGGCGCTGGGCGTGCGCAGAGGCAGTCCCCCTACAGCACCGAGGCGAGACGGGATGGAGGGACCCACCCCGCCTGAGGCGAGGCTGACTACCCGCCCGCCCCAGCGAAGAGAGCCCAAGGGCGGGTTTCTCCCGGTGCCTCCCCTGAGGCGGGCGCGGGAGCAGCGGCTGGGGCTCGGGCGGCCCCGACACCACTCACCGCGCTTACACAAAAAGAGGCTCGCGGATTCGCCCTCCGGGAACGCGGGGACGGCGGCAAAGGCCGGGCAGGCCGGGACTCGACGGCGCTCGCACGCGTGCACCAGACCTGGGAGTAGAGGCTGTTCCGGGGGAGCTCCTCGGCGGCGGCAGGCGCGGAGCGGGGTTCCACCCGCGGCCCGGGAAGCGACACACGCCAGGACGCGGCCCCGGATCAAAACCCGGACGCACGAGGGCAGAAGGGCGGGCGACCGAGGGGCGGGCACCGGAAAGGCGGGGGCGGGGAGGGGTGTCGGACCCCACCTACCCACGATGGCTGCGGACCCCAAGGCCCGTTTACGCAACTCTCGCGCGCTCGATGGCGGCACACAGCTGAACCCCCCGACGCGCGTGGGGTCCGGGATCGGTCCGAGGGCATGTCGCTGAGTGACACCACCTGCCGGCGAGGCCGGTTTCGGTCCCGGGCCGGGAGCCACACCGCACGACCGGTCAGACGCCGGGGGATCTAGGGCAGCGAAGGGGTGGGTGGCGCGCGCAAGGGCGAGCGGGCAACAAGAGGGCGGGGGTGCAGGCACGCGCGGACGACCTTGGGGGGGGGCCTCGGACCCAGTCGGTCGCCAGGAAAACGCACATGTGGTCTCACCGTCAAAGTATCGAGCACACGGGCGGCCCCGACGCCGGGAACGCGGACTTGGCTCTGCAACCCCGAAATCCCCCACCTCCCACGGTCCGGCCAGCCTCCGGAGCTCCAAGCGACCTTGGGCGGGGCCGGCTGCTCCTCCCCGCTCCTCCCCTCTCCCACCTCTCCCCGCCTCCCCCCGCCCCCGCGGTCTAGGGGCGCGTTCTGGTTTCGTATAAATGGAGTCATATAGCACGTGCTCCTTTGTGTCTGGTTTCTTTTGTTCAGCACAATGGTTTTGAAATTCATCTATGTTGTTATGTGTATCGATAATTTGTTCCTTTTTATTACTGAGTAGTAGTCTATCAGGAGGGCAGAGGACCAAGCAACGTTACCTTCTGTTATAGATAGGGTCGCTGTGAGTTGGAACCAATAAGACGGGCATCTAGCAACAATAATATTGTTTTGTATGGATATATTGCGATAGAGAAGAAACGGGGACTGAGCCCCTAGGCAAGGAGCCCTGCAACTTGTAACTTCAATACTGTGTGCTTGGCTGGTGACAGAAAAACCCCATCCTGGAATATGCGAGAAGGAAAGAACAAACGATATACTCTTTTGTAAGATGTTTTTCACAAGGACCGGCCAATTTGGTCCCTGGAGCATGTGCAGATATCCCCAAGGTGACCTACGGATGACTTCTCCCTGATTCAAGTACCAGTGACAGGAATCGAACTAGCACTGCAGGGGGACTGTGCGGGCGCAACACCCCATAATAAGTCCTGCCACCCAGTCTCAGGAGCCTTTTCTGTGGCGTCCATCTTGGGTTTCAGATGCGCCGCAGCTTAATTTGTACACACCGCCATTCTGAGAAGTACTTGCCCCTTGAAAGAAACCTACTAAATATTCATTATTTTAGCTTGCCAAACCCATATAAGCCCCAGAAAAACCTTTGTCCGGGGGAACAGAGGCTACCCTTGCTTGGTCCCTCTCTGTTCTCTGCTCACAAGCCTTCACTTTCTTTCTGCCACTAATGAATCTTTGTTGGTGTGGAACCTCTGAGCCTCTGCTGGTCATTCTTGGTGAGTAGAAGGCAAGAACCTAGGCAGGGCTTAGTCCCGAGCTGGGAAGCCTTGCGCTGCAGCAATATCACAGTTTGTTTATGCCTTCACCGGTTGCTGGACATTGGGCTGTTCCTAGTTTGGACTATTATAAATAACGCTGCTACGAACATTTATGTACAAGTTCTGGCGTGGATATGTGTTTCCGTTACTCTAGGAGTGGAATTGCTGAGTCATAGTGTCAAGCTTTTCCTGAGTGGTTGTACCGTTTTACTTTCTTCATGGCAGGTGAATGGGAATTCCAGTTGTTCTATATCTTCTTCTACACTTGGTACTGTTGGTCTTTTTAATTTTAGCCATTGTAATGGGGGTGTTGTGTTGTTAAGTTGCAATTGAGTCGCACCTACTCATGGTGACTTTATGTATAACAGAAGGAAACATTGCCATCCTCACAGTCGTTGGTGTGTTTGAGCTCATTGTGGCAGCTAGTGTTTCAGTCCATGTCATGGAGAGTTTCCCTCCTTTTCGATGACCTTCTACTTTACCAAGCATGAGGTCCTTTTCTAGCAATTGGTCTTTCCTGATGATGTGTCCAAAGTAAGGAAGACGAAGTCTCATCATCTTCACTTCTTAAGGAGCATTCTGGCTGTACTTTCTCCAAAACTAATTTGTTCGTTCTTCTGGCAGTCCACAGTATATTCAACTTCTTCTGCTAACACCATAGTTAGAATACAGCAATTCTTCTGTCTTCCTTTTTCATTGTCCAGCTTTCACATGGATATGAGGAGATTGAAAAGACCATGGCTTGGAGTGGGTCATGAAAATGACATCTTTGCTTTTTAAAATTTTAAAGATGTCTCTTGCAGCAGATTTGTCCAATGCAATATATGTTCAATTTCTTGACTTCTGCTTCCATGGACACTGATTGTTGATCCAAGTAGAATGAAATTGTTGACAACTTCAATTTCTTCTTCATTTATCATGATGTTGTTTATGAGCCCAGTTGTGAGAATTTTCATTTTCTTCATGTTCAGGTGTAATTCATACTGGAGGCTGAATTTAGTCTTTCACCTTCATTGCTAAGTGTTTCAAGCTGTCTTCATTTTCGGCAAGCAAGGTCGCGTCATCTGCATATCACAGGTTGTTAATGAGTCTTCCTCCATTCCTGATGCTGAGTTCTTCTTCATATGCTCTGGCTTTTCGGATTGTCTGCTCAACATACAGATTGTATAAATAAGGTAAAAAGATATAACCATACTGCACGTTTTTTAACAATATTGAGTCACACGGTATGGCCTTGTTCTGTTTGAATGACTGCTTCTTGACCGATGCAGAGGTTGCACATGAGCACAATTAAGTGTTCTGAAATTGCCGTTCTTCATAATGTTATCCATAATTTGTTATGATTTATACAGTTGAATACATTCACATAGTAAAACACGGGTAAACATCTTTCTAGTATTCTCTGCTTTCAGCCAAGAGCCATTTAACAACAGTAATGATACCCTCGTTCCATGTCCTCTTCCGAACCGAGCTTGAACTTCATTTCCATGCCAATGAATAGCTGCTATTGTTCTGAATTATGTTCAGCAGAATTTTGCTAGCATATGATAAAAATATTGTTTGATAGTTTCCACATTCCGTTTGATTGCCTTTCTTTGAACTGGGCACAAATATGGTTCTCTTCCAGTTGGTTGGCCAGATAGCTGTCTTGCAAGTACCTTGATATAGACAAGTAAGCATTTCCAGCATTGCATCCATTTGTTGAAGCATCTCAATTGGTATTCTATCAATTCCTGGAGCCCTGTTTTTTGCCAGTCCCTTCAATGCAGTTTGGACTTCCTTCAGTATCATTGGTTTTGATCATACGCTACTTCCTGAAATGGTTGAATGTCGACCAGTTCTTTTCTGTACCAGACCAAAACCCAGACCCACTGCCGTCGAGTTCATTCCAACTCAGAGCGACCGTAAAGGACAAAGTAGAACTGCCCCATAGAGTTTCCAAGGTGCGCCTGGTGGATTTGAACTGCTTACCTTTTGGTTAGCATGCATAGCACTTCACCACTACACCGCCAGGGTTTCCCTTTTCAGTACAGTAACCCTGTATTCCTTTCATCTTTTCATGCTTCCTGCATCATTCAATTCTTTGCCTGTAGAATCATTCAGTAATGCAACTTGAGGCTTGAATTTTCTCTTTGGTTCTTTAAGCTTGAGAAATGCTGATTCTGATCTCTTTGGGTTTCCTAACTCCTGGTCTTTGCACATTTCATCATAATACTTACCTTGCTTCTCAAGCTGCTCTTTGAAATTTTCTGTTCAGCTCTTTTACTACTTTTTACTTTTGATAAAACCTTACCAGTATGTTCCTTTATAGTTAATGATTTTTGTGTTTTTCTTAGGAAATCTTTACCTATTCTAAAACTATGAAGATATTCTTTTATATTATCTTCTAAAAGTGATATAATTTTGCCTTTCGTATTTAGATCTTTTGGCCTTATTGACGCTCTACTTTTAATTTATCTTGTATTTACTCTCCAATCTTAATATCATTTTTCTTCTAATTAGTTTGCTGTTCCTTTTCTAAAATTCTTAACTATGGAAGCATAAGAGTTTTAAACACAGGAAAAAAATAAGAAAACTTCTATACAGAGGAACAAGATAAGAAATTATGCAAGCCAGAAGAAAACAGAATGACATATTTCAAGTAGCGGAAAAAAAAACAAAAACCTGTCAACCTAGAATTCTATGCCCAGCAAAAATATCTTTCTCTTTAGAACAAACCATAGGTAGAAATCTGTGTAGCTGAATCTGCAAAGGACTCAAGTCCCTGAAATCCAAACCTGGCACAAGAAGTAGAAACAAAAGGAGAAGCAGTCCCATGTGACAACAGAAAAAGATTATCTTTTTTATTATTGGCTGTATCCAGTAATGCAAAATAGGTTCAGTGATAAGAAACTTACTATTTGAACATAGTTAGCCCTGATGGCACAGTGGTTAGGAGCTCGGCTGCAAACCAAAAAGGTCTGCAGTTCGAATCCACCAGCTGCTCCTTGGAAACTATGGGGCAGTTGTACTCTGTCCTATAGGGTCGCTATGAGTCAGAATCGACTTGACACCAACAGGTTTATAAGTAATTGAGATGATCCTAGTTTTTTTTTTCTTAAAAGTCCCACGATGTTCATTGTGGTCTACCCCTCTACACACACACACCACACAATACATGATATCAAAGAATCTCTGTTTTAGACCGATATCGCACTTGGTTGTTCAGACTCTACAGGCAATTCCATTAGTATTGTGAAAGTAGAATTTCAACTTACTAACACCACTATGTGATACAAGATATCCCAAAGTTTTAGGTTTTAATAACTTCAGGTGCATAAATGCTACAATGATGCAAAAAGCGTCATTTGAAATTTTAAGTACTTAAGTTTCTTTTACCATCGTTAATTTTTGTGAATTTTCAATAATAAATTTTTAATGACACACGTGAAGAGGAAAACCACACAAAAAGTTGGCTAATAAGCTGGCCAAAATAAATAAAATCTACAGAAAAATATTGGCAATTATTATTATATCTATATCTTAATGATCACCTTATCCTACCATGAGCCACAGACATAATTTTTATGCAAGGGCTCCCTGAGTACTGGTAATTATTTTGAGGGTTCGTTAGAGTGAAAAAATGTTGAGAAATGCTGATTTCATTCCTCATCTGCGAAATGACATGTTGTTGCATGGCGTGGAATTGATTCGGACTCATACCAACCCTATAGGACAGAGCAGAACTGTCCCATGGGGTTTCCAAGGCTATAATCTTTACAGAAGCAGACTGCCACATCTTTCTTCCACAGAGTGGCTGGCAGGTTTGAACCACCAACATTTTGGTTAGCAGCCCAGAGCTTAACCACTTTGTACCCAGGTTTCCTTTGAAATGGGTATGCCAAAAACCAAACCCATTGCCACCAAGTTGATTCCAACTGGTAGCAACCCTGTAGGACAGAATAGAACTGCCCCATAGGGCTTCCAAGGCTATAATCTTTACAGGAGAAGACTGCTACATCTTGCTCCCTTGGTGTGGCTGGTGGGTTTGTACTGCTGACCTTTTGGTTAGCAGCCAAGCGCTCAACCATTGTGCCACCAGGGCTCCTTATAATAACACCTATTTCAAGGTTGTCAGAAGGACTTGTCTAAGAGTAAAAACACTCACTCTGTTAGAGCAAAAGCAAAGAAATTTATTGAGGGTAATACAATTCATGAATTGTGGAAACACAGGGCAGAGGGGAGTATACCAAGTGCTACGAAGCATGAAGAGAGAGGTGTGCTTTAATAGTAAAGATGGAGAAGGGGAATGTGTGATGGTCTTATGGTCACAATGTGGGTACGTCATCAGTTGAACAACCTTCTCCCTAGACCATCTTGAGTAAACTTGTTCTCCTACAATCCCATTCTTGACTCCCACCCTTTTTATTAAGAGTGGCTAAACCACATTCCTGACTCCCACACTGATCTGCTAAGAGTGGCTTGGCGTTAGAGCCAGGCCAGTTAAACAAGATGATTGATAAGGGGCCAGAGTCTTCTGATCCCATCCAGCCGAAGGCCAAAGTTCATATCCATATGAAAGCAAGAAGTCAAGGTTAAAGTCTGAGGAATGTGGAATTCAGGAGCCTGCAACAAAATGGAGTTTTGATTCAGCTGTCATATCCGTTATTTTATTATGCCAAGTGCCTCTGTTTTAGAGGTTTGCTAGCACAGACTGACCACAGAAGTAGGTATTAATCATCAGTCTCTTCATCTTTGGCATTAATGGTTGGTTTGTAAATTTTTAATAATAGTCATATTAACTGGTCTTCTTCGTAGGCTTATGGATATTATCCTATCACTGACAGTGTTGTGCTTTAGGATAGATCTTGAAATGCTCTTTTTGACAATGAATGTGACACCATTTCTCTTTAATTTGTCATTCCCAGCATAGTAGAACATGTGATTGTCAGATTCAGAGAGGCCAGTACCAGTCTATTTCAGCTTAGTAATGCATAGCATATCAATCTTTATGTGTTCCATTTCATTTTTGATGACTTCCAATTTTCCTAGATTCGTACTTCATACATCCCATGTTCCGATTATTAACAGATGTTTGCAGCTGTTTCTTCACGTTTTGACTGCTGCCACATCAGGAAAGGAAGGTCTCGAAGTTTTACTGCATCCATTAAGGTTGACTCTCTTTGAGGAGGCAGCTCTTCCCCAGTCATATTTTGAGTGCATTCCAACCTGACGGGATCATCTTCTGGCACTGTATCAGACAAATGTTCCTCTGCTATTCATTAGGTTTTCAGTGGTCAATTTTTTTAGAAGTAGATTGCCATGTCCTTCTTCCTAGTCTGTCTTAGTCTCGAAGCTCTGCTAACTTCTGCGGCCTGAAATTGATCAAATATGCACTCAAGATGCAATAATAATTACTGGTGATTGGAATGTGAAAGTAGGAAACAAAGAAGGATCGGCAGTTGGAAAATATGGCCTTGGTGATAGAAATGAAACTGGAGCCACATGACAGAATTTTGCAAGACCAACAAATTCTTCATTGCAAATACCTTTTTAAACAATATAAATGGAAACTATACACAGGGACCATGACAGATGAAATAAATAGGAATCAAATCAACTACATCCATGGAAAGAGACAATGGAGAAGCTCAATATCATCAGTCAGAACAAGGCCAGGGGGCGATGGTGGAACAGACCATCAGCTACTCATATGCAAGGTCAACTTAAAGCTGAAGAAAATTAAAACATGCACAGGAGAGCAAAAGTATGACCTTGAATATATTCAGTCTGAATTTAGAGACCATCTCAAGAACAGATTTGATGCAGTGAACTCTAATGGTCAAAGACCAAACTAGTTGTGAGATGACATTAAGGACCTCATACATGAAGAAAGCAAAAGGTCATTAAAAAGACAGAAAAGAAAGAAAATACTAAAATGGTTGTCAGAAGAGACTCCAAAACTTGCTCTTGAGCACAGAGTAGCTAAAGGGAATGGAAGAAATGATGAAGTAAAAGAGCGAAACAGAAGACTTCGAAGGGCAGCTCGAGAAGACAAAGTATAATAATGAAATGTGTGAAGACCAGGAGTTAGAAAACCAAAAGGGAAGAACACACTTGGCATTTCTCAAGTGAAAGAGCTAAAGAAAAAATTCAAGCCTTGAGTTGCAATATTGAAGGATTCTACAGGCAAAATATTGCATGATGCAGGAAGCATTATAAGATGATGGAAGGAATACACGGAGTCAGTGTACTGAAAAGAATTGATTGATGTTCAGCCATTTCAGAAGGTCCCATATGATCAAGAACCTAAGGTACTGAAGAAAGAAGTCCAATCTGCACTGAAGGCACAAAAAACAAGGCTCCAGGAGTTAATGGTATACCAGTTGAGATGATTAAACAAATAGGTGCAATGTTGTCTATGCCAAGAAATTTGGAAGACCATTACCTGGCCAACCGACTGGAAGAGATTCATACTTGTGCCCATTTCAAAGAAAGGTGATTCAACAGAATGTGGGAGCTATCGAATATCATTAATATCACACACAAGTAAAATTTTGCTGAAGATAATTCAAAAGTAGGTGCAGCAGTACATTGACAGGCAACTGCAAGAAACTCAAGCTGAATTCCGAAGAGGACATGGAATGAAGGATATCATTGCTGATGTCAAGTGCATCTTGGCTGAAAGCAGAGAATACCAGAAAGAAGTTTACCTGTGTTTTATTGACTATGGAAAGGCATTTGACTGTGTGAATCATAGTAAATTATGGATAACACTGCAAAGAATGGGAATTCCAGAACATTTAATTGTGCTCATGGGGAATCTGTATATAGACCAAGAGGCAGCCATTCAAACAGAGCAAGGGGATAATGAGTGGTTTAAAATCAGGAAAGGTATGCACCAGGGTTGTATCCTTGCACCATACTTAATCTGTATGCTGAGCAAATAATCCAGGAAGCTGGGCTATATGAAGAATTTGGCATCAGGATTGGAGGAAGACTTATTAACAGTCTGAGATATGCACATGACACAACCTTGCTTGCTGAAAGTGAAGAGTTCTGGAAGCACTTACTGGTGAAAATCAAAGACCACAGCCTTCAGTATGGATTGCACTTCAACATAAAGAAAACAAAAATTCTCACAACTGAACCAATAAGCAATATCACGATAAAGATTGAAATTGTCAAAGATTTCATTTTACTTAGATCCACAATCAACACCTGTGGCAATAGCAGTCAAGAAATCAAAGGACTTATTTCCTTGGGCAAATCTGCTGCAAAAGAACTCTTTAAAGTGTTAAGAAGCACACATGTCACTTTGGGGACCAAGGTACATATGACCCTAAAAAAAATATGACCCTAGCCGTGGTATTTTCAGTTGCCTCGTATGCATGTGAAAGCTGGACAACGAATAACGAAGACCGAAGAAGAACACGTGCCTTTGAATTATGGTGTTGGTGGAGAATACTGAGTATACCATGGACTTCCAGAAGAAAGGACAAATCTGTCTTGGATGAAGTACTTAGTGTACATTACTGTCCAATGCATCATCTCACGTACTTTGGACATGTCTTTAGGAGGGACTAGTCCCTGGAGAAGGACATCATGCTTGGTAGAGGTCATTGAAAGAGATTAAGACCCTCAATGGGATGGATGGATACAGTGGCTCTAAAAGGGGCTCAAGGGTAGCAACCACTGTGAGGATGGCACAGGACTGGGCTGTGTTGGGCATAGGGTCACTGTGTTTGGAAATGACTGGATGTTAACTAATAACAACAGAAGTCCAAGGCCATATGCATATGAATTGGAAGAAATTATTCTGCTATTTCTACCCAGCCAGAGGCCCAGGGCTACACGCGCATAAGAAGGAATGCAGAAGCAGAAGGCACAAAATGGAGTAGGACATACACATGAGCCAGCCACCCTAGCTAGGCATGCCAGGCACCTCAGTTTTGGAATTCTTACACATTGGTAGACGGTCAGCGAAAAGGAGAAAGACCCTCAACTAGATGGATTGCCGCACTGACCGCAGCAGTGGGCTCAAACAAGGCAACAATTGTGCGGATGGCGCAGGACCGGGCGGTGTTTCATTGTTTTACGTAAGGTCGCTATTAGTTGGAACTGACTGAACAGCACCTAACAATAGCAACAGCAGCACAAACTTAAGGTTAAGCCTTTTAAAAACATCAAGTGCCTGATATGGGAGCCCCTCAGGTAGTAGACTCTGTGGGAAGGAGGCCTAAAGTCAGGCCCATGTCGTGCTTCTTTGGTTCTGGGGCCGGTTTTCAGAGACAGAACCCACAGTTCAGTATAGAGCCAGGCTTGGAACACATCAGAAGTCCAGATGGGAAGAAGCCAAGGTGATTGTGAGCCCCAGGAAGTAGGTACCAGAGGGTTTGATTACTGCCAGCCGACCCCCTTCCCAGGAGCCGCAGCCCTAGGGGGTCTCCGCAATACCTCACGACCCTTCCGTGGGCCACCCCCGCCAGCTTCCCCCACGACCGGAAATGCCTCGCGGCGATCGGAAGCCCAGCGCCGACGAGGCTTCTGGGAGCTGTAGTTCCCCCAGACTCCAGACGCTCACACGCAGTTTCGAACTTGCAGCCGAGTCTTCCTGTCTTCAGCCCCACTCTCCGCCCCGGGCTAATCCCACAGCACCTATAGCTGCGGACCAGGTTTGCCCTGGAGCTCTTCAGCTGCGGATCCCGAGAGGCGGTGCTGTCTGCTCTAAGCTGCGGAGACAGTGCAGGTGGGCCCCGCGTCCACTTTCTGCAGAGCCAGGGATGGCGCTGGAGGGGGTGGCTAGCACCGGGTACGTGTTTGGCTCCGTGCGGGTTCGCGATTCTGTGCCCGGTAGGTGAGGACTGCTGCGGGCTCGGTGTGACATCTTGTGCGGGATGCGGGTTCAGTGTCCAGTGTGGGGTGGTGGGCGGTGCAGGCGGGTGAGTCCGGGGGTGGTGGGCCGGCCGGTGCGCTCCTGGCTTCCCGCTCCTCCTGAAGTCTCGTCCAGCAGGGAGCGCGGAGGTGACAGCCTCACTCGGCCCAGTTGGGTTTCTCACTCCGGAAAGGTAACCCCTGCCTCCAGACTGTGGATTTGTTTTCGTCTTATGACCTAGAGCTTCTCTGCCCATGAGGTCTTTAAACTCAATTTGTGCCTCCTCAGGTGTCTGGTCCTCTATTTTTTGGGGGGGAGGGGGAGTGAGTGGGTGGAAGGCGACTGCCGAGGAAACCAAAAACTAAACCCGTTGCGGTTGAGTCGATTCCGACTCATAGCGACCCTATAGGATAGAGTCGAGCTGCCTTATAGGGTTTCCAAGGCTGTAAATCCTTATGGAAGCTGACTGCCACATCTTTCTCCCGTGGAGCTGCTGGTGGGTTGTATCACCGACCTTATGGTTAGCAGCTATCGCTTAACCACTGCGCCCCCAGGGCTCCTTTCTCTCACTGTTGCAGATCCTATATTGCACTCGCTGTCGGCTTTGAACTATGAGGGAAACCGAGGAAGAATGGGAAAAGATTGTTATTGCAGGGCTCTTCGGGCCCCTTTAAGAACAGTGTCTGGGTCCATTTTCCTTCTCGCCCTAGAAAATAACAGTTATTCTGAAACTGCTGTACATCCTTCCCGCCTGTATTTGCTTGTTGTGTGCTGTCCAGTCCGTTCCGACTCTTAGCGACTCCGTGGCTGTAATCTTTTTTAAATCTTAGCAGGAGAAGATCGCCAGGTCTCCCTCAGAGCCGCTGGGCAGGTTGGAACCTCCAACCTTTCGTTTAGCAGCCGATCTCTTAATCTTTATGCCACCAGGGCTCCTTCTATATTTACTTACTATATAATCTAGCCATAAACAATACGTCGAATTGTTTTGTGTGTTCATAACCTTTGCCTGTATTTCTTTGGGATTGTCTTTTTCTTACTGATTTATTTTTAGGATTTTCCATACTGTCTAGATACAAATCCTTTTTGTCTTATTTGCATTGCAAATATCTTGAATAGAACTTGATAAAATTCCTGTAAAAGCATTTGGGCCTGGTGTTTCTCTGATATATAAATTTAATTTTTATTGTGGGGAAATACAGATAACAAAACATTTGGCATTTCAACCATTTTTACGTGTCCAGTTCAGTGATATTAATTACATTCGCCTTGTTATGTCTCCATTAGCATTGTTTATTTCTAAATTTTTTCATCACTGTTAAATTTATTCATCACATCTTTTGTCACAGAAATTCTAAAAAACAAAAACCCAGTGCCACTGAGTCGATTTTGACTCATGGTGATCCCATGTCTGTAAAGTAGAACTTCATTCTGTAGAATTTTCAAGGCTGTCACCATTCAGAGCAGATTGCCAGACCTTTCTCCCAAGGCGCTTCTGGGTGGGTTCAAACCGGCAACCTTTTGGTTAGTAGTCGAGCGCTTAGCTATGCCACAGAGGACTCCAAACAGAATCTTAGTATCCCTTAACGAATATGAGTTGGGGGAAAAGTGAACTGGTACTATGAAAATAATCCATATTCAAAAAATACATCCATTTCATTTAATGTTTATTGGTTTATTCAGGTTTTCTGTTTCTTTGTCAGTCAATTTTAGTAATTTATATTTTTCTAGAAAATTGTCCAATTTAATTTCAAATTTGTGGCAGTAAATTATTTTAAAAAACCCAGATTTTTATAGTGATCAAAATCAGGAAATTAGCCTCTTTGGTACAATATCATTGTTTAACCCGCGATATGATCTTAGTAGTAGCCTCTGATCTTGGGAGATTTTTCTTCCTGTCTTCCTTCTTTTCTTTCTTATTTTGGACCTAGGCTCCAAATACACACACACGTATATGTATATACGCCAGAGAAAGATGTGACAGTCTGCTTCGGTAAAGTTTTACATCCTTGGAAACCCTATGAGGCAGTTCTACTCTGTTCTATAGGGTCGGTATGAGTCGGAATCAACTTGATGGCAGTGGGTTTTTGGGTATATGCATAGACACACACATATGTGTGTGTATATATGTGTATGTATATATACATATATATGTATACATACATCTTTAAAAACTTTTAAAATTTATGTAAAGAGATACATCTTTTTTAATTATTGCTTCTGGCCAAATGCCTTTTCTACTTCTACTTTTTTACTTGAGTAACACAGGAAACAATACATGTTCAGTATGGTTATAATTACTAATCACACTCTTTAAGTATGGAAACCCACTCAGAGATAAATTATCCTGCCGTGGTTTTCACATGATCCTTACCATGTCTTTTATTTCTTTCTAGGTTTGCTTAGTGTCTTTGCAACGGCTGGGGACCAGATTTCATAACTAAGGTGGCTCAATCCTTTCTGCCTATTTAAGCTGGTTTCTATCTCTCAGAGAGTATCTAAAGGCTGAAGCTAAGCCTCTAAAGGAAGGTAAGGTCTCAGCAAGAGAACAGAGCTTTGGCAGTCAAATGAATTTTCCGAAGTCCTCAAGTCCCAGGAATCCAAGGAATAAAATAATTCTTGTAAAGAAACCAACCCAAGGGGCAGGAATCAATCTACTTTGGAAAGAGAGAGCCCTGTTCTGAGACCTCTTGACTTAGCTTAGGGCTGAGGGTCATGCTATAGAGTAACTACCAGAGTTCTTGTCCCTGAAACAGCCCGCTTGCTTGCTGACAGCTAATTTGAGTGATACTGTCCCATCAAGGGGATCATCTAGGATTTTGTTTAGTGGAAGTTTTGATAGGAGAAAGAAGGGTATCTTGCTTAAGAGCGTGAGCAGGCGTAGACTAGTAGGGAAGGGATTACCATGAAATTCAAGTATAATCTGCCAACTGAGGATAATCTGCCAATACAGCAAAGAAAAAAAAAAAAAAACGCACCGCCATTGAGTCAATTTCGACTTATAGCAACCCTATAGGACAGAGTAGAACTGCCCCATAGAGTTTCCAAGGAGTGCCTGGTGGATTCGAACTGCCGACCTCTTGGTTAGCAGCTGTAGTATTTAACCACTACACCACCCGGGTTTCCAACATACAGCAAAACATATACCAGTTCAACAGTTTTTACATATCCAATTTAGTGACATTTGTTATATTCATTTTTTAATTTTAAAAATTAAAGTGAAAGTCACATAAGAAAGTTAACCATTTTAAAGAGTACAATTCACTGGAACTTAGTTCATTTGCAGTGTTGTGCAACCACCACCCCTGTCTAGTTCCATAGTATGTTCATTACCCTGAAAAAAAAACTTCATATCCATTAAACAGTTACTCCGCATTCTCCTCCCTCTCCTGCCCCCGCCCCCCCACCCCCCAGCCCCTGGTAACCACCAGCCTGCTTTCTGTCTCTGTGAAATTTGTCTGTTTGGGATATTTCAGATAAACGGAATCACATGGTATGTGGACTTACCGCATCTGACTTCTTTCATTCAGCATAATGTTTTCAAGATTCATCCATGTTGTAGCATGTATCAGTTCTTCCCCCTTTTTGATTTAGAGACAAGATTTTCCATAGTTTCTTTTTCTTTTTTAGTGAAGTAAATACATATTGTAAGGGGAACAAATCTTAAATGTACACTCAATGAATTTTTATATATGTACACACTCATGTAACCACCACCCAGATCAAGAAACAGAATGCTTCCATCACCCCAGAAAGCTCCCGCATGCCCCCTTCCAGTCACTATCCCCCTGTCATGGATTGCATTATGTCCCCCCAAAAATGTGTGTGTCAGTTGGGCTGGGCCATGATTCCTGGTTTTGTGTGATATTGGTGTATGTTGTAAATTCTGCCTCTGTGATGTTAATGAAAGAGGATGCGCAACAGTTGTGTTAGTGAGGCAGGACTCAACCTACAAGATTGGATTGTATCTTCAGGCAATCTCTTGAGATATAAAAGAGAGAAGCAAGCAGAGAGACAGGGGGACCTCATACCACCAAGAAAGCAGTGCCGGAAGCAGAGCACATCCTTTGGACTCAGGGTCCCTGTGCAGAGAAGCCCCTAGTTTGGGGGGGAAGATTGATGAGAAGGTGGACAGAGAGAGAAAACCTTCCCCTGGAGCTGACACCCTGAATTTGGACTTGTAGCCTGCTTTACTGTGAGAAAATAAACTTCTCTTTGTTAAAGCCATCCACTTGTGGTATTTCTGTTATAGCAGCACTAGATGACTAAGACACCCCTTTTAAAGGTTATAACTATATATATGTGTGTGTGTGTGTATATATATATAGGTATATTTATATATATATTTATATATAGGTATATTTTTTAAAACAGAAAACTTATCAATTTTATTTTCATATTTTTCAATATTACAGAAGAGTTGTGAGAATATACCTACTCCCCACTTACTATCTCATTATCTGACATTTCTCATTTAAGACAATAGTAAAAAATCTACCATCTGACTGTTTTCAAATTAACGACATACATCTAGCAGTAATGAATGCTGGGGCACAAGGCAAGAGTAACACCGCCTGTTACGGTTAATGTTATGTGTCAACTTGGCTGGGCCATGATTTCAGTAATATGGCAGTTATGTAATGATGTTATTTGGCTGTTATGTAATGATGTAGTCATCCTCCATTTTGTGATCTGATGTGGTCATCCTCCATTTTTGCACAATGCCAATTTCACGTAACATCGTGGTCTTTTGAACCTAACCATGTCAGTAAGTAAGGAAAGGGTGTATTACAAACAATTATATACCTTTATTCAGGATGTTACAAAGAATTATGTATCTTTTAGAGGAGCCCTGGTGGTGCTGTGATTACAGTACTCGGCTGCTAACCGAAAGGCGGTGGTTCGAATCACCAGCCGCTCCTCAGAAGAAAGATGTGGCAGTCTGCTTGCATAAAGATAACAGCCTCAGAAACCCTATGGGGCAGTTCTACTCTATCTTATAGGGTCACTAGGAGTTGGAATTGACTCAATGGCAATGGGTTTTTTGGTTTACCCAGATTCACCAATTGTTTACATTTTTCCCCCTTTGCTGTCTTTTTGTTTTTATTTTGTTGTTGTTCTTGAGAAAATACACAGCAAAACATATACCAATTCAACAATTTCTACATATGTAATTTAGTGACATTTACTACGTTCTTTGAATTGTGCAACCATTCTCACCTTCCTTTCTGAATTGTTCCTCTCCCATTAACATATACTCACTGTCCCCTAGGTTCCTATCCTAACTGCTGTTGTCAGTTTGATCCCATATAGATAGTTATTAAAAGAACATAATGCCCAAGGCAGACATTTTTTATTAGTTAAGGTAAACTATTGTTTGGTTTTTAGAAGACTTGGTGGATATTTTTTGTTTAAGGTTTAAAGATTATCTCAGGGCAATAGTTTCAGGGGTTTATCCACCTTCCATGGCTCCAGAAAGTCTAGTCCATGAGAATTTTAAATTCTGTTCTCCACCCCCCGCCCCTTTGATACGGATTCCTATATAGAATCTTTGATCAAAATGTTCAGTAATGGTTGCTGGGCACCATCCAGTTCTGGTCTCATGGCAAAGGATGCAGTTGTTCATGGAGGCAATTAGCCACACATTCCATATCCTTCTGTTCCTGAGTCTCCTACTTCCTCTGTTGCTCCAGGTGAATAGAGACCAATTGTTGTGCCTTAGATGGCTACTTGCAAACTTCTAAGACCCCAGATACTATGCAACAAACTAGGAGGTAGTACAGAAGCACCAAACATGTTATTAGGCCAATTAACTGGAATGTCCCATGTCCCTAAACCTTCAAACCGAGGACCAAATTCCTTGAGATGTTTTGTTGTACATAAGCAGCCTCAGCAGCTAATCTTTTTTTTTTCATTGTTGTAAATATATCACACAGATTTTACCGGTTCAACTTTTATAGATGTACAACTTATTGACCACAGTAGCAATAATTGGCTGTTCAACCCTACCCTTAATCAATGCGATTTTTCCATCACTGTTAGCCCCCTTTTTTTCCCCTCCCTCCTGCCCCTGGTAACCACTAATAAACTCTGGTGTCTACACATCTGCCTTTCCTTATCTTTTTATGTAAGTGAGGTCATACAATATTTGTCCTTTAGTGATTGGGATATTTCACTCAGCATAGTGTCTTCAAGCCCTGTCCATGCTGTAGCACGTATCAAGACTTCATGAGGAGTATTCCATTGTATATATGTACCAGATTTTGTTTATCCATTCATCTGTGGATGGGCATTTAGGTTGTTTCCACCTTTTGGCTATTTTGAATAGTGTTGCTGTGAATGTTGGTGTACAAATTTCTGTTTGAGTCTCTGGTTTCAAGTCTTTTGGGTATATACCTAGGCGTGGAATTGCTGGGTCATGTGGAAAATTCTATTTTATTTTTTTTAGGAACCACCACACTGTTTTCCACAATTACTGTACCATTTTTCATTCCCAACAGCAATGGATAAGTGTTCCAATTGCCCCACATCTTGCTAACATTTGTCATTTTCTGTTTTTTTTTTTTTTTTTTTAATCTTAGCCATCCTAGTGGGAGTGAAGTGGTATCTCGTTGTGGTTTTGATTTGCATCTTCTCTCTGATGGCTTCTGACACTGAGCATCTTCATGTGTTTGGTGGCCATTTGAATGCCCTCTTTGGTGAAATGTCTATTCCCGTCCTTTGCTCATTTTCTGATTGGGTTATTTCTTTGCTGTTGACTTCTCAAAGTTTTATATATATTTTGGTTATCGAATTCTTGTTGGCTATATGATTTCTGAAGATATTTTCCCAGTCAGTACCTTGTCTTTTTACTTTTTTGGTAAAGGCTTTTTACAAAAAAAAAAAAGCTTAAAATTTTTATACGATCCCATTTATTTATTTTGTCTTTTTCTGTTTGTGCTTTTGTTCTTATATTAGATAATCCACTGTTAAAAGCTAGGCCTGACAGAATTTTGTGGTTTTGGTTTTCACATTTAGGTTCTTAATCCATTTTGAATTTGTTTTTGTGTATGGTGTGAGGTACGGGCCCTGTTTCATTTTTCTGCATGTGAATCTAATTTTCTTAGTACCATTTATTGAAGAGACTCTTCTTTTCCCATCAAATGGACTTAGCACCCTTGTCAAAAATCGGTTGACCATAGATGTGTGGGTTTATTTCCGGATTCTCAATTCTATTCCGTTGATCTATGTGTTTATTGGTATACCAGTACCAGGCTATTCTGATTACTCTAGCTGTATCCAAAAAAGAAACCAAACCCGTTGCCTTGGAGTCAATTCCGACTTATAGTGACCCTATAAGACAGAGTAGAACTGTCCCATGGGGTTTCCAAGGAGCACCTGGTGGATTCGAACAGCTGACCTTTTGGTTAGCAGCTGTGGCTCTTAACCACTATACCGCCAGTAGCTGTATAATACGTTTTAAATCTTCGTGCTCACAGGTACCTCTAGGGACCAAGTACTACTTTTTCTGCCTCTGAAGATTTATTAGGGAGCTGCTGTACCACTGACAGTGTGTGATGCCGCAAAGCAGGGGCCTTTATGACTTAAATAGAAGAGATGGGTGTGTGTCACCAACTTGTTTTTACAGGGTATTATATGAGGTGTCTGAATTTTTGGTAGGAAAAATAGAAATTTTGAAAATTTTTATTTGTTACACATATGTGCCAATAGACTGCGGTGGGGACTCTGGGGTATAATTAGTGGTGCTTCATATATACCACTAAACACTTAGAGTGGGCTTGTGGGAGAGGGCAAAAAAAAAAATCCATACTACCTTCCAAAAATTGGGACATACTCGTGATTCAGCATGCCTCCATTAATGAAAACGCATGGTATCAACAAAAAATTCAAAGCAGGAAATAATTGGTTCACAAAATGGTTAAAATCAGAAAGTGTGAGTACTCCTACTTTGTTCTTCTCTTTCAACATAGTTTTAGATATTCAGGACCTCTTGCCATTCCATATAAAGTTGAGGATTGGTTTTACTATTTCTGTAAAGAAGGCTGTTGGAGTCTTGATTGGGATTGCATTGAAATCGGTAGATCACTTTGGGTAGTATTGACATCTTAATAATACTGAGTCTTCCAGTGCATGAACATGGAACATCTTTCCATTTATTTAAGTATTCTTTAATCTCTTTCAGCAGTGTTTTATAGTTTTCTTTATTTAAGTCCTTTACATCCCTGGTTAGATTTATTCCTAGGTATTTTATTCTCTTAGACACTATTGTAAATGGAATTGTTTCCCTAATTTTCCTTTCAGGTTTCTCATTGTTGGTGTAGATAGAAACCCAGCTTATTTTTGTTTGTTGACCTTGTACCCTGCAACTTTGCTAAATTACTCTTTTAGCTCTAGAAAGTTTTGCGTTCTTTTCTTATTGCTGGATCATATTCTATTTTACAGATATACCACATTTTATTTATCCGTTCATCAGTTGATGAATACTTCATTTCTTTCCACCTTCTGGCTATTGTGAATAATACTGCTATGAACATTGGTGTAGAAGTATCTGTTTGAGTACCTCCTTTTAATTCTTTTGGTTATATACCTAAGAGTGGAATGGCAATTTTCTTTTAAACACCCTCAGAATTATTTTATGGAGTTACTGTAATTCCATAGAGTTTAGTGTCTCCGCAGAATTCTTGGATCAGACTCAGCAATCAAGGTAGCCGAGGCCATCTTGCAGACTCCAAAGTATCTCTCTTCCAATGAAGGAACATACTTAAGGTCAAACCTTGAGCTTGTCCAAGGAGAAAGAATAATTGCGGGGTCCAGTTGATGCTTCCACTTATGGTAAACTTGCTCTTGAAGCCCCATGTTCCTGTTCCCTGGGAAAAGATGACCCTAATGAGGGACAGAGGAGCAGGGCTTTAGAAAAGTCATCAAAACTTGTCCCATATTTTGTGAGTGGCAGAGCTAGACCAGGACCACTTCCTGGGCAGACATGAGCATAGTTCAGCCAGGACAATTCTTAATAAAAGTTACTTTTGACACACTGCAACTCCAAGAGGACAGACAGACAAAACTGAGACAGCAGGATCCATGGAGAGGATCCATGGAGAGAATTGAGGGCCCCATTTGTAGAGAACCTGCAGTTGCATTAGCTCAGCTCCGTTTAGTGAACTCCCCTACAAGGCTCCCCCGCCTTTTTTTTTCCTGTGAACTTGTTCAACTCCAGAGGCAGGACTGGTGATAGAGGCTTTGTCTTTGAAGATTAGTAGGCTACAGACATTTTAAAAATAAGTTTGAAAAATGATCATATTTGAAAGCCTCATATGTTATAGAGAAGCTTAGAAAATTCATATAAATACAAAAAAGAAAAAAATTTTTTTTAATTTATTGTGCTTTAAGTGAAAGTTTACAAATCAAGTCAGTCTCTCAGACAAAAACTTATGCACACCTTACTATGTATTGCTAGCTGCTCTCCCGCTAAAGAGACAGCACACTCCATCTCTAAACCCTGTATTCCACATGTCCACTCAGCCAGTTCCTGACCCCCTCTTCCTTCTCATCTCCCCTCCAAACAGGAGCTGCCCACATAGTCTCATGTGTCTACTTTAGCCAAGACGCTCACTCCATACCAGTATCATTTTCTGTCTTATAGTCCAGTCCAATCCCTGTTTGAAGAGTTGGCCTTGGGAATGGTTCCAGTCTTGGGCTAAGAGAGGGTCCGGGGACCATGACCTCTGGGGTCCCTCTAGTCTCAGACCATTAAGTCTGGTCTCAAAAAAGAACATTTTAAAAATGATTATTGTCCTACCACCCAAAATTAACTACTACTAGCATTTGTCTTATGCCTTCTCAGAGATTGCTCTGTATGCGTGTGTGTGTGTGTTGTGTTGGATCACATCATTTTCAGCCACCTTGTTCAACTACCAATGTGCTATGAGTACATACTTTCTGTAATTTTATTTTTATTAGCTTTATAAAGTTTCCTCCACCCTCCATTTGGATGCATTATATTTCTTTAACTAGTCCTCTGTAGTTGGATATTTAGTTATTTATGGTTGTTTTCAGAGTTTTACCAAATTGTAATCAATATCTTGACAGCTGAGTCTTTGCCCAAACTCATGACTGTTTCTTCGAAATAAATTTCTATCAATTACATTTCGGGGTAAAACATCACACATTGATTACTGGGCCAACAATATACACATTCATTAAGTTAAAAAAATCCAAGTTCAAACCTCATAGGATAGAGTCCCATTACCTTTCTAAGGTGAGGGCTTTGCTCTGATTACATGGCTACTGCAGGTGTCCTTCCTCCAGGTGTGCTTGGGGTGCTCTAACAGCTGATGCTGGGCCATGAGCCCAGCTTGGACTCTCACATCCTCTCCTGTCCCCTCCCCAGTCTCTGCCTTCACAGGTGTCTTCCTGTCCCAGAACAGCAGGGAACGACCATGTACCAGGTGAGTGGGGCATTTCTTCCTACCATGCTTTGTTTTGGAAACCCTGGCGGTACAGTGGTTAAGAGCTACAGCTGGTAACCAAAAGGTGGGCAGTTCGAATCCACCAGGCGCTCCTTGGAAACCCTATGGGGCAGTTGTACTCTGTCCTATAGGGTCGCTATGAGTCGGAATCAACTTGACAGCAATAGGTTTGATTTTAACGGGTTTGTGCTTTGTTTTACAGAGGACATCAGGATGCTTATAAGAATGTATCAAAACAAACAGTTAGAAATCAGGATCAGAGAACAGAATGGAAGATCCAGTCTTGGGAAGGGTCGGGGTGAGTATATTATAGAGGCTGCTTCAGTCATTAGCTGCTCTGTAGATAAGAATAAGTTGCCTGAGGCCTTATATCTATTAAGTGGTAGAGTTGGATTCTGAATCCAGACAGACTATAGAATGGACTATCATGGTAAATAAAATATATTGAAGTTGTCAAGGATTTAGTTTTACGTGGATTCACGGTCAACACCCGCGGAAGCAGTAGTCAAAAAATCAAAATGACGTGGTCTCGCGGAATATCTAGCTCAATTGGCGTAATATAGTTTATAAAGAAAATGTTCTACATTTTACTTTGGTGAATAGTGTCTGGGGTCTTAAAAACTTGTGAGTGACCATGTAAATGCTCCACTGGTCTCACCCCTTCAGGAGCAAGGAGGAATGAAGAAAACTAAAGATAAAACAACGGAAAGATCAGTCCAAAGGACTAACACACCACATCTACCATAGCCTCCACCACCACGGACTACTCTGACGGATCACAATAGAGGGTCCTGGACAGAGCTGGAGAAAAATGTAGAACACAATTCTAACTCACAAAAAAAGACCAGACTTACTGGACTGACAGACTGGAGAAATCCCAAGAGTATGGCCCCTGGACACCCTTTTAGCTCAGTAGTGAAGTCAGCCCTGAGGTTTACCCTTCAGCCAAAGATTAGACAGGCCCATGAAACAAAACGAGACTAAGGGGCACAACAGCCCAGGGGCATGGACTGGAAGGCAGGAGGCGACAGGAAAGCTGGTAATAGGGAACCCAAGGTTGAGAAGGGAGAGTGTTGACACGTGGGGTAGTTAACCAATGTCGTGAAACAATATGTGTACTAACTGTTTAATGAGAACCTAGTTTGTTCTGTAAACCTTCATCTAAAGTACAATATAAATAAATAAATAAAAACCTAAAAAAAATAAAATTGAACGACTTATTACATTGGACAAATATGCTGCAAAAGACTTCTTTAAAGTGTTAAAAAGCAAACATGTCACCTTGAGGCCTCAGGTACTCCTGACCCAAGCCATGATGTTTTCAATTGCCTGATGATGCACACGGAAGCTGGACAATGCATAAGAAAGACCAAAGAAGAATGGATGCATTTGAATTATGGTGTTGGCAAAGAATATTGAATATACCATGGACTGCCAGAACGAACAAATCTAACCTGTCTTGGAAGAAGTACAGCCAGAGTGCTCCTTAGAAGAGAGGATGGCGAGACTGTATCTCACGTACCTTGGACATGTTATGAGGAGTGACCAGTCCCTGGAGAAGGACATCATGCTTAGTAAAGTACAGGGTCAGCGAAAAAGAGGAGAACCCTCAAGGAGATGAATTGACACAGTGGCTGCAACAATGGGCTCAAACATAGCAACAGTTGTGAGGGTGACAGAGAACCGGGCAGTGTTTCGTTCTTTTGTACATAGGGTTGCTATGAGTCGGAATCGACCCCATGGCACCCAACGACAATAGAACTGGGCCTATAATGATTGATCTGAACTTTAGTTTTAGCTATCAATACCTTATCCCCAGTGCTATGGATTGAACTGTTCCCCCAAAATTTGTGTTGTTAATCCTAACCTCTATGCCTGTGGTTATAATCTCATTTGGGAATGAGTTGTCTTTGTTATATCATTGGGACAGGATTAGTGTAGGATGTGTCTTGAGTCAGTTTCTTTTGAGATGTAAAAGTGATTAAAGAAGCAAGTGAGCAGAGGAGAGACAGTAAGATAGATGACAAGACACATGGAGATCTCCAGTGAACTGAGAAGCAGAAGCTGAAGAGATGAGGACCTCCCTCCAGAGGTCCCACAGAGAGAGAGAGCCTTCCCCTGGAACCCGTGCTCTAAATTCAGACTTCTAGCCTCCTAAACTGTGAGAAAATAAATTTCTGTTTGTTGAAGCCAACCACTTGTGGTATTTCTGTTATGCAGCACTAGATAACTAAGGCACCTGGCAAAGGAACACAATAGTGTTTGTGCAGTTCAGTGTGGTAGCCATTAGCCACATGTGGCCACTGAGCATCTGAAGCGTGCCTAGTGTGACCAAGGAACTAGATTTTTAATTTAACTTACATTTCAATTTTAATTTCATCCAGCTGAATTACAGTAAAATATTTTCCCATTAAACACAACTTTAATGTTTTGAGAGGATTGCATTTCACTTTAACCATTGAAAATATACTGTCTGAAATGAGATGTGCAGAACATGTAAAATACATACCACAGTTTTAAAATGTGATGTGGAATTAAAAAATGAAAAATAAATCAGTAATTTTAAAATAATAATTACTAGTTGACATGATATTTTGAATATATTGGGTTAAATAAAATACATTATTAAAATTAATTTCACTGTTTCTTCTTAACCTTTTTTTATACTATGACTACTAGAAAATTTTAAATTGCATGTGTGGCTTGCATTACGTCTATTGAACAGCACTGGTATAGTTTGCCTGAGGTCAGTATCGATGTTAAGGAGTCACTGGCTTAAGTAGCATTTGTTTTTTATAATTTATCTTTGTTATGGTTGAGAATATACACAGCAGAACGTACACCAACTCAACAATTTCTACATGTATAATTCAGTGACGTTGATTACATTCTTCGAGTTGTGCAACCATTCTCACTCTCTTTTTCCCAGTTGTTCTTCCCCCATTGGAGCCCTGGTGGTATGGCGGTTAAGTTCTTGGCTCCTAACCAAAAGGGCGGCAGTTCAAACCCACCAGCTGTTCTGCCGAAGAAAGATGTGGCAGTCTGCTTCCATGAAGATTTAGAGCCTTGGAAACCCTATGGGACAGCTCTGGTCTGTCCTACAGGGTTGCCAGGAGTTGGAATCAACTTGATGGCAGTGGGTTTGGGTTTGGTTTGGTTTCCTCCCCCATTAACATAAACTTACTGTTCCCTGTGTTTTCTCTCTAATCTTTCTTGTTGCTGTTGTCAGTTTGATCCTGTATAAACATATCTTAAAAGAGCAAAATGCTCAAGGCAGATGTTCTTTACTAGTGAAACTAAACTGCTGTTTGTTTTTAAGAAGACTTCAGGGGATACTGTTGGTTTAAGGTTTAAAAATTTCAGGGCAATATTTCCAAGGCTTCATCCGTACTCCATGGTTCCAGGAAGTCTGGAGTCCATGGGAATTTTAAATTCTGTTCTACATATTCCCCCTTTTGATCAGGATTCTTCTATAGAGTCTTTGATCAAAATGTTTAGTATGGTAGCAGTTCTGTGGTCTTATGGCAGAGGAGACAATTGTACCTGGAAGCAATTAACCACACGTTCCCTTTCCTCCTCCTGTTCTTGACTGTTTTTCTTCCTCTGTTGCTCCAGGCAAATAGAGGCCAATTGTTATACCTTCGATGGCCACTTGTAAGCTTTTAAGACACTAGGCACTATGCAGCGAACTAAAAGGTAGAACATAAGCACTAAACACATTGTTAGGCTGGCTTAAGCAGTATTTGTTGTTGTTTTTAGCTTCCATGGAGTTGACTCTGAATCATGGTGACCTTATGTACAATAGAACGAGATGTTACCCAGTCATCATCACAGTCGCTAGCATGTTCAAGTTCATTGTTGTGGCTATTGTGCCAATCCATCTCACCAAGGGTCTCTCAAACCCCCACAGGTTCTCCGCTACACCAAATATAATGACCTCCTCTAGTGATTGATCCCTTCTGATGACATGTCCAAAGCAAGCGAGTCAGTGTTCTGTCATGATCCATAAGGTTTTCATTGCCTAATTCTTGGAAGTAGATCACCAGGCCCTTCTGTCATAGTCTGGAAGCTAACGTGTTTCTCCTGTTTTCCCAACAGTACCACAAGCTACCCTGTTGCCCTTGTAATACCTGGAGTTATCCTCAACTCTTCCTGTCTTTACCCAGAACTAACTGTTTTTCTAAGCCCTGTCCCTGTCCTTCTGTGTATGCCAGTTCCTTTCTCTCCAGTCTTGTTACTATCACCTTAATTTTTTAGATCATATTTTATTGTGTTTGAGGTAAAAGTTTACACAACAAATTAGGTTCCCATTTAACAATTTCTACACATCATTCAGTGATATTGATTATATGTTTCACGATGTGTCATCATTCTCATTCATTCTGTTCTGGTTGTAGCCTTTCCAGTACTCTAGTTTCCCCAACCCCTTAACCTTCTCATCTTTGCTTTAATTTTTGACCCATTTGGTCTCATATACATTTTTTTTTTCAAAGGTATTCATTACTTAGTTTATGAGCAAATTTTTTTTTAATTTTTATTGTGCTTTAAGTGAAAGTTTATAAATCAAGTCAGTCTCTCACACAAAAACTTATATACACCTTGCTACATACTCCCAATTGCTCTCCCCCAATGAGACAGCCCACTCCCTCCCTCCACTCTCTTTTCGGGTCCATTTCACCAGCTTCTAACCCCCTCTACCCTCTCATCTCCCCTCCAGGCAGGAGATGCCAACATAGTTTCAAGTGTCCACCTGTTCCAAGAAGCTCATTCCTCACCAGCATCCCTCCAACCCATTGTCCAGTCCAATCCATGTCTGAGGAGCTGGCTTTGGGAATGGTTCCTGTCCCAAAGGTCTGGGAGCCATGACCACCGGTGTCCTTCTAGTATCAGACCATTAAGTCTGGTCCTCTTATGAGAATTTGGGGTCTGCATCCCACTGCTCTCCTGCTCCCTCAAGCGTTCTCAGTTGTGTTCCCTGTCAGGGCAGCCATCAATTGTAGCCGGGCACCATCTAGTTCTTCCAGTCTCAGGCTGATGTAGTCTCTGGTTTATGTGGCCCTTTCAGCTGTCTCTTGGGCTAGTAATTACCTTGTGTCCTTGGTGTTCTTCATTCTCCTTTGATCCAGGTGGGTTGGGACTAATTGATGCATCATAGATGGCCACTTGGTAGCGTTTAAGACCCCTGGACGCCACTCTCCAAAGTGGGATGCAGACTGTTTTCTTAATAGATTTTATTATGCCAATTGACTTAGATGTCCCCTGAAACCATGGTCCCCAAACCCCCGCCCCTGATACACTGGCCTTGGAAGCATTCAGTTTATTCAGGAAACTGCTTTGCTTTTGGTTTAGTCCAGTTGTGTTGACCTCGCCTATATTGTGTCTTGTCTTTCCCTTCACCTAAAGTAGGTCTTATCTACTATCTAATAGTGAATACCCTTCTCCCACCTTCCCTTGCTCCCTGCTCTTGTAAACATCAAAGAATATTACTTTAAGGTTCAAAGAGTATCTCAAGGCCATAGTCTCAGGGAATCCTCAAGTCTCAACTGGTCTAGTAAGTCTGGACTTTTTAAGAATTTGAGTTCTGTTCCACTTTTTTTTCCTTTTCTATCAGAATCATTTTGACCATATTTTGTGTAGAAGATTGTAATTGTGCCCTAATTTTTCTGCCTTTGTCTGCCCTTCTAGTGATTCCTTCTACATCAAATTGCCTTCCTGCAATTCCTTAAATACCATGATGGAGTCCCCATTGCCTATAGGAAAAGTCTTATTTGTCATACGATCTGTGCACTCTTTCTCTTACGCATACACCTTTTGTCCCCTATATTGTTGTCTTAGTCATCTAGTGCTGCTATAACAGAAATACCACAAGTGGATGGCTTTAACAAACAAATTCTCTCAGAGTCTGGGAGGCTAGAACCCCAAATTCAGGGTGCCAGCTCCAGGGGAAGGCTCTGGGGAAAGGTCCTTGTCATCAGTCTTCCCCTGCTCTAGGAGCTTCTCAGCGCAGGGACCCCAGGTCCAAAGGACATGCTATTCTCCTGGCTCTACCTTCGTGGTGGTATGAGGTCCCCTGTCTCTCTTCTTGCTTCGTTCTTTTATATCTCAAAAGAGATCAATTTAAGATATAACCTAATCTTGTAGATTGAGTCCTGCCTCATTAACACAACTGCCTCTAATCCTGCCTCGTTAACATCACAGAGGTAGGATTTACAATCCATGGGAAAATCACATCAGATGACAAAATGGTGGACAGTCACACAATACTGGGAATCATGGCCTTGCCAAGTTGACACACATTTTGGGGGGACACAATTCAATCTATAATGGTTGTCATTCTCGACTATTTGCAGCTCTCAAAATTACCAGCCTTTTCTATGACTTTTTGCCTTGACTCTTGCCATGCCTCTTAATAGGAATATCCTTCAAACATCAGAACCAGCTAACCAGTTGCCACTGAGTTGATTCCGACTCACGGCAACCTCATGTGTATCAGAGTAGAACTGTGCTGCATAGGGTTTTTAGTGGCTGATTTTTTGGACGTAGATTGCGAGGCCTTTCTTCCAAGATGCCTCTAGTTGGACTCCAACCTCCAACCTTTTCATTGGCAGCCAAGCACATTAGCCATTTGCCGCACTCAGGGACTCCAGAACACACTATTTCTCTTTTATAACTCTGCTCAGACGTGACCTATGAAGCTTAACGTGGCATCAGTAGGCTGAATTGACTACTGCCTTCTTTGGGCCCATCCTGTACTTAAATACACTTCTGTCATAGCCTTCAGTGACATCTTATTACACAGTTGCATTTGTATGTTCATCTCATTCCACCAGATTGTTAGCACCTTTAGGACAGGAGCAGTGTCACATCCAGCTTTCCATCCCAGTCACCAAGCCGAATGCCAGGTCTTCAATAAATACTTGCTCACTGCAGGAATGAATGGAGATCATTCCAGAAGGAGGTCTTTTGTAATGATCTTTTTATTTTTCTCCCACAAAGCGTAATACAAAATTAGGGGCGTGTTAAACCTTCTATATGATTCCACATGGGGAAACCTGACCTGTGGAGGTGGTAATGACAATTTCCTCTACATCTTTACCACAATACTTGTTGTCTACCATTCTAGATTAATCAGGAATGTGCTGTTCCAGCGTCAGTGTCCTTCAGGGACGTGGCTGTGGGCTTCACCCTGGAGGAGTGGCAGCAGTTGGACCCTGCACAGAGGACCCTCTACAGTGATGTGATGCTGGAAAACTACAGCCACCTGGTCACTGTGGGTGAGGGCAGCTTTCCTGTGTCCCTCAGACTACTTCTGAGTGCCTTTCTTTACTCAATTATGTACAACCGTGAAACCCTTTTAAGTACTAGCAGTGTCTGGTCCTTGAGTTTCAGTGGTCTGAGAGTCTTAGTCTCACCTGGGTGGTTTGTTTGTAAATTTACCTCCCAAGTAATGAAATATCTTCTCTTTGGCCAAGATGTAAATCACCGTGCAACCTGAACCTTCTGCTTCTGTATATGGAAGCCCATGTGGCTCAGCACAAATCCTGTAACTATTTTTATGAACAGAGTGTCAAGTCACCAAACCAGCTGTCATCTCCAGGTTGGAGCAGGGGGAAGAACCATGGATGGAAGTGGAAGAGATCCTTGGGTGGAGCCTTCCAGGTGAGACAGAACCAGCCTGCAGTGAGTCAGTGAAAATAAGGTTCCAGGTGATCACGAAATAGAACCTTGGGAGTTTTTTTGTTTCAAGAAATTGTTGGATTTTTGCAAACCGCCGCGGACATTGTATGCCCGATGTCCAAATTTGGCCCACTGTTGACATACCTGAGTTATTCTTGCCACCTCCACGCATCACACATTACCACATGTTGTTTTCTTTTCTCTGGCTTTTGGAGAAAGATATATCCCTTTTATTCTACCCTGCTGTCTTCATCTAAGACCTTGCTAGCTCAGCTTTTTCTGGAATCTTCCATCTTATGCTTTCCATATGGTTATAAAATAGGCTTACTCTTGCTTTCAGGGATTCATAAATTTGCCATATTTAAAAAAACTGTTATTTTGTGCCACTCCATGTTCCTTTTAACCTGTTGCCATCATGTTGAGTCCAACTCATAGCAACCCTGTAAGACAGAGTAGAGCTGCCTCATAGGGTTTTCAAGGAGCAGCTGGTGGATTCGAACTGCCAACCTTTTAGTTAGCAGTCGAGCTCTTAACCACTGTGCCACCAGGGCTTTTAGCGATCTTTTATTTTCTTTCTTTTATGTCATATTGGTAGATTGAAATCAGCCATGATGCAGGTATTTTCACCATGGAAATTGGCAAATGCTACAAATCAGGGTTCCTGACACTACCAACCCAAACTGGCGCATCAGCACAATGCCCTCAAACTTGAATCTGCCTCCAGTTTCTCTCTTGCTCACTTTAACTTGTATCTGTTTTCACCTTCTCCCCAGTTTACTTTGTAAAATTTGTTCATAGCAAAGTTACTTATAGTCATTGTTAATATTTATTCCAATTTCCAGAATCTCATGTTTTCTTTTCAAAAGCTAAGTGTCTAGCAAATGTTTGTAGTAGGCTTATTATTGTTAAGGTTGGGCCATTATGTTTGAAACTAAAAAGTTAACCCTCTCTTCAAACATTTCTGAGGTATTTTAATTCTATGATATGGTTCTGGGAGGATTAACAAGCTTGTGTTTTCTTTTTTTAGAAGTTCAGCAAGTTGATGACCAAGTTAATAGACAACAGGAACACCAAGGCAAACTTTTGAAGCAAGTTGCATTCTTAGACAAGAAAATATTGACCAAAGAGACGCACCATGAAAGTAATGCACTTAGAAGAATATTCTGTCTGAAGGCAAATCTTGTTCCTTCAAGACAACAAGCCCGTGAATGTAACTCATATGGAAAGGGTTTGGAATGTAATGTAGACTTACTTAGTCCAAACAGGTATCTTGCAAGAAAGAAATTTGAGTATGATAGACATGGGAACTTATTTCTCTTTTCTAAGCTAGAAAATGCACATTCCAGAATGCATCCTTGTGAATGTAATCAATGTAGAAAAGCTTCAAGCCAAGTTCTTAATATAGACCAGGTAACTGAGAGTGGTAAGAAACTCCATGAATGTACCAAATGTGGGAAAGCCTTTTCCCACAGATCAGAACTCATTGTACATCATAGGGGTCATAGAGATGGGAAATCCTTCACATGGCGTGAACATGGGAATGGCTTAAGGGAGAAGTTTTGCCTCAATAAACCTCAGAGAAATCACACAGGAGAGAAACTCAGTGGAAACAATTGTGGTAAAACATTCTCCTGGAAGACAAGCCTGTCTGTACCTGAGACAATTCATGCTGGGGAGAAACCTTATAAGTGTTCTGAATGTGAGAAAACCTTCTCCCACAACTCACGTCTCATAGAACATCATAGATCTCATACAGGAGAGAAACCTTATGGATGCAGAGAATGTGGGAAATCTTTCTCCCGGAAGTCATGCCTCATTATACATTATAGAATCCACACAAGAGAGAAGCCCTTTTCATGCAGTGAATGTGGGAAAGCCTTCTTCCAGAAGTCACACCTCATTCTACATCAGAGGACTCATACAGGAGAGAAGCCCTACGAGTGCAGTGAGTGTGGGAAATTTTTCTCCCAGAACTCATGCCTTATTATACACCAGAGAACTCATATGGGCAAGAGACCCTATGAATGCTCTGACTGTGGGAAAACTTTCTCCCAGAAGGCAAATCTCATTAGACACCATAGAATTCACACTAGGGATAAACTCTATGGATGAAGTGAGAGGGAAAATCTGTCAAGAGGTCACAATACAGCTAGAAATGAAAAATTATGGATATTCTGGATGTGTAAGAGCTTTCAGCAGGAAATCTGATGCCACCGTATGCAGAGATTAATACCTAGATGAAATTCTACCAATTTAGTTTTTTTTTAGTGAACTAGGAAAAATACATTCTCTTAAAACTTGGTGTATAATTTCTTAGGGCTGCTGTAACAAAATACCAGAAAAACAGAAATGCATAGTCTTACAATTTTGGAGGCTACGAGTCCAAATTCATGGTGTCAACAGGACCATGCTGTCTCTGTCTACTCTAAGGAAAAATTCTTCCTTGTCTCCCAGCTCCTGGTAGCCCCAAGTGTTTCTTGAGGTTCCTTGACTTGTAGATGCATCTTCGCATAGCTGTCTTCCCCCGTGTGTCTCTGTGTACGTTCTCCTCTTTCATAAGGACAGCACTCAAGTTGGATTAAGACCCCCTTACTCTGGTGTGACCTCACGTTAACTGGTATCTTCAAAGACCCTGCTTCTGAACACAGTCACGTGCACAGGTACTAGGGGTTAGCTTTTCAATGTATATGTTTGAGGGACACAGTTCAATCCACAACAGAAGGATAATGACGCTCTAGAGTGATGTTATTCTTACAGATTATATTTAATTGTAAAGGGTATCTATATTCACTGTGGATAGTAAGCTTTTTAATATGTGACTAAATTAAATCATTAAGACAATAGATCTAATAAGCATCAGAAAAATTCCAGAGACATATAAGAGTTATGTTCCTGAGTATGCTGCATAAAAACAATTTTTTATCTTTGGAACTGTATTAACTGAACATAATTGTGAATTTGTAGACACACCATAATATATGGAATGACATTTACTAAGATCTCCTACAGTAAATTATATACCCTTTTGTCTTTGAAATGCTCATTATAACTGGAACAATATTAATTATTAAACAAGAAGTCCAAATATAGTGCCACATTCCATTTCTCGCTTTTATCACATCCTCTGATATCTCTCAATCAGCTAGCTTCTAAGTTTTGTTTACATTTATATTAAGTACGTAAGGTTAAGACTTCCTGTTATGAAAATATGGTAGACTAATGTGAAAACTTGTCCACTATAAACAACTACAGATAATGGACAATAGAAGACTAATATTCTTTTAAATGTATAATGCATCTTACAAGAGAATAAGAGAAGTGTTCAGGTGCCAACTATGTAGAGGGAATGGAAAACCAGAGATAAAGTTTGTGACTTGACGCTGTAGCTGCCCTCCAAGTTTGGTTTTGTTTACCCAGAAGCTCGGGCATTAAGGACTACAGGAGGACAACAAACAGAGCGTTGGGCCCACACAAGGCAGGGAACTGACATAGAAATAACTAGTGAATTCATGTCTTAGTCATCTAATGCAACTATAAGAGGAATACCACGAGTGGTTGACTTTAACAAAGAGAAATTTATTTTCTCACAGTCTAGTAGGCTAGAAGTCCAAATTCAGGGTGTCAACTCCAGGCAAAGGCTCGCTCTGTCTCTCTGTTGGCTCTGGAAGAAAGTCTTCATCAGTCTTCATCTGGACTGGTAGCTTCTCCACACAGGAATCCCAGGTCCACAGGATGTGCTCTGCTTCTAGCAGCCTCTTTTTTGGTGGTAAGAGGTAACCCCTCTCTGCTCACTTCCCTTTCCTTTTATCTCTTGTAAGATAAAAGGTGGTGTGAGCCACACCGCAGGAAAACTCCTTTTATATGGGATCAGGGATGTGGCCTTAGTAAGGGTGTTACAATCCTACCCTAGTCCTCTTTAACATAAAATTACAATCACAAATTGGAGGACAGCCACACAATACTGGAAATCATGGTCTTATCAAGTTGACACATCTTTTTGGGGTATACGATTCAATCCATGACAATTCATAATTTTCAAAATTCTGCACATTTAGGGAAAAGGTGAACTAGAAAAAAATCTCCTTTGCACAGGAAGTTTTTTCTCACTGAGCTGTGGGTAGAGAAAGAGTTCACTCTGATGATTCCTAAGCACTGACCTGCATCTCACATGATTTTGAATTTACCCTATTCATGTGTTCCTGGTCTTTGAAACAATTTACAGGAGCAAATACAAAATATTTTTGGACTGAGACACTGTTAACCCATATTTCTCAGGATTCTGACATACAAATCCAGGATGAGTTCATAATCCAAAATTACAGAATACGTGAGGAAACAAACCACAATTAAAGTCAACAGATATTTCAGCAAAATAAGACCCCCAAGTACATTAGGTAATAGAAAAATCTGAAAATATATAAAATACATATCTTTAAAATTATTAAAGACAAAGAATTGAAACCATGTGAAAGGAAGATAAAAAGATAAGTGGTTTGTTTGGAAAATAGAATGTCTAGAAATGAAAAATATAGTCATTAAAATTTAAAACTCACTTAGCATTAAAGCATGCAATGAACATGTCAAACAGTACATTATACTCAGCTGAAGAGAAACTGGCAAATAAGGAGATAAAAAACAAATAACCCAAACCCGTTGTTGAGTCAATTCTGACTCATAGCAACCCTATAGGACGGAGTAGAACTGTTTCCATAGGGTTTCCAAGGAGCGGCTGGTGGATTCGAACTGCCAGCCTTTTTGGTTAATAGCTGAGCTCTTTACCACTGTCCTACCTGGGCTCCAAACAAGAAGATAGAGCTAAGCAAATTACAAAGAATTCAGTATATAGAGAGAAATGCAAAATATAAAAGAATGGGTGAGAAATATATAGATTAAAATGAGTAGAGCAAACAGTTTTAATACGAGTGCCAAAAACTCAAAATAGAGAAAATTGAAGAAAAGCAAATACTCAAAGATACAACGGCTCAGATTTCACAAAGACCTGAGTTATCGCATTTACTAGTTGCTGTCAAGTCAATTTTGACTCATGGTTACCCTGTGTGTGTCAGAGTAGAACTGTACTCCATAGTGTTTTCAGTAGCTGTGATCTTTCAGAAGTAGATCTCCAGGCCTTTCTTCTGAGGCACCTCTGTGTGGATTCAAACTGCTAACCTTTTGGTTAGTAGCCAAGCACTTGACCATTTGCACCATTCAGGAACTTAACAGGTTTAGGCAGCATGCTATATGCCTAGCTGGATAAATAAACGGATTTACACCTAGGTACGTATCAGAATTCTAAAGACAAAGATCTTAAAAACAACAGAGAAAAGACAGATATCCTACACAGAAATAAACCGAAGCCAACTTTTCACCAACACAATAGAAGTCAGAAGTCTTTGGAATATGATTGTCAAAGTGATGGAATAAATATAATAGGTCGATCTAGAATAACTTTATTAGGGATAAACAGGATCACTTCATAGGGATTATAAAACCAGTTTACTAAAGAGATGTAAAAATTCAAAAGTTGTATGTACCCAAACACATGGCCTGAAAAAACAAAAGGCAAAATTTGAAAGATTAGAATTGACAGACAAATCCGCAGTCATAGCAAGCTATTCTTAACACACTTCCCAGTAATTGATGGATAAAGCAGAAAAGAATAACTTTGAACAATACAATTAACAAACTTGGTTAAACAGGGAATGCACATTCTTTTTTTTAATTGTGCTTTAGGTTAAGGTTTACAGCTCAAGTTAGTTTCTCATACAAAATTTTATACACATATTCTTATGTGACCGTATTTGTTATCCTTATAATGTGACCACACGTTCCTCCTTTCCTCCCTGGATTTCCCATGTCCTTTCAATCAGCTTCTATCCGCTTCTGCCTTCTCATCTCACCTACTGACGGTAGCTGCCCATTTAGTCTCAAGTATCTACTTGAACTAAGAAGCACACTCTTCACGAGTATCATTTCATGTCTTACAGTCCAGCCTATTCTTTATCTGAAGGATTGGCTTCAGGAATGGTTTTAGTTCTGGGTTAACAGAGAGTCCGGGGGCCATGTCTTCTTGGTTTCCTCCAGTCTCAGTCAGACCATTAAGTCTGGTCTTTTTACTAGAATTTGAGTTCTGCACCCCACTTTTCTCCTGCTCCATCAGGGACTCTCTGTTGTGTTCCCTGTCAGGGCAGTCATTGGTGGTAGCTGGGCACCATCTAGTTCTTCTGGTCTCAGGCTGATAGAGTCTCTGGTTTATGTACCCCCTTTTGTCTCTTGGGCTAATATTTTCCTTGCGTCTTTGGTGTTCATTTTCCTTTACTCCAGGTAGGTTGGGACCAATTGATGCATCTTAGGTGTCTACTTGCTAGCTTTTAAGACCCCAGATGCCTCTCACCAAAGTGGGATGCAGAACATTTTCTTAATAAACTAGATCATCCCAACTGACCTAGATGTTCCCTGAAACCATGGGCCCCAGACCCCTGCCCCTGCTACACTGTCCCTTGAAGTGTTTGTGTTCAGAAAACTTCTTAGCTTTTGTTTTAGTCCAGTGGTGCTAACTTTCCCTGTGTTGTGCGTTGTCCTTTGCTTCACCTACGATAATTCTTGTCTACTATCGAGTTACCCCTTTCCCTCCCTCCCCACCCTCGTAACCATAAAAGAATGTTTTCTTCTATGTTTAAACCTTTTATTGGGTTCTTATAACCGTGATGACATATAATACTTGTCCTTTTGCGACTGGCTGATTTCATCAGCATAATGCCTTCCAGGTTCATCCATGTTGAGATGTTTCGTGAATTCATTTTTTATCGTTTTATAGTATTCTATTGTGTGAATATACCATAATTTGTTTATTCATTCACATGCTGATGGGCACTTAGGTTTCCATCTTTTTGCTATTGTGAACAGTGCTGCAGTGAACATGGGTGTACATATATCTATTCGTGTGACAGCTCTTATTTCTCTAGGATATATTCCAAGGAATGGGATTGCTGGATCATATAGTACTTCTATTTCTAGCTTTTTAAGGAATCATCAAATCTATTTCCAAAGTGGTTTTAACATTTTACATTCCCACCAGCAGTGTATAAGTGTTCCATTCTCTCCACAATATCTCCAACATTTATTATTTTGTATTTTTTGGATTAATGCCAGCCTTGTTAGGGTGAGATGATATCTCGTTGTAGTTTTGATTTACACTTCTCTAAACCCCTGGTGGCATATTGGTTAAGTGCTACGGCTGCTAACCAAAGGGTTGGCAGTTTGAATCTGCCAGGCGCTCCTTGGAAACTCTATGGGGCAGTTCTACTTTGTCCTATAGGGTCTCCGAGAGACGGAATTGACTCGACGGCACGGGGTTTGGTTTTTTGGTTTAATGGCTAATGATTGTGAGCGTATCCTCATGTATCTGTTAGCTGCCTGAATGTCTTCTTTGGTGAAGTGCCTGTTCATATCCTTTGCCCTTTTTTAATTGGGTTATTTGCCTTTCATGTTTGAGGTTTTACAGTATCTTGTAGATTTTAGAGATTAGATCCTAATCGGATATGTCGTAGCCAAAAAAATTTTCCCAGTCCGTAGGTTGTCTTTTTACTCTTTTGGTGAAGTCTTTGGGTGAGCATAGGTGTTAGATTTTTAGGAGCTCCCAGTTATCTAGTTTCTTTTCTGGTGTTTGTGCATCTTTAGTTGTGTTTTGTGTTCTGTTTATGCTATGTATTAGGGCTCCTAGCATTGTCCTTATTTTTTTCTTCCATGATCTTTATCGTTTTAGATTTTATATTTAGGCTTTTGGTCCATTTTGATTTAGTTTTTGTGCATGGTGTGACGTGTGGGTCTTGTTTCTTTTTTTTTTGCAGATGGATATCCAGTTATGCCAGGACAATTTGTTAAAGAGACTGTCTTTGCCCCATTTAATGGACTTTGGGCCTTTGACACATATCAGCTGCTCATGTTGTTGTTGTTAGGTGCTGTTGAGTTGGTTCTGACTCACAGTGACCCTATGTACCACAGAATGAAACACTGCCTGGTCCCTTGCCATGGTCACAATCATTGTTATGCTTAAGCCCATTGTTGCAGCCACTGTGTCAATCCATCTCATTGAGGGCCTTCCTCTCCTTCGCTGACCCTCTACTTCACCAAGCATGATGGCCTTCTCCAGGGACTGATCCTTCCTGACAATATGTCCAAATTATGTAAGACTCAGTCTCGCCATCCTAGCTTCTAAGGAGCATTCTGGTCATACTCCTTCCTGGACAGATGTTTGTCCTTTGGCAGTCCATGGTATATTCAATATTCTTCACCAACACCACAATTCAAAGGCGTTGGTTCTTCTTCTTATTCATTATCCAGATTTCACATGCATATGATGTGATTGAAAATACCATGGCTTGGGTCAGGCGCACCTTAGTCTTCAGGGTGACATCTTTGCTTTTCAACACCTTAAAGAAGTCTTTTGCAGCAGATTTGCCCAATGCAATGTGTCTTTTAATTTTTTGACTGCTGCTTCCATGGGCGTTGATTGTGGATCCAAGTAAAATGAAATCCTTGACAACTTCAGTCTTTTCCCCGTTTGTCATGATGTTGCTTATTGGTCCAGTTGTGAGGATTTTTGTTTTCTTTATGTTGAGGTGTAATCCATACTGAAGGCCGTGGTCTTTGATCTTCATCAGTAAGTGATTCAAGTCCTCTTCACTTTCAGTAAGGAAGGTTGTATCAATTGCCTAAAGCAGGTTGTTAATAAGTCTTCCTCCAATCCTGATGCCCTGTTCTTCTTCATATAGTCCAGCTTCTGTCAGTTTGTTGTACTGTGGGGGCTTGCATGTTGCTGTGATGCTGGAAGCTATGCCACCAGTATTCAGATATCATCAGGGTCACCCATGGCAGACATGTTTCAGCTGTTTCCAGACTAAGACAGACCAGGAAGGCGGATCCAGCAGTCTACTTCTGAGAAGAATTAGCTAGTGAAAACCTTAAGAATAGTAGTGGAACATTGTCTGATATAGTGCCAGAAGATGAGTCCCCCAGGTTGGAAGGCACTCAAAAGACGACTGGTGAGGAGCTGCCTCCTCAAAGTAGAGTCAACCTTAATAATATGGATGGAGCCAAGCTTTCAGGACCTTCATTTGCTGATGTGGCATGACTCAAAATGAGAAGAAGCAGCTGCAAACATCCAGCTACTCATAGGTGGATGAATTTATGTCTGGATTCTCAATTCTGTTCCAGTGGTCTATGTATCTGTTGTTGTACCAGTTCCAGGCTGTTTTGACTATTGTGGCAGTATGATAGGTTCTAAAATGAGGTAGTGTGAGGCCTCCCACTTTGTTCTTCTTCTTCAGTAATGCTTACTTATCTGGGGCCTCTTCCCTTTCCATATGAAGTTGGTGACTTGTTTCTCCATCTCGTTAAAAAATATCGTTGGACAAGCGGCCATCTAAGATGCATCAATTGGTCTCAACCCACCTGGATCAAAGGAGAATGAAGAACACCAAGGTCACACGATAACTATGAGCCCAAGAGACAGAAAGGGCCACATGAACCAGAGACTTACATCATCCTGAGACCAGAAGAACTAGAGGGTGCCTGGCCACAGCCGATGACTGCCCTGACAGGGAGCACAACAGAGAACCCCTGAGGGAGCAGGAGATCAGTGGGATGCAGACCCCAAATTCTTATAAAAAGACCAGACTTAACGGTCTGACTGAGACTAGAGGAATCCCAGCGGTCATGGCCCCCAAACCTTCTGTTGGCCCAGGACAGGAACCATTCCCAAAGACAACTCATCAGACATGGAAGGGACTGGACAACGGGGTGGAGAGAGATGCTGACGAAGAGTGAGCTACTTGTATCAGGTGGACACTTGAGACTGTGTTGGCATCTCCTGTCTGGATGGGAGATAGGAGGGTAGAGAGGGTTAGAAACTGGCAAAATTGTCACGAAAGGAAAGACTGGAAGGAGGGAGCAGGCTGACTCATTACGGGGAGAGTAAGTGGGAGTATGGAGTAAGGTGTATATAAGCTTATATGTGACAGACTGGCTTGATTTGTAAACGTTCACTTAAAGCTCAATAAAAATTATTTTAAAAAATCACATTATTCTAGGACAACATGCTAATATTTATATATTATCTCATTTCTTTTCCTGTCTCTTCTGTGATATATTTTATAGTTGTAAGTTAAAGGGAAAGCCATAATGTGTAACGGAAATAGAGAATTCAATTTCAGCTTTAAAAATAAAATCATGTGTATTAAGTGAAAAAAAAATATCGTTGGAATTGCATTGTATCTGTGGATTCCTTTGGGTGGAATTGACATTTTCACAATGTTGAGTCTTCCTATTCATGAGTAAGGTATGTTTTTCCACTTTCGTAGGTCTCTTTTGGTTTCTTGCAGTAGTGCCTTGTAGTTTTCTTTGTATAGGTCTTTTACATCTCTGGTTAGATTTATTCCTAAGTATTTTATCTTCTTGGGGGCTACTGTGAATGGTATTGATTTGGTGATTTCCTCTTCGAAGTTCTCTTTGTTATGTAGAGGAATCCAACTGATTTTTGTATATTTATCTTGTATCTTGAATCCTTTACTGAATTCTATTAGTTCCAGCAGTTTTCTTGTGGATCATTTAGGGTTTTCTGTGTATAAGCTCATATCGTATGCAAATAGGGGTACTTTTATTTCTTCCTTACCAATCTGGATGCCCTTTATTTCTTTTCCAGTCTAATTGCTCTGGCTAGGACCTCCAGCACAATGTTGAATAAGAGTGGTGATAAAGGGCATCCTCGTCTCATTCCCAATTTCAAGGGGAATGCTTTCAGACTCTCTCCATTTAGGATGATGTTGGCTTTTGGCTTTATATAAATGCACCTTATTATGTGGAGGAATTTCCCTTCTATTCCTATTTTACTGAGAGTTTTGTTGTTTTTTTGTGCTTTAATTGAAAGTTTACAAATCAGGTCAGTCTCTCATACAAAAGCTTATATGCGACTTGCTATGAACTCCTAGCTGCTCTCCCCCTAATAAGACAGCGCACTCCTCTCCACCCTGTATTCCCCGTGTCCATTCAACCAGCTCCTGTCCCCCTCTGCCTTCTCATCTCCCCTCCAGACAGGAGCTGCCCACATAGTCTCAAGTATCTACTTGAGCCAAGAAGCTCACTCCTCACCAGTATCATTTAATGTCTTATAGTCCAGTCCAATCCCTGTCTGAAGAGTTGGGTTCAGGAATGGTTCCAGTCTTGGGCTAACAAAAGGTCCAGGAGAGGTCAGCACAACTGGACTAAACCAAAAGCAAAGAAGTTTCCTGAATACAACTGAGCATTTCAAAGGCCAGAGTAGCAAGGACAGGGGTCTGGGGGCCATGGTTTCAGGGGACATCTAGAGATTAATGACCTAAAATAAACCGGTATTGGCCATTTTGAAATGGACAATCATATGGTCTACTATGCTTGAAATGACAAAGTGAAGAGGAATTGTGTTGCGTTCGTTGTCAAAAAGAACATTTTATTTCTAAGTAACTACTATGTTATAGGAGAAATAAAAATGGAAATTGGAAAATATCTAAACAAGAACAAAATTTATTAATTAGAAAATAAGACACACTAGAACCAAATGTGTTACTTTGAGGAAAATAAGATGAATAAAATTGACAATCTTCGATAAGATTGAGGAAGACAAAAGTGAGAAGACTAAATAAAACATGCACAAAGAGATTGATAAAGGGGCCATGGAAATAGAGATCATAAAAACTATTAATATTATGTCAGTAAATTTGAAAATATTGGTGAATTATGCAATTTCCTAGAAAAATACAACTAAACAAAACTAGCTTAGTAATAGACCTATAACCATTAACAAAATTGAATTGATAATCAAAAATTTACTCATTATCAAAATAAAAACATCCCAGATCCAGATGGTTTTACAGATGAATTTTACCAAACATTCAAGGAACAGGTAAACTCAATTTTATACACACTGTTCCAGAGTAAGAGCCATAGTGGCACAGTGGTTAAATGCTAGGCTGCTAACTGATAGGTCAGCAGTTCAAACCCACCAGCTGCTCCATGGGAGACAGTTATGGCAGTCTGCTTCTGTAAAGGCAGATCTACTCTGTCCCATACGGTTGCTTTGAGTCTGAATTGAGCATCAGGGTCAATGGGTTCCAAAGCAGAATAAAAGGAAATGTTCCAACACTCATTTTATAAAGCTTAAACTTTATAGACATCCTATTAAACCCAGACAATAAAAAACAAGAAAATAATATGCCAGTTTCACCTATAAACATGAGTGAAAAAATATTAGCCAAACAATTTCATATATAAAAAAGTATATCATGACCATATTGGTTTTATCCCAAGAATACAGGTTTATATTTCAAAACATCTTAAACATAATTTACTATGTTAACACACTAAAGGAATAAAACCACTTGATTATCTCAATGGAGGCAAAAAAAGCATCTGACAAAATCAACACCCATTCAAGATAATAATTCAGAGCAAACATGAATAAAAGAGAACTCACAACCCAATAAAGAATATCTCATTCCCTGGATGGTGCAAATGGCTAACACACCTATGGAGCACAGCTCTACTCTGAGACAAATGGTGCTGTCATGGGTTGAAGTAGAATCGATGGCAACTAATTTTTACCAGCAACCTACAGTAAACATCATATTATTAGAGAATTAGTAGAAACATTCTCTCTAATGACTAGGATAAATTGAAGATGTTCACTATCACCACTTCTATTGACAATTGATCTGGAAAGCCTGGCCAATAAAAAAAGAAAAGAAAAAAAATTTTTTTCTAAGAATTGGAAGGGAAGAAACCCAACTTAGTTATGATATTCTGTATAGACAGCCCAAGAGAACTTACAGACAAACTGATCTAATTAAAGAATCCAGGAAGGTGTTATGGACACAAGATTCTGGATACAAGATAAATGTACAAAAATCAATTGTGTTCCTATGTGCTAAAAAAAAAAAAAAAAACTGGAGACAATTAGAAAAGTATAACTAAAAAAAAAAAGAGAAAATATACAATAACCACAAACTCGCTATAATGCCTAGGACTAAATAAAATTTTTAAAACTGCATGAGATATTTATTGAAAAAAAATCATGAAACTTTATTGAAAGATGTAAAATCAGAGATAAATGATGAGATAAGCCATGCCGGTGGATGGAATAAGGTCCCTAGGTGGCAAAAACATTTTGTGCCTGACTGCTAACCTAAGGTTTGTGTTTCAAACCCACCCAGTGGTACTGCAGAAGAAAAGGCCTGGTAATCTGCTTTCATTAAGATTACAGCCAAGAAAACACTATGGAGCAGTTCTGGGGGTCCATACCTCCCTAGTACTTCTCAAAATTGTCAAGGTAAGTTTGAGAAACTTTCACAGGCAAGAGGAGCCAAGGAGACATGCCAACTAGATATAATGTGGTCTTGTAACAAAAAAGAGATTTTAGGTTAAAAACTAAGAAAATTTGAATAAACTGTAACTTTAATTAATAATAGTAATAACCACAACAATATATCAACATTGATTCATTAACTGTAACAAATGTACCATACTAATGTAAGGTGTTAATAATGGAGAAACTAAATGCGGGGTACACAACTCCTCATGCGTGTCTTAGGAAAAAGTTCCCTCCCACAGAATCTAGTCTTGGGGGTACAGTCAGATCTATCAAGTATTCTGAATGTAGTTTTTAAACAAGTTACAAAGCTGCTACTTTGAGGTTCCTTGGCATTGCTAAGCTGAGTCCAATAATTGCCAACTGGAATCCAGAGCCAGCTCTGACACTCTAAGACCCTAGAGGAGGATTCAATCTTACAGATTTTCATCTTTGGTAGGATTCAGAAGCTGTGTCCCTGGCCCTACAGTCAATATGTGAGACCCCCAAAACAATCCAGACCTTTTCTATAGTTCATTCCTCTGTCAAATATTTATTAAGAACAGTCAAGTTCATGGATCTTGAAAATAAGAATAATGTCAGAGAGCTGGCTTTAAAGAGCTCACAGTCTTTGTGTTTGGGGATGGGCGGGAATAAGGCAGATGCTAAACTTATATTTTAGAGTGACAGAAGTTAAAACTGAGGAAGGGGGAGGGGAGAGTACAAGTAGGGCTTCACAGAGAAGGTGATGTTTGAGCTGACCCCTGAATGATACAAGGGATTTTTGTAGAAGGAAAGAGAAAGTATACCAGCGACAAAAAACAGCATAAGCAAAGCATGAAAAAGTATGAAAGCTTGCTTATATTTTGTGAATAGCTTAAATTAGATGCAGTTTATTTTATATGCAGTGAAGTGCACAAATTTTAAGTGTATATCTTGAGGAAATTTTGCACATGTAGCCTGGTGACAGAACGGTTAATCACTCTGCTGCTAACAGAAAGATTGATGGTTCAAACCCATCCAGCAGCTCCACAGGAGAAAGACCTGGAGATCTCTCTTGAAGATTAAACCAAACCTGTTACCATCAAGTTGGCCCAACTTATAGCAACCCTATAGGACAGAGTAGAACTGTCCCATAGGGTTCCCGAGGCTGTAATCTTTACAGAAGCAGACTGCCACATCTTTCTCCTGAGGAACAGCTGGTGGGTTCAAACCACTGACCTGTCAGGTTATCAGCCAAGCAATTTACCATTGTGCCACCAGGATTCCTTCCCGTAAAGATTACAGCCTAGAAAACCCTATGGGGCTGTTCTACTCTGTCATATGGTATCACAAGTTGAAATCAACTCACCCGCACCTAACAACATAGTCTACCCATGTAACTGTCACCCAGATCAAGACATAGAACATTTCCAGTGCCCAAGCAACCTCCCATGTGCCACCTCCCAACTCCAATCCTTTCCCCAGGTAACTGCTACTATGAAATCAAGCTGCATAGATTCGTTTGCCATTGGCCTTTGTTTAAATGGAGCCATACCATATACATTCTTTGTGTCTTGCTTTTATACTCATATCATGTCTGTGTTGTCAGTATTTTTTGCTAGTATCCATAGTTGATTCTTTTTTGTTGATGTGTTGTATTCCATTGCATGATGTGCCACAAGCTGTTTATATCTAGTCTGTGTTGATGGACATTAGGGTTGTTTTCAACTTTGTCTGTTATAACTGATGCTGCTATAAACTTCTTGTACATTAGAACTCATTTCTCTTTAAAAGATACTATATGGCTGTAGTTTAGAGCAGGGGCTCTTAATCAGGAGTGCTTTTTCCCTTTAGGGGGCACTTGGCAATGTCTGATGGCATTTTTTATTTTGCAACTGGGGTGGGAAAAGAGTGCTCATGGCATTTAGTGGGTAGACACCAGGGGTGCTGCCAAACATCCTACCAAGTACAGGACATCCCACAACAACACAGAATTATCCAGTTCGAAATGTCAGCAGGAGCCAAAGAACTAGATTGGAGCCAGATTTTGGAGGTCCTTGTATGCTTTCCACCACCTGTCTGGCAGTCTGTTGTACTGTGGTGGCTTGTGTGTTGCTGTGATACTGGAAGCTATGCCACCAGTATTTCAAATACCAACAGGGCCACCCCTGGTGAACAGGTTTCAGTGGAGCTCCAGACTTAGACTACAAAGAAAGGCCTGGTGATCTACTTCCAAAAATTAACCAATGAAAACCTTATGGATCACAACAGAACATTGTACAATTTGCTTGCTTTGGACATGTCTTAGGCATCTAGTGCTGCTATAACAGAAATACCACAAGTGGATTTCTTTAACAAAGAGAAGTTATTTCCTCACAGTAAAGTAGGCTAAAAGTCCAAATTTAGGGCATCAGCTCCAGGGGAAGGCTATCTCTCTCTGTCGGCCTTCTCATCAATCTTCCCCTGGACTAGGAGCTTCTACATGCAGGGACCCCAGGTCCAAAGAACATGCTCTGCTCCTCGCACTGCTTTCTTGCTGGTATGAGGTGCCCCCCACCTCCACTTCCCCTTCTTTTTTATCTCTTGAGAGATAAAAGGTGGTGCAGACCACACCCCAGGGAAACTCCCTTTACATTGGATCAGGGTTGTGACCTGGGTAAGGGTGTTACAATCCCACCCTATTCTTCTTGAACATAAAGTTATAATCACAAAATGGAGGACAACCACGCAATACTGGGAATTATGACCTAACCAAGTGGACACGTATTTTGAGGGGACACAATTCAATCTATGACAGACACATTATCAGGAGGGATCGATTGCTGGAGGAGGACATCATGTTAGGTGAAATAGAAGGCCAACAAGGGCATGGGAGACCCTCAGTGAGATGGATTGGGACAATAGCTGCAACGATGGATTCCAATATGCTGGCAATTGTGAGGATGATGCAGGACCAGGTAACATTTTGTCCTGTTGTACATAAGGTCGCTATGAGTTACAGTCAACACAACGGCAGCAAACAACAGTTACATGCCATACTGAGATTTATACCCAGTAGGCTTTGGGGAGCCATCAGTGGCTCTGTAATGGTGAGGTTTCCATCAGTGGGGCAAATTCAAGGACAGATATCACCTCGTATATGGCATCAGGTGAGATCGGCTTGGTGGACAGAGCCTGGTGTACTCTGGCCGGCCACACGCTGGAGGGCGCCCTGCATGTCCCGGTTCCGCAGTGTGTAGATGGCTGGGTAGAGCAGGGGCGTGAGGTTGATGTAGATGAGCGAGATGAGTTTGTCCTCCTCCAGGGAGCGGCTGTGGAGGGGTCTGGCATACATGGCCGTGGCACAGCCATAGTGGAGCACAGCTACCGTGAGATGGGATGTGACGGTGTTGAAGGCCTTTTGGCGGCCCTCGGCCCCACCAAGGCCCAGGATGACGAGCAGCACCCTGGTATAGGAGAGCAGAATCAGGACGAGAGGCAGCACCAGCAGCAGAAGGCATGCTGCCAGGAGCACATGTTCCTGCAGGTCCCGGTTCCCACAGGCCAGCACCAGCACCGCCGGCAGGTCACAGAAGACATGGTTGACCAGGCCGCCATGGCAGAAGGGCAGCTGGAATATGGCAGTGGTGAGGCTTAAGGCTAGGATAGAGCCACCGACACAGCAGGAGGCGAGCAGGCACCAGCAGAGCCCTGAGGTCATGAGCTGAGGGTAGTAGAGAGGCCAGCAGATGGCCAGGTAGCGGTCCAGGGCCATGGCAGCCAGCAGCAGGCACTCTGAGCCCCCCAGAGCCACAAAGAGACCCATCTGGGCAGCACAGGTGGAGGCAGCTACGGCCTGGCCCCCAGGAGGCAGGAGGAAGCTGGCCAGCATGCGCGGGGTCAGCACCAGGGTGTAGGCCACCTCGACAGTAGACAGCGAGCCCAGGAAGAAGTACATGGGGGTGTGCAGGGCGGGATCCATGACAGCCAGGCCCAGAATGAGCAGGTTTCCCGCAAGTGTGGCCAGGTAGAGAGGCAGGAGGAGGGCAAACAGCAGCACCTGGAGCCCTTGGGGCCACCCTGAAAAACCCAGGATGACGAACTCCTTTGGGTTTGTCCAGTTCCGCTCAGGCCAGTGGCTCATGTTACCACCTGGAGGATGGGGTGGGGGAGAGGTGTGCAGGCTGGAGGGGAAAGCCATGGTGACATAGCCCTCCAGAAAATACAGTAAAACCTGTGAAAACCAGAACTTGTGTAAGGCGGAAACCTGTCAGAGAAGATATGGACTGAATCGTCCCCCAAAACGTGTGTCAACTTGGCTAGGCCACGAGTCCCAGTAGTGTGTGGTTGTCCACCATTTTGTGATCTGATGTTATTTTCCTTCGTGTTGTAAATCCTACCTCTGTGATGTTAATGAGGCAGGACTCAATCTACAGAATTAAGTTGTATCTTGAGTCAATCTCTTTTGAAATATAAAAGAAGGAATCCAGCAGAGAAGAGATGGGACATCATGCCACCAAGAAAGAAGCACTGGGAGTGGAGCACATCCTTTGGACCCAGGGCCCCTGCACTGAGAAGCTCCTAGACCAGATGAAGAATGATGACAAGGACCTTCCCCCAGAACTGACAGAGAGAGAAAACCTTTTCCCCTGGAGCTGGTGCCCTGAATTTGGACTTCTAGCCTCCTAGACTGTAAGAGAATAAATTTCTGTTTATTAAAGCCATTCACCTGTGGCATTTCTGTTATAGCAGCACTAGATAACTAAGACAGAATTAAAACTCAAATATTTTCCACTAAAACGACTGACAGAAAAGTGGTAAGACTGCACCCTGTCAAAGGGCAGTCCTGTTGAAGTTCCGACTCTCACAGGTTTCACTATATATGTCTCTTACCTCTCCTGGGCCCCGGAACCCTGCGCCTAGTCTTCTCTGATCTAGCCCTTGCTTCCCACACCCCTACTCCACTACTCTGCCCAATCTAGTACTTTCCATCCCTCATTTCCATAGTCCAGTGCCGTGGAGGAATCCAAGTGTCCTGACACACTGCTCACTCTTCCTCTGCTCTCCTGGCCTCACGTGCTTCCAGGCACCCAGGTGTCATCTTCCCAGCCTTGTCCACCCATACACTGCTTCTTTCTGTCATTCTGAGTCCTGCATCACCCCTACCTAAGACCCTAGGCATTCTGTTTTTGAGCCAACAGAGATGAGGATGAGAAGCCGAACACTAGTGGAGGGAGGGATTCCGGTTTCTTTGGGGCAACCTCTCTATTCAGCAGGCTGCTGCTGAGGAAGAGAGATGGTGGGTCCCGCAGACAAAATCTTGAGGATTAAGGGGTTTGATTGTATTACAATCTTCTGTTCTCAGAGGCCCATTTTACACCTGCACTCCTGGGGGAGCTCTGTGTTGACAGACCACTGGTATCCCTCTTCTCACCTGCCCTGGCCTTTGTTTTTGGTTTTATTTTCCCATTTCTTCCCCTCAGCTGGATTCAGATCAGCTCCATGGTAATCCTGGACCCTTCATCTCTCTCTGATCTAGTTATAGGGAAACAACTAGACAAGGAAAAAAAAAAAAAAAGGAAAGACGTCCACTCCTCGTCATGGTGAGTGGCCACTCTTCATGAGTGACAGCACCCACTTTCATGGCTTATGATGCTGAGAATTCCTAAATCTATCTCAAGACCAAAGTCCTCCTCTTAGCTTGTTGTTGCTGTCAAGTTGATTCCAACTCATAGCAACCCCAGGTGACAGAGTAGAAATGCCCCACAGGGTTTCCTACACTGTAATCTTTACAGGATCAGATCCCAGGTCTTTCTCCTGCAGAGCTACTATGTGGGTTTGTATCACCAACGTTCTGGTTAGCAGCCAAGCACTTGGACATTGCGTCACCAGGGCTGCTTTCGTCTTAGCTATGTCATGAGCATTTCCACCAATGCTTCCCACCAACATTTCGAGTTCAGCCTGTCCCAAACGAAATTCATTATTTCTAACCCAACATCTCCCTCCTCCTGTGAATAGAAGACCTAGCCCAGTGCCAAAATTAGAAATCAGGAAGTTATTCTAGATTCATTGCTTCTCCCATGCCTTCAAGTACACTGGGCACCACGTCCCATCACATACACCTCATACTCCCATGAGTTCTTGTCCTTTCTCTCATGACTGGCTCAGGCTCTCATCCCTGAATGATTCTAACAGATCCTAAATTGTCCTCCAGCCTACCTCCTTCTTCTAATGACTTTTTCATACCGCCAACTAGAATGATGTTTCTAAACTACAGCTATCTGTTCTTTGCTTAAATATCCCTTCTTTTTTCTTTTTTTTCAATCATCACCAGTATTTATTTCCAAAACTTTTTGTCACCACAAACAGAAACTCAGTACACCTTAGCAATAACTCCCCAGTATCCTCTCTCCCCAACCCCTAGTACCCTGTAACCTACTTTTTGTCTCTATGCATTTGTCTATTCTACATATTTCATATAAATTTAATTCTACAATATTTGTCCTTTTGTGTCTCGTTTCTTTCACTTAATGTTTTCAGGTTCACCCATGTCATAGCATGTATCAGAACTTCATTTCTCTTTATGGATGAGTGATAAAGATGTGGTATGGATAGAGACCACATTTTATTTATCCATTCATCTGTTGATGGACACTTGGGTTGTTTCCACTTTTAGCTATTGTGAATAGTGCTGCAATGAACACTCGTGCACAAGTATTTGTTTGAGTCCCTACTTTCAATTCTTTTTTAAACCCAGGAATGAAATTGCTAGGTCATATGGTAATTCTATGTTTAACTTTTTGGGGAGCTAAATATCCTTTCTCTACCTTAGAATTAAATCCAAGCTCCTTAGCATGGAGTTCAAGGTCCCTCACAACTTGATTTCCTTCCTCTATTCCAGATTCTTCTCATGTTGTTCTCCATTGTGCACCACATACTCCAGTCAGAGTGACTCCCATTCCTGAAAACATCGTGTCTTTGCACATACTCCCATTTCCTGGAATCCCCACGTTATCTACCTGGGAAAGTTCTATTCATCCTTCAAGGCTGAACTCATATGCAGCATTCTGGGTAAAGACTCCGCGCTCCGAGTGTGTTTGGTGTCAACCTTTACTTCCACAGTTGTTATGGCAACTCCACCAAACTCAGTTTCCTGGAATCAAAGATTGGAGTCGTATTTGTCTCTGTTGTTTACGGAGTTATTGTATGTGAAGGAAAAAGCTAATTAATCCTCGTTTCTTCCAAATTTGTGCTTCTTCTCAGTATCTCTATCACTGTTCCTAACCTGAGTTTCTGATCATGGACCTCACTCCTTTTTTTTCTGTACTACAATAAGTTGCCCCAACTTCTGTTGGCTTCTCCCCTAAAATGGCCCTTGGCGTTTACCATCAACGTTACTATCAATCTCAGATAGAGTACATGTAATCAATCATCTTTGGGGTCAATGGTCTTCCTCAAAACTACCAGAGTCAGATTCATCTCCTCAACCATCCATCAAAGGTCAATTGCCCTCACCTTTTTTCTCCTTAACTCATTCAACTAACAGATACATTCTTCTCCTTCTCTTCTTCTTCATACATTCTAATCCTTAAAATATTACTCCTTTGAAACCTAACTCAAGCTTACCTTCCTTAAGAAGTCTTACCTGGCTAGGTTGAATCACTGCTTCAAGGCACTTACATACCTAACATGGCCAATGTCCATCAATGACCTTCAAACTACTCAATCATCCTGATGTTGATATTCCATCATCACCTACATAGTTTCTTGCTATTTAGCCAGTAGTTCATCTTCTCACTGGAGGCTGGGAATGTATTGAGGTCATTTCTGTAGAGCATAGGCCAACAACCACCGCATCATGAAACATGAAACCCATCTTCAAGCATCTACTGTGTGATGGTGAACTACTCACAATATATCAGAGTCTGTTTCCTCACCTGTGAAATGAGAACGTTGGACCAGATGATCTTTGTTTCTTCCAGTTCTAATATTTTATGGTTCTATCAAAAACTGTGTTTGTGTTTATGCTTTTATTCCCAGGAAAGTTTTTTTTTTAAAGATATTTTGATGTTTCAAAAGCCTATAGAGAAGTTTCAAGTCATTGGTTTAATTTAGAGTACAAACTCAGCAAGAGAGATGTTAGATGAGGCGTAACATTATTGTTGTTATTAGCTGCCTTCAAGTCAGCTTTGACTCATGGTGACCCCATGCACAATGGAACAAAATGCTGCCTGGTCTCACACCATCCCTGTGATCAGTTGTAGATCGGACTGTTGTGATCACAGGGTTTTCAATGGCTGATTTTCAGGAGCAGGTGGCCAGGCCTTCCTTCCTAGTTCATCTGGGTCTGGAAAACTCCACTAAAACCTGTTTACCATTATAGCACCGCACAAGCTTCCACTGACAGGTGGTGGCTGTACCTGAGATGCATTGGCTGAGAATAGATCCTGGGTTTACTGGATGCAAGGTGAGAATTCTCCAACTGAACCACCACTGACGCCAGGCATAATACACCATCATTGTTGGGTATCGTGGAGTTGGTTCTGACTCACAGTGATCTTGTGTACAACAGAATGAAACACTGCCTGGTCCTGTGCCATCCACACAATCGTTGTTATACTTGAGCCCATCATTGCAGCCACCGTTAGTCCATCTCATTGATGGTTTTCCTCTCTTTTACTGACCCTCTACTTCACCAAGCCTGAGGGGCCAAAGTCCATATCGAAACAGCTCTTTCTAGCTATACCAATGGGTTTGTGTTAGTGTCCATTTTCACATGTGTATGCCAGTGTACAATGTAGTCTTCCTCATCATTCAACTCTGGGGTAGCTTCAGATAACAGGAAAGTTTGGGGGCTGGGTTGGTTTCTATTCCTGCCTCTGCCTCTGATATGCTATGCGATGTTGCCCATGTCACATTTTCTCTCTGAGTCTGATTCCTCCTGTATGCCCCTTGCTGAGGGACTCAGGTTCTGTGACCCCTGAGGGTACACCAAGATATCACTGTCCAGTCCCCTGAGGGCAGGAGTCTGGAGCCCATAGGGCACAGTGGAACAAACAGGGGCTTGGGGCTCACACACACAGCTAGGTTTCAATCTCAGTTCTTTCATTTACCAGCTGTGAGAGCTTAGAGGGAGTTTTAAACCTTTTCAAGCATCAGCAGCATCCTCAGTCCCACAGGATTGTTTTAATGCTTAATAGAAACGATGCATGAAAGCATCTGCCATAGTGGTCCCTGCGTGAAGCATGATCGAATGAAAAATATCGAGATATCAAGATATGCTTAAGTTTCTCACTGCTTCCTGCTCCCCATGTACTTGTTACATTCTACTCCAGCTGGAATCTCTGGGTGGCAGATTTATCTGGAGAGATCACATAATTAGGGGAATATAGGAGAAGGGAATGCCTGGGTCTGGGGAGCAGAGGCATGCGGTAAACCAGTATTTCCTTTACTAGAGGCTTTTATCCCAATGCCTTTAAGTTTCCAGCCCATTCCCTACCCACAGCTCTTCCTCAATGCGCTCCCGGACAACTTCCCAGAGAGACTGACATTGCCTCCAACTCACCCTTTGTTTTAGTTTTCTAGTGCTGCTATAACACAAACACCATACATGGGTGACTTTAACAAACAGAAATTTATTTTCTCACAGTTTAGGAGGCTAGAAGTCTGGATTAAGGGTGCTGGGTCTAGGGGAAGCCTTTCTGTCTATGTCAGCTCTGGAGGAAGGCCTTTGTCTCTTTTAGTTTCTGCTCCTGGGTGATCTTCATGTGGTTTGACATCTCTCTTCCCCCATCTCTGCTCCCTTAATCTCTCCTTTTATATTTTGTAAAAGATTGATTCAACATACACCCCACACTTATCAACTCATTAACGTAACAAAGACAACACATTCCCAAATGGAATTATCACCACAGGCATAGAGGTTAGAGTTGACAACACATATTTTGGGGGGACACAATTCAACCCATAACACCTTCATTGCCAATATCCCCCAGATCTCTCTGAACACTGATGGGAGTTAGATAACAGAATCAAAACGACAACCACTGCTGCTATTACTATTAACCGCCATTTATTGAGCCCTTACAATGTGCAGGCACATTTCTGAGCACTCTGCATGCACCGTATCACTTAATTTTTGCAAGACCACTATGAAGTGGGCGTTATTATTATTAATTTACAGATGAGGAAGCTGAGGCTTAGAGAGATTGGTTTGTTAAAGTTCACAGAGCTTCTCCCTGAGCTAGGATTTGTCCCTAGGTTTGGCTGATTTCAAAATCTGTGCTTTTACGTAGGGAAAGATCTCTCTTCTTTCTATATCTCTCATTTGTTTGTTGTTCCCTATCCAAATGAGGGAAAAATAGAAAGAGACTGAAAGAAAGAGAAAGAAACAGACTTAGAGGCACACATGTAAGGGGTGCACAACCAGGATGAAGCATAAAACCAGAAACAGGCAGAGGTGTGCATGCTGGGGGACAGTGGCAGGCAGATTAAGACTGAAGACATATACCATTTGGGAGAGCACCCCTGACCAGACGCTGGGTTTCCCTACATAAAGAGAGAGATGGAAGGAGAGGAAGAGAAAGAGAGAGAAAGAAGGAGGAGGAGAAAGATAAGCAGCAGCAGGAAAAGAAGAAGAAACAGCTAGAAGAGAAAAGAGGAGAAGAGGAGAATAGAATAAATCTCTCACATACATGATCAAAGAAAGCCCTGCTCATTCTTCCATCAAATCCAACCATCCCACCAGCCTTCTGGACCTAGGTTTCCCTCCTCACAGGGTTTCTTCTCTACTTCAAACATGAGTTTTGGTTCGTAGGTTCTAGCAGCGGCTTTGAAACCAGTTCCTGGAACCCACACCCCACAAAGAGTCATCTTCCATGGCTTCTTCAATGGCCTCCCTGGAGGAGAAAGACCAGAATACTTAACACTAATTTAACAGCAATATTCACGCTCAGGGCCACCGGGCTCTGAATTACAGCTCTCTTAAGCTCTCACCTCCTAAGTTGCCAAAGCCCACTGCCCCCCTTCCTATCCTGGAAGGAATATAAGTCCTGGCAATGACTTCTGAAAGAGAGGTCAAGTCTGGATTGAGGAGAAACTGACCTGGATTCTGACTGGAAGAAGTCCAAGTTCCAACCATCATAATAGGGACATACCATGCCTCTGGTTTCCCTTCCACCATCTTCTACCTCACTGCTTACTCACAACTACACTATACAAATATCCCATGATCACTCATTTCTCCCTGACCTTACACATACATCTCCAATATCAGGATGTCCTTTTCCCACCTGGAAATATATTCATTCTTCAAGGCCCAGAGCAAATATCAACTCCTCTGTAAAGGAAAACAATAAAGTTGCAGGGCAGATTGTAGAGGATTTTGTAGTAAACGAGGAGCAGAAGGACTCTACCACATCTTTCTTCCTCTCTTCCCCTGATCACCCAACTTCTATTCCCAGGGACTCTCAACAAAAGAAAAGTTACTTAATAGGTTTCCCAGGGCCCACTTAAAAGATATGGCTTGATCCAAAGCTCCAGAGCCTCATTAGTGATCTTCTCTCCCCACTGTGGTGCCAAAGGAACATAGTGGCCTCAGAAGGGTGTAAGCTGGAGTACTTGGGAAATCTTAATTCGGGTATCCTGGGAGAGTTTGAAACTTCTGGGCCAAGGGGCAGGAGGCCCCCTCCCTGCAGTGATGAAGAAATTGTCCGCATCCAGAGCTGGGGTAAACTTGAACCCAGGGGGAATGAGTAGCCCAAAGCAGGTTGGTAGACAATTCTCTGGAGAGAGGAGAGGAAAGTTACTGGTGTCCCCACATTTTCCCAAAGTTTGAACCAAGGGTTGGTTGGAAACTGATGATCTCAGATGGATTGACTGGTATAGTTGATGGGAAGAGATATCTTCATCATCATCACTGGAAACTATTCAAAAGTGCTAAACTACAAAACCCACCAACACAGACTTGTGTTTCCATTGCCTGTTTGCAGGGAAAATTATACCATTGTGGAATATATGATTTTGTATCCCCTGTTGCCATTTAACTTTGAATTATACACATTTTCATGATGCTATATTCTTACCCATTTTCAGTGATAATTTTGTTTATTTTTAAAAATATGAAATACCTGATCCAAAATTAAAAAGGTACAAAATGTTGTCTTTCCCAAGATCCGTTTCCAAACTCATCCAGCGACAACTTTTATCAGGTCCTTATTTTTTCTTACAGAGACAGTCTAAGTATATACCAGATATTTTGCACATGTATATGTTGCTATTTTTAATTTTACAAAATATTAGCAATGTTCCCAAACTATTATGTGTATTTCTTCTTTCATTGAGCAATATATCTTGGAAATCAGCATTTTTTAGTTTGTTTAACAAACATATGTAGCGTCTACTATCTACCAGACACTGTTCTAGGCAATTGAGAAATATTAGCCCATTCAATCTTCACAGTAACCCTCTTGTGTAGGTACTGTTATTACCACTAAGGCACAAAGACATTGAGTAACTTGCCCAGGAGAGAGAAATAGAAGTATACTGTTGTAAGGCCATTACACTATATGCGAATTGGTATAATATCACATGAAGGCATATTGTAATAACTTAAATATTTATACTATAAACCCTAAACAGTAAAAAACACAATAAATAGTTATAGCTAATAAGGTAATAAGCAAGCTTAAAATGATGTTATAAAAACACTCAATTACTTCAAAAGAAGGCAAAAAAGTATAAAAAGGGAAAAAAGAACAGATTGGAAAAATAAAAAACAAATCAATAGGCGATAGATTTAAACCCAATCACATCTATAATCACATTAAATGTAAATGATCTAAATACCCCAGTTAAAAGGCCATGCACATCAAATAGACACAAATGAGTGAAAGGTAAAAGAAAAAAGAAGACACATCATGTTAACACAAATCAAAAGAAAGCTGCAGTGGCTATCTTACTATCAGAAAAAGTGTCTTTCAGAATAAAGAACATTATCAAGCATAAAGAGGATCATTTCGTAATAATAAAGGGGTCAATCAATCAAAAGGACATGACAACCCTAAACATTTATGTGCTTAATAGCAGAGCCTCAAAATACATAAAGTTAAAACTGACAGACTTTTAAGAAAAATAGATAAGTTCACAATCATGGTTGGAGACTTCAACACCCCTCAGTAAAATACTCAGTAGAACAAGTAGGCAAAAAATCAGTAAAGATATTGAAGATTTGAAAAACACTAATAACAACTTGATCTTATTGATATTTATTAAAAATGCCAGAAAACACACTCTTTTTAAGTGCACAGAACATTTACCAAGTTAGATCATGTAATGAACTGTAAAACAAATTTCAATAAATTTAAAATGATTCAAATCATATAAAGTATGTACTCTGACCATAATGGAATTACTAAACTGATAACAGAAGGATGTTTTGAAAAGTCTCCAAATATTTGGAAACTAAATAACACACATCTAAATAAACTAAGTATTATAATAACGTGTGCAAAGACCTGGAGTTGGAAAACCAAAAGAGAAGAACATGCTTGGCATTTCTCAAACTGAAAGGACTGAAGTTGCAATAGTGAAGGATTCTATGGGCAAAATGCTTAACGACGGAGGAAGCATCAAGAGAAAATGGAAGGAATACAGAGTCACTGTACCAAAAAGAATTGGTCGATGTTCAACCATTTTAGGAGGTACCATATGATCAAGAACCGATGGTACTGAAGGAAGAAGTCCAAGCTGCACTGAAGGCATTGGCAAAAACAAGGCTCCAGGAATTGAAAGAATGCCAAATTGAGGTGTTTCAACAAACAGATGCAGTACTGGATGTGCTAACTCATGTATGCCAAGAAATGTGGAAGATCGCTACCTGGCCAACCGACTGGAAGAGATCCATATTTATGCCTCTTCCATAGAAAGGTGATCCAATGGAATACAGAAATTATCAAACAGTATCATTAATATCACACACAAGTAAAATTTTGCTGAAGATCATTCAAAAGTGGTTGCAGCAGTACATCAACAAGGAACTGCCAGAAATTCAAGCCAAATTCAGAAGAGGATGAGGAATGAAGGATATCATTGCTGATGTCAGATGGATCCTGGCTGAGGGCAGAGAATATCAGACAGATGTTTGCCTGTCTTTTATTGACTATGCAAAAGCATTTGACTGTGTGGATCATAATAAACTATGGGTAACATTGTGAAGAATGGGAATTCCAGAACACTTAATGGTGCTAATGAGTAACTGTACGTAGATCAAGAGGCCGTTGTCCAAATAAAACAAGGAGATACTGTTTGGTTTAAAGTCAGGAAAGGTGTGTGTCAGGGTTGTATCCTTTCACCATACTTATTCAACCCTTTTGCCATATTTAGTCAATCTGTGTGCTGAACAAACAATTCCAGAAGCTGGACTATATGAAGAACTCAGTGTCAGGACTGGAGAGTCATTAATACCTGCGATATGAAGATGACACAACCTTGCTTGCTGAAAGTGAAGAGGATTTAAAGCACTTACTGATGAAGTTCAAAACTACAGCCTTCAGTATAGATTACACCTCAACATAACAAAAAGAAAAATCCTCACAACTGGACCAATAAGCAACATCATGATAAATGGAGAAAAGACTGAAGCTGTCAAGGATTTCATTTTACTTGGATCAACAATCAACACCCATGGAAGCAGCAGTCAAGAAATCAAATGATACATTGCATTGGGCAAATCTGCTGAAAAGACCTGTTTAAAGTGTTCAAAAGCAAAGATGTCACTTTAAGGACTAAGGTGGGCCTGACCCAAGCCATGGCGTTTTCAATTGCCTTATACGCATGTGAAAGCTGGGCAGTGAATAAGGAAGACTGAAGAAGAATTGATGCCTTTAAATTATGGCGATGGCAAAGAATATTGAATATACCACAGACTGCCAGGAGAATGAACAAATCTGTCTTGGAAAAAGTACAGCCAGAATGCTCGTTAGAAGCAAGGATGGTGAGACTTGGTCTCACAAATTTTGGACATATTATCAGGAGGGATCAGTGCCTGGAGAAGAACATTGTCTTAGTTATCTAGTGCTGCTGTAACAGAAATACCGCAAGTGGATGGCTTTGCCAAAGAGGAATTTATTCTCCCACAGTCTAGGAGGCTAGAAGTCCAAATTCAGGGTGCCAGCTCCAGGGAAAGGCTTTCTCTGTTGGCTCTGGGGGAAGGTCGTTGTCATCAATATTCCCCAGTTGAGCAGCTTCTCATTGCAGCACTATTCTTCTGGCTCTTGTTTCTTGGTGGTATGAGCTTCCCAGGTCTCTCTCCTTGCTTCTGTCTTTTATATCTTCAAAGAGATTGACTTAAAACGATCCAGTCTTGTGGATTGGATCCTGCCTCATTAACATAACTGCCGCTAATCCCACCTCACTGACATCATAGAGGTGAGATTTACCACACACAGGAAAATCACATCAGATGACAAAATGGTGGACAATCACACAATACTGGGAATCATGGCCTAGTGAAGTAGACACACATTTTTGGACAACACAATTTAATCTGTAACAGACATCATGCTTGGTAAAGTAGACGGTCAGCAAAAAAGAGGAAGACTGTCAATGAGATGGATTGACACAGTGGCAGCAACAATGGGCTCAAGCATAACGGTTGTGAGGACGTCGCAGGACTGGGCAGTGTTTTGTTTTGTTGTACATTACATAGGGGTGCTATAAGTTGGAACTGACTTGACAACACCTAACAATAACATGTAAACTATGAGTCAAAAAGAAAATGGAAATTCATATTTTGAACTGAATGATTACACACACACACACATCAAAATCTGTGGGATGCTGCAAAAGCAGTGTTTAGAGCAGATGTCAGTAAACATTTTTTGTAACCAGATAGTACATATGTTGAACCTTGCAGGTCGAGAGACAAAATTGAGACTATTATGTAGGTATTTACATAATGAAAAAGATATTTTCACAGAAATTTTATTGAAGGAATTAAAAATATAATAATCACAAAAATCATATGTTTTTGTAATCCACGCTAACTAATGAGAAGATTGGCATTCCATTGTGGAGGGGATGACATTAATTGGGATTCAAAGACAGTGCTCCCTTATCATCAAAATTTATTGTAAACATTCATCTGTGAATGCTGATCTGTGATGAGATTTTACTACTTCATTTCTGAAAATATCTTTTCACACAGTTGGATATTGTGTGATACCTGATATCAATCCAGGAACATATAACTTTTTCGTCTTTTTTTCTTATCGTGGTGAAATACACACTAAAAGTCTCCAGTTCAACAACTTCTGCGTGTAAAATTCAGTAATGCTACGTTCTTCATATTGTGTAACCATTATCACTATCTTTTTCTGAATTATACCAGCACCATTAACATAAACTAGGAGCCCTGGTGGTGCAGTGGTTAAAGCAATTGACTGCTAACCCTAAGGCTGGCGGTTCAAAGCCACCAACAGCTCCTCGGGAGAAAAATGTGGCAGTCTGCTTCTGTAGAGGTTTACACGCTTGGAAACCCCTAGGAGTTGCTATGAGTCAGAATCAATTGGACAGTAGTGGGTATTATAAACTAACATCATATTATTTTGAGCATTTTTAACCCTTGGAAGACATTTAAATAATTCTATTAGATTCTTCTCTCAATATTTGTCTTTAAGCATATCATTAAATTGCACATTAATCATTTCCAGTTGAAGGTTAGGTGGAAGCTCCTCAATTCCATGGTTAAGTGGATTTTGAAAGATGGAAATTTCATTTGCGCTTGCATCAAGGTTTGAAAAACACTGCTAAAAAGGGGGTGTAAACTGGAAATGTATATTTACTGCACAGTTGCTTGGGAAAGGAGATCTTGTTTCTCGTTTTCCCTTTTGACAGCACAGGACCTGCATAAAGAAATCTGATACTGCTTGTGATTCAAACACTAGTTATCACTGAAATGACTTTCCTGTTTCATGTATAAACACTGTTTTGCCTTGTAGTTTTAGACTGAATTTATTAAAAAAATTTTTATAAAATTGGCAGCAAAAGCTACATTTCTAAATCCATTTGGTGTTTGATACCAGTAATTAAAGGTCGTTCTTATTCAGAAATTTGGACACGAAAGTAAAGAGCTCTGCTATATGTAAGAAAGAACTTTATTTCTAAATAGTGCTGGGGTGGGGTCTGGTGCGGGTACATGTCTGTCCCCTGCCAGTGCTTGATTTCTACCTCCAGCCCCTGGGGGCAGTGGTGGAGACAAGGTGTGGGTCTTGGGGTGGGGAAACACCAGTGCCCCCTGCTGGTGCCCTCCTCAAGCAGCCTGTCGCAGACAGCCTGCGGTCGTTGAAACTTCTCAATGAGCCACAGGCGTCCTCCTGGGCTGCACTGTCACTGCAGCCACCTCATGACCCAAGAGGACAGCCAGAGCGGGGCTTCTGGTTTGAGGCGGCCCAAGGACCTCCGTCTCCTCCAGCCTGGGCATCTGGCGAGAGGAACGGGTTAAACTCCAGAAAGGACTTCCTGGCTAGAGAGGGTGCTAGTCCCCAGCCAGGACCCCTGATCCTCCACTGTGGTGTTCCTGGAGAGGCCCTGAAGTCCAGGGGCAGAGAGAAAGCTATCCCTGTCCCACAGCAGGACCTCCTGGGATTCGGAGGAGGAGTGGGCTGGGCCTCATAGCCGGGAAGCCTCCTCAAGGGCTGGCCTCATACTCCCTCCACCCCCTTCCCTTTCCATCCTCTGACCCTCAGGGCCTGACCAGTCCAACCCTTGCCTCTCATTTTGTCCCCTGTTCTTATCTAGGTCCCTGTCCCTCTGTCCTGTCTCTATTCTGTTCCACTACCTCCTTATGACTGCCCCTGGTCCACACTGTCTCTGCCCCAGTTCCCACTCCCCCGTCTTTCTGCCCCCAACTCCTGTCTCTTCATCTCTGTCTCCTCTCCTGCCTCTCTGTTGCCCGTCCTCTGCGTTCCCCTGACTTCCTCTCTTCCTGTCCCTTTATTGTTCCCCACCCTAGCAGGAGGCGGTTGAAACCTTGGAGCAGGCTCTGGATTTCCTGGGTCTTAGCATCCGAGCAGGGAGCAGCAGTAGCGGTGGGGACAGGGGTGGCAGGGAGCAGCAGCAGCAGCAGGACCACTGAGGGCCACATGGCCAGGAGGGCAAGACAGCTGGCAGGCAAGGACTGGGCGGTCAGATGATCACCTCTACTTTGCCCCATCTTCCTGAGCCCCGCCCAGAGCTGAGGTCCCGCCCCATCCCGGCAACTACCCACACTACAGTCATCTCCTCCACACTTCCGTTTCTACTCCGCCCAGTCCTGGTGACAGACCCCACCCGTGCCTCATGCTCAGGTCTCAGCCTTCCTGCCACCCCACCTGTCTTCCAGGCCTCCCGCCTGTCAGCCCAAAGCCTGGTCACCAGTTTCCAGCTCCCCAAAAACTGTTAAATCCAAACCGAAGCCTTCCTCCGGCCCAAGCCACGCCCCTACCTGCTGACACCGACCCTCCCATCCGTATCATGGCACCGCCCACTGTTCCGCAGAATCCTGGCTTCGATGGCCACACCCTGAGACATAGCCACGCCCCCATTCTTTAGCCAGGTCTGCATCCCACTAGCCCACCAGCAGGCCACGCCCCCTGAGGCAAAGCCACACCTCTATCCTTCCTTAACCTCATTCTTACAGCCCAATAGGGTCTCTAACCCACCGGCCACGCCCCAGGCCCAGCCACGCCCCCATTTGTTGAACATGTCTCTGGAGACCTGATGTGGTCCTGCCCCTCTAACCTTGGTCCTTGAATAAAAGCCCCGCTTCCTTCGCAGTACACTGTGCCCCCTGGATTAAGCCAACATGGCCACACTTCTGCTGCCCTACACCAGAGCCCCAGACCCTTACCCCGAACCGGCAGCCGCCCAGTCTGGCTGGGGCCCTCACTCCTACAGGCATCTCTCAGCCATGCCATTCTCCCTTCTGTGGTCTTTAAAACGATTTAAGGGGAAGTGAGTAGGGCACTGACCAAAGAATGCTGTTCCAGGTCCATTAAAATGCACGGCTTCTCCAGAAACCTGAGCTCTTCAGGATCTAAAGGTTTTGGGCACTCCTACTGGGTTTTTGGTATGGATCCAGGCGGTCTTGCTCCCGAACCTGTACCCTTAAACTATCTTCTCAGTCCAGTTCCTCCCAGATTTTGGGGAACTGCTGCTGATCTCTTCATCCCCGATGCCCTCTCCGTTCCATGTATTTCTAACTCTGTTCCAGTTTACTTCAGGTAGGAATGGACCAACTGCCTGATCAAGCTGAGATGGGGAAGACCCGAACACACAGGTGTCAGGATAGACTTGTGGATTTCTGTCTGTGAAGGGGTGGCCTTCTAGGGACATCTTAGTGGAGGCAAGTTCTTGAGTGCAGTACTGTGATTAATGCTGCAGAATGGAGTTACTATAAATTATATACCTATTTAAGAAAATCCAGAAACAATGGGACTATGAAATACATGTTAAAAGCAGTGCAGGTAGAAATATAGAATATCTCAGATATATAGTTAACTGAAAAAAAGCAAACCATACGTTGTTGTTAGGTGCCATCAAGTCAGTTCCGAATCATAGTGAACCTATGTAAAACAGAACAAAACACTGCCCAGCACTGCACCATCCTCACAATTGCTACCATGTTTGAGCCCATCGTTGCAGCCACTGTGTCAATCCATCTTGTTGAGGGTCTTAATCTCTACGGATGACCCTGTACTTTACCAAGCATGATGTCCTTTTCCAGGGACTGGTCCCTCCTGATAACACGTCCAAAGTAAGGGAGACAAAGTCTCACCACCCTCACTTCTGAGAGCATCCTTGCTGTCCATTTCCAAGACAGATTTGTTCGTTCTTTTGCAATTCGTGGCGAATTCAGTATTCCTCACCAACAATACAATTCAAAGGCATCAGTTCTTTGGTCTTCCTTATTCATTGTCCAGCTTTTGCATGCACGAGGTGACTGAAAATACCATGGCTTGTGTCAGATGTACCTTAGTCCTCAAAGTGACATCTTTGCCTTTAAAAAAAAAAAATGCTTTGAAGAGCTCTTTTGCAGATTTGCCCAATGCAATGTTGTTTGATTTCCTGTTATCTCCGTGGGTGTTGACTGTGAATCCAACTAAAATGAAATCCTCAACAACTTCAACATTTTCTCCATTTATCATGATGTTGTTTATTGGACTAGTTGTGAGAATTTTTGTTTTCTTTATATTGAGGCATAATCCATACTGTAGCCTCTGAGCTTCATCAGTAAAGTGCTTCAAGTCCTCTTCGCTTTCATTAAGCAAGGCGGTCATCTGCATATCGTAGGCTGTCAATGAGTCTTCTTCCAATCCTGATGCCATGTTCTTCTTCATATAGTCTAGTTTCTCAGATTATTTGCTCAGCATACAGACTAAGTATGGTGAAAGGATATATAAACCATAACACATATTACAATAAGCAGCAAGGCAAAATGTAATGGCTAAGGATTTAGGGTCTGGAATCAGAGGCCTGGGTTTGAACAAAAATTCCACTATAATCAAGGAACCTAAATGTGAAAGTAAAACCCTAAATTTCTTAAAGGAAAGGGTAGGGTCTAGGCTGTTGGGACCTAGTATTCAATGACAGATTACCAGATATGACAAAAAAAAAAAAAAATTCCAGCACCAAACGATAAAATAGATAAATGGGACTTCATAAAAATTAAATACTTTTGTTCATCAAATGACTTCATGAACAAAGTGAAAAGACAACCTACAGATTGGGAGAAAGTTTTCAGAACCATGTAACAGGGGCATAATATCCAAAATATATATATATATATATATATAAGATTTCTATACCTTAACAACAAAATGACAAACAACCCAATAAAAAAATGGGCAAAGGACTTGAATAGACAGTTCACTAAAGAGGATACTCAAATGGCCAACAAATGAAACAATGCTCAACGTTAGCTGTTGCTGTTGTTGTCAGTGGTCTCCCAGTCAATTCCAATTCATAGTGACTTCATTTGTGCAGAGGAGAACTGCTCCATGGGATTTTCAAGGCTTTGTCCTTTCAAAAGCAGATTGCCAACCCTGTCTTCTGAGGCACATCTGGGTAGGTCTGAACCACCAACATTCCAGCTAGTAGCTGAGTGCTTAACCATCTGCTCTCCCAGGGACTCCTGAGGAAATGGCAGACACCCAAATTCTTCCAGCAAGGAATGAGAAAGAAAAATCAACCAAAAATGTCTGCTAGGAAGTTGCTTTAATTTGTTCCAAAATACTGGAAATAAGATGCAGTGCCCAATATAAATGACACTCTATCATATCAAATAAAAATATATACAATTTCTGAATTACATAATATTGGCACTCTGTACAAATTTACAGATTAGAAAATAACAGTACTATGAGAGCTAGCGATATTTTATGTAAGGGCATTTATTTTTATTGGAGTTTGAGTAGTTGTTCTCTCTTATTCAAACAGACTTAATTCCAAATTACCTATGCAGTGTATGAAAATAGTACTTAAATCTTTTTGCTCAGCTGCAGTTGAAAATTTTACAAAATCACTAGCTTCTTTATTGATGAGGCATTCATTAAACCCACTTGTAAATGCCTCTAAACAGTAGAGAATTATGTATTATGCCATCCTGATACTCAAGTATGATACTGCTTTTTCACAAATTACTGAAATTCATACTTGCATAGGATTTTTAGATTGTATTTGAAAAATTATAGGAACTGTCAGATATGTATTTAATGCTACTGTCCTCATTATAAACTCCTGATGATTTAAAAACTCTTCATATAATGTTTATTCACAGTTGATATTTTCTGGTACCTTTCCTACAAACATTTTACATGTGAAATATGGCTTTCAATATAATTATTTCCAAGAGAATATATCCTTTACCCATTCATCATATTGACATGATTCCCTGATACATAGTACAATTAGAATTCAAAATAAAAATCTGTAAAATTCAATTCCTGTATAAATTACCTAGTGTACAATGAGTGTTATGGACTTGCTGAAGGTTCTTCTTGTGGCATTCTTAGGGATTCTTCTCTGCAAAAATCCAGATTAAAATGAGTATAATGACTAAATGGTTTTCCCCATTCAAGAGATAGAAGTCTCTTACCTGCAAGAAATCTCATATGAACAATGACATTTGACTCTCTATTGGATTTCCCACAGTCATTATATTCAGAGGGTTTTCTGACATGAGACGACTTCAGAGGAAATTTTCTACATCAAGTACATTCCTATTCCCTCTTCTATGGATTCTCTGATGGCTATTGAAGGCTGACCTGTGGTGGAATTTTTTTCCACATTCACTACATTCATAGGGTTTTTCTCCTGAATGAGTTCTATAATGTACAGTGAGGTATGATTTCTGAGAAAAGACTTTTCCACACTCATTGCATTCATAGGGTTTCTCTCCTGAATGGCTTCTATAGTGTACAGTAAGGTTTGACATTCGAGAGAAGACTTTCCCACACTTACTACATTCATAAGGTTTTTCTCCTGAATGAATTCGATGATGTATAGTGAGATATGACTTCTGAGAGAAAAATTTTCCACATTCATAACACTCATAAGGTTTTTCTCCTGTGTGTACTCTTTGATGTCTAAAGAGGGAAGAATTATGGGAGAAAGTTTTCCCACATTCGTTACAACCATAGGGTTTTTCTTCTGAATGACTTCTATAATGTTCAGTGTAGTATGACAAGTCAGAGAATAATTTCCCACATATATTACAGGCATAGGACTTCTCCCCTTTTGGAAGTAAGTGATGCCCATCAAAGGCTGAATTTTCAAGGAAAGTTTTCCCACATTCATTACATTCATAGGGTTTCTCTCCTAAATGAGTTGTATGATTAGTGAAATTTGAGAACCGAGCCAACTTTCCGCATTCATGACATTCGTGCAGTTTCTCTTCTGTATGTACTTTCCGATGTCTAATAAAAGCTGAATTTAAATTGAAGGTTTTGCCACATTCGTTACATTCATATGGTTTCTCTTCTAAATGACTTCTATAATGTATAGTTAGGTATGACACCCGAGAAAAAAATTTTCCACATTCACTACACTGATAGGGCTTCTCTCCTGTGTGTGTTCTCTGATGAGTAATAAGGGTGGATTTTCGATAGTAGGATTTTCCACATTCATTACATTTATAAAGCTTCTCTCCTGTGTGTGTCCTCTGATGATCACTGAGTGCTGACTTCCGGGAGAAGGATTTTCCACACTCATTACATGGATAGGGTCTCTCTCCTGAATGATTTCTCTGGTGTAGAGTGAGATGTGTCTTTTGGCAAAAGGTTTTCCCACATTCATTACATTCATACGGTTTCTCTCCTGAATGAGTTCTCTGATGTTGAGTGAGGTGTAACTTCTGACAGAAAGTTTTCCCACATTCATTACATTTATAGGGCTTCTCCTCTAAGTGTGATCTCCGATGTACGGTCAGAGTTCCTTTTTGGCTGAAGGATTTCCCACACACATTACACGCATAAGGTTTTTCCCCTGTGTGAGCTCTCTGATGTATAATAAATTTTGACTTTTTACAAAAGGATTTTCCACATTCGCTGCACTCATAGGGCTTTATTTCCATTCGTGATCTCTGATATACATTGAAATTTGACATCTGGATGAAGTCTGGTCCAGAATCATTCCAATCATACGGCTTTTCCCTCATATAAGTGCTCTTGTGAGTAATGAAAACTGATTCATTTTTTAAGGCTTCCATGCATTCATTATATTCAAATGGCTTCTCCAAAATATTAATTTTCTGAAGAATATTTTCATTTTGATAGGCTTCCCCATTTTTATCAAATTCACAGGGTTCCTCTCCATGGTATGTTTTCCCACATTCACTACACTCACCAGGTTTCTTTCTTGCATAGCTTCCATCACTAATAATTAATTCTGAACTAGATTCTACACTTTTTCCACATGAAACACAATTACGAGATACTATGCTTGAAGGAACAAGATTTGTTTCCACATTATAAGTTTTATCAAATATATTCTCTCTCTCTCCAATCAAGGATCTGTTGTTGATGGATACCGTTTGCCTTGAATGTTTGTCTTCATTTTCTTGGATAGTTTCTATCAGGTCATCAACTTTCCAGGCTTCCTCTAAAAAAGGAATAAGATTAAACAAACCTTGTGAATCTGAACACACAAACTACAGAATGGTAGTAGTACTCACATGCCCTGTTTGTAGGGCTGAGTCTGGTGTTAGGGACAATCTCCATAAGTAAATATAATCACAAATATATATTCTTCTTTTTCTCTTGATTTGTAACACAAAACACATGCACACGTGCACACACGCACGCACACACACACAGAGGTGGGGAAAGGGATGAGGGTGGGCTAGGACTCAGCGGTAGTGGAAAAGGGAAAGTGAATTCACAATGAACACCAGTACCTTTGTTACTTTAGAAATACTTTTAAAAATTTTGGTAGAAAAGGTAAAATAAATTCATGAAATGAGCAGAGGACAAAGTCACTGAAAGAGTACTAGTTCTAGGCAGAAATGGAAGGACTCACAGTCTACTCTGTCCTATAGGGTTGCTGTAAGTTGGAATCGACTGGATGGCAACAGGTGTGGTTTTTTGGTTTATAGTAAATGTGGTCAGTGGGTGAACAAGGACAATTACTGGATGGATATTCAAAGGAAATATTCAAGTATGAATTAAGTCTGAGAGAACTAGATTACAATTTATATTAACTTTCAGGGTATCACTGTATACCAAGATTAATAGTAACATTATCACTAGTCTAGATCCTTTCAAAACCTTTGCCTCTTTTCCACTCTGCAAATAAATCCAAATAAACATTCTGAAGGCTCCAACTTCCACATGTTTAGAGAAATAGCTCCAACTCCCTAGCCCTGATTCACATTCACCTGGAAGGAGAGATCCAGGTATATGAATGTCCAAAATAAATGTAAGATAGAACAGAGGGCAAGGTATCCTTACAAAAAGACCAGATCTCTTGTTCTTATAGTCTTATCATTTAATACTACCTAAACTTATGACCACCAAATTCTACGTTTTCTACCTGCATTGTATAGCACAGTGGCTGAGAGCATAAATGCTGGGCCAACGCTACCTCAATTAAACTCCAATTCCAACATGTTACTGCCTAGAGGACTGTGGGCAAGTTACATAACTGTGATGTAATTTCACTCATCTGAAATTGGGATAACAGTGCTAACTAGGGCTGTAAAAGGATTAAATTAGTTAATATGTGTAAACTGCTTAGAAGAAACGGTTCATGACATAAACCAAAAGCTCGTTAAATTTAGCCATTAATGTTCTTTCAATTTGATGACTTAAGCTTCCTAAAACCAGTTATGTCCCTGTCCTAATACTGTTAGTTAATTCTGAATAATTTGTAGCTCCCACATTCCTGGATTTCATCTGGTGTAGGGCTATCAGATTTCTACACTTGCTCCTAGAATATTAACGTTTACTGTTATGCATGTATCTTACAAATTTTTGGATGCTCCTAACCATTGTTACTTGGTCTCATCCACATTCAGAACCACATTACCAGTCCTATGCTTAAAAATCGACATGCTTCACCCCAAATGAAAAACAGAAAAGTTATCATTCATGAACATGTTTCATCATCTGGATTTGTAATATGTATTCAAGCTAAGATTGCACTGATCTTCCAAAAATGTCTTCTGCTCCAGAAAGTCTAGGCTACCGATATCCTATAAATGCCTTGCTCATCCCCAATCACAAGTCTGTGCTGTTTTGTCATTCAATTTTGACTTTCAGCCTTAGCTACACTCAAAACCTATCTAGATTTTGGGTGGAAGCTTTAAAGTATTTATCAAATCTTTTCCCAGTTCTTTGAGGCTATCTTTCCCTTAAATTTTTAAACAGCTTTAACACAATAGTTGTATAACATGCACTGAAGCATAAACATTCCACGTCCAGGCAAATTTTAAAACTAGTTCATGCAGCTGTGCTCTCCTTTCCTAACCAAAACCTATGCTTCTGGAAAATGTGGCTATATTTCCTATTTTCTTTGAATCTCTCCTAATAGAAATTAAAGTAGTAGTTCTTTATCTTAATAAAACGGATTGCTTTCAGGTTCCACTCTAATCCCTGTTTTATCAGAATCTATGAATGATTAATAAAAATCTTTCATTTGCCTAGCTCTTCAGTTAGTCAATAAAAAACTTACTGAATGCCTACTATATATTACATGCCACAAGAAAGAAGAGTAAAAGGTGCTTCCTCTTTGGATGATTGTAATTCAGGTAGAGAAAGAAGCTCAAGTAACAGATAGCGTTACTACAAACAAGCATATAAATATATCTAGCTTTTCCGTGGTAATAATCACTAAGTGGAAAGGATATTAAGAGAAGGGAAAGAGTGGAGCTGTGAAAGAAGCTTCATGGAGGAGTTGGGACTTTTAAGCTCAAATTTACAAAATATGTATTACCTGGGCAAATAAAGTACACGGGAAAGAAAGAGACATTAATCATTTGAATGGAAGACATTTAGAAATCTAGGTCAGATGGAGAAACAGAAGGAAATTAATTTTGACAGGCAAACATGTTAGATTCCTAGTGCTACTGTAACAGAAATACCACAAGTGGGTGGCTTTAACAAAGAGTTTATTTTCTCACATTTTAGGAGGCTAAAAGTTCAAATTCAAGGCACTGGGCCTAGGGGAAGGCACTCTCTGTTAGCTCTAGGTGAAAATCCTCATCTCAGTTTCTTTAGCCCTCATGTTTCTTGGTTCCTTGGCAATCGCCATGTGGCATCTATCTTTCCCCACTTGTGCTTGCTTGGTCACTGTGCCTCTGCTGCTCCCTATAATTCAGCAGTGATTAGGTTTAGGACACACCCTACACCAATAGGACCTTATTAACATCACAAAGAAAACCCTATTCCCAAACATGATTAATCTACAGGTAGAAGGGTCAGACAGACTCCAACACATGTTTTTGGGGGATACGATTTATATAAAACAGAAACATACTATGTGGGGCTTGAGAAGAACTTAAATTCCATTGGAGAAGTAATAGAATAGCTAGAGGCTTATCTTGTCAGGCTAGTGATAAGATCAATTAGATGCTTAAGATGAATAGATTTTACAATTTCCAAACAGGAGTCACTATAATCCAGGCATCAGAGAATATTGTTTATATTAATGCCAGAAGGAACTTCAACTATGCAGAAAATAAAGTATTTCACAAAAGACAAAAACAGCAACCATGGAGAGAACAGAAAAATCTAATAAAGGGCGGTGGGGAGGATGTGTAGAATTTACAATTTGGGAAAGTTTATACTTTATTATCAGACATTCTGAGAAAGAAGAAAGTGGACTATCCCTCTGTTCCTGTCATTTTGTCAGGTAAAATATTCAACTACACAACAAGTTAAAAGCGTTAAGATACCAATTTGGATGGCAGGAGCACAAATACAAACAAAAGGGCCCTGAAATTTGAGACTAGATGAACCCCTTCAAGGGACTATATACAAAGAAAGCCAAAAAATAGAAAAGAGGTCTTTTAGGGACACTCCTGAGGAAAGCAAGAGAACGAACCAAAATCCATTTGTGAAATAAGGACTTACTGAACATCCGCTACATCCCGCCTCTACTTCCCCAGGACGTGAATGAGCGCTTGGAGAAAGGGAGGAGGTCCAGTTAGTGCTCTACCACCAAATCAATTAAGGCCGGCTTCCAGGGATAACCATCAGCAAGGGCCCACCGCGCCAAGGCCGCGATTAAATAAACGAGCACTGGCAGAGGATGAGGTTTTAGTATTTGACTGTACAGACAGGGCAGTGAAACTGGGGGCAGAATACAAGTCAGATGGGTTTCACAGCAAGGAAGGAAAGAAAGATGGCGGATAAAAAGAATGAATATAAAATCTCAAGCTAATTTTATGGCAGATTTTTAGTGTTTAAAACAAAAGAAGGCTGTGATAACGGGGGTAGGTAAGTCATGACAATGCTAGATAAAGAGGAAGTGATTTAATCTTCGCTACTGTTAACCATGGAAAACCCTCACAAAGGCAAACGAAATGAAAAAGGCAACTTGTGTGTGGGTGTTTGAGGAAAGCGATAGCTTGGTATTTGGAGGTGTGATTTAAGGTACCCAAGGCATGTAACTGTCTTTAGTCACTCCCAAAGCTCTGAGATGACCATTAAAAAAAAAGTGATACTCTGCTAACTTACCTGGACAACTCTGACATGGGACTTCACCTTCTACTATCCATGGCTCTTCTCCCTGCTCCAACTTGATGATCACATCTGGTTTGGTAATATCAAACCCTGTTAATGAGAAATGGAGAAGGATCTGGACCACCTGCTTAGCTTCAGGGTCTCTGAAGTATAAGGAGATGCCGTCTCATAGCCCATATAATAAAACTGCCCATTTTTACCTTATCAAAAATTAAGACCCTTTCAATGGGGAAGCAAAGATACAAACACTGTACCTACTGCCCAAAGAGGATTAAATGATCTGATCACTTATTTCTTCAAATTCAAGGAAAAATCATTCAATTGGAAGTCCTCACGTAGTATTAATTGAAAAGAAAGCACTTCTCACCCAGTGAGATTAAGTGGCTATAGTTCTCCAGCATCACATCCCGGTATATTATCTTCTCATCAGAGTCCAGTTGCTGCCACTCTTCCCGGGTGAAGTTCACGGCCACATCCCTGAATGACACTGACTCCTGTAATAGCACCGTGATTGGAACTGAGTGACATGGAAAATACATATATTGACAAGACTTTACCATGCTCACTGGTAAAGTTTACTACAAACACTGTATACCTTATTCTGTGTTACAGATTTTGAGAAGAAAATACCATATTAAAAAAAAAAACATTGCCTCTAGAGTCCTTCATTGATCTTAAAAAAAAAAAAAAAACCCTAAAAATAAGTGACCTCAAATGGCCTGAAATAAATGACGTCAGCTTCACTCGAAGAAACCAAAAAAGAAAACTAAACCCAAAGTAAGCAGCAGAAAAGAAATAGTAAAGATCAAAGTAGAAATCACTTAAACAGAAAACAAAAAAAAATAGATAAATGAAACCCAAAACCTGTTCTTTGAGAAAGTCAATGAAAGTTGATAAACCTTGAGCCAAACTGATGAAGAAAAAAAGGACACAGATAACCAAAATCAGGAATGAGAAAGATGACATCACTACAGAGTCCACGTATATTAAAATAACAGACAGCATTATGACCAACTTTATGCCAATAAATTTGACAGCTTAGATGTCTTTGAAAGATACAAACTACCAGAGCTCACGAAAGAAGAAAACTATAACCTGAATAATTCATATCTATTAAATAAATTGAATATATAGTTAAAACCTTTCTCACAAAGAAAACTCCAGGCTCAGATTGTTTCACTGCTGAAATCTTCCAAAAGTTTAAGGAAGAAATGATACCAAAAGGTTCCAGAACTGAAGAGATAAAGTTCCCAACTAACGAGGAGGCCAGTAATGCTGACACCAAAACCAGACAAAGACGTTATAAGAAAACTGCAGATCAATATCCCTCGCAAACACAGGTGTAAGAATTCTAAACAAAATGTTAGCAAACTGAATTCAACAATAAACAAAAAGAATAATGCATCATGCCAAGTGGGGTTCTGCCAGAAATGCAAGATTGGTTCAATATCTGAAAATCAATACATGTAATACACAATATTAACAAACCAAGAAAGAAAAATCATATGATCAATCTCAAAAGAAACAGAAAAACATTTGAGAAAATCCAACATCCATTCCTCATAAAATCTCTCAGATATCCTCGACCTGATAAAGGGTATACACTAAAAAATCTACATTATACTGATTGTGAAAAGACTGAATGCTTGACCCCTAAGTTCAGGAACAACTCAAAGATGGTTGCTCTTACCACTTCAGCTCAATATTATTCTGGAGATTCTAGCTAGTACAATAAGGCAAGATTAAAAGATACCCAGACTGGAGAAAGAGCTCAAACTCTTTACTTGGAAACGACATGGTCAATTGTATAAAAAAATCTAACTTAAAAAAAAATGCCAACATTACTGATCAGCGCCTTATCTCTAAAATCTACATGATGCTACAAGAACTCAACTGCAAAAAGACAAACAACCCAATTAAAAAATGGGCAAAAGATATGAACAGACAGTTCACTAAAGAAGACATCCAGGTAGCTAACAGATATGAGGAAATGTTCACGATCATTAGCCATTAGAGAAATGCAGATCAAAACTACGATGAGATTTTATCTCACTCCAACAAGGCTGGCATTAATCCAAAAAACACAAAATAATAAATGTTGGAGAGGCTGTGGAGAGATTAGAACACTTCTACACTGCTGATGGGAATGTCAAATAGTACAACCACTTTGGAAATCGATTTGGCGCTTCCTTAAAAAGCCAGAAAAACTACCATACGATCCAGCAATCCCACTCCTTGGAATATGTCCTAGAGAAATAAGAGCCTTTACATGAACAGATATAAGCACACCCATGTTTACTGCAGTGCTGTTTACAAAGCAAAAAGATGGAACCAACCAAGGATGAATGGATAAATTATGGTGTATTCACACAATGGAATGCCATGCATCGATAAAGAACAGTGAGGAATCTTTGAAACATTTCGTAACATGGAGGAACCTGGAAGGCATTATGCTGAGTGAAATTAGTCAGCTGCAAAAGGACAAATATTGTATAAGACCACTATTACAACAACTTGAGAAATAGTTTAACCTGAAAAGAAAACATTCTTTTGTGGTTACGAGAGTGGGGAGGGAGGGAAGGTGGGAGAGGGGCATTCACTAATTAGATAGTAGATAAGAACTACTTTAGGTGAAGGGAAAGACAGCACAAAATACAGGGGAGGTCAGCACAATTGGACTAAACCAAAAGCAAAGAAGTTTCCTGAATAAACTGAATGCTTCAAAGGCCAGCATGGCAGGGGTCTGGGGACCATGGCTTCAGGGGACATCTAAGTCAAATGGCATAATAAAATCTATTAAGAAAACATTCTGCATCCCACTTTGAAGAGTGGCGTCCGGGGTCTTAAACGCTAGCAAGCAGCCATCTAAGATGCATCAATTGGTCTCAACCCACCTGGATCAAAGGAGAATGAAGAACACCAAGGACACAAGGCGATTACGAGCCCAAGGGACAGAAAGGGCCACATGAACCAGAGACTACATCATCCTGAGACCAGAAGAACTAGATGGTGCCCGGCTACAATTGATGACTGCCCTGACAGGGAACACAACAAAGAACCCCTGACGGAGCAGGAGAGCAGTGGGATGCAGACCCCAAATTCTCGTAAAAAGACCAGACTTAATGGTCTGACTGAGACTAGAAGGACCCCAGTGGTTATGGTCCCCAAACCTTCTGTTGACCCAGGACAGGAACCATTCCCAAAGCCAACTCTTCAGACATGGATTGGACTGGGCAATGGGTTGGAGAGGGATGCTGGTAAGGAGCGAGCTTCTTGGATCAGGTGGACACTTGAGGCTATGGTGGCATTTCCTGCCTGGAGGGGAGATGAGAGGGTGGAGGGGGTTAGAAGCTGGCGAAATGGACACGAAAAGAGAGAGTAGAGGGAGAGAGCAGGCTGTCTCATTAGGGGAGAGTAATTGGGAGTGTGTAGCAAGGTGTATATTGGTTTTCATGTGAGAGGCTGATTTGATTTGTAAACTTTCACTTAAAGCACAATAAAAATTATTAAAAAAAAAAAAAAGAATAAGAGGTAGAATCAATGAAAATGGCAGGCAGTACCACCTCCATGTTTTAGTGTGAGGAACAGGGCATGTCAGTATAAAGACCATGCCAATTTATTCCTTCCTTAGAGATACTTGATAGATCTTGTTAACCCACTAATAAAATAGCTGAATTAAAAAAAAAAAAAATGCAATCGAGTCAATTCCTACCCATAGCAACCCTACAGTACACAGTAGAACTGCCCCATAGCATTTCCAAGGATGTAAATCTTTAAGGAAGCGGATTGCCTTTCTCCTGAGGAGCAGCTGGTGGGTTTGAACCACCAACCTTTAGGTTAGCAGCTGAACACTTAACCACTGCACCACACTGGGCCTCCTTAGAAAATCTGACAGAATCTATTAAACAAAACTACTAGAACTAAAAAGTAAGTTTAAGCAAGGTTCCTGAATATAACACCAACACACAAAAATTTGTTGTACTTCTATATAATTGCAATGAACAAATTGGAAATTAAAATATTTTACAACAGCATGCTCAAGCAGAATTCTCGTAACTCCATAATAAGAAAACAACCTAATAAAGAAATGAGCAAAAGATCTAAACGGACACTTCACCAAAGAAGATACACAATGACACATAAGCTCATTAAAAGATGCTCAATATTATTAGTCATCATGGAAATGCAAGTTAAATCACCATGAGATACTGTTGTTGTCATCACCTGGCATCATGTCAGCCTGACTCACGGCAGCCCCTATGCACAGTGAAATGAAACACTGCCCAGTCCTACACCATCCCCACGACTGGCTGCACAGCGGGCCTTTGTGATCTGTAAGGTTTTCCCTGTCTAATTTTTGGACATAGACCGCCAGGCTTTTCTTTCTAGTCCATTTTGGTCTGGAGGCTCTACTGACACCTGTTCAGCACCATAATCGTAACAAAACGCAAACCTCCACTGACAGAAGGCTGATGGCTGTGCACGAGGTGCACTGGCCAGGAATCGAACCCAGGTCTACCACACGGAAGGCAAGAACTAAAGTGTTGGAGAGGATGCAGAGAAACTGGAACTCTCATATACTGCTGTGGGAACGTACAATAGTCCAACCACTCTGGAACCTGGTTTGGCAGTTTCTTAAAAAGTTAAACGTACACCTACCATATAATATAGCCTTTCCACTCCTAGGTATTTACTCCTCCCACCGAAAAAGAAAGCATGTATCCCTACAAAGACCTACACACCAATGGTCACAGCAGCCCTATTTGCGACAGACAAAAACTAGAAAGAACCCGTGGATATACAAATTGCGGTATATCCATCCATGGGTATTACTCAGAAATAAAAAGTAATTTTAGTCACGCTAGTAAGTAAAAGGAATAAACTCTTGATACAGACAACATGGATGAACCTGAAAACAATTATGATGAGTAAAAGAAGCCATGGAAACCCTGGTGGCGTAGTGGTTAAGTGCTACGGCTGTGAACCAAAGGGTTGGCAGTTTGAATCCGCCAGGCGCTCCTTGGAAAACTCTACAGGGCAGTTCTGATCTGTCCTTTAGGGTCGCTATGAGTCGCAATCGACTCGATGGCACTGGGTTTGGTTTGGTTTGGTTTAAAAGAAGCCAGATTCAAGAAACTGCTATAGAGTGATTGTAGGAAATTGGGCAGGGGAGGGGGGTACCTGCCCAGTATCTTGACTGAGTTGTTTTAAGAGTGTGTGTGTATATATGTACAGACATATGTCAAAACTTATCAAATTGTACACTTAAAATATGTGCAGTTCATGGAACGTCAATCAGAACTCAACTAAACAACAAAAAAAGAAACCTGAAACGTCTTATACTAAAAAAAAGATGGGGGCATGCCAAGAAAACAAAGATTTCAATTTGAAAGGGCTTCTACTGGCCAAATTTGGGTCACTTTGAACAATAATAAGGACAGTGATAAATTTTACCATATTGATGATGGATGGATGCATGGATTAACAGATGGGAGGGAGAGAGGGCTGGGAAGGAGGAAATGAGGAAGGGTGAATGGATGTGAGTGAAGGGGAAGCATTTCCTCACAGTGAAGTGCTAATATAAAAGGAATGAAAGAGGTAGAAAATATCCATTTTGAAACCTTCATGGGGAGGGGAAGAGGATATTTACACAACCTCAAGCTATTTAAATGCAAAAGGAAAAATTCTGGTTATTTATACAGGTGAAGAAACCAAACAATGCCTTACCCAGTCATAATTAACATTACCTAAAAGAAAAAAATTTTTTTTTTTTTTTTTAAAAGGGGGAAGGGAAACCCTGGTGGCGCAGTGGTTAATTGCTTAGTGCTACGGCTGCTAACCAAAAGGTCAGCAGTTTGAATCCGCCAGGCGTTCCTTGGAAACTCTACGGGGCAGTTCTACTCTGTCCTAAAGGGTCACTATGAGTCGGAATCAACTCGATGGCAGTGGGTTTGGTTTTTGGTTTGGTATAAAGGGGACTTGCTTTCAAATGTAATAATGGGAGGTCACAATATCAATTTAGTATTCCAACCAAAAACTCATCATCTAAATCTAATCAATTTAGGGGAAACCTAAATTGAAGGACTTCTATAAAACAACTGGCCTGTATTCTTAAAATATTACCATGGCATATTAAACAGACTTAAAAAACACGAAGCTAAATTCAATTGATGGCCCTGGACTAGACTCTCTACCAGAAATAAAAAAACTACTATAAAGAAAATTACTGGGAAAACTGGCAAAATTGGAAGATAGCCTGTATATTTAATAAAAGTATTACACCAAATTTCCTGAATTGAATAACTGTGCCATGGACGTGTAAGAGAATATTCTCCATCTTGGAAAGCACAGTCTGAAACGCTACAGGGTAAGCAGCATGATATATGACACACTCAAATAGTTCCGGATAAAAAATATGTATATGTACACACAGAGAAACAATGATAAAACAAATATGGAAAATGTTAAAAATCAGAGTATCGGGAGACAAAAATGGTGTTTCTTGTACAATCCTTGCAAGTTTTTTGTAAATCTGAAATTATTTCAAAATAAAACTAAATTAAAAAAAAAATGCTATCAAACATACAGAGGATGTTTCAGAAGGAATCAAAAACCAACTTACAGGAATGCTCCCTGGTTAAAGATGGAGCCATTTAACCATCGAAAAGAATAACAAATGTACTGAAACACTTGAAATATGTTGAAATCCATGAGTTCAAAGTGGTAACAAAAAGAAACAAAACTGGTTAGGAGCCTCCTCAGTATTTTGAAAATTGTCTTTCTTCTATGAACCACATAGCCAAATAGATTAGAGATGTTTACCTTTAGAAAAGTATTCCAGCTAGTACATGAAGAAGAAATGGTAGAATTAGAATATCACTAAAACGAAAATCCTCACGACTGAACCAATAAACGCCATCACGAATGAAAAAACATTGAAGTTGTCAACAATTTCGTCCTACTTGGATCCACAATCAGCGTCCATGGAAGCAGAAGTAAACAACTCAAATGACGTACTACATTGGGCGAATCTGCTACAAAAGAGCTCTTTAAAGTCTTAAAAAGCAAAAATGTCATTTTGTTGACTAAGGTACCCCGACTGAAGCCGTGGTCTTTTGAAACACCTCATGTGCACGCAAAGCTGGACAATGAAGAAGGAAGACAGATGAACTGATCCATTTGAACTGTGGTGTTGGCAAAGAATACTGAATATCCATGGACTGCCGGAAGAACAACAAATCAGTCTTGGAGAAACACAACCTTAGAAGTGAGGATGCAGAGGCTTTGGCTCACTTACTTTGGACACGACATCAGGAAAGACCAGTCACTAGGAAAGGATATCCTGTTTGGTAAAATAGAGGGCCAGAGAAAATAGGGGCAACAATGGACTCAAACGTACCAAAAATTATGAAGATGGCGCACGGCAGGGCAATGGTTTCTTTTGTTACATATACGGCTTATTCCATGGCAACTAATAACAACAACGACGAATTGACGGATCAAGGCGATGGACATTAATAGGTGCTAGCATCACAAAACATGTGCCTCCAGAATGATGTACACAAATGCCATGTACAATGTAGCCTTGCCAAAAGAACTGACCATAAATCTGATTAAGCTTCTGGATTTAACTACCAATTTTACAAGCCAAACTGGGAATAAAGAAATGTGTTAAAGACAAAATGATGGCAATGCAATTAACACAAACCAAACCATGGGAAACTGTAGGATGAACAACCCAGAGTCTTCCAAAAATAAACTGTAAAGAAGAAACACAAGAGACACGCAGAGAAAACTACTATTAAAAGATTTAAGAGACTTACCAACCAACTGCAACATATGGACTCTATTAGTATCCTGATTAAAAGAATACACTGAAATAAATTTAGAAAATTGGGAAACTTTGAATTACAAGTATTATATTAAGAAAGAATGGTATTGTGGGTTATCACTACCCCCTTTTTAAAAGAATCCTTATCATTTAGAGATGTACAGAAATATTTACATATATATATTTTTAAAAGTCAAGAAAGGAAGACTCTATGAAGAAAATACCAGTTTAAAACGAACCAGGTGCATGCTGTTACTAAGAGTAACAGTTGTCAAAGGCCAAAGAATGGTCATGTGAGATATGGTCTGGAAAATGTCCACTGGATTTGACTAATGGGTTCAGAAGTGGTGAGGACAGAACTACGACCCTGAAAGTTGAAATGTGAATGGGAAATAAGGAAATCTTTACTAGAGAGTACCTTCTGTGTTTTCTGTGGTACAACCGAAACAAACAGGCTGTCAGTTTGCTCCACTGTGGGGGCTTGTGCGCTGCTGTGATGCTGGAAACTATGCCACCAGTGTTCAAATACCACCAGGGTCACCCACAGAGGACAGGTTTCAGCTGAGCTTCCCGACTAGGACAGAACAGGAAGAAGGACCCGGCGGTCTATGAATAGCAGCGGAACACTGTCTGATATAGCGCTGGAAGATGAGACCCTCAAGTTGGAAGGTACTCAAAAGACTGGGGAAGAGCTACCTCTTCAAAGTAGAGTCAGTCTTAGTGATGTGGATGGTGTCAAGCTTTCGAGACACCTTCATTTGCTGATGTGACATGACTCAAAATGAGAAGAAACAGCCGCAAACATCCAGTAATAATTGGAATATGGACTGCACGAAGTATGAGTCTAGGAAAATTGGAAATTGTCAAAAATGAAACTGAATGCATAAACATCAATATGCTAGGCACTACTGAGCTGAAATGGCCTGGTATTGGCCATTCTGAATTAGACAATCATACGGTCTAGTATGCCAGGAATGACAACTTGAACAGGAATGGCATTGCATACATCATCAAAAAGAACATTTCAAGACCCATCCTGAGGTACGATGTTGTCAGTGACAGGATAATATCCATACGCCTACAAGGAAAACCAGTTAATACAACTATTATTTAAATTTACGCACCAATCACTAAGGCCAACGATGAAGAAATTGAAGATTTTTACCAACTTCTGCAGTTTGAAATTGATCAAACATGCAATCAGAATCCACTGGTAATTACTGGTGATTGAAATGCAAAACTTGGAAACAAAGAAGAAGGATCGGTAGTGGGAAGATATGGTTTTGATGATATAAACGATGCCAGAGATCACATGAAAGAATTTTGCAAGACCAATGATTTCTTCATTGAAAATATCTTTTTCACCAACAACATAAACAGTGACTATACATACAGAGTGGAAACCCTGGTGGCATAGTGTTTAAGTACTACAGCTGCTAATCAAAGGGTCAGCAGTTCGAATCCACCAGGCGCTCCTTGGAAGCCCTATGGGGCAGTTCTACTCTGTCCTATACGGTCACTATGAGTCGGAATCGACTTGACGGGACTGGGTTTGGGTTTTTTGGTATACATACGGACCTCGCCAGATGGAATATACAGGCCTCAAATCGACTACATCTGTGAAAAGAGATGATTGAAAAGCTCAGTATCAGTCAGGACAAGGCCAGTAGCTGACTGTGGGACAGACCATCAATTGCTCATATGCAAGTTCAAACTGAAACTGAAGGAAAGTACAAGTCCACGAGAGCCAAAGTACAACCTTGAGTATATCCCACCTGAACTTAGAGACCACCTCAAGAATAGATTTGACACATTGAACGCTAATGACCGAAGACCAGACGAGTTATGGAATAACATCAATGGCATCATTCGTGAAGAAAGCAAGAGATCACTAGAAAAGAGAGGAAAGCAAGAAAAAAACCAAAAGGATGTCAGAAGAGACTCTGACACTTGCTCTTGAACATCAAGTAGCTAAAGGAAAAGGAAGAAATGATGAAGTAAAAGAGCTGAACAAAAGATTTTAAAGGGTGGCTAGAGGAGACCAAGTAAAGTATTATAAGGACACATGCAAAGATCTGGCGATAGAAAACCAAAAGAGAAGAACATGGTGGGCGTTTCTCAAGCTGAAAGAATTGAAGAAAAAAATCAAACTGCAAGTTGCAATATTGAAGGATTCTATGCAGAAAATATTAAATGACAGAGGAAGCATCAACAGAAGATAGAAGGGATACACGGAGTCACTACACCAAAAAGAACTAGTCAATGTTCATCCATTTTAGGAGGCAGCAAATCATCAGGAACCCGTGGTACTGAAGGAAGAGGTCCAAGCTGCACTGAAGGCACTGGCGAAAAAAAGGGCTCCAGTAATTGACAGAAGACCAAACGAGAAGTTTCAACAGATGGATGCAGTGCTGGAACTACTCATACGTCTATGCCAAGAAATTTGGAAGACAGCTACCTGACCAGCCTACTCCCAAGAAAGGTGATCCAACCAAATGCGGCCATTATCGAACAGTATCATTAACATCACACACAAGTAAAACTCTGCTGAAGATCATTCAAAAGTGGCTGCAGCAGTATATTGACAGGGAACTGCCAGAAATTCAAGCTGGATTCAGAGGAGGACGTGGAACCAGGGGTATCATTGCTGATGTCAGATGGATCCTGGCTGACAGCAGAGAATAACAGAAAGCTGTTACCTGTGTTTCATTGACTATGCAGAGGTATTCTACCATGTGGATCATAACAAATTAAGGATAACACTGTGAAGAATGGGAATTCAGAACACTTAATGGTCATCATGAGGAACATATCAAAAGACAGTCATTTGAACAGAACGAGGGGATACTGTGTGGTTTAAAGTCAGGAGAAGCGTATCAGGGTTGTATCCTTTCACCGTTCCTATCCAATCTGTATGCTGAGCAAATAATCCAAGAAGCTGGGCTACATGAAACAGCATCACAACTGGAGGAAGACTCAACCCAAGCTGTGTTATGCAGATAACACAACCTTATTTGCCGAAAGTGAAGAGGACTCGAAGCACTGATAAAGAACAGAGATCAAAGCCTTCAGTATGGATTACACCTCAACAAAAAGGAAACAAAAATTCTCACAACTGGATCAATAAGCAACATCATGATAAACAGAGAAAATATTGAAGTTGTCAAGGATTTCATTTTACTTGGACACACAATCAACACCCAAGGGAGCAGCAGTCAAGAGATCAAAAGATGCATCGCATTGGGCAAATCTGCTACAAAGACCTCTTTAAAGTGTTGAAAAGCAAAGATGTCACCTTGAAGACTAAGGTGCGCCTAGTATTTTCATGCCAAGGTATTTTCAATTGCGTCATATGCATGCAAAAGAAGAACTGACACATCTGAATTATGGTGTTGAAGAACACTGAATACACCATGGACCGCCAGAAGAATGAGCAAAGCTGTCTTGGAAGAAGTACAGCCAGAATGCTCCCTAGAGATGAGGATGGCAAGACTTCATCTCATCTACTTTGGATGTTATCAGGAGGGACCAGTCTCTGGAGAAGGACATCATATTTGGTAAAGTAGAGGGTCAGTGAATAACAGATCCTCAACGAGATGGGCTGACATAGTGGCTGCAACAATGGGCTCAAGCATAGCAACAATTTTGAGTATGGGGCAGGACTGGGCAGTGTTTTGTTCTGTTGTACACAGGATCACTATGAGTCAGAACCAACTTGATGGCACCTAACAACATGACTATCAAGGACATCACTCATATTTGGACCTCAACTTCAGTAGGTCTAAAGTATCATACTGCCTACACACATGAACTTGGAACATTCTTAGTGCTGATCTCCTAGTCTAACCGTATTTTACATGATCATGTCTTGTATTTATTTCTACTTTCTCAGTTTAAAGCATAGATCCTTATAAGCCCCTAACATGCATCACAAAACAAAGTGAGAAATATATAAACAAACACGAAAACTCACCTGGGATTTGTTCATTGTCTACTGTTCTCGGAAAAGTATATGAGAACTGTAATGGTGGACCTAGAGGTGAAAAAGCAAGTAATTAAAGTTAGGAGTAAATCTGGCATGTCTAGGCAGGAATCTCCTGCAAAGGAACCAATACACAACACTCAATAAAATAACAATCTTTGAAAATCTTCTTAGAAGGGGCTAAAAAGGTGTTAGGGGAGAAGTACACATCTGTACACTTGCAACTTCAACATGATTATGTGGTAATTAGATGGGTTTGATTCCACTGGTGAATAAAAACATCACCTCTATTTTTTAAACAGTGTTTATCATTAAATAAAAGGTGCCAATGATTTCTCCTGTTATACTGCTCACATTGTCCTTTCAATTGCTTAAAACAAAAAAATCCACAAGAATTGAAAATATGAACTATCAAAAGCAGTAAATGTGCATAAAAGCACGATTTTGTTTTTTAAGTCACCTGATTAAACCTGGTTGCCACTACACATAAGATTGTTTTATTAAGAAAACTGGGATAATGTGGGCAGAACACTGGGCTGGAAGAGGAGTCACCTAATTTCTACTACTAGCAATCCCACCTACAAACCCTGTGACGCTGGACAAGCCATCCACCCTCTCAGGCCCAAACTCTTCCTTTATCAAAGGAGGTAGCGAGGGATAACCCTTGCAGACTATTGCTGCACTACACTGTGCGATTCCACAAGGGCAGTACGGACCGGAATCGCATAATCTTGAAGACCAGACGTGATGATGGGCATTTAGAGACACGTTTGGAAGCCGGAGAGGGTGGCAGGAGAAGGAAGGATGTAAAGGTGTGGAAGGAGGAGTGGAGACAGGATGTCTTCAGCCGCAGCTGGTGACCCTCTCGCCCCCAGTAAACCCTGTCCTCACCAATCTCCCCACGCAGGGCCCCTTCCTGTGCAACCTGCCCCACGCCCACAAACCCAACACCTCCGACTATCACGCACTCTGGAACGTCCTCACATGGACCGTATTCGCCCAAGGCTGCTCGCTCGGGCAGAAGGATCAAGAACTGCCTCGGGGACGGCAGATTCACGACCTACCCTTTCGGGGGTGGCTCGGCTCTGCCCCACGGCTCGGGTAAGCGGACCGCGTCCGGGTCTGATCTCTCAGGCGCAGCCTCTGCTCGTGAATCTCCTCTTCCACCTCACCGAGAACGTCCTGCTCACGAAAAGCTGGGTCGGGGTCTGCAGGACAAGTGCACTTCGGCCGCAACGTTCCTCGAAGACCCAGATCGGCCTCCCGTGGAACTCACGGTCCCCGGGGCCTCGGCCTGGCCGTGGGTAAACTCAGACCAGGGCCGCTGGCGAGGCAGACGGGCCGGTCCCGGAGCGCGCGGAGGCAGCGCGCACGGTCCGGACCAAGGAAGCGCCCAGCGCCCGCCTTTTCTGCCGCGGGAACCACTGCCCGGCTCAGCCCCTCCGGCCACAGCACTGCGGGCTCCGGGGCTCGGGCCCGGGGGTCCCCGCTCGAGGTTTCGCTCGGTTCGCTCGAACCCTTGCCCGCGCAGCCCCGCGCTCGCCTGGTACCGCCCCGTCGGACGGCACCCACACCCGCAGGCGCCGGGATTCTCGCTCAACAGAGGCCAAAGCCTGGGAACTAGGGCGAGCGGTGACCTGCAGGGGGACCGGAAGTGAGGGCAGCGCGGCGGCAGTGCGCAGGCGCGAACAGGCGCGCAGCGCGAGTATTTGCGGAGAACGCTGGAAGCCCGCCTCCCGGGCCCTTGACAGGTAGCAGGAGTGGGAGCTGGGTTTCATTTCCCATAAGTCAACGCGCCACTTTTTAGGGAACGTCTTAAACGTCTCTACCTTGTATCTGTTATAAGACGTGGTGCGTGCCAGGAGGGTTGGGACTACTTCTAAATTTTGTTTTCCTTCTGCTTTAGTTAAAAAGGTTTTATAACATGTTAATATGTACCAGGGCTAGCCAATCCAAATTGCTCTTCTGTTTCAGGATTTTCCTGGATGTTGTTATTTATTTTTCCATATGAACTTTATAGTTTTCTTGCCTAGATCAAGGAGAAAATTCAATCTATTAGAATTTGTATTCGGATCACATTAAAATTTTAATTAATTTAGGGAAAATTAACTTTTTTTAAATGATGTTGATGCTTTTTATCCAAGAATATGTTCCCATTTGATTCAGTATAGCTTTATGTATTTCCAATGTGTTTTAAGTTTTTCTTGTGTAGATTTTGCACATTTCGCGCTAAGTTTATTTCCTGCTGTTTTACTTTTTGTGATTATTGTAATGCAGTCTGCTCTTCCATTATATTTCTTAACAGGTTATTGCTTGCATATTGTGGAATTTGTATATCTAAGGCCAGTGATTTTTGTATGCTTTTATCTCAATTCACTGTTCTCTTTTTGTTTTTAGAGTGTTTCCATTGATTCTCTTGGATTTGCTATGTATACAGTCATGCCGTTTGCAAATAGAGATAGTTTAATATCCGTCTTTTGAATTCGTATTTTTCTGATTGCTGCGCCATTAGTTGCATTGGCTAATATCTCTGCCAAGATGGTCAATAGTAGTGTCCTTAGTGGGAATAGTGGTAGTAGTTCCGGGCTTTAGTGAGAAACTTCTACTGTAGGTTTTGCCAAACTGTGACCCCTGAGACAAATCCGCCCACTGCCTGTTTTTGTATGGCCCGTGAGCTAAGAGTGATTCTTACGTTTTTAAAGGGCTGAAAAAATAAAAGGATAATATTCATAACACATGAAATTATATGAAATTCAAATTTCAATGTCCATAAATAAAGTTTTATTGGAACACTGCCACTTTCATTTGTTCATATGTAGTCTGTGGCTGCTTTCATGCTACAACTGCAGAGTTGAAGCGGCAAAGCCTAAAACATGCACTAAGTGGCGCTTTACAAAAATGTTTGCCAATCCCTAATCTATAGCAGTGCTTCTCAAAGCTGTTTTCCAGACCAGCAGCTTTAGCATCACCTGGGAACCTTATAGAAATGCAGAATCTCAGACTCCACCCCAGAATCCTTGAGTCAAACTCTGTGGGGGTGGGCCCAGCAATTTCTGTTGTAACAAGTCTTCCAGTTGATTCAGATGCACCGCAGAGTTTTTTTGTTTTTGTTTTTCTATTGTGCTTTAAGTGAAAGTTTACAGCTCAGGTTAGTTTCTCATACAAAAATTTATACACCATTGCTTTGTGACTCTAATTGTTCTCTGTGTAATGTGACAACACACTCCTCCTTTCCACCCAGGACTTCCTGTGTCCATTCAACCAGCTCCTGTCCCTCACTGCCGTCTCACCTCCCTTGCCCATTTAGTCTCATGTATCTACTTGAACTAAGAAGCACACTATTGACGAGTATCATGTCACGTCTTACAGTCCAGTTTAATCTTTGTCTGAAGACTTGGCTTCGGGAATGGCTTTAGTTCTGCGGCTAACAGAAACCCCGGGGGCCATGTCTTCTGGGATTCCTCGTCTCAGTCAGACCATTAAGTCTGATCTTTTTACTAGTCTGCACCCAGCTTTTCTCCTGCTCCGTCAGGGACTCTATGTTGTGTTCCCTGTCAGGGTGGTCATTGGTGGTAGCCGGGCAGCATCTAGTTCTTCTGGTCTTAGGCTGATGAAGTCTCTGGTTTATGTGACCCTTTCTGTCTCTTGGGCTAACATTTTCCTTGTGTCTTTGATGTTCTTCATTCTCCTTTGCTCCAGGTGGGTTGGGACCAGTTGATGCATCTTAGTTGGCTGCTCACAAGCTTTTAAGACCCCAGACTCCACTCACCACAGCGGGATGCACAACATTTTCTTAATAAACTTTGTTATGCCAATTGACCTAGCTGTCCCCTGAAACCGTGATCCCCAGACCCCCACCCCTGCTACTCTGCCTCCAAGGGTCTTGTTGGATTCAGGAAACTTTTTTTGGTTTAGTCCAGTTATGCTGACTTTCTGTTTATTGTGTGTTGTCCTTCCCTTCATCTAAGATAATTCTTGTCTGCTATGCAGTTTTTTTTATGCAGTTAGTAGCATAGTGGTTAAGAGCTATGTTGCTAGCCAAAAGGTCAGCAGTTCGAATCCACCATGCACTCACTCCTTGGAAACTCTATGGGGCAGTCCTCAGTTCTACTCTGTCCTATAGGGTCACTATGAATTGGAATCAACTCCACGGCAACGGGTTTGGTTTGGTTTGGATGCAGTTAGCGGATACTCCTCTTCCTCCCTCCACACCCTGATAACCATCAAACAATATTTTCTTCTGTGTTTAAACCTTTTCTTGAGTTCTTATAATAGTGGTCTCATACAACATTTGTCCTTTCGTCACTGACTAATTTCACTCAGCATAATGCCTTCCAGATTCATCCATGTTATAGGATGCTTCGAGGATTCATCATTGTTCTTTATCGTTGCATAGTATTCCATTGTGTGAGTATACTATAATTTGTTTATGCATTCATGCATTGATGGGTACCTAGGTTGTTTCCATCTTTTTGCTGTTGTGAACAATGCTGTAGTGAACATGGGTGTGCATATATCCATTCGTGTGATGGCTCTTATTTCTCTATGATATATTCCAAGGAATGAGTTTGCTATTTCTAGCTTTTTAAGGAAGCGTCAAATTGATTTCCAAAGTGGTTGTACCATTTTACATTCCTACCAGCAGTATATAAGTGTTCCAGTCTCTCTACAACCTCTCCAACATTTATTATTTTGTATTTTGGGGATTAGTGCTAGTTTTGTTGAGGTGAGATGGTGTCTCATTGTAATTTTGATTTACATTTCTCTAATGGCTAATGATCATCAGCATTTCCTCATGTATCTGTTACCTCTTGAATGTCTTCTTTGGTGAAGTGCCTGTTCATATCCTTTGCCCATTTTTTAATTGGGTTGTTTGTCTTTTTGTTGTTGACGTTTTTACAGTATCTTGCAGATTTTAGAGATTAGACCCTGTTCGGATATGTTGTAGTCAAATTTTCTTTCGTAGGTTGTCTTTTTATTCTTTTGGTGGAGTCTTTTGATGAGCATAACTCTGATTTTTAGGAGCTCCCAGTTATCTAGTTTCTTTCCTGGTATTTGTGCATTGTTAGTAATGTTTTGTATTCTGTTTATGCCATGTGTTAGGGCTCCCAGTATTGTCCCTGTTTCTTCTTCCATGATCTTTATTGTTTTAGATTTTGTATTTAGGCCTTTGATCCATTTTGGGTTAGTTTTTGTGCATGGCCTGAGGTATGAGTCTTGTTTCATTTTTCTACAGATGGATATCCAGTTATGCCAGCACCATTTGTTAAAAAGACTGTCTTTTTCTCATTTAGCAGACTTTGGACCTTTGTCAAATATCAGCTACATAGACCATAGGTGGATGAATTCATGTCTGAATTCTCAATTCTGTCTGAGTATCATCATTGTACCAGTACCAGGCTGTTTTAACTATTGTGGCAGTATAATATGTTCTCAAATCAGGTAGTGTGAGGCCTCCCACTTTGTTCTTCATCAGTAATGCTTTACTTATTCAGGGCCTCTTCCCTTTCCATATGAAGTTGGTGATTTGTTTCTCCATCTTGTTCAAAAATGCCATCGGAATTTGGATCGGGATTTCATTGTATCTGTAGATCACTTTGGGTGGAGTTGACGTTTTCACAACGTTGAATCTTCCTATCCATGAGCAAGGTATGTTTTTCCACTTACGTAGGTCTCTTTTGATTTCTTGCAGTACTGTCTCGTTTTCTTTGTATAGGTCTTTTACTTCTCTGGTTAGGTTTATTCCTAAGAATTTTATCTTCTTGGGGGCTATTGTAAATGGTATTGATTTTGTGATTTCCTCTTCAAAGTTCTCTTTGTTGTGTATAGGAATAAAACTGATTTTTGTATGTTTATCTTGTATGCTGATATTTTGCTGAAGTCTTGTGTTAGTTCCAGTAGTTTTCTTATGGATTCTTTGAAGTTTTCTGTATATAAGAGCATATCATCTGGAAATAGAGATACTTTTGCTTCTTCCTTACTGATTTGGATGCCTTTATTTCTTTTTCTAGCCTAATTGCTCTGGCTAGGACCTCACGAACAATGTTGAATAAGAGTGGTGATAAAGGGCATCCTTGTTTAGTTCACGTTCTCAAGGGGAATGCTTTCAGACTCTCTCCGCTTAGGATAATGTTGGCTGTTGGCTTAGTATAAATGCGCGTCATTATGCTGAGGAATTTCCCTCCTATTTCTATTTTGCTGAGAGTTTCTGTCATGAATGGGTGCTTGACTTTGTCAAATGCTTTTTCTGCATCAATTGATAAGATCATGTGGTTCTTGTGTTTTGTTTTATTAATGTAATAGATTACACTGATTGTTTTTCTAATGTTGAACCATCCCTGCATACCTGGTATGAATCCCACTTGGTCAGGTGGATTATTTTTTTGATATGTTGTTGAATTCTATTGGCTAGAATTTTGTTGAGGATTTTTGCGTCTATATTCATGAGAGATATTGGTCTGTAATTTTCTTTTTTTTTTTTGTGGTGTCTTTGTTTTGGTATCAGGATTGTGCTGGCTTCACAGAATGAGTTTGGGAGTATTCCATCCTTTTTTATGCTCTGAAATACATTTTAGTAGTAGCGGTGTTAACTCTTCTCTGAAAGTTTGGTAGAACTCTCCAGTGAAGCTGTCAGGACAGGGTTTTGTTGTTGTTGTTGGGAGTTTTTAAATTACCTTTTCAATCTCTTCTTTTGTTGTACGTTTATTTAGTTGTTCTACCTCTGTTTGTGTTAGTTTAGGTAGGTAGTGTCTTTCTAGAAATTTGTCCATTTCCTCTAGGTTTTCAGATTTGTTAGATTATGATTTTTTCACACTATTCTGTTATGATTCTTTTAATTTCAGTTGGATCTGTTGTGATATCGTTCACCTTATTTCTTATTATCAGCTTGGCCAGTGGTTTATTGATTTTGTTGATCTTTTCAAAGAACCGGCTTTTGGTCTTGTTAACTCCTTCAATTGTTTCTCTATTTCATTTAACTATGCTCTAATTTTTATTACTCGCTTTCTTCTGGTGCCTGAGGGCTTCTTTAGCTGCTCTTTTTCTATCTGTTTGAGGTTTAATGTTTTGATTTTTGCCCCTTCTTTTTGGATGTGTGCTCTTATTGCTATAAATCGACCTCTGAGCACCCCTTTTGTAGTGTCCAAAGGTTCTGGTTGGATATGTTTTCATTCTCATTTGATTCTGTGAATTTCTTTATTCTGTTCTTAATTGCTTCTGTAACCTGGTAGTTTTTGAGCAAGGTGTCGTTCAGTTTCCGTGTGTTTGATTTTTTTTTTTTTTTCCTTGCTTTTTCTGTTATTGATTTCTACTTTTATGGCTTTATGGTCAAAAAAGATGCTTTGCAATATTTCGGTACTTTGGATTCTGTTAAGGCTTGCTTTATGGCCTGATAATGTGGTCTGTTCTGGTGAATGTTCCATGTGGGTTGGAAAAAAAAGTATACTTGGCTGCTGTTGAGTGAAATGTTCTATATTTGTCTATGAGGTCTAGTTGGTTGATTGTGGCATTTAGATCTTCTGTGTCTTTATTGAGCTTCTTTCTGAATGTTCTGTCCTTCACTAAACATGGTGTGTCAAAGTCTCTTACTATTACTGTGGAGTTGTCTATTTCTCTTTTCAATGCTGTTAGAGTTTGTTTTATGTATTTTGGAGCCCTGTCGTTAGGTGGGTAAATATTTATTATGGTTATGTCCTCCTGGTGTATAGACCCTTTAATCATTATATAGTGTCCTTCCTTATCTTTTGTGGTGGATTTTACTTTAAAGTCTGTTTTGTCAGAGATTTATATTGCCATTCCTGCTCTTTTTTGATTGTTGCTTGCTTGATATATTTTTTCCATCCTTTGAGTTTTAGTTTGTTTGTGTCTTTGAGCCTAAGGTGTGTCTCTTCTAGGCAACATATAGGCAGATGGTGTTTTTTCATCCATTCTGTCACTCTCTGTGTCTTTATCGGTGCGTTTAGTCCATATATATTCAGCGTAATTATTGATAGGGTTGGGTAGGAGTTTAGTGTTGTCATTTTAATGTTTTTGTGAGTGTGTGTTGTTGACAGTTTCTTTGTTCCACTTACTTTTCTGTGCTAAGTCATTTTTCTTTATGTATTTTATTATCCATTTCATTGTTGTTGATTTTGTATTTGCTGAGTCTTTATGTTTTTCTTGTTTTTTTATTTTGATGTGTAAGATTGTTAGTTTCCTTTATGGTTACCTTAATATTTACCCATATTTTTCTAAGTTTTAAGCCAATCTTTTATTTCTTGATATCGCCTTGACTTCCTCTCCATATGAAAGATCTATGACTAGAGTATTTAGTCCCACTTTTTTGTTTTAATGTTGTCATCTTTTACATATTGACATCTGTTGCCCTATTTCCAGTGTTTTAGCTTTGATTTATTTTTGCGACTTCCCTATCTGGGTTCATATCTGGTGTCCTGTCCTATATTCTAGTCTTGGGTTGTTATCTGATGTTATTGATTTTCTATCTGGAGGACTTCCTGTAGTATTTCTTGTAATTTTGGTTTGATTTTTGCAAATTCCCTAAACTTCTGTTAATCTGGAAATGCCATAATTTCACCATCATATTTGAGAGACAGCGTTGCTGGGTATATAATTCTTGGCTGGCAATTTTTTTTTCCTTCAGGGCTTTATAGATGTAATCCCATCGCCTTCTTGCCTGCATGGTTTCTGCTGAGTAGCCAGAGCTTTGTCTTGTTGACTCTCCTTTGTGTATGACTTTTTGTTTGTCCCTAGCCACTCTTAAAATTCTCTCTTTCTCTCTGTTTTGGCAAGTTTGATTGTAATATGTCTTGGTGACTTTCTGTCAGGATCTACTTTGTGTGGAATTCAGTGAGCTTCTTGGATAGATATCTTCTCATCTTTCATGATATCAGGGAAGTCTTCTGCCAACAAGTCTTCAACCATTCTCTCTGTGTTTTTTGTTATCCCCCTGTTCTGGTACTCCAATCATTCGTAGGTTAGATAGAGTCCCACATAATTCTTAGGGTTTATTCATTTTTTCTAATTCTTTTATCTGATATTTCCTCAAATAAGTTGGTGTTGAGTGCTTTATCTTCCATCTCAGTAATTCTGACTTCCATTGCCTCAATTTTGCTCCTATGACTTTCTATTGAGTCATCTAATTGTGAAATTTTATTGTTAATCTTTTGGATTTCAGTTTGCTGTCTCTCTATGGATTCTTGCAGCCTGTTAAATTTGTCATTGTGTTCTTGAATAACCTTAAATTATTCTGTTGCTTCGTCTGTGTTTTCCTTGGGTTGTTCTGTGTTTTGCCTGACCTTCTTCCTGAATTCTGTGTGTTAGTCTTTTGAATTCTACCTTCAATAATTCCAAGAAATTCTCTTCCTCTGGAAGGTTTCTTGATTCTTTGTTGTGGTGGCTTGCTGAAGCCATCGTGGTCTGCCTCTATGTGATTTGATATTGACTGTTGTCTCCGGGTCATCAATAAATTATTATATTTATTTATTGTATGTTTGCTTACTGTGTCCTAACTTCTTGTTTTGTTTTATTGTGCCCAAATAGGCTGGCCATGTGAGCTAGTTTGGTTACTGGAGCCTTACACTCTCTCACATCCTGTCACCGGGTGATTAGAGCTGTTACAAGGTATGTGAGCCCAGGATTGTTTACTTTTCCTGTATGGATTCAGCTCAGGTGTCCAGGTAGTCGGTCACCAAGTGTACCACCAAGTGGTGCAGGTGCTCACCTATAGTCCTAGACAGGCTGGGGTAATTGAAGTTGGCACAGGTATCTGGCTGCAGTGGGGGGGGGTCATACACTGAGCAAGGTAGGGAGCTGACAGCTGCCCCTGAGTGCCTGGGAGGAAAGCACATCTCTGTTCCCTAGATCATGTAGGTGGGTGGGTTTTGCTGCTGGACTATGGGCACCCAGTGCTGTTGGCTGTAAGGACTGGGAGTCACCACTTATTCTTGAACCCCAGTCGTGGATGACTAGGTGGTGTGGGTGGAGCCACCAGTCCTCGGGCCCCTAATGTGGGTAGGTAAGGACCCTGCTTAATGGGCAGATGTCATGAATCTGCCACTCCACCTTATAGCTGATACAGTTGAAAACAGGCTTCAGGTGTATACCCTGTTGTACTGTGCTAATGAGGGCCTATGTTTTTGAAATGGGCCCACACAGGTCTATACAGGGGTTAAAGGCACTCAAAGTCCGTAGACCCCTTATTCCTGTGCCTAGGCAAAGAGACTTTGTCTGCCCTGAGTTCCCACCTTAGGGGAGCTGGCAGATTATTTTTTCCTGTTTGTTAATTTGTTCCCTCTCCAAAGCTGGGAGAATGGCTCAGAGTATGTGATGGGTCCTACTTCCAGCCCAGGGGACATGGCAGTCTCTGGACCCAGCCCAGGACCCAGTGCAGAGCGGGGAGGGGCAGTAAATTGGAGAGAGTTTCTTCCCAAAGGGGGTGATTTTTGATCCGCGTGGCAGGTTGGATGCACATGCTTATCTTCTGCCATTTGGCACAGCTTTTCACTGGTTCTGGAGTCTTGAGTAGACTCTCCACTGCTCAGTCTCTCCTGATGTGGAAAACACGTCCTGAGTGCTACTGCTTGCTTCACCGTGCACACCAGCTGATCCAGCCTGCAGGGTGCCGGTTCTTGCCAGGTTAGGTCTGGCAACTCCTCACTGCTTCTAAACTATCTCTCCCTCCCCCTGCTGCTCAGTCTGACTCCTCAACTTTGCCTGTGATGTTCAGGGCTCCTAGATTTTCATATATAATGCATTCACTTGTTTTTTCAGGCCTTTGTTATAAGAGGGATCACAGGAAGTGCCTGACTACTCCGCCATCCTGGCCCACCTCCTGCACTGCAAAGTTTTGAGGGAAAGCCCAAGGAACTGCCACTACCTCTCAGCCTGGCCATTCCGCAGACCTGGCAGAGCCTCACAGTAATGAAGTTGCTTTCGCTACAAACTACCCATGACTCCAATGGGCAGGTATTCCTTTCTTTAGCTCATTCCATACTTCAGTCCTTCCCAGACCCTTAAAACTGGTTCTGTTTTTTTCTCTGACCCCATTCATACCTCTTCACTGGCTTTTTTTTTTTTCTTCAGAAGCTTATTTTCCTCTTATTTGTGTCTCGTTAGTTTTGTTTTGCTTCTAGCTGATACTTAAATCACCCATTTGCTCATTTCCTCAGCTACTCCTATCTTCTCTGATGCTCCCACCTGTCTCATAAACTGTCTTTCTCCAATAATTCATGTTACTAGCTCTTTCTGCTCCATGATTATCTTATTTAATGGATTTAACTCTAACTAGCTGCTTCCCTTTTTTCTCAGACATTGCTCCAATACCCTCATTTCTTTTCATTTGTTCTTATCACATGTACTAGATTTCCCATCTCCCACATGAGACTGAAATTTGAGGCTGTGAGAATGACTCCCGTTGTGATTAAAATAGCAAAACTACCTTTATCTGTGTGTTGCCTTGCCTTGGCTCCTTTCTGGGAATGCATCTTTTGTTGAGACACATTTTGCTTCCTGTAGAATTTTGGATTACTATTCAGCCACCCATAGAGCTTGCTTTCTTCTTTCTACTCTTATTGCTTTTCTCCCTTAATATTTTCCCTTATTTTTGGCTTCAATCCTCTTGCTTAAAACCTGCCTCATCTCTCTTTTTTTTTTTCTATGTGAAAAATAATTAGGATTATTTCTCAAAGGTAAGAAATCTGGTCAAATAACCACAATTCTATTAAGCAACAATATCACTTGATAGCAAGCAAGCAACCCAGGCCTATCATACACATCTCGAAAGTGAGAAGACTTTTTTTTTTTAAATAGAAAAATACAGAAGATTAAAAGAAAAAGCCTCAATCACCATTCCAAGTCTTTAAAGTATTTTTATTTAGGAAAAGGGAACCCAATACATAGTCATTTTTTCTGTTGTCTGGTGGTGGGAAACATTTTGTCTGTTGGAAACAGTGGCAGATTGTCAATGATCTATATAAAATGATTTTCAGAGGCTGCACAGAATACAAATATTGCTAGTACAAAATGCTGCATTTTTCATAGTTACCATTTATAATAGAAATTAGAGTTATTATCCATGTAACTGAGAAAAGATATCATGGACTAAGATAAGTTAAGTACATATATATATATTTAACACAGATATATATATCTTTATTACCATTTTACACTTTTTGGTATAAAATTTTAAGCACATTATCACATATCATCAGGTAATAGTAGCTATAGATAGACCACGAGAGAGAATTCACGCAGAATCAAAACTTAAAATTTGATGTAATACGATCAGCACCCCACATTCACGTTAATACAAGGAAATAGTCCTGAATTGTGCAATGAACTCTGTATGTACATATGCCATACATAAATTCTTGAGCATCTCCTCCCCAAAATTCTTTCTCTTACAGCTGATATTTGCTGCATCCAGTGGCCTACAGAAGTTTTCTGGACAGAATGTCCCTGATAAGAGCAGCCTACTAGCAGTTGTCTGTTTTTAAGATTTATCAGGAGAACAAATCACAGCCTCGAGGACACAAGGTTGCCCCATGGATGACCACACAGCCCAGTGGGAATTCCCAATTAGTGGAGTTCACTAAGGATGCCAGGAGAACTTTGAAAATCTACCCGAACCAATGAGAAGGTCTGTTTCGCAGAATCAGAAGATGAAGGACTTTTCATCTTTATTATATTCCCCCAACAGAAGCATTGCACTGTCCTCTTTAAAATAACACCCAAACATTCAAGGCAAGTTAAAAATTAAAACTGAATTCTCAAAACTCAGTAATGAAGACTAAACCTCAAATAAAACATTCATGTTTACAAGGCCTTGGGGGACTACCACCTACCTATGTAACTTTACTAGATAAAAAGACTAAAGCATGTCTTGAATATATAAACAAAATTGTATTTACAGACATATAACAGCTATAACACCTATCATAAAACTTTATAGAGAGAACTTGTTTTCAAAAGTATAAGAATGGTTTTAAATATACATAATATAATAAATATAATAATAATTCTATGACCAACATTTAAAAAATAAAACAATGGAATCTATCGCCTATATTAAGCTATCACTATCCTATGGCTTTAATTTTACATTTTTAAAGTTATTCCTTCCCAATCTAAGCCCCTACACTCCACATTCAAATGGTAACTAAATATATTTACAAAATGGGCCCTCCAACTTCCACCTCAGGGGAGATTTGAGCTGAGCAATTGGAAAACTTAGGTGGTACCGTAGGAAGGAATGGAACCGAAAAAACCCTGGTTTCTCATTACTCCTCCAAAGACAACTAGAAGGATCCCCCAACTTCTAGGAGTATGACATGGTAATTCTATCCAGTCCTTGGAGAAGAGCTTGGTTTTTCTAGGTGACTTGGATGAGGCTCCTCTCTTGACTTCCTGCTGAAGATCCACATCTCCCCTGAGCCCAGCCATCTGGAAGCAAGAGAAAGAGAGACAATGTCAGACTTCAAGGACATAAAGATGATTCATATTCTAAATCCATCCTAACCAGAGCTTGTCATTGTCGTCTTGTGCCAGCCAGTCAAATCCGACTCATGGCAACCTCACATGTCACAGAGTAGAACCGCTCCATACAGTTTTCTTGGCTGTAATCTTTACCGAAGCAGATTGCCAGGCATTTCTTCTGTAGTGCCATGGGGTGAGTTCAAACCGCCAACCTTTAGTTTAGTAGATGGGGCAAAACATTTGTGCTACCCAGGGACCTTTAAGCTCACTTACAAATCCAATTTTATCTCTACTCTTTCATTCTGAACCCCAATCCTGAACAATAGTTTTGAATTGTGAATCCCGGACTTTGATGAGCCTGACTCCAGAAGTTACATAATGCTCTTAAGATCAGGCCCAGGAATCTGCTGGGTAACAAGGACTCGAGATGATTCCGCTCAGGGTGTAGGGCATAGTTGGAGAAGGCTGCTGTACACTGAACTCACACTGTGGTCCTTTTGCGTTACTCACATCTGAACTTCTAGCTGTGCTACAAACATCACTTACTCCATGTCAGTGTCACTGTGATTGATACCAGATGCCTAACCCTGATGTCAGTTGCCATTGAGTCAACCCCGACTCATGGTAACCCCATGTGTGCCAGAGGGTTTTCAATAGATGCTTTTTTGAAAGTAGATCTCCAGGCCTTTCTTCCAAGGTGCCTGTGGGTAAACTCGAACCTCCAACCTTTTGGTTAGCAACCAAGCACATTAACCATTTTCACCACCCAGGGACTCCTATTCTTCATATTAACCACAAATCTTAATGTTTAGCTATAATATTTATTCCTAAACTTAGCTAGTGCACAATATTTAAACCAAATATATGCTTAATCCTCTCCCCAATTCTATAACTCTAACATGCCAACAAACCCCAAACCCACTGCCATCAAGTCAATTTCAGCTCATAAGGAAGACTGAAGAAGAACTGATGCATTTGAATTATAGTGTTGGTGGAACATTATTGACTATACCATGGACTGCCAGAAGAACAAACAAATCTGTCTTGGAAAAAGTACAGCCAGAATGCTCCTTAGAAGTGAGGATGGTGAGACTGCAGGTTGTTTACTTTGGACATATTATCAGGAAGGGCCAGTCCCTGGAGAAGGACATCATGCTCTGTAAAGTAGAAGGTGAGCGAAAAAGAGGAAGCCCCTCAATGAGATGGATTGACACAGTGGCTGCAATAATGGGCTCAAACACAACGATTGTGAGGATAGCGCAGGACCTGGCAGTGTATCGTCCTGTTGTATGTGGGGTCGCTGTGAATCCAAACCTACTTAATGGCACCTCACAACAATAAGCCACCCTAAAGCAAATATTTCTCAACCTTCAATCGGGCTGACAAACATCCTTAACCATAGACGTGAGGGGAAAATGTGTAATTGTAGGAGAGGAGAAACTGGTCCATGAGTGCCTGAGTCAGGGGAAGAAAGTGCCCACTCTGTCCCTTTCCTTTCTTCCCTCTTTTCCTTTCCCTTCTCCTAATTGTCCTGGTTTCATTTCTTTCTACATATTCTTTTCATATGACCTTTTTGCTCTTTTAATTTATCTTCTCCTTAAATTCCTCTCCTTTTCCTTATTTTCTCTCACTTCACAACTATCTTCTATTATTTTAAAGATTTCCAGCCACCATATTTCTGAGGTTCTGCCCACAACTCCCTTTCAAGCAATGATATGAGGAGTACATGTGTGTACGCATGTGTATATGCATGTGTACACATGTGAACCCATAATATACACTTGGGGAAATTTTACATAATTAGAGGGTCATCCCAAAATCACATACACACAGAAACGGAACAACCAGAACGTAATTAAAGAGAACCTTGACACA